>NC_134568.1:166474793-167092293 GCF_050947875.1 Dermacentor variabilis
AGCAAACGCAAGAAATCGAGATGAACGATTATCGTTGTAGGACAAGATAAGCCCCAAAGCGCGTAAACATTTTTAAGAGTATGCTTTTAAAACGGACGCACCCTTTGGGGTGTATATTTGTCCCACACACTCTTAAAACGGTTGCACCCTTTGGGGTGTGTATTTGTCCCACAACAATAATCGTCATCTGCCTTGCTGGCGTTTCCTTTCTTGAAAACTCGGCTCTGGCTACCTTCCTGTCGAGAATGCTGCGTCACACTGATAACGCGCATGTCGTTCCTGACTGGGAAGTACCGAGCTCGCAGCGTTAAAGAAAAAAAAACGCGGGCAAGACAGATGACGATTATTGTTGTGGGACAAGATACGCCCCAAAGGGTGTAAATTTTTCTAAGAGTGCAACACGCGCTCTACACTCTTATGCAAAGTTACACCCTTTCTTGTGTATCTCTGCCACACAATTACGAAAATCGTCATCTGATCTGCCTTGCTTGCGTTTCCTTTCTTGAAAACGCCGCGCCCGCTACTTTTCTGTCGGGAATGCTATGTCATGCTGATAACGCGCATGCCGTTCGTTACTGGGAAGTACGGGGCTCGCAGCGTTAAAGAAAGGAAATGCAGTGTATTGTCCGCATTTCCTTTCTTTAACGCTGCGAGCCCCGTACTTCCCAGTAACGAACGGCATGCGCGTTATCAGCATGACATAGCATTCCCGACAGGAAAGTAGCGGGCGCGGCGTTTTCAAGAAAGGAAACGCAAGCAAGGCAGATGACGTTTACCGTTGTGTGGTAAGATACAATCCAAAGGGTGTAATTTTGTTTTACACTCTTAGAAAATTTACACCCTTGGGGGTTTATCTTGTCCCACAACAATAATCGCCATCTGTCTTGCCCGCGTTTCCTTTCTTTAACGCGGCGAGCCCGGTACTTCCCAGTCACGAACGGCATGTGCGTTATCAGTGTGACGTAGCATTCTCGACAGGAAAGTAGCGAGGGCCGAGTTTTCAAGAAAGGAAACGCGAGCAAGGCAGATGACGATTATTGTTGTCGGACAAATATACACCCCAAAGGGTGCAACCGTTTTAAGAGTGTAGAGTGTAGACTCTTAAGCAAAATTACACCCATTTGCCACACAATAATAATCGTCATCTGTCTTGTCCGCATTTCCTTTCTTTAACGGGGCGAGCCCTGTACTTCCAAGTCCCGAACGGCATGCCCGTTATCAGCATGACAGAGCATTCTCAACAGGAAAGTAGCGGGCGCGGCGTTTTCAAGAAAGGAAACGCAAGCAAGGCAGATGACGATTATACACTCTTAAAACGGTTGCACCCTTTAGTGTGCATATTTGTCCCACAACGATAATCGTCATCTGCCTTGCTTGCGGTTCCTTTCTTGAAAACTCGGCGCTCGCTACTTTCCTGTTGAGAATGCCGCGTCACACTGATAACGCGCATGCCGTTCGTGACTGCGAAGTACCGGGCTTGCAGCGTTAGAGAAAGGAAACGCGGGCAAGACAGATGACGATTACACTCTAAGAAAAGTTTACACCCTTTGGAGTGCCCCTTCTGCCACACAACGATAATCGTCATCTGCCTTGATGCGTTTCCTTTCTTGAAAACGCCGCGCCCGCTACTTTCCTGTCGGGAATGCTATCATGCTGGTAACGCGCATGCCGCTCGTTACTGGAAAGTACCGGGCTCACAGCGTTAAAGAAAGGAAACGCATCAAGGCAGATGACGATTATGTCTTGAAACAAGTATTTTGGAAGGAGGTTTTTCAACAAAATGAGGCTCCGCCAGCACACAACAGTTTCTTAAAGAAATTTTCCGCTGTTTATGCGCAACATCTCATACACAACAAAAGAAACCACAACGCTTATCGGAAAGCTTGGATCACCAAAGAGCTTCTAAAAAAATAAAGAGATAAGCTTTATGCCAGGTTTATAAAATCTCGGAATGGCGAGGATCTAAAATGCTTCAAAATTTTTAGAAATAAGGTTAAATAAAGAGCTAAGAAGATACAAGAAATCGCTATTATTTACGTACAGTTTCTTCATGCGAGGGACATACAGAGAAGATGTGGAACAAGTTAAACGATCTAATGGGACGCAAACAAAACACTCAACCTATAAAGAAAGTTTCTGTAAACGGATGCCTTTTAACCGGAGATCGTTCAGTTAATGCATTTAATTATTACATTACAGACACTGATTCCTATTCATCACAAAGCCCACCATATACATTTCAGTTCCCTGCACCTATGGACACTATTTTTTTTTCATGTAGCTGCGATGCTGATGGCCTCCAAATAATACCTATCAAACATGTCATTTGTGACATTGCACCTGTGTTAGTTTATATCTATAACTTATGCATAACATCAGGTACCTTTCCTGAAAAAATGAAAATCGCAAAAGTAATTGTATTATATAAGAAAAGTGACAAGCTCGTTATAAAAAACTGCCGGCCGATACCTATTCTCCCGCAGTTTTCTGAAGGTCTTGAAAAAATCATTTTAACCATTAACATCCTTCAGCAAGAAACATAAACTAATGACAGACGCTCAATACGGTTTTCAACAAGGTCAATCAACAGAACTAGCACTTGTAGCACAGAAATAATATATACTGCAAAACCTCGAAAATAAGTTACCTGTAATTGGTCTATTCATAGACTTCACAAAAGCGTTCGACTGCATAAATCATGACCTCCTAATACTTAAGCTTGAAAGATATGGCATCAGGGGCCTCCTTTTCAGTTACTGACATCCTACCTTAGAAATCGGCAGCAATATGTGTCTATAAACACTAGCATATCATCTACACGACAAATACAAGCAGGTGTCCTTCAGGGAAGTATCCTCAGTACATTTCTGTTTAACATCTACATAAACGACATAGTTCTTACCCACCGAGAAGCAAAATTCATAAACTACGCAGATGATACAAGTGTTTTTTGTCAATCAACTCTTATACAGACCTCATTGGTGCAGCTAACAATCTCTTAACCCATCTCTCAAAATGGAACCAGGACAACTTTTTAAAAGTAAACTCCAATAAAACACAAGCAGTCATATTCAAAACAAGAGGTACGTGTACTGCACTGACCAACAAGATATTTTACAACTCTGAGACTTTAGAGGTTGTCGACGCGGTAGAAGTACTTGGCGTATACTTTACCGACACATTGCAATGGGACGCTCACGTGGATTTTATACTCCAGAAACTGAGCCGCATAACAGGTATACTACATCGAAATCGGTATCTTTTACCAACGTATGCTAAATCGATCATTTACAATGCACTGTTTGCCTCGCATGTAAATTATTACCATCTTGTATGGGGCACAAAATCAGCTTCCAATCTCTCTAAAATACTACTGATGCAAAAAAATAATGCACGCTATTGCAAATGTGCCGTACAACTCACACACTGAAGGTCTTTTCACCAAGTACAACATAACAAAAAGTCATCATCTCTACAAACTCTACGCACCTGCTACTTTCAGGCAAAAGATAGAAGCAACTTAATAACAAATATAGCAAACTTAAAAGAGAATACACCCACATATGACACGCGCAGCCATGAAAAATAGTTCATACCTTTTTCGAGAACAAGTTACGGCCATAAAATGGTCGCAAACACCTTGCCACAGCTACTAAATTCTTATCTAGAAGCCGGCATTGACATCCATGCCTTGACACCATCGGAGCTCATATGTCTGGCGAAAACTATGATTTAAATCACCATGGTAAATTGAAACCACGTGTATTCACGGTGAAAAACATGTAATTACTCTCTTTAATCGATGTAACCCACTGTTATTTGTTTTCATTTCTGAAAGTGTTCTTTGCCACCGGCCTGCCAATATGTCAAGGGGGCCAGGGCCCACTCAAGCTGCCAATAAGCAGCTTCTACCTTGGCCCCCTACATGTGCTTGTAAATGGGCCCAAATAAAATGAAATGAAATTAAAAGGAAATGTGCCATCTGAGGCAACAGCAATCCTAACATTTTCGGAGGTCATGAACAATGGCGCACAACAGCGCCTCAAGCAAACACTTCTCTCTGCGTGTTTCGTGTACAACGAAGATAGACAGCAGTGGTGCACGCAAGGTAACATTTACCATCAACTCACCACTTCTATATTGCACTAAACGCTGAAGAAACGAAACATTCGCCGTCAACATCACCGATAATTATCGTCAATCAAAGCAAACAGCACAGAAAGCTACGCTTACGTCGATTCCGACAATTTGTGGCATCCGCATAATTTTTTACGTACGCAAACTTGTCTGGGGACGTTATTTCTGAAACTCACGAATGACATAATTGACCACCGCACAATGACAGCCACTGTATGTTGGCAGACGGTGCGACATTAAAACATCTGAAAAACAGAAGGCCGTGCCAGTTCCGACCTACCAAGCACTTGAATACTCCGCATGCTTGGCAGAAGTACAATGTGTTGGGACGCCGGATATACTCATTCCTCGTTGCTTGCCATCCGGCGTTACACAAATAGTAGTGGTCCGAGCTAGACGTGCAATGGGCACCAGGAGGCCAGGTCACCGGGCAGTGATGATGACGATGCGTTGTAAAAAAATTCAAGGATTTATTTAGAACATGGTGAAGGATCGAGATGGGAAGAGAGTGTAAAATACATGGCGGGAGTGGTTAAGTAGCCCCGATGTGACAATAGATGAAGTCAGGTGACCTCGGGCGGTTGAGGGTCTTGGCGAAAAGAGGTGCAGTCTTTCCTTTGGATGGTCGTCGATTCACGTGACATTCGCAACTGTCTTTGGATTGGTCATCTAGTTACTGGGCTAAGTTGCCGCCTTTTCCGACGAGGAAGCGCATTCCCTTGCCGCAGGTGCCTAGAAACCTTCCTTTTCCGCGGTGATGACTTCAGGCTCCAACCAAGAGCGCTTGACGTCAGGAGCGCTTCACATGACCACTGCATGCTACGGCGCTTGAAAGAGGGCTGCATTCTTGTGTCTTCCAGAGGCTTCTTGGCCATTTTTTGTGGGTCGAAAGCGGTGAGCCCCATCGCCGTCCTGTAATTGTCCCGCCATCGATGTTCTCTTCGGCGGGAGAGGAGGATATCGATGCGCCCAAGCAAGCATCCTGCCACTCCCAAAACACTCTATTAACTGGACTAACGATTTCCTAAATAATCTACAATTCGTAGATGCTAAAATTCCCGCAGAACCCATCTCACGATGAATGGTGACGTTAATGTGATTAGCACTGAAGAAATGTAGCGACAAAGCCTGTTGCCAAAGTCGAAACGTGTCTGCAGCCGGACTCCTGTCTCGCTCTTCACAGGCTGCGCTATCTAGTGGCGCCAGTGAAAGGACCACACGTGGAGCGGGTTCGAGAATCATATAAATATTAAAAGATAATTTTTATAATCGTAGAGCGGTACATATGCAGTGGCAAACGCCTAAGCTACCCAAGTTCGTGTCAAAGATGTTCATTGAAGAGCAGCACACACCCACACTGGAATGTACCCAGTGACCCAAGTCGCTATCGAAGAGGTTGATTGAAAAGCAGCCCAGGCCGAGTGGCACTTACCCAGTGCTCCAAGACCGCGTCAGAGGGGCTTATTGAAGAGCAGTACATACCCAGTGGCAGATGCCTATAGTTAGCTAAGTTCGTTTCAAAGATGTTCATTGAAAAGCAGCGCACACCCATACTATATTATACCCAGTGACCCAAGTTGCTATCAAATGGGTTGATTGAAGAGCAGTCCAGACCAAGCGGCACGAACCCTATGCCATAAGTCCACGTTAGAGGGGTTCATTGAAGAGCAGTACATAACCAGTGCCACATACCAAGCAGTGCCGCATCCTCAGTGACCCATGTCGGCATTAAATAGGTTCGTTGAAGAGCGGCACATAGACACACAGTGCCACATACTCAGCAACTCAAATTGGTCCGACAGTTCGTTTCGAACCCTGTTCACTCAGCACAGTAGCCCGCTGCGCTACCCATTCGACGATGGACTATCCGTGACCCAGTGTTGGAACCTCAGCGCTGACGCCCGTTGTTGCACCTGGGTCGCAAGCCCCAAGGGTAGCGTTGGCCTGGCGGCCTGGGGCACAACTGGAAGCATTCGAAGGTCCCGGCAAAGCATGAGTCGACTAGTAACAGAACAACTTGTTTATTCTAGCATTGCAAAAGAGCGGGCGGTCAGGTCGACCGAAGTGGAGAGACGGGAGAGCACGTAACTCAACTGAAGAAATCGGAGCCTCTCTCTTGGCGTCCGGGGGCAGCTGCTTTTATACTCTCGCAGTTGAGGGCAAGAAGGAACGCCTCTATAGACGCGCACGTGACTGTGCCGCTCGGGAACGTTGGGATGAGTAGGTGGCGCATCCGCCGGGCTGGCGCCGCTCGGGAACGTTGGGAAGAGAAGGTGACGCATCCGCCGGGCCGGCGCCGGTCAGACCTCCTCGCTTCACAGTTGGGGGAGCTCCTCTCCGCGGCTGCCGCGCTTCGACAAGCGTGGGCACCAACATGCACACACACACACACGCACACGAAGACACGTGGCATTGGAACATGCCTGGACGCGCTTGGCGGGGAGGCGTAGCGGCGGCGCCGAACGGGCCAAAATGTCTGCCGCTTTGAACGAAGCCCCGGCGTCCGTTGCATCCGCGCCGGCTATACCGCGCGTCGTAGGCGAAACGTAACACCAGGTTGGCAGGAAAACGGTTAGAGAAGTAGCCAGTCCCCGAAAACTGCGTGAAGTGCTGAAAGAATGCTAATCGCATTAATTAACTATTCTAGTTCCCTTTACTTCATGTGTCCCAGGCACGATTATTGGGTCTATTTTATTTTTAATATACGTTAACGATCCACCATCTAACGTTTCCTCTAATAGCCGGCTGTTTTCAGATGATTGTGTAATTTAACGCTCAATTATTAACCTCGCCGATGCTAACACACTTCAATGCAGTGTTAACGAAGTGGAAAACTGGCGTAACTAGGTATGAGAGAGCTCAGAAAAAGAGAGAACGTTAAAAAAAAACTTTTTCTCGTTTTTTCCCAGGGTATAAAAAGCGCAAAAAAGCTAATGGTCCGTATTTACCCAATAAAATAGACTACAATGACATAAGTTACGCCCAAGTTATGTTTGTGTCAGGTTGTTAGTATAAGTTGTGAGGCGATATGTTGTTTCGTCCAGTTTGTATGACCTTTTAATGGTGATGGTTTGATAAATCTCCATCGTTTCTTGCTCAGAAACGCAACCTCGATATGCGTCATGTATTACAGGACATAGGATCCAAATTTTACGAATGAAAGATGACAGGGAGGACAACCCTCGTAACGCTTTCGTTCATAATGATCAATAAAAACCTGCTTTGAAAGCCACGTCAGATGCCTTGCCTACTCTCTCAATGGACGCTTAAGTCGGTACAAAGAACGGAATTTAGTTTGTCTTAAACTAATGGCTAAAGTGCACGTGAGCCGAGAACATGGCATTTCAGTACACAATTTTTGAGTATCTGTTCTGCGCTTGCGTTTCTTGGTTTCAAAGCAAGCACGCCATCCTGTAGTAGTTCCATCTGTCGTTAACTGTATTCAGTGACATAAATGCGCACCCATCCTTTACCTCCGTTCTACAGACCGAAATTTATTCCGCCGGCAGGTTTTCTCTGCGAAATAATAGCTTGAATTGGTTTTCTGTTCCTTATTCTTAGAAAGAAAGCCTCCAAAAAAGTTCCTGCTTTCCTTTGACTCTCAATTTTGATGCAAGATTTTGTGCTATCACATTCCACGATATAACAGACCTTGTGGCTGCACAACTAGAACTGACGCACTTCGAGAACAAGAATTTAGAGGTGTTGCTTCCGACAAATAAAATAATTAAGTATATTTTATGTAGGATGCATAATTTCGCTGTAGGTGCACCGAATAAAAACTTTAGGTAAAATAGCTACATTATGTTTCGCCATTGGCAAAAAGCCCGTTTTTACCATGAGGGGGGTAAAGCAGAAAAAAGGAAATCTGAATGCACCGCTGCCATGAAGTACTGGCAGCAGCGCACTGGCTCGCAAAGACGTCATAGATTGCTACAGTATTTACATGGATCTATTTGTGACTGTTTTTCATTAACGAAGAACTACATTGCATTTTGAATGAACCAACGGCTCCACATAGTAATTTTTGAGAACCTTCCTGGCGTCAAACTGGTCCAAAACGAGAAGAAAACTCGAAAGTCGGAATGTCACATTTACGCGTTGGCTCTGAGGACGCCAACATAAATTTGGAGAAGACAGTTCGGTCTTCACTTCTTCAATAGAGTGAACAAAAATAGTTTCGTAAAAATTCTTCACCTTTGGTTTACTCGTTTCAAGAGGGTCGCAGAATAAAATCTACTTATGGCTGCTCCTTCCCCAACGTTCTGTGCGTCCAAAGACACCCACAAGTTCGACCTATAGTTTATGCCATGGCGAATCAGCAACATGTAACAGACCACAACGCATCCGCAATACGAAAAACTAATTTTACGCATGTGTGCAGCAGACAGTACTCCATCCTCCCCTCCATGATACAATAAAAGAGCGCAGCTTTTATGGATGGTCGACGAGAATTGCTAAAGCTAGCAAGAATCTATGAGGTAATGAAAAAGGGGGTTATTTATTACATGTGGCTTGCACTAACGTCATCGCAGCCGCCATGCTGGTGCTTCGGCATAGTGAGAAGCTGGGTCCGGTACGTCACGTGAAAGCTATAAATAGAATGTGGACATCTTGCCATAGCTTAAAAACGCGTCTTTGTATGCACCCTCGACTGCTGTTATATTTAAATTCCGTATGCTGAGAATGGTTAGAATATTTTTCCAGTCTTTCTAAAATTTCATAAAAAGCTTTTCATTTTTTTTTCAGGTAGTCGAAATTTCCAAAAAATTTGCATCAGTAGGCGCAATAGGTGGCTCATGTCATTAAATGTTAAGAAAATATTGCTAGTTTCCTATCATAGGAGTAATTTTTACTCATAATCACAGTACTTCTTTCATGATTGTCAGATCTTCCAGGCATGCTCTCACAAAAATTTAGGCATCAGCTTCTCTCTCCTCAAATGTTACGTAATCCCTCCACACAACACACGTCACTAACGATATAAGCTAACCGTGTCTTCCGTTGTCTACAATGTAACCTTCATTTAGCCCCTTCCTCAGTGAGACTACTGGAGCGTCAAACTTTCATACGACCTGAACTGGGAGACGCATGCGCAGTATTGGCCCTGACCAAACTAACTTCCTAAAAACCTTAGAATTAGTTCAAAACCGCGCCGTTCGCTTCATTTTTTCTGATTATTCTTATTATTCAAGCGTTAACTCCATCAAATCCCATGCTAACCTTCCCGATCTTTCATCGTGTCGCAAAGTGCCTCGTCTTTGTTTTTTTCATAAATTTTATGACGCAGCAGCTCGAACCCGTGGGATAACACCAGCCCCCTCATCCTATAGTCCCTTCAACAAAATGCCAGGTGCTTTCGGGCACCTGCAAGACCTTGGGCGACTCGAACACAGCTTGTTCTGCCATATCCTTGTCCGGTAGAACAGCAAGCGAGGCTTTTCCTGGCGGGGTGACTAACTCCACTCGTGTTCATCGCTGGCTAGTGCCATCGGTTTTGTGGGGCGAGGGGCAATAGGGGCAGGAGGGGGGACTTAAAGGGAAGCTGAAACCATCTCCAGAAACAATGAGTGAAGAGCAGTACGCCGTGGTTTTCAACCCTCTGAATTCGAATATCGCATCGAAATTCAGCGAAAGAAAGCGCAAACATATTTTATTTCGAGGAAAAGTGCAGCAGCAGACACGCCCTGCTCGCGCGCCTCGTTTCCGCCTGTGATTGGTCGGGCGCCCCGTGACGTCAACAATAGTGTTCGTCCGGACCGACTGCTGCCGCTACGCACGAAGCACGGTGCAAAGTAGTTTGGTGGTGTTTTGCTGAGACGGTCATGGAAATTTTCGAGAGCTTGCGTTTCTCTGAGGAGTTCGGCGTTAAGTCCAAACTCTACGAGAGCGATTTTGCGCGCGACGGTGACGGGCGACGGCTTCGAGCGACAAAACGGGCCGTGGCTTGAACAAATCGCTCGGTGTTGTCGCTCGATCGCTCGTTTCTAGAAATCTAGAACTCGTCGCTCGTCGCCCGGAAATGCTGTGAGCGACTAGCCAATTGTGCGAAGCCGAAACTGGATGTACATAACTCGAATACTACTGTTTGTCGCACGGAACGAGCAAACTATTGAATTTTACACGTGCAAGAATAAGAACCTAGTGCAAGACCTTCAGAAATATTTTATGCTCCTTCTTCAGTAAAATACATCAACTTAAATTGATAAAGCATGCGTCACGCTAGTTTCGGCGCGTATATTGCTGCCCTCATACCGGGAAGTCGTCGCTCAAAGCCGTCGCTCGCGTGGAGTTCGGCTTGTAGACGACGAGTGAACGCGACAGCCATCGCCTCGCTTGTAGCGCTGTCGCTGTCGCGTGCAAGATCACTTGTAAGGGGTTTATACTTGTACATACCACACGTACGTACATACTTGTACATACTACATGTACGAGCCGATTGCGAAGAGCCGGCCTCTCCAAGAAGCAAAAAATGCTGGTGCAAGCCCTGCTTTCCACGCGAATGAAGGCGTAGTGCATGTTAGCATCTCCTTGTGTTGGAAATGTTCTTTGGCGAGTATGTTTTTTGCTAAGCTGCATCCAGCGTTCCAGTGAGTACGTTTCCGGGCAAACAACTGTAGTGTTATGTTCCTGCATGCCTCCTCGTAGAACGTAAGCGGTGATGCTATCTTCAGCATTTGTGCGCTGCCCCAAAGCTGTCGGCAATCTACACAGACGGTTTAAACGCGGGAAAAGTTTACCGGCTGTTGTAGCACGTGTAGTATAGAACCTTCGATCGTCAGCGCGCCATCCGCACGCTACCCGTAACCGGCGAATTCCGTCGGCTACGTGAGATGGTCGGTTTCTCTATGTGTGCGAGAGAAGGGGGAGCGCAGCGTCTTGGCGTGAGCAGGCTTTCCAACACATGCAAACTTTACGCTTGCACTGCGTTATGGTAGCTACATGCAGGCTGTTTCACAACACACGTGCGAATAGAAAATTCGCGGCGCTTGGCGATGAAACCTGCGTCAAGGGTGGGCGATAAACATGCACCTTCCGTCCAGCGTACTAACTACTTTTTTTTTTCAGGAGAACCCAAAGCACGCATTATTGATAAACTCCGGTAGTAATCGTCACGGAAGTGGTTAGAGCACAACACTGTTGTTCTTGAGCGCTTGAAGTTGTTTCGCTTCATAGCAGCCTCCCACTTAGCTGAATGCTTCTTGTCTTGCGGGAACTAATGGAACATCGGAACATCGTCGCGGCTGCTGGTGTTCGTGCAAGCGTAGGCTGCACAGAACGCCGGCATGATCGGCCTACAAGTTCATTTGATGCTGCGCACGTCAACTACCACTCCTATATACACACAAATAAAGGAATGTAGGGTCGAGCGAAGCAGATTAGGACGGCACGCACGCAGAAATAAGCCCGGTCAGGCACGGTCGCGGAGACTGCGAAGGAGCGGAACACCAGTGTTGACGTCACTAAGCCGCAGTTTCCGGTCTCCGCTCGCATCGTCAGCGTCAGCAGCAGCACGCGGCGCTCGACGGGGGGCGGAGCTACAGCGCAATTTTAACCGACGATTGCGTCGCTCCTAAGGGAAAAATCCCCCCCAAAATTTTACCTTCATGGTTTATAAGGTTCCCGCATCCGTATATGAGCGTCTTATTGAATTCGACAGACTCTTCAGCTTCCTCAGACACCTTCCTTCAGTGCATTATTCTGCGCATGAGTCATCATTATTCGACAGATTCAACGGATTGGATTGGTCTTCCCAGCCACGCTGGGCACCGCTACATCAGTGCACTGTCCGGTGCAAAGAAGTCATTGATAGCATCTTCTACAATTAACTGCGCCCACTCCTCACGCAATAGCCCTTTACTGGGGTCTTTCAGGTACTTAAACAAACAAACAAACAAACAAACAAACAAACAAACAAACAAATAAATATCATCCCAGCTTTATCTCTTGGGCCAAAGTGAAGCTTCGAAAAAAAGTGACTCGGCGACTCACTCTGTGCTATGCTGGGCCAGCCGAGCGCGTCGGGCAAGTCGAGGAAAGAAGTGCCTGTGGATCGGACTGAAGTCGGCCAGACTCAGTGGTCCGTTCTTGGAAGGCCACCGTACCGCGTGCAAACATGTGCACTCCTTGTCTTTGGACTAGAAAACATCTAGAGGAGGCAGGGTGACGTCATGGCGTCGCCGTGAGGGTAGTAAGCACCAATTAGGTGATTGCGTCACCTGGAAAGAAAAAAAATGCCGGTCACGTGACGGCGTCACCGGTTAAGAACAGCTATAAAACAACGAGACGAGTAGCGAGAGAAAACACACTCTCTAACATTACATATACAACTGGAACTTCTGCTTTGTGGTATATTTACTTATTTATTTATGGATACCGCGATCTCGAATAGAGATCATTGCAGGTGTGATGGATAAAAAGTGTTTACATAAAAATGAACAAATACGATAAAATATAACTACGCATGTAGTACTGAATGAACATAAGAATTTGTTAAATATCAAAAGCATAAAATTGATGAATATCAAAAATAATTTAGTGACAAAACAGCAAGCCCCAATTAACACCGAAAATGCAGAACAAGACCAGATAACGCTGCACGCCTAACAAGCACTAAATATTACAAGAAAAAAGGCACACGCGGACATAAGTAACATTGCTCAAAGTATTATTGTAAATATTCCTCAAATGAAGACACTGAATCCTGGGTTACAACATCATCGGCAAGGCTATTCCTTTCTACAATGGTTCTGGGAATAAAAGAGTACTTAAAGCAGTTATTACAAGAAACAAAACGTATTATTTTAAAAGAATGTGGTTGTCTTGTAGCATAGCCTTCAGAGTAAGTGATATGTGTTGTATCTATGTAATAATATCCTTTTACGAGCTGGTAGAAGAACTTTAGTCGACAAATTCGAATTCGGTTGAAAACCGAAGGTAAACCATTTCGCTTGATGAGTTCAGTACCTGACGTACGCACGATACACGCACGCACGCACGCACGCACGCGCTCGCACACACACACACACACACACACACACACACACACACACACACACACACACACACACACACACACACACACACACACACACATATATATATATATATATATATATATATATATATATATATTAACCTGTAAATAAATGTTCACTCAAGTTTTGCAAACGATAGTGTCACTCTTCTTGCTGGGCATCAGTGCGGGACAGTCAAGAACTCAGGAGACTGGCCTGGCGAGAGATGTTGAGGCTACCGGCTGGATCGTTTGATCTCTTTCTATAGCTAGCAATATGCTACGCTACTCGCTCTTTCGATGCTCTTCTTCAACCTGAAGCACATACGAGTCCAGTGTTGTAACCTTGCATGGCTGAGAATTAAGGATGCTAAATTTCGTTCAGAAGCAGCTTATTAGCTCGAAACCAATTCCTAACTAGTTTAACATCATCGTTAGCTGCCCAGAAAGCTCCAGTCATGAACTAAAGTGTGAAAATTTGAGTACCGTTATCTGCATACGTGGCAGGAATGAAGTTATGCAATATTGGAGGGTTGTTTAGTTGGGGTTTAATGGCACAAAGGCAACCACGGTCATGCTGCGCCAGTCACAAGACAAAAGGAAACGAAAGGTTAGAGCAGGCAAACCTGCATTGCATTATAGTTCGTGTAAATAACCAGCTATCTCTAAAAAGTGGAACAGGTTAGTAAATGGCACTAGCGGGTCATCTGCCAGCAATTGGGCAGGGTGTAAAGGTATATGTAGATTATATAGGTTGTGTAAAGGCTTCCGTCGCTGTGTTTCAAACTGTGGACATGTTATGAGGATATGTATTACTGTAAGAAGTTGATTGCATTTTTCGCAAGTCGGCGGGTTTTCTTTTCGGAGTAGAAAATTGTGCGTTAAATGTGTGTGTCCTATTCGAAGTCGACACAGGATCACCTCATAGAACCGTTGCTGGTGGGTGCACGACTTCCACTCACCAATTACCGGTTTAGTAAGATGTAAGATGTAGCTTGTTGCTTATACAATGGTCCCATTCTTGTTGCCATATTGACATCAAGGCCTTCCTAATCGCCGTGATACTATCCCGATATTGAAGCGCCGTGTTTGTTATGTATTTACGCGCTGCCATTGATGCACACCTATCCGCTGCTTCACTACCCGGTATACCAAGATGGCTCAGTACTCTGCAAAACCTAATTGACCGGCCGTATTTGTTTAATGTTACCATGTTTAAAATATCCCCTATCAGGGGTTCACATTCGTATTTCGCGTGTAGAGCCTTCAAGTGTGCTTAATGAATCAGTGTATATTACTGTGTTTTCGTGTTTGTCAGCGATGCTCTTTTTAACTACAGTCCATATTGCGTAGACTTCGGCTGTGTAGAGAGAGGCATGTTGTGGTAATCGAATACTTATTTCCCCCTGTTCCGCTACGGCCCCCCCCACCCATGTGTTTTTGTTTTTGTTTTAGAGCCATCGGTGTAACATTCCATGTAATTTTGGTATTTGTCCTGAACAGCACGGAATTCTTGTATAATGCGTTCGTGTGGGGTGTCTTTCTTCTTTAAATGTGTCAATGTCCAGTCACATAACGGTTCAAAATTGTACCACGGGGCCAAACGCTGTGGCTTTCTGGCAACCTGGAGGACTTCGCGAGGAATGTCATAATATCGAACATATTTCTCATATCGCAGGGCAAGCGGCTTAATCATGTTCGGTTCTTTTGTATAGTGTAAGCGTGAGTTGCACTGTCTGAAAATGTTGAAACATATGTGTTGTGTTGAGGACTGAATTCTGAGTGCATAAGAAATAGTTAGTAGCACTCGGAGCTGCTGTAAAGGAGGTTCATTACAGTCAACATATAAATTCTGGACATGCGATATTCTGTAAGCACCACTTGCCAGACGTAGTCCAAGGTTATGAACTGGATCAAGTCGTCGGACTTAAGATAGTTTGGCTGAACCATATATGATGCTACCGTAGTCTAATATACTATGCACCAAAGTGCCGTAGATGCGTAGCAGGCATTTACCGTCAGAGCCCCACCGCTTCCGGGACAGGACTTTGAGGATGTTAAGTGCATTGTTCGCTTTGATTTTACGGCTAGTTATGTGCGCGACAAAGTTTAACGTTTCATGAAGCAGAACGACAGGAACTTGTGTTCTTGTTTTACCGGTAGTGTGGCTTCCTGTAACTTAAGGTTGGGATCTGGTTGTAGGCCTCTTTTTTGTATAAAGACAACACTAATAGTTCTTTCGCTTGAGAAGCGAAAAACGCTTTCAGATGCCCATTGCTTTAGTTTATTTCATGTAATTCGAATTTGCCGTTCGCAGGCTGCCAGGTTCGATGCACGACACGCGATTTGTAGATCAGCCCCTTATAGTGAATGCATCACAGAGGATGGCATTACATTATTGACCGAGTTCATTTTCACCACAAACAATGTTGTGCTTAATACGCATCCCTGATGCACACCGTTTTCCTGAATAAATACGCGGGACAGCACCGTTCCTAAACGCACTTGGAATGTTCGATGGGACATGAAATCAGCCAGACATTTGAGCATTCTACCGCGGATCCCCAAATCGGCTAAGTCCCTTAAAATACCAAACCTCCATGCTGTGTCGTACGCCTTTTCTAAATCAAAGAACACAGGGAGACAATATTGCTTGTGTAGAGAGGCCGCACGTATCTCGTGTTCTAGCCTAACTAGGTGATCTGTTGTAGAGCAACCTTTCTTGTACCCACACTGATGGTTATCTAGCAGGTTCTCTGTTTCAAGGACGTATGTCAATCTTATGTTGATGATGGCTTCATAGGACTTAGCAAGACAACTTGTGAGTGCTATGGGTCTATAACTGGTTGCTGTTGTGGGAGGTTTTCCAGCTTTCAAGAAAGGAATCATGATGGCTTTCTTCCACTCTTTGGGCATTTTTCCCGTTTCCCAGTTTATGTTGAAGAAATGTAGCAAGGTCTCAACTGCTTTAGGGGATAGGTGAGCTAGCATTGCGTAATGTACCCTGCCCGGACCGGGTGCTGTTTCTTTGCCAGTAGTAAGTATTCGGTTGATTCCTGGAAGTGTTAAAGCGGCATTATACAGTCTTTGTGAACTTCCTGTGGTCGGAAGCTTTAGTTTTTCTGCTAATTGCTTATGTTTTACAAATGCAGCAGAGTAGTTTTCTGAGCTTCATATATCATGGAAATGTTGCCCTAATATGTCTGCTTGTTCTTCTATATTTGTTTGCGTGCCTGGAGGTGAGAGTATTGGGGTAGTGTAAGAAGCGTAGTCGCCTCTAAACTTACTAACCTGATCCCACATTCGTTTGGATGTTATTGAGCTATTTATAGACGAGACATAGTTTTTCCAGGACTGTCTTTCGGCTTGCCTGCGTGTGTACCTGGCTTTCGCTTTTGATTTATTGAAAGAGTAGATTTTCTTGTGTTAGGTATCGCCGAAAGATACCCCACGCTTTTTTTGTAGTTTTTTTGTTTGTGTACATTCCTTCGTCCACCAGGGTTTCAGGTTTTTTCTTAAGAAGCCAGAGGATTGTGGGATTGTCTGTTCTGCTGCAGCAAGTATGCAGGCGGTAATCTTGTCATTCATTCCTCTAGGGTTAACTCTTCTGATATGTTATCCAGAGTGGCCTATTCAGTAAAGAGAGGCCAGTCTGCTAGGTGGAGTTTCCAGCGGGGTGGTCATAATGGTATGGTAGGAAAAGAAGATGTTCTTTTAATAATAGCAGGCATATGGTCACTACCATAGGGGTTGTCAATAACACTCCATTGAAAACAGCCAAAGAGAGATGGAGAGCACAGTGCCAGATCTAGGCAACTCATAGCTCCTGTGCTTGGGGAGTAGTAAGTTGCCGCACCGGTGTTTAAAATGCATATGTCATTTGTTAGGATAAAATCTTCAAACGTTTGACCCCTGGTGTCAGTAGTTTTACTTCCCCATAACGTATTATGTGAATTAAAATCCCCGCCTATTAAAACTGGTTCAGGTAGCTGGTTTAAAACTAACTCTAGATCTCTTACGGTAAAATGTGAATGTGGTGGAATGTATACTGAACGAATGGTGATGGTTTTGTGAGCTAAAACAGTGACAGCAACGGCTTCTATGTAAGTGTTAATGGGAACTTCTCTGGCTGCTATACCACCTGACAGAACAATGGCTACACCACCTGACAGCCGGTTCGCCTGAGTACGGTCGCGACGTACAACAGTGAAACCTTTTAAAATGTTTTTGTGTTTTTCGCCTAGGTTTGTTTCCTGTAAACACAGGGCCACAGGAGAGAAGTTTATTAACATGTCTTTGATGTCACCCAAGTTGTGCAAGAGACCTCTACAATTCCACTGGATAATAAAAGCCATTATGAAACTGAAAGGTGAAAAATGGCATTAGCGAGTGAATAGGAGATAAGAAAGATGTTAGGTGACATAGATCTAAAGAAGCCTGATACAAAGGAGCGATAAACTTTAAGTTATCGCTTTCTTAGTTAAGGTGGTTATTGGGGCTTTGTCAATCCTTCCGCGCTCGAGGGAGCGCTTGTCCTTCGGCATCGCTGACACCGGAGTTCTTGGGTCGACCTCCATCGCTCTCTCTGAAGCGCTGGAGGACCGAGAGTTGGGCGCCGAAACACGTGTCTCGGGCCTTGCGGTTCGTTTGATCTTAGGGACCTGCGGGACTGGCGTCTGCAGGGCCTTCGAAGATGATGGAGCAGCACTGGCTGCTCACTACGGAACCACTGTGCGTGGGCTCGCAGGACTCCTCAGGCCTCTCTGACGATGCCCCCACCTTCGTCACATCGGCATAACTACGTAGCGAAAGGTATGACAGTCGCTTTCTGGCTTCAAAGAACGATATTTTTTCTTTCACGGTTAGCGCAATTACTTCTTTTTCTTTTTTCCAGCAAGGGCAAGACCGCGAGTAAGCGGGATGATCTCCTTTGCAGTTAACACAATGTGCGGAAGAGGTGCAATTCTCAGATTGGTGTTCGTTGGAGCTGCATTTAGCACAAGTTGTTTGTCCTCAGCATGCATGTGAAGCATGTCCAAACCTATGGCACTTGAAACATCGTCTGGGGTTTGGGATATATGGTCTCACAATGACTTTAACATAACCTGAATCGAGTGAAGTAGGCATTACGCTTGTTCCGAAGGTGAGTATAACATGTTTGGTGGGGATTCCTTGGTCATTTCTGCGGATTAGTATTCTTTGTACTTTAGTAACATTTTGTTCTTGGAAACTTTCCAGCAGTTCCTCATCGTTTAAGCCAATAAAGTCTTTTTCAGATATTACTCCCCTGCTTGTATTAAGTGTGCTGTGTGTTGAAACAGTCACTGTCGCGTCGCCAATACTGGTAAGTTCAGAGAGCTTATCTGCTAGATCTTTATCATTCAGTTCTAGGAGGAGGTCCCCGCTAGACATTTTGGAGGCTTTGTATATGTCGGTCCGATTTTATCTTTCAGGCATTTGGCTACCTGGAATGGAGAGAGCTTTCTAACAGGCATGTTGCTTACTCTGTGGACTACATAGTACTTGGGGAAAGACGGAGCGTTTCTCTGAAAGGAAAATTGGAACGGTACTCCGGTGCGGCATCTTTTCAGACGCCGATCATACACAACAGAGGCTTGCGCTGCCATGGTAAAATGTGTATATTCGGCAACAGCGCCGACCGCCCACCACGGAGCCCAACGAGGGGACGTGGCAGAGCTTGTATACAAGCCTGCCCGACGCCAGTCGTACGCCATCACAATAACCAAATATGGTGTACCCAAGGTAGGATAGCCACACAAGGTTAACCCTTGCTGCTAAGGAGAAAGGAAGTAAACAGAAGAGAGAAGAAGATAGGAAAGGCCAGAAAGTGAGAGACAAAGACGAAGATATTCG
The DNA here is from genome assembly GCF_050947875.1 of Dermacentor variabilis. Lineage (NCBI taxonomy): Eukaryota > Metazoa > Arthropoda > Arachnida > Ixodida > Ixodidae > Dermacentor > Dermacentor variabilis. Next base: position 166,493,821 of record NC_134568.1, read on the forward strand.
AGGAGAAAGAGACAGGAAGAGGCGACTGCCGATTTCCCCCGGATGGGTCAGTCCGGGAGTACCGTCTGCGTGAAGCAGAGGCCAAAGAGGTGTGCTGCCTCCGCCGAGGGGCCTTAAAGGTCCAAACACCCGGCATCGGCTCAACCCCTAGGATCCCCCTTTCCCTGGACACGGTAAGCCGCGCACGGGTACACGCGGGAGGGTCCAACCCTCGTGTGCTCGGGTACGTCATGTCGCAACACACCAAACACCTGCTCACGCAGACGCCCCTGCGGGGGAATATTAATGGAGATGATTACTGTATAATCAAAATGAAATGGGTACCAACAATGATCCTCGGGAGACTCCGGCAGGGACTGCAGAAGTCCGTGCGTTAAATGTGTTAAAAACTCGACCATTTGTTGTTTATTAAAATACCTTCGAAAAAGTTCAAGACACACCTCATGAAGGGATAGCATTCTAATTCGTTGAGTAGCATACCATTATGAGTAGTGTCGAAATTTTTTTTCACCGCAATGAACAGGCCTATTACAGTGCTTGTTCCGGTATGCTTACAATATTTAAAATAGATAATACAGCGATTGACCTCTTGTTTAAAAAAAATGCTGGCTAGGTTGTAGACTTATTTTCGTTCGACAAAAATCATGACCTGTTTGCCCTGAGTTTTTAAAAACCGTGTTAATAGCGCTAAGAGCAAATACTAGGCGAAAATTTTCGGGAAGGTTACGGTTTCTGTTTTGTATATGGGAACAACTTGAGTAAGTTTTCGGAGATCTGGGTACGTACATAAATGTGTAAAGTACGTGACTGAAAAATGTCTCCAATGAAGAGAAAATAATTTATACGCATTATTTCCGTTAAATGGTGATACATTATTACATACGATGCTGTGTTTGCGTAACATCGTATTAACTACAGGGATAATTTCATTTATTTCGGCGTATTTAAAAATAATTGTGGGCATTATTAGGACGAGTAACTAGCGTAACATCACGACACGAGTTCATAACTTCCTAGAGGATTCTACGAAAGTAGTAATTGAAAGGCGTAACTATTAAATCGGTCGATATTCCCTTCACTTGAACATCGGATATAGTGCTATGATTAGTGGCGGGTTTCATTATTATGGAGTTCATAATTTGCCTCGTCAGTTTAGCGTTTTTTAATTACTAGCAATGAGTTGAGAATAGAACTCTTTCTTACAGACACACGCGAATCATGCCATGTGATTTGGAGCTGACCCTATTTTTTTAGTAAAAAGTACCTCGATTTTGCTAAATCTTTGTTTGCCAATAGTCTTTTTGTTTCATGTTCTAAAATAGCACAGACAATCTGAGCATGAACAGGCTGATGGTGAAACCTTTTTCCCGAACACAGTAAACTGCACTAGTTTCTTTTAACTCATTACTGTGTAACTCATACCTTTCGTTTTCATTTATGTTGTTTTGTGCACTGTTATTAATTACTGAGAAGCATTGCTTTAAAGTACGAAAATTGATTTTCTTACAGTCGTTTGCTGTTCGTTGAGAAGTGTTGTCTGTACGGAGAAATGAACTAAATGTCGAAAGAATAACTGAAAATTACCGTGTCATATACAATACAACTGCTAGCTGTTATGTTGAAGTTGCAAGGTACATGGTCATTTGATGATGACAATGAAATAGTGACTCTGGTAGGGCTCACAATAACATTATGAAAAACCGTAAGAACTAATGAGTAAAGTATTCAATGCTTTCATCTTTTATAGATTGAATGTTGAAGTACCCACATATTATTATTTTTGTTCAAGCTACCGGCATGCACAAGCACTGCTTGAAGATAACCCAAGAAAATAAGCATGTTTTGGTTGGAACTACGATAGGTGACAACAATGGGTACGGTGGTAGATTTTGCTGCAAGGTCCAATTATTGCGAAATAGCATTAGAAATCAACGAAATGACATTTGATGTCGTCGTTCGTGAATAGCGTAGTACCACTGCCTCAACAACGAGGAACTGAAAAAGAAAAAAAAAACGGGCAATGTACGTTACTGCGTAAGTGAATAAAGAAATGCCATAGCCTGGGATATTCTGAACTTTACGTTTCAGCCATGTTTGAAATCTAAGTATAAAGTTCAACTGAAAAGAGTTAGCTGCTGGAATGGATCAAAGAGTGCCGATGTTTTTGTACGAACAGCGCACGTTGCACTTGCCCCCCCCCCCCCCCCCAGGCGAAATATAACGAAAAAAAAAGAAAAGCTGGCAGAACTAATTTACGATGATTGTCTAAGTTCTGCCGCCCAGTTTCCGCTCAGGGAAGTTTCTACTTCTTTTCTCTTTTATGCCCAGTATCTGTAAAATGTTTTTCTCAACATACAGGCTCATTAATGTACACTGTTCCAGTGCCTTCAAAGCGAAATTTTGTGATACCAAAATCTTGATTTCTTTAGCGCCGCTTGGATATCATCGTGGACCAGGCGAAATGCGAACTTGACAACGTTCGGCTTTTCCTTGTCCTTGCTGAGAACGCGACGAGGTGCGTCCACGTCTGCTCATATTCTCTTTAGTTGCGGTGAGTAGGTTTGTGTTCGCGACTTGGTTTTGCGAGTGTAGTCCGATACAGGGGCAAGGAATAAATAAAAGCATGCCCATTGAGAGAGAGAGAGAGAGAGAGAGAGAGAGAGAGAGAGAGAGAGAGAGAGAGAGAGAGAGAAAGGCAAAGGAAAGCCAGGGAGGTTAACCAGATATTATCTCTGGTTGGCTACCCAGAGAGGTTCGGATTAAATGAACCATCTGCTTACTCAATGTGGCTCCATTTCACTAAAGTACGCTAAGTATTTCTGCACAGGACGACTTTACTGAATGCAGTACCATGCTTGACGGGATGTTCATGGTGTGGTATTCCGTCAGCGGGAGTAATGGAATCGCTTTTTTACTTCCGTCTCGTAATGGGAGTCGAGGAAGGCCAATAAATAACTCGTGCACTTACTTAGAGTCGGTCAGTTAGCTTTTTTCATCAATATACGCTGGATCACTGAATAAATCAAGATTCAATTACTCTGTAATTACGAATGCTCACTTGCAATTGCGCAAAGGATCATTCTATACCACCTCGTACTTCAATGGAGTCCGCAGCGCGTTGGAATAAAATTATGGAGCTTCGATACATTTATTGACAGTCCATCATAATTTGTCGCTGAAAGGGATCTGGCTAGAAAACTACATTTTTTAAGGACTTCTACGAGTGCGTCGACTAACTTTTCATTAGGCTTCATGGGAACGTCCTTGATATGTAGATGCTGTTGACTGCTCTGCGTTCAAGTTATATAAGCTCTTTTAGTGCTTTATCTAGTTGATCGTGTAGCTGCCTATTTCAGTTCTTACTCAGTACTACTTGTTCCTACTTCACACCTGTCCAAGTTAATGGTATATTATTTATATGTTTGATACTTCACTACAGATTTCTTGCGTTTTATGCGCACACTTTTGAGCTGAAGGTTTCGCATTTAACGCCAAGATCCATCAACCTTTTAGCAATTTCCTTGACTGTCGTAGGTGACTTTTCACATTAAATACGACACATGGCAGGGCAGCTCGGGCACTAAAAGAATAATTGACCTGTACCTATAATATGACACGTATCTGTTGTAATCTGCGTGGTCGAAGCCAACTGCGATATAATAAAATCATTTCCGGTTATCTTAGAGTTTTTGACCATTAACAACATAATATGTTAAGTTGTCATAGTTGGTATATATTTCGAAAGCAGAATAATGAGTTCTGAAATCTGACTGGACTGCTTTGCACGCCGGATGTGAGTACATAAATCGTTAGGAGATAACCACTGATTAAGAGTGTTGATGCAAACTGACCTCCTGGAACGGAATACTGTCGAAGAAAACAAGTTATCAGGCGATATAAGCGAGTTAGGTTAAGCATTTTGACAAGCCGGACGTAATAGACTGTTCTTTTGTTGCATAGGACGCAGCTCTTTGCTTTTCGATGCCGGAAGCCTAACATTGTGTTCTTTCCGGAGGCGGAAATTGAAGCGTTTTAGGAACAGCATCAACGCGAAAATGAACAAATGTCTTGGCAATCCGTTTCACAATGGACCAAAAATATACGCTATAGCTAATAACGGTACTGGTACGCTGAATATCTTTTCCTATATATATATATATATATATATATAACGAACGATGGCCGGCAAAATAAGCAGAACTCACTCAGACTGACACGAGCAATGTATCTTTAGCATAATTGGAAAGCATAATTAGCGCCAGTGAACAAGGACAGAAGGGAGACGACACCGCCAATGCGCTAACTTCAACAACTTGATTTTCAGGAAACCCCCACCTATTTAACCCATGCACGGTGGCGCCACCTCATCCAAATTTTAACCACCCAAAAAAGCTGTCTCCTTATTTAACAAGTCGACCGAAGGGGCACTAACACGCGTATCACTATTTCGACAGATAGCCTGAGCCTCAATATTCTCTCGCAGTTTTATCTTTGTGCTCCGCAAGAACCCCGCAGGGCCCATACACCGGCGCACAGCCGCATTCCTGACAGTGATTTGACAGATGACCGTGTTGCTTATTTCTCACGTTTAGACTATGTTCTCGTAACCGGTCATTAAGACGCCTTCCGGTCTGTCCGATGTATTTTTTCCTACAGGACAGCGGGAGCTCGTAAACAACAGCTTCTACGCAACCCACTGGTGCTTTACGATGATTCGTAGAGCCTCTGACAGCTGGCTTACGGTACTGGCCCGTTAACCGACATATTTTCGCGGGTTTTTCTGGCGCTGAAAAGACCCCTTTGGTGTCCACCCGGCTAGCCATTTTCTTAAGACTATGTGCCGCTCTATGGAAATAGGGCACTACCGCTACCTTCCCTCTGCGTTCCGTCCATCGACTCGCCGCGTCCCGAGTTGTGCTGCCTGACCAGCATCTTTTTAACAGCCCTTCTACGAGCATAATGCTCACTTGGACTGAGACTCGCCAACACCAGAACCAACCTGGCTCACTCAGACTCACTTAACTTTGTAGTGCAGGTACCAATATAGCAAACATGTAGGTGTTATTACGCTTCGCGGTGTAGTATGAGGACGCTAAGCAAGTCGACAACAGAAAACATCATGCGGTTACACTTTTGCTTGACGGACGCTGCTCGTATAGCGCTGAAGAAAACAACATTTTTTTTTACCCAGCGGTGAAGAAATAAACTATAAGAAGCGGCGGGCTCTATATCGACTGCTTTTTGGGCATGTGAACGCTCGCGTCCACAGATGTTATATTTGCTGTCAAGAGGGTTTGCGCCGAAGACGAACCTGATGCAAATTTCGAGAACCTGTAGGAGGCGACTTCAAAATTTTGTTCTTGCTTGAAACAAAGAAGTAATCAAATAAAGCTTTCTCAGTTTGGAAAAAAACACAATGCCCCATCAGAAGCGTTACTGAGCCCATGTTTCCTAATACCGCATGAGTGTTCAATTGCTGGCTAAACTTAGGTTAAAAATAATTTTTTTTGCATATTTATTGACACCTGTGCGCACTTCTGCGCAATATTTCTGCCCAAAAACATTTTTCGCGTAAAGTAACTATCCTAGGCTTTTACCTTCTACAAAATTTACGTTTCTGTGAGAAGTCATCTTTTGAAATATAAGGAGCCAAATATACGAGGTGTCCCAACTACCATGCACCAAGACTTAAAATTATGCAAATGCCACGTAGCTGGACATAACTCTAGTAATGTTGTTTGCCGTCGCTTGGAGATACTCAGATTATTTGTTACATGCTGCCTAATTACCTCATTAGTTCGAAATACTTAACTTCTAAAATATTATAACTAGATGAAAATTATCAATGTGAAGGTTTTAGAGCAGCATAAAAAACTCCCGATTCAGCTTTCGGTTGCTCAATACGTGCTACATGAAGTTGTTTTTGCGATCGTTAAAGGAGCCCACGAATACACGCAAAATTGCCGCGCTACTGACCGTTCGAGGTACTTTAACGCTCACACTTTGCGGTGAAGCGTTAATCATGGAGGATTTTCTCCTCTATTGTCTCCAAGTTCTCTCGGTTCTGGAAAAGGAACTCATACGCTCTCAGCTTCAGAAAACTGGCCTTCCTTTCTGTACTCCGCTCCTTGAGAGCATTGGTTCTTGGGCACAGACAAAGGAATGTTTGTTCAATGATCCAGAACTTCCAGTGGGCTTCCAAGCGGTTAGGTTGCTGAATTTCGTGTACGCTTACTGCGAACAGCAGTTATAAGCTAGGGAATGAGCTGAACGTATTTGTCCGTCCACCGTTCGCAAGAATATTGAATTATTAGCAATCCCCCCCTTCCCCCCCAAAAAAAAGAAAGGAAACGTGCGGTGGTGTGAGGTATGGAGTGAGTGCTTATTTGGCTTCAAGTCGAGCGCTCTAATCTATACTCCACGTCCGTTTTTTATCTTTGTTGCACGTTGATGACCTATGGGGTAGTTTATGGGCAAGGGCCAATGATAGATAAAGAGCGTCAATTTGTTGCATGGTAAGCATACTGCCCTTTTAGAAAGTGAGCGAGCACGCTATCTGTATGCAAGATGTAGTGTTTACACTGAACTGGCTTAAAATTCTCGGTCACCAGAAGAGCCACTTAGTCGGTTGGCTAGGCGTGGTTCTGTTCTCTCACCCCCACTTCTCTCACGTACTACACACTGTGGCTGAAATTTCCTCTTGTTGACCTTACATGTACATCCGCATTTCGAGCATTCATTATATTTTTTATTCAGTCTTTACAGACTATGGAGCATTAGCATATGGAGAAATCGGATGCCATCGGATATGATTGGTAGCTCCTTTTTTTATTGTTCTCTGTATGGTATATCCCAATGAAACATGGTGTCCAAATAGTCCAAAAAAACACGTTCTACAGCCTCTGCTCTTTTACACAATTAGCAGTTATTTGCCCTTGGTACAAAATGCCCTTTTCACTGAGCCATTTGTTGTTTTTTTTTACTTACGCTGATAAACTAGCCCACATTACAGCTTGCCTTTGTGGCGGCTCACATCTGCTAAGAATATTTGTGTCACGCAGCCCAAAACAAATCCAAGTCTTAAGCTATCGCTCAGGCTTCCAGCGAGCGTGAAGGGGCGTGCGCTCGCGAATCGGCATCTGTGTGTGCATTTGTGCCCAGATGCAAAGCCTTCGCCTCCTCTCTGAGATTCACGCTGACGGCAGCGGCAGAACGCCAACGCGGCTGGACAAGTCGACCCTCTTCTGGGCCACAGTGTGTCCTGCTTCTGGCCTTAGCCTAAACCTACGCCCTCTGTTACGAGCATCTTGTGGAGCTGATGGCTCTTTACGTACCGATGTAACTAAACGTTTTGTTGTTCGTTACGTCGCTTCGTCTCTGGCTGGGCCCTCTCCGCTGAGCGTTCTGGTCAGTGGTAGCCAATCAACTTTGCAATATCATCTACTGCGATCGATCATTATAAGTTAGAATATTAGCTGAACATGCTTGTCCGTCCCCGGCTGAGCAGATTCCTAGGGCTGCACAATACGACGCGCAGTATGTAAGAAAGGGCTTTAGTATGGTGGGCGTGAGGCAAGAGATAAGCATAATTAAAAAAAAAAGAAAGCTACGCCCCAGCTCTCGCTACCAATGCAACCTTGGAAAAATATGCGAATCAATATGCGGATTACATCGATTCCCACGCACTGTGGGAATAGATGTAAGCGAAGCTTTGTATGCTATTTGCTTTGATTTACAATAATTAGCAGTGATGTTGGCGGCGAATGTGTAATTTCTTCAGCGTTTATTGCAATACGAGAGTAGTGAGTTAATGTTAAACGTTACCTTGCGTGGACCACTGCTCTTTGTCTACGTAGTTCACAGAACACACAGGAAGACGTGTTTGCCTGAGGCGTCATTGTTGGTAATATCATTGCCTCACATGGCTCATAGAATTGTTACAGAAGTGTACAGAAGAATGTTTCTTCAACAACGGCTCGTCAGCAAGGGGACTGCTCTTGCCCGTTCGGCAGCTGGAAAGCAGCGTTCAGACGTTTCATATACGGACGCAGCAGCGCTGTGTGCTTCACCACCACGCCTACCGGCAGAGACGCCAGCTCCAAGCGCTCTCTTTAGGCTATGGACGATTGTAATGTTTACACTATCAGAGCCCAGCACGCGAACTCCACAGCCCAGCACCTGCATTTTTATTGTATAGGAAAGGAAGCACAGCACATACCATACGCACAAACTGTGAAACGATGCCGCGGCGTCACCGGCCGGGATGGATGGATGGATGGATTGATGGATGGATGTTATGAACGTCCACTTTGCAACGGGGTGGTGCATTGCACCACCAAGCTCTTGCTATTATACTGCCTAATGGGCTACCCAGGGTAAAAAAAGAAAGAAAGAAAGAAAAACCCTATGAACTCCCACAATCAAATTTTCTGATGCCCTATTGCGAACTTAGCTTTTGTACGTGTCCGCTTTTTGTCGTTTCTCTACTTTGCTTTCGCCAATCTTCCAATCGCCTCTTACTAATCTCTATTACGGACATGTTTACTTTTCCCCTGCTCATGCTGAACCGCAAGGGCTTCAAGGAGGCCAGCGGTGCCTAACTCGACCGCGGGGCAGACGTTTTCACATTCTTATAAAACATGCTCCATCGTTTCCCTAGCTTTACCACAGCAAGACATGCATCTTCTTCCATCTTATATATCGCTTTAAAGGTGCTTGTTCTATGGCATCCCGATCTCGCTTCGAAAGGTAATGAGCTTCCCTTTGAGTTATCATAAATCGTTTCTTTCCTGATTTCGTTTTTTTCTCTTAAGTAATTACTCATGGCAGGTTAATTTTTCATTGCCGCTACCCATGAGATTATTTCAGCCTCTCTGTCTTTCCGCTTGACGTTCTTTGTTGCTGTGTTGACCACCCTACAGGCTACATACTTGTTGGTAAGCTTCCTAGTTCTTTTCCTCCACTGTGAATCAATGTTTTTCCTGTACAGATACGTCAACACTATCCCAGCCCATTTACTTTCTTCCATATTCCTCAGTCGTTCTTCATAATCAATTTTACTGCGAGCTTCCCCGGGATGCGCGGAGGCGAGCGCCATCTGGTAGTGTTGCAAGAAACCCAGCGACGCGCGCTAGTAGGATCACAGCAGCGCCCTGGAAGTCGGGAGAAGAAGCAAAGGAAGCTTCGCTTGAAGAGGCCCTGTTGAGGTATCTCCGCTCTCGCAAGGCCATTCTAATGCCCATAAATATTGACTCAGTTGTTCTGTCACCAAAATAATTGTTAGAATCATGAAATAAAATTGCTAAAGGCTTAGAACAGTGCTTACAAGACTTACAACTAAGCTGCCAGTAAACTTCGTAGACGTTCAATCCAGCTGTGATTTTATAGACCTAACAATGGAAGATCTTCAACGCGTTGTTCGCCTGCTCCCTGGCACAGATACGGTTCCAGATAGTATTACATCATGCATGGTCAAAATATTGTTTGACCTCTCCCCACAAGACCTCTACGATATAATTAACTACTCCCTCATGAACGCATGGATTCCTCCTGACTGGAAACTTGCAAAAGTAATCACCCAGCTTAAAAAACTAGGAGCGGAACAAATATATATAATATAAGGCCAATCGCACTAATTTAGAATGTTACGAAATTAATAGGAATGGTACTGCATATTCGTGTCATCAATTTTGTAACGAATAATACATTATTGAACCCATGCCAGATTGGATTTAGACCTGGATGTTCGATATGGTGAGCACATGTCTATTTAGGGAGACGCATTACGCTTGCTCGACACAGGCGGCAGTATGTAACTTTAGTGGCCCTTGATTTAGCTAAAGCGTACAACCATGTAGAACATGTCATACTCCTTAGCGTTTTAAGTGACATGAGCTTTGCTTGGTATACTATAGATTCGATATATGAATTTTTAAAGGACAGGAAATTTTGTTGCTCTCAACGGGTGGCTTGTTGTCACCAAAATATAATCAATCAAGAGAAGTTCCTGAGGGATCTGTCCTTTCTCCTGCTTTGTTTAAGGTTTTATTAAGCTCAATTCCATTGTGTGATACCGTACAAGTATATGTCTATGCGGACGACAAAGAATTATTTGCGTCTGCGAGTGATATTCACTCATTACAAATAATGCTGCACTCATACTGAGGAAGGCTTGAAGCTTGGTTTTCAAATATTCGAATGTCGCTTAATGTTAACAAAAGCTCCTTGATTGTGTTTACATTGAATGTACCGGTTAATACTTTTCTCCAATACCGTGAGAAAATAATTCCACAAGTGGACTATTTACAATATCTAGGTGTAATATACGACGCAAAACCGAGCTGGCGAAATCCCATTGATCACGTCAAATATAGGGCAGCACGCGCTGTTGGCATGATAAGCAAACTTGGCCGACGTCGCGCTGGGCTACGCATGGAAACCATGATAATGATTTATCGCATGCATGTTCGAGTGATACTGGAATTAAGGTGCGGGCTCTTATCTGGTGGGCCAGCATACAATATTAACCGCTCGGTTCTTCTAGACCAGGAGGCTCTTGGGAATTGTCTCGGTTTACCAAAATTTGTTGCAAACAATGTTTTATATCAAGAAGCACGACTGCCTAAACTTCGCTGCAGATTCCGCATTGTAAAATTAAAAAAACAAACATATTTAAACATTTTTGAATCTTTGAGACGATCACAATTTGTATTTATTGATGAAATAGAGCATTTTTCGATAACATCAGGTTTCATTTGTACGCACAAGCTGAGCCTAATGCACGTGTACGTTAATGTACACGAGATCATTTGCTGAGAAAGGCCCTTGCCTAACATAAAGATTGCCTTTGATGATATATTTCCATCGAATGCCAAACTCCTGCCCACTCGATATACACATGACATGCTACAACATCATTTAAAGCTGTTGCGAATAGATAACGTGATCGCGACTGATGCATTTATGCGTGAGGAGAGCGAAGGTGTGGGTACCTTCTGTCACTATTCTGGTCATATGCATTACGCCTTGCCGACTTCACAACCGTATTTCTGGCTGAACTATCAGTCATTATCTGAGCTCTTCGAAAACTTTCTTCAAATTGTTCAACTGTGTTTATAGTGACTGATTTACTGTCAGTATGCGCATCACTCACTTTATCTTCAGACAATACTGTTTAAATCATTAACATCTCCAAACTTAAGTGTGGTGCGATTGGTATGGATTCCAGGTCATCGTGGCATATTCTCAAATGAAATGGCTGACACACGCGGATGTCTCTTGATAGAGCAGTTATGTCCATTATGCCAACTTCGACTTATTTCCCTGCTGCTAGGCTTAGAAAATTTTCTCTGTTCCATGATTCTACAAAACTGAAAGTCCAGATGTCGGAATTTAATCATTTGTCATTTTTATGGGACAATAAATGGTGTCCAACGCGTAAATTAGAAATCTCCATAACAAAATTATGCTGCCGCATCCCACCATCAAATTCTTACCTATACAGATCCGGTCTGGCACCATCCTCTCTGTGTCCTGCCTGCCACGAACCTGAAAACACTGACCACTTTCTACTAGCATGCCGTTGATTTAGAAATCATAGAAATAAATTCAGATTTTATTTCCGAAAATTGGGCATTTCTTTAACTACTCAATATATCCTCTCCTTCGGGGCTTCTTCATTGGGCTTTTGCCACAAGAACGGCTGTGTGGCCATTTGCGACCATCTCTGTCAAAAAAAGGCTGCCATGTTAGTTCCCGAAATCAATAATTGGGTAGCTTATTAAATTGCTGATTGCGTGTTAGAAACTATTCTAATACCCCAAAAGAAATTTTGCTGTTTACATATGGTTATAATTATCTTTATTTCTGTATCTGCCAGGTAAATGTATTTATTAATTATCATAAACATTATACCTCTCCATGATTTATTTTTTCGTTTAGGTTTTTCTCTCTCCCCCTGCCCTTTAACCTTTAAACGCTGGCTTCTTGGCCAATCCCCCGCAGTGGGTAAGCTCCACATGTGAGGAACAAGCAAGTAAGCAAGCAAGTCGCGTCAAGCACGGAGAAGAAGAAAAAGAAGAAAGCGTGACGGGTACTGAATGGCGAAGAAACGCAGTCAAGTTGCAAACAGGAATATGAGCAACGCCGAAGATATTCAGCCTCTCCGTGAGAACGACGAAGACCTTCCCACTCCTCAAACAGCTGTAAGTGTTCTTCGCGACCAATTTAGGTGGCTTCAATACAGCTCTTGTTAAGCAGCATGCTCCATCATGATTTCTTCGCCTATGCTCCCGTGGCTAATTGCATGTGGTTCATATGCAACCTATCCAAAAGCCTAAGCTTCTGAAAGTGAATAAAAGTCGATAAAGGAACCGTTCATAAAGTAACGTCCCGCTAAACAGTTTAAATCGTACGCGCTCAATGGTGTAGAAACTATTGTTTTCATTGCTTCGAAATTTCGGTGAATGAGTTGTTGTTATGGGTAACAGAATTTACCCTTCAGCCTTAGTTGCCTTTACGAAATAAACACAAGCTTTCTCTGTTCTTTTCCAGGAAAGACAGCACCAGAAGTACCGGATAAGCCCTCTACTGCTACTCATTCCTACTGTGCTGGTCGCGTCTCTTGTGATTGCTGTCGTCACGATCATCAAAGCTATTCCAGAGGTGCGTTTTTGGCTAAACTTAATTCCTCCCTCGCGCACGCACGCACGCGCACGCACGCGCACGCACGCACGCGCACACGCATATATATATATATATATATATATATATATATATATATATATATATATATATATATATATATATATATATATATATATATATATATATATATATATAAAGGGAGAGAGAGAAAGAAAAAGTAGCCGCATGCGAAGCGTAAATGAGGTTGCTGCAAATGGTTATATAAAGTTTCTGTAAAGATTGTGCAAGAAAGTCAGCGTCAAGGCTTAGAAATGACCGATATTACGTCCTCTTGACCTCGAGAAGCTTTCATACATACACTTCCAACGAATTTTCTTGGCTTTTCATTCGGCTATTCGTTGGAGACACAGAGCACGTATTTTCGTCGATGGGCGAATGCCTGTTGGGTAATGGTGACTTGTAACTTTTGTGGTAGAAGCAGGCAAGCAGCTTTTCGTGTAAGTATATGGATCGTTGCCGAATGTTTATAGTAGTGTTTTCTTTTTCATTGAATTTTCCTTTTTCATTGAAAGGTAAGAGCGGTAACAGAGCAGAACATGAAGGAGCTCGCGGACCAGACCCTTCGTTATGATTTGGTTATGGATTGTAACAGAACGTTTCTTGTACTATTATTCTCGTGTATTCTATCTTTTCACTTTGCAACTATAAAATTCCCAAGCTTCCTATAAATTAGGTCGCCACCCTGCCCCTCTGGAGGGGTGTTTCTTTTCGTCCCGTTTGCTAGCGCTTTACGTCTGCTGCCACAAACTACATCGCAAGTCTATTTTCTTTAAGAATGCCAGAAATTTAGGCTTATGCCATGGATTATATAATGACTTCACATACTCAATAGCTTTCAGCACCAGAGGCTTTGTAACACAATCCAGTGACGGTGCAAAAAAAATGACAAGAAGTAACTCACTAAAAGAAAAAGACTGAACGTTGCTATTAAGAAATAAACAGTTCCTGACCATACTGCTTTGATGATGTGGTCATTATGGCCGGTTATGTTTGAAAAAGAGACTCACTGGGTGTGAAGCTGACAATATATACTTAGGCCCCCCGACGTACAATAAAAATACTCATGTCAAGGGGATTACGTAAAGGCGCAAACGGGCGTAAGCAGTCAGGCGTAAGCAGCGGGCGTTATAGGGCGTAAGCAGCACGTATAGCTGTCTTGAGATTTGGGCAGTCGCTCACAAAAATATATTTTTTACTGTGGACAAGAAATTCGAGCTAGAGAATGGGCTGAACTTGTTCTTCCGTCCTTCCGCCCGTTTACAAAAACATTTGAACAATTCTAATTAAATAAAAACGTCAAAAAAAAGGAAAATCACTAGTGGCGTAGGGAACCGAACCAGCACGTATGGGGCTTCAAGCGGAGCGCTCCGACTACTCTTGCACGTCGGCCTTCTGCTGCGATGAACCGTTATAGAGGTGAGGAAATGGGCTGAACGTGTTCGTCGGAGACTCCCCGGGCTGCGCTGCAACATTCGCAGTAGGAAGGAACTTTGGCTTAGTGCGTCTTTCTTTGAGCAAAGTAAGCAAAGTTAAGAGCACCGGGAAACTTTTTTTTTGTATACTCGTGCGAAGAGAACAGAGTGTCTGGGAGATGAAGCATTCTGCTCTGCTATAGCGAATATCTACGATGGATTTAACGATTGTTGGAAATCTTACACGCCTAACGAAGGGGAAATGATATAGGAAGGATTTGGGTGGTGATATAAGTGCTTGATGGTAGTGGCGGTGACCAAGGCTATTATTCTTAAAAAAGGGTTTAAGCTAGAATTGCTAGTAAGAGCAGACACCAGCCAATCGTGTCGTTGGACATATTATTAGCGAACACGGTTGTCCGATGTGAAAGATCACTCAAGAAAAAAAAGCTTTGTGAATTCGGACCCATCCGAGGTGTGCAACGAGATGCGCGTGTATAGGGTATACCAGCTAACGTTAGCCAAACTGTTCAGCAAAAAAAAAATGATTAAAGAAAGATTGAAGAAAAAGACCTTACTGCCAGAATCCGAGTGTCATACCCACAGGGCTTAACACCAACGCTTGCAGAAGGGGAATATATCAGTACCATATGGGTGTGTTGTACCGGCGGTACAAAACGAATGTCAAAGGAGAACGGTTTCTGTAAAGGCTTCGCTGAAATATTTGATAATAGTGGAATAAAAGCCATCTCTAGGACCACATGTAGAGTGGACTTCGACAATTGTAGACATGAGCTAAATTCCGATTTTGCGAAAGTTTATTGCCAAGCATGCCACATCACCGATGAGTTTTAGTGGTCGCGGTATGTGTCTTCCGGTGGGACGTTCCCTCACTGACCAAAATGCCACTACCTCTGAGGGCTTATGTGCTTCACGTCGCGCAGCACAGACAGATAAGCAGTCAATAAGTTAATAAGGAGGGATGAGCGATTATATGGGTCTCATCACGGTTGATAATGGTTCGACGCGGATGGATAAGGTACTAAAGAGCGATAAGGGCTTATAATGATCGGAGCAATTCTGATAAGGTTATAACCATACCGATAAGGGTCGGATCAAGTCCGATAAGGTTGATAAGGACCGATAAAAGTTGATAAGGATGGGATCATGTCTGATAAGGTTGATAACAACCGATAACAGCTGATTAGTATCGGATCTAGTACGATAAGGTTGATAACAACCGATGTGGGTTGATAAGGGTCTATACTAGTTGGATAAAGTGTCATAGGATTGATAATTGCACTGGGCTGTTTGAAGATCGGCAAGTGGCACAACGCTCACGCATACTCAGACAACTCCCAGAGGAGTTTCTTGCGTGATTTTTTTTTTGTTCGTCGTGATGCTGGCCACCCTGACCACCCTACTCTCCGTGCTGCCGTGACGCTCGAGGCGGCTTGAAATTAGCGCTTGCCCATCACGTGGTGCAGGTGCATTTCCTACGAGCTTTGCTTGGTATTGCTTATGAATGGACTGTAATAGAATATTTTCTGGTATCACTTCATTCGATGCTTTTCCTCCCTCTATGGTGTCCTAAAGATCACGCAAGAGTCTCTGAACGTATATATTGAGGAGTCGGGGGACACGCAACTGCTGTTCACAGTAATAGAATTAAGAGAATGATATATATATATATATATATATATATATATATATATATATATATATATATATATATATATATATATATATATATATATATTTGTCAGCTCTTTATTTATTATCTTTCTCGCAAATCTACCTGTAAACGGGCTTCATCGTTTCTTCCAAACAAATATACCATTATTGACTTTTATTTTACATTACGCACTTGTGTGCACGGTGACACATTTCTGTCAGCGAAAAATTACTGAGAACAGAAATGGAGAAAAAAGCCAGAAGGCGTGTTCCATTCTAGAAAAACAACAACACTACGAGCACTAAGAGACTATTAATTATTCTTTTGTGGGATATATTCCATGCTCTGCAGCAAAAGTTGGGAGTCATGTCAGTCAATCTGGAACAATAACTGACTGAACTTCTTTCAAACGAAGTGCTCACCATTGCACTTCGTCAATGCTTCTGTGATCCTTGCATACAGCCGTCATTACGCAGTGGATGAACACTAGACGCGCGCTTCTTCTGGTTCTCCCTGCTGACTGCTGACGCTACCCGCAGTTTTTACCGCACTGCGTACAGTATCTGGGAGGACAAATGTGCACTTATGAAGGATGTAGGCGGTATGAGCAAAAAATGCATTGTGTGTCTTACTTTTTCAGGAGTCCATCACTACAACGACGATGGCTGTCAAGTGCATGTCAGACGAATGTATTCGCAACTTGCAGTTTTTAGATCAGATCATGCATTTCGGCATAGATCCATGCACGGCTTTCCACTCCTACACCTGCGGGCGCTTTATGTCCCCTACGAAGTACATGCTCGCGAAGGTAAGCATAAAGTCCTAATGGTGCAGGCGCACGTGCTGACGTTGCTGAAGACGTGAATGGAAAATACAGTTGCCGTCAAATAAATACCAATGATGAATTACCATTGTACCCGTGCCAAGAAGCACAAATTACCTTTTGCCCCCCTTCCTTGACAGCTGCAGAAATATTCTCAAGAGGGCATGGAATAATAATTGCCGTAAACTGAAGACGAACTCACTACATTTACAAGCGCTAGCGTTGAAATGTCTAAAAGAAGTCTACGAAGCTAAGTCACATGGCGTCATGGTACCGTGAAATGGGGAAAAAAAAAACCCATCGCATGCATGGCCTCTGTGTGTGCACACATTTCACTTGGCTGTACCTTCGGTAAGATGGTCACGTGCAGCGTATACGTGCTGACCGTACCCCGTAACGACGCTCGCAGTCTGCGAAAAAGACAACAACAGCAATTTTCCTCCGGAAAGTTATAAGAGCTAGGCCTGAGCTTTGCACATACAGACACTATCGCGCCGCTTTTATGCCGTCACGTAGCACAGTGAAGAATGGGAGCAGCTTAATTTCGCTTATTGCGTTACGTAGTAGCGCTGGCACAACGTATAGCGGCACGGCACACACACCGACGCGGCCGCTACTGAAACGGCTAGAGCGAACTTGTTTTTGCGACTGGCCGTAGCGACGGACCAACGTTTCGTTGAACGAGAATTCGTTTCATTTTGTTTTCAACTCTCTGAGCTCAGCGGTGATGAATTACTGATACTGTATTTCTGAAAACTGCTATACAGAAAGACACGTAGCTGCCGTGAGCGTTTTAATTTTGCTTGGTTTTAATTGTTCCCGCACCTGTAACTCTCTCAGCGCCAAGCGCAGGCCTGGGAAAGTGAGCGCTACGTGTCGTTGTTTGTGCTGTCCCCAGATGAACCACAATCTGGCGACGAGGGCATACGAGCTGGCCCTGGGGGAAAAGGTGCAAGCTTACCCGCAGGCGTTGAACGCTGAGCAGAAGGCATACAAGCTGTTCCACATGTGCCTTGACCTCTACAATGCCAAACGCAAGCAACCAAAGGCCCTGGTCACGGTACTAGACAAACTGAAGCTGAATCCTGCCTCGATTGCAGACGAGGATAGTGAGGACCCCCTGGACCGCATGATGGAGACTTCATTCACTTATGGAGTGCACGGCTTAATCGAGTTCGTCGTAGACACTGTTGTCATCGTCAAGAAGAAGCGACTCCTGAAGGTAGAACATTGACGCGATATTTAGGAACGCCATTGACAAGTGCAGCTTGCTCACGAAATAATACAGTAGATATTTATGCAAATAAGAGCGTCAGTTAAACATTGTCGCGCGCACGATGCACAAATGCAAAGGGAGGCGGGAGGGTTACAGGAGGGACGAACGCAGCCACTTTAGCGGACCAGCAAAGCTAAACAATCCTCCATCCCTCATTTCCAGTTACACGCGCCTGTGATTTTTAAGTGCCTTCTATAGGCCCCATTTTCCACTAGATCCTTACTGGCCAGCAAGGAGAGTGTCCGTCTACTGTCTAATAGTTTATCAGATCATTTCCGCGCTTGTTTCATATTTACACCAGTGTGATACGGTCTCGACAAGGAGGTGAGCCTTACTCCTAGTCATTGCGACTTTTAAGCAAAACATCTAAAACAGCTCGCAGCTAAGAAAAACGAAAAAAAAAACCGATGCTGATGATGGTTGAACGTGAAATATTATAATTTTATGGGCAATTTGAAATCGCCAAAATCTGCGAAATCACGGCCAAAGTCTATTTTCTTAGCCATGCAGAACAGCACTTAGAGGGTGAGAACGTTATTACATTTAGAGTCCGAGAATGGTTCTTAACATAGAGAGAGAAGTCACTTTTAGCGTGTTCAGAGGTGCACATATGAAGTGCGATAAATCCTATCAGTTAATATAAGAGTTTCGGTGGCCCGCTTAGGACAACCAAAATCTAATTAAATCAGAAGCGAATTTTATGTTTGGCTCGCTGTCTAAGAGATTAACCTGTCTCCAAACTTCGACGTCGGCAGCAACTATTGGGAAACCTGAGCCGCTACGCGCCCGAACAGCGGAATCACGTCTTTGCATTCATTTAAGAGCTGTGTTTGTTCAAGGGTTTAATTAGCTTCCTGCACTGTCAACGCTGTGTGGAAAAGCACCCGAGGTTCCATGCTAATGGCCGTCAGGACCTATAGCTGCATTTTGAAGGCAGGGCTATTGTATCTGTACGGATGTTCTGCAAAAGAGGTATCCTCAGGCAGTAATTCCGCCGCCAATGACTTGTTGCTTTCTTTCGTTTTTTTAATGGGGTGGGAGGGAGGGCTTTGCCTGCAAAAGGTAACACACGGTCGAAAGAGCGGATTTTAATCGCACCAATGAATTTGCTGTTACGTTAATCAGGTGAATCAGGATTAGAAGCTCTTCTGGGCAATCGTTTTTAGCATATTCCAGGGACGCCGGAGGTTCTCGGCAGCAGGGGTTATAAAGTGTCCCTCTTTCCAGGGATAGGATTGTTTCTTTCCTTTCCACACCGTCATTTCTATGAAACCTTCACTGTTCTAATCGTCTCCGTCACAATCACGTGTTAACGCTCTACTGTGGAACTCAGCCAAGCTGTAAAATACGCAAGAACTAGTTTTGCGAGTGACGTGGAAAGATTCAGAATAGTGTGTGACGTGTATGTGAATATGTGTGCGCACGCATACGCACGCACACGAACGCACGTACGCACATACAGTAATAGTAATCGAAGTGGCGACAAGAAAACAAACTATATTTATAGGCAGCGAAAAACTGAGGAATGCATGAGGGATAAACACGAGTTCTAGTTTCCAAAGGATTGCAATGCGAAAAGGCGCTTTTATGATGATGTGACAACTATCCCGTGCCGAGTAGAAAGAAAAATGTCTTCTGCGCGAATGAAACTGGCCATATATTGTTGAAGGTAACCTAAAAAAAAAGAATGTTATTTCGTGTTCTTCTTAATTAACAAATTAGTAATCATTAATTAACTAGCCTCCTCACAATTAAAATTTCGCCGAATATGACAATACGAGGTCATACGAGCACATTTGCAAACTTGAGTTTCAGCTTACAATGCTCTGTTTTAGCAAAGCTCTTTTTTTTTTGCTTCTAAAAAAAAGCGAAAAATCAGAAATAATAATAATAAACGAAGATGACGCGTCCTTTTCTCCTCTAAAGCACGCTGCGAACGAATGAATCCAGCGGTGTAATTGGCATTCTCGCTCGTAAATACGACGTACGTGCCGCTGCTTGGGTTGGTCTGACGCGGCAAAGAGGCAGCCTGAGCCGCGGTTCACGATAACATGGCTTTCGTAGATTGGTTATTGCTGTCAAAAGCTGTCCCGTGCTCGGGGTATAGACGCGAGGCTCGCCGTTAGCAGGAATTTGTCACAGGAACATAAACGCCCCGTCAGATCGATGCAACCGCCGGGTTGGGCCCGACGCACGTTCGATTCGTCCGCAGTGAGTTATTAGAGAGCGGCACTTCGTGGCTGTGGTGCGCGAGCGTGGACGTCATTCCTCGAACTCGGCGGGCCTTCTTTAAAAAAAAAGCAGAAAAGAAAATCTTCGGTAAAAAAGGCGCCTCGCAAACGACTGGAACTGATCATTTCTAAGCGCTCTCTATTAACATATCGGTCGTAATTGTAAACAAGCGCTGATCATTTAGGGAGAACACACAAAATAAATATTTAAAGCTTCTTTTGATGACTGGAAACAACACATAGGCAACTACTACTTAAAAAAAAAGGACACACATATGGCGCATGATAGCTTGGAAATGTAAGTATACCAAACAAGTAATAAAACAGATTACGCGGAAAAGTCGAAAGCCAGACATTAGGGAGAATTCCGGACCTCAGGGTATACTGTTGAAGGAGTTAGTACGTATGATCTAAGGGTTAAAGTGACTATTCAAACACACTTCGAACGTGAAAACCATCATATTGAAAAGACAAGTCACTGTTAAGCAGAGCAAATATAGTCGCTAGCAAATCTCTAGATTTTCATTACTTCCCGCCCACTTGATTTCACGTTCAGCAGCGAGTCAAGTTGCGCTATAAAAATATTAATTAGAGAAGGTGCTATAGATGATCCTACAGAAACTCCTTGTTTTTGGACGAAACCGTTGTCGTTTCATTTCACTTTCCCCATCGATGTAAGGTACAGACAATTCCAGAAATTTCTGTACCGACATCCCTCAAGAGATCTGATAGGCTTCCATTCTCCACCCCACGTGGAAATCAAAAGCAGTCTCCTAAAAAAAGTGGGAAGCTCGGTCGCAGGACAACTTTTAATTCCAGTCTTTCACATCCATAGGGGACGCTCTAAAAGCGACTTAGGTGCGCATGGTCACAAACTCAAGAGCTTGCTTCGCTATCTCTTGTTGTGAATAGTGGCTATACGCTTCTGAGCGCGAGGTCGTGGGCTTGATTCCGGACAGTCGTGGCCGCATTACGATGGAGGCGTATTACAAAAACGCTCAGTGGTTAGATTTAGATGCATGTTAAAAAACCCAGGTGGGAAAAACTAAAGCCCTCCACTACGGCGTCTATACCATAGCTCCAGTGTTTTTTTTTTTTTGGACGTTCAACTCTATGAACCAATCGTTTCTTTTTGTAAAAAGAGAGCAACACACTTGTGGCGCGTTTGACGTTCCGATTCGTAAGATGAACCTGAATGACATGTCTGCTTTACGCATCTTATGCATACGAGAGGCATGTCATTGCAGGCAAGAAGATGAGCGCTATTGCATCAGACAGTTTCTTAAAGAATAAAGGCCAAATTCGTAAAAAATGTTGCTTCGTAAAAGCCGCTTCTCATAGGTTGACTGCCCTCGCTAATATTACGTTCGCTATCCCGACTGGTCGGAACGCTTTCTTACGAATCGCTTTAGGGTACGAACTGGGGTGCTATGCAAGATGCGCCGAATTTCTCGTTCGCACGAGTTTTACCCGAGTATGCTCGATCGCAGTCAGTGAACGGAGATAGCACGGAACGCGCATAAACAGCAGGCAAAAAGAAAATGTCGAGAAAAAGCAGCGTATGACAACATGCGCGCACCCTGATTCCGCCTTTCAAGCACAGAAGGCTACGCAACGAAACCCGCCAGCACCGCACATTGTTATCAGCGGATTATCTGAACTAAGCAATACCGTGGCAGTCCTGCTGTCTGCCTGCACACTTGCCGTGAGCCGCTTGCCACGCCTTCCTCGGGCGCGTCAAGGGCGTGCCTTCTCTTTCAGGCGTTATCGTTCGTTCTATCCTCCTTCGAATCCTAACAGGGCACATGCGGCGCTTTCTGGCACCTGCACTTTGCCTCAATCGGATACGCTGAAATAAAACAAATAAAATAACAAACAGTTTCTTTCTTGACGTACCTATTTTTCGCTTTGAATGCTATAAATTTCTGATGACAAACGGAGATCGAGTGACCTATTAAATTTTGCTTTTTTTTCCGCGAGTCGCGGCAGTGAGGTGAAAGCCTTGAAACGGATACATTCCGCAGAGTCGCACGCACAAGGGAGTTCATACGGTGAGCAATCGCCAGGGGCGCTGCAGTGCTATTCTCGATAAAGTCAGTGACGACAGTAATATGACCATTATTTGTCCGATAGGGGAATGGCAACGCAGCGTCGTGTCATGACTGTTCACCTAAGGGATTTCACTGAGGCTAATAAAGCCGCCACTTCACCAACCAAAAACGATACTCCAGCCATGGAGATGGGAGCAACGGCTGTCGCTGCAAAATGGCGGTACGGCGGGTGTTCTAGGGCGCGTAATGGCGCAGCACAGTGAAAACGTAAAAGTTTATCTGTGTGCGCGTAGCCTCCGCGATCAGGGTCGCTAATGACCAAATTGGGCTGCCTTTTATGCGTGTTGGCGTCGAAAATTCTGAGTTGGCTACATGGCTATATTTGGGCTATTTTTGTCTTAAGGACTTCCGAGTCCCAAGGACACGTCAACACTGACGAAATTCGGGAACGCCGGTTTATGAAAACCAAAAGCTCATTGCTGCTACAAAGTGTGCTACAAGTGTCGATATAATGCCGCCTACTGAGCTCTCGTCGACAATCAGCAGATTGTGAGAGAAGAATTGCTTCGATGTCAGGAAATCTCTCATTGCCCCGGTGGCTTTCAGGACGGCTATGCAACAGAGAGAGAACGCACGCGAACGCCGGTGTTGCGTTTCGCCTGCGACACGTGGTTTTGCCGGCGCGACTGCGGCGGGGCGGCAGACATTTTGGCCCGATCGTCGTCGCCGCAACACTCATCGCCAGGTGTTTCCAGGCGCGACTGCGGCGATGCGACCGCCTAGGGATCATCCTCGCATTCCAGTCATTGTGCCCGAAACAGGCGATGCCAAAGCAGGGATCTCGTTCCAGTCATTATGCCCGAAACAGGCGATGCCAAAGCAGGGACCATCTTCTCATTACAGTCATTGTGTCCGACCGGCAGCGCCACGACAGGGTGCTACGAGATCGTGCTCGACATGGTGCTACGGCATCGCTACGACAGTGTGCGTCACCATTAGCCCATTGTACATTCACGTGCTCGTCTTTTGAGGGGTTCCTTCTTGCCCTCAACTGCGAGAGTATAAAAACAGCTGCCCCCGGACGCCAAAAGGAGGGCTCCGATTTCTTCTGTTGAGTGAAGTGCTCTCCCGTCTCTCTACTACGGTCAAACCTGACCGCCAACTCTTTGCGATGTTAAAATAAACAAGTTGTTTCGTTGTTACCAGTCGACTCATGCTTTGCCGGGACCTTCGGATGCTTCCAGTTGTACCCCAGGCCGCCAGGCCAACGCTACCCTTGGGGC
Source organism: Dermacentor variabilis (assembly GCF_050947875.1). Lineage (NCBI taxonomy): Eukaryota > Metazoa > Arthropoda > Arachnida > Ixodida > Ixodidae > Dermacentor > Dermacentor variabilis. Next base: position 166,517,277 of record NC_134568.1, read on the forward strand.
TTGCGACCCAGGTACAACCACGGGCGTCAGCGCCGAGTTCCCAACAGATCGTACCAGCGGTCAGATCCAAACATCTGGTTGGCAGCGGTGAGATCGCCTCCGACTTCAAACAACTGTCTGCCAGCGGTGAGATCGCGACAACGGAGGCCAGCAGCGAAGAGATGCAGTTGACGGTATGCTGAGCAGCTCAACGACGATCCGGGAGCAGTGCAACGAGCCCTGTGTGACGACTGGTTGCCTGCAGCGGAACGACTGCGCGGAATTCCTGCCTGCGAGGTTTGGTGAGTGCGGGACTTTCTTCTTCTGAGCTTTGCCAGGCTTTTGTTAGTGTTAGAAACAGAGCTGGTAATTGTGGTTGTCGTTGCTGCCGGGTTAGTTTGCGGCAAGACAATAGTAAGCAGTAGAGAAAGCAGCATTCAGAGCAGCCATGGATTTGAAGTCGTTGCGCAAACCGAAATTGTTGGAGCTTGCAAGAGAGTTGGGTCTGGATGTCTCAGACAAACTAAGAAAACCTGAACTGCTAAAGGCCATTCTTGAGTTAGAGGCTGAGGATGACGAGCTGTCGGAATGCCTTGAGACTATTGAAGAGAGGGAGACTGCAAAAAGACAGGAGCGCGAACTTAAAGAACAAAAAGAGAAAGAAAAAGAAGAGCGTGACCATCAACACGCTTTGGAAATGAAGCGTCTCGAGATAGAGATGGAACGCGCTCGTAATGGAAGTCAGGCACACGGTGCAGGAGAACGAGTATTGTTCAAAATGACGGACCTGATGCGGCCGTTTAAGCTTGGAGAGGACATTGGTTTGTTCCTGGTTAACTTTGAGCGAACGTGCGAGAAGCAGGGGTTCTCTCGGGAAACGTGGCCACAGCGCTTGCTCACTTTGTTACCCGGCGAGGCGGCCGACGTAGTCGCTCGCTTGGATAGAGAGGAGGCAGAGGATTTCGACACAGTGAAATCGAGTCTTCTAAAAAAGTACCGGCTGTCTGCGGAGGCGTTCCGTCGGAAGTTTCGGGAAAATGAGAAAGGCAGAAGTGAGTCATATACAGAGTTTGCGTATAGGCTTATGTCGAACATGCAGGAGTGGCTCAAAGAAGAGAAAGCGTTTGGTGACCACGATAAAGTTCTGCAGTGTTTCGGGCTAGAACAGTTTTATAGTCGGTTACCGGAGAACGTGCGATACTGGGTCTTGGATAGGCCAGACGTGAGTACGGTGGCTAGAGCCGCTGAGCTAGCCGAGGAGTTTGTGACGCGTCGAGCTCGCGGAGCTAAGGACGGTCAAAAGGGTGAATTTGGCTCGAAGTTTGAGAGGCCGAAGTTCACACCCATGAGAGCAAAGGGGAACACGCGTAGTGCGGATGCGAGTGGAAGCAGTGCGACCGAACCTAAGGAGACGGCGGCAGCCGAAGCCGAACGCAGAAAGCGGTTCGAGATGAGGCGAGCGGGCGTTTGTTATACGTGCCAGAAGCCGGGTCACTTTTCGGCGCAGTGTCCGGAAACAACACCAAAAGTTGTGTTTTTTTCAATAGGCAGCACTGACGAGAACATGAAGCTTCTCGAGCCTTACATGCGAGACCTCCTCGTGAACGGGAAAGAGTGCCGAGTGCTTCGCGATTCCGCAGCTACGATGGATGTAGTTCACCCATCTTACGTAGAACCCCATATGTTCACGGGCGAGTGCGCATGGATCAAGCAAGCCGTGGAAGCTCATAGCGTGTGTCTGCCGGTAGCAAAAGTGCTTATTGAAGGACCTTTCGGAGCGCTTGAGACAGAGGCGGCAGTGTCATCTATGCTGCCACCCCAGTACCCGTACCTATTTTCAAACAGGTCCGATCACCTCCTGCGCGAGAAGGGGCTTTTGTTTGGTGAAGCTAGTGTTCAGGCCTTAACCAGATCGAAGGTTCGGGAGCTCGCTGCAAAGGCGGTAGTTGCGGGGCCGACGTTATCAAACAACGAAAAGGGGTCAGAGGCGCAGCAAGCTGATATTCAGAGCACGCCCGAACTGAATAAACTTGAGTCTGTAACGTTAAAGGCGCCAGATACTGGAGAGGAAACGCCCGACGCGGGAAAGATAGAAGAGCTATCTACTGATTTGCTCATCGCGCCTACGTCAGACGGACTTGATAGGTTGCTAAAAGTCAGCCGGTCGGCTTTGATAGCCGAGCAAAAAAAGGATGGCAGCCTGGAAAACGTGCGCTGCAATGTCAAAGAAGGTATCGCCAGGAAAACTGCGCGTTTTGTGGAAAGAGGTGGAGTCCTGTACCGGAAGTATCTAGACCGAAGAGGAGTGGAGTTCGATCAGCTGATCGTGCCTCAATGCTATCGCCAGGATCTGTTGCGCTTGTCGCATGGGGGTTCGTGGTCCGGACACCTAGGAGTTAAGAAAACTAAGGACCGTCTCTTGCAAGAGTACTATTGGCCAGGGTGTTTTCGGGACGCAGACCATTTCGTGAGGACATGTGACACTTGTCAGCGGGTGGGCAAACCAGGGGACAAATCGAGGGCGCCGTTGAAATTGGTACCTATCATTACGGAGCCTTTTAGACGGCTCGTTATTGATACTGTGGGACCTCTGCCGGTAACAGCCACGGGGTACAGACACATTTTGACTGTGATCTGCCCAGCGACAAAGTTCCCTGAAGCAGTGCCGCTTAAAGAACTCAGCTCAGTTGAGATAGTCAATGCACTACTGTCCATATTTGCGCGAGTTGGTTTTCCTGCGGAAATCCAATCAGATCAGGGCACAGTGTTTACTAGCGCTTTGACGACAACTTTTCTCGAAAGGTGTGGGGTAAAGCTGCTACACAGCTCAGTGTATCACCCACAGTCGAATTCCGTTGAGAAGCTCCACTCCGTCATGAAGCGCGTGTTGAGAGCGTTGTGTTTTGAACATCGAACTGACTGGGAGCTGTGTCTGCCTGGGGTGATGTTTGCTTTAAGGACCGCGCCGCATGCGGCTACGGGGTTTTCGCCAGCTGAACTGGTGTACGGTCGCTCGCTTCGATCTCCGCTTCGCATGCTTCGAGAATCATGGGAAGGTAGGGGCGACGACCCAGTCGTGGTGGAGTACGTGCTTAAGCTCCTCGAACGCTTAAGAAGGGCACAGGAGTTGTCAGGTGAAGCAATGACAAAGGCCCAGCAGAGGGCCAAGGTTTATTATGATCGGACAGCCAGGGCCCGTCGTTTTGAGGTTGGCGATGAGGTCATGATATTGCGCACATCGCTAAACAACAAACTAGACGTGCAGTGGGAGGGCCCAGCACGAATTGTTCAGAAACTGTCGGACGTTAACTACGTGGTAAGTCTGCCAGGAAAGCGGAAAGCACAGCAAGTTTACCACTGTAATCTGCTCAAACCTTATAGACAAAGGGAAGCAGTGGTGTGCATGATGGTAAACGTTCCTGAAGAGCTTCCGGTCGAGCTTCCGGGACTAGGCTCAGTGACGAACAGGGAAGACACCGGTCAAGTCATTAGTGACCTTATCAGTAAAGCACCGCTGTCGCCTGAGCAGAAAACCGAACTACACCAGCTATTACAAGAGTTTCAAGGTCTGTTCTCTGAGAGGCCTGGTAGGACTTCTGTACTTACTCATGATATTGAACTTACCTCCCCAGAGCCAGTACGATCCAAGGCGTATCGGGTGTCACCCCGCCAGAGCGATATTATGGAGGCTGAGGTAAAGAAAATGCTACAGCTCGGTGTTATTGAGGCAGGTGAGAGTGATTATACCTCCCCTTTGATTTTAGTTGAGGTACCGGGCAAGGAACCTCGTCCTTGCGTCGACTACCGCAGGCTTAATTCCATCACTAAGGATCAAATTTATCCGATCCCTAACATCGAGGAGCGCCTTGAGAAAGTTAGTAGCGCTCAGTTTATTTCCACCCTAGATCTTGTCAGGGGTTATTGGCAGGTTCCACTTACAGAAGAGGCTAGTAGGTATGCGGCGTTCATTTCACCGATGGGAACATTCCGTCCTAAAGTGTTGAGTTTTGGTTTGAAGAACGCGCCATACTGTTTTTCAAGTCTCATGGATAAAGTGTTGCGGGGACAGCAAGAATTCGCTTTACCGTATCTAGACGACGTAGCGATATTCTCCGCATCCTGGTCTGAGCATATGACACACTTGCGGGCAGTGCTAACCCGCCTGCGCGAAGCGGGCTTGACAGTGAAGGCTCCTAAGTGCCAGTTAGCACAGGCCGAGGTTGTCTACCTCGGTCACGTGATTGGTCAGGGTCGTCGCCGCCCCTCTGAAATAAAAGTGGCCGCTGTGCGAGACTTTCCGCAACCGCGCACAAAGACCGATATTCGGTCGTTCTTGGGTGTCGCCGGCTACTATCAGAGGTACATCCCTAGGTACTCTGATATCGCGGCTCCCCTGACGGATGCTCTAAGAAAGACAGAGCCTCAAACAGTCGTCTGGGACGAGACCAAGGAAAGAGCTTTTAGCGCCCTAAAGAGTGCCCTAACAAGCCAGCCTGTGCTACGATCGCCAGACTATACAAAAGAGTTCATTGTTCAGTGCGATGCTAGTGAGCGAGGTATGGGCGTTGTACTGTGCCAACGGGAAAATGGAGAAGTAGAACACCCCGTCCTGTATGCTAGTCGTAAGCTGACCAGTCGTGAGCAGGCGTATAGCGCCACCGAGAAAGAGTGTGCATGTCTCGTGTGGGCCGTTCAGAAATTGTCATACTATCTAGCCGGCTCGAGGTTTATCATTGAGACGGATCACTGCCCTCTCCAATGGCTGCAGACCATCTCTCCCAAAAATGGCCGCCTCCTGCGCTGGAGCCTCGCTTTACAACAATATTCCTTTGAGGTGCGTTACAAAAAGGGGAGTCTCAACGGTAACGCCGATGGCTTAAGTCGAAGCCCCTAACGTAGGAATCAGCCTCAAAATTGTTTGTTACTGATGTTTTTCTTCCTGAGGCAGGATTTTTTTTAACATATTGCTTTTGTTTAGTGTTTCAAAGTGATGATATGCTTTCTAGTGCAATTTTTCAATTTGTGGACGCGTTCTGAGTGATGCTAGACTACTGTAAGGAACTAGGCAGTGGTATAAAAAGGGGAAAGAGCCTGGCAGGGCTTAGTGAGGGTTGTGCCGTGCTTGCTGACTGAGCGGTTGAGTTTCAGCGTAGTTCTAACGCTTGCCGGGAACGAGAACAAAAATGTGAACTCTCCCGAAGTCACTTTGCAGTGTCCCGTGCGAACCTGAACGAGAGAACGAGGCCTTCTCTGTGCGCTGCGCTCAAGAAACGTCGAGGGACGCCCGACTTCGGTTATGAGCATCATCGAGCGACATCCCTCCGGACAGCGGATGCAGTCCCCTGTCCATCGGGATCTCCTTCCCCCGGCGGGGCGGTCTGTTGCGTTTCGCCTGCGACACGTGGTTTTGCCGGCGCGACTGCGGCGGGGCGGCAGACATTTTGGCCCGATCGTCGTCGCCGCAACACTCATCGCCAGGTGTTTCCAGGCGCGACTGCGGCGATGCGACCGCCTAGGGATCATCCTCGCATTCCAGTCATTGTGCCCGAAACAGGCGATGCCAAAGCAGGGATCTCGTTCCAGTCATTATGCCCGAAACAGGCGATGCCAAAGCAGGGACCATCTTCTCATTACAGTCATTGTGTCCGACCGGCAGCGCCACGACAGGGTGCTACGAGATCGTGCTCGACATGGTGCTACGGCATCGCTACGACAGTGTGCGTCACCATTAGCCCATTGTACATTCACGTGCTCGTCTTTTGAGGGGTTCCTTCTTGCCCTCAACTGCGAGAGTATAAAAACAGCTGCCCCCGGACGCCAAAAGGAGGGCTCCGATTTCTTCTGTTGAGTGAAGTGCTCTCCCGTCTCTCTACTACGGTCAAACCTGACCGCCAACTCTTTGCGATGTTAAAATAAACAAGTTGTTTCGTTGTTACCAGTCGACTCATGCTTTGCCGGGACCTTCGGATGCTTCCAGTTGTACCCCAGGCCGCCAGGCCAACGCTACCCTTGGGGCTTGCGACCCAGGTACAACCACGGGCGTCAGCGCCGAGTTCCCAACAGATCGTACCAGCGGTCAGATCCAAACACCGGCTACTCCGGCCCCATGGCAGCCATCAGTTAATGCAGCAGATGTCGTCGATGAATACCAAGGAACACTGCGATCTGGGCACTCATATCGACCACCCCCCAATTACGAACGCCGTTTTCGCTCGTGGCGTTTCTCTCAACGAACGTCGGCTGGCTACCATCCCCATGAAGAGCGATACTACCATTCAATTCCTTCTGACAGGCCTGGTTACTCCAAGCTGCCGCAGGTGTCTCGACCCCTTGCAGTGTGCTACAGCTGTGGCGTCCCGGGTCACATCTCGCACTTTTGCAACTACCGCCCTTCGTACCAGCGAGAGCCCTTTAACATGCCTTCCCAGTCTTCCGACCGCCCGTTCCCTACGCCATGGCCACCACGCACACCTCCCGGTTTACGCTACCCCTCGCGAGCCTCTGATCGAAGCTTAACGCCGGCACGAGCTCCCCGTGCTCCACGATCCCCATCGCCGCGGCGACGTACGCAGTTACCACCGCCGGAAAACTAGTCGGTGCGGCCAATGGGGGTGAAGCCGCAAGATACCGCGCACTATCGACAGATATACCCCCGTCAGTGTTTATGCTCAAGAAGTTCATGTACATGTTGATGACAAACCTACAGTGGCACTTGTGGATACAGGCGCGACAATATATGTAATAAGTGTCAATTTTAAGAGGCTTCAAAGACTGAAAGTGATGGTTTCTTTAAGCCGTGGTGCGACATTCCGCGGTGTGACCGGTGATGCGTAGTGTCCTGTGGGAGTCTGTACTGCGGACGTGTCTTTGTGTGGTAAAGTGTTTCCCACAGAATTCGCGGTTATTACACCATCCACGCATGACGTTATTTTGAGAATCGATTTTTTGCGGCTACGTGAGGCAACTGTTGACTGTAGAAGTGGGCACCCATCCGCCCGCGGTAGTTTCCCAGCTGCGCTCTTGGAGAATTCATCACGTGATGAGTGCATCTTTGTCGTCTCCTAGGACACGGTCGTTCCTGCATTTTCTGCTGTGTGCGTTCCAGTAACCTCCTCTAGTAACGACCGTGCCATGTTCGATGCCACGCCGGAACCGATTCAATTGACTTATGTGAAAAAAAAAACACACCCACATTTTAGTTCCCCATTGCGTGGTGTCTGTAGTCGAAGGACGCGCAAGTGTGTGGACCATCAACAGTTCAATGGAGCCTGCAATGTTGCCTCGTAGCATGAAACTCGCTGTATTTAAAGGGCCTCTGAAACGGTTTGGACAAATTTTGTAGACGCGTAGGGTACAGCTAAAGTTAATCATTCGCACCACATTTTGTGTGAAACGTCTCATATTGAGAGAGCTACTGACGATTACAAGCTACCCTCCTCCATAGTCATGCATTTTCTTCTCAACTCGTTCGCCGAGTGATCGGGGCTCAGCTTTGCCTTCACTGGCTCCGCGTCATGATGGCGCTTCGTGTCGTCGACATCCGGTTCTCAAGGAGCGAGCACGCGAAGCCTCTCCAAACTCTCCGCCAGCTGCTTTACAGTCGACTCCGAGCGAGCTATGGAAGCAGCGTGCGTTGCGAGCATTCTGTCGCAGCGCCGATCGTGTCTGGCATTCCGGTAACCACAGGCGATTTGGGTGTTCCAATGGATGGCTGGAGGCATAAACTCAAGCTTTTGAAGGAACTTTGGCGTAGACCTACGTGAGCGGCCTGAACGGTCTGCACGGTCCAGCCACCTGTTAGTGCAGTGCTTAATCAGCCAATCAAAGCGCTAATATTGCTCTAATCAAGTGTAAAACATTTTAAAGATTTACAAAAACAACCATGTTAACGATTACACTCCTGCGAAAAATTTACACCAGCAGCAAAGAAGAATACACTTCGTTACTGCTACTGTGTGTGGTTGAGCTCTGTGCCACCAGATGGCTTCACCGTGCAGACCGTTCACATTTGCGCTTCTACTCATCCCGTGGAAGGACACGGAAAAACGGCCAGGCCCTGTCCCCTTGTACTTGCGTTTGCCCTAATACCGGACTCGCGAAGCGTTATTGCGTTAGTAATCTTCCGGTGTAATGTGACGGCCACAAACGCGCAATTCTTGGCGCCGATCGGATAGCGGCAGTCCGATGCGCTTCAGCCAGTCTGCTTGTCTGCTGCCTTGCAGAGGGACATGATGTCGCAGCTTGACATATTGCCAGTCGCTACGTTTGCAGTCCACAACGCAACAAAGTCGAATCATAGTGCTCGCGAAAAGACTGAGACCGACTCTGATCGCGGAGCTCTCGTCAAAATCGGGCACGTTGTAACACAAGCAGACGACGCTTGCTGTGTGCCGGAAGTGCTAAAGTGTAGTGAGAAATTGTTCGTGTGAATTCTCTTTCTGTTACTTTCTTTTTATAGAAACAAATTAACTAGCATTCCAACTATTACGAACATCATTTGTTAACCATAAAGGTGGAAAAATTATCGATGACGCGCCCTGGGCAGCCAATCGGATAGCTCACCCTACTGACGTCAATTGGGTGATTTGCGTCATATGGGTAGGGGCGGCTGAAAGTTCCGCCGAGCAGTGTGCTGCGATCGGCAGCAATGTACATTTTTAAAACCTTATAATAAATTACACGCTTTACGCGGAGCACTTGGATGCGTTAATTAATGATCAGAAGGACCTACTCTAGCAACTGAGTACGTTTGTAGAAAATCGTCAAAATCATTTCAGGGTTCCTTTAAACCCGAATCCTCTACGACGCTGGTAGGGCTTGTTGCTTCTACAGGGGAGAATGAACACTCTCAAGGTTCAGAAGATTCACAACTTCTACAAATGATCAGCAAGTCACTTAGTCAAAGCGAACGTCATACACTCCTGGGCGTTCTCTCCAAGCACTCGAAAGTGTCCGACTTTTTGAAAAGCAGCAAAATTCCTCTAATTCCAGCGTCTCGAATGCGTCATCGGATCAACACCGCTTCGGCGCATCCCATACGGCGGAAACCTTACAGACTGGCACCATCAGAGCGCAGCATCACCAACGAGCAAGTGCGAGAGACGCTAGGAAAAGGAGTAATTCAAGAATCGGCAAGTCCCTGGGCCGCTCCCGTCATTCTTGTGAAGAAGAAAGATGATACGTAGAGATTCTGCGTTGATTACCGCATACTGAATTCTGTTACCAGGAAAGACGTCTATTCACTGCCCTGTATTGATGACTCCATCTACTGTCTGCATTCCGCTTCCTACTTTTCTTCCATGGATCTGAGAGCAGGTTATTGGCAAATTCGGATGCACCCAGCTGACAAGGATAAGACGGCATTCATTACGCCTGACGGTTTATCGAATTCAACATCATGCCTTTGGAATTGTGCAGTGCGCCGGCGACATTCGAAAGCTTCATGGATACTATTCTGCGCCGTTTGAAATGGCAGATTTGTATGTGCTACCTTGATGGTGTCGTAACTTTTGGACGCACAATTCAGGAGCGCAACATTCGTCTTGCTAATGTAGTCGACTGCATCGAAAAGACTGGCCTCGAACTTAAAGGGAAGCTGAAAGGTTTTCTAGATAAAATGAGTGAACATCTGTACTTAATGATTTTCAACCCTCCGAATTCGAATATCGTATCGAAATTGAGCGAAAGAAAGCGCAAATATATTTTATTTCGACGAAAAGTGCAGCAGCGGACACGCCCAGCTAGCGCGTCTCGTTTCCGCCTGTGATTGGTCGGTGCGCCTCGTGACGTCAACTCTGCCGCTGCCGACCGCTGCCGCTACACATGAAGCGCGGTGCCAGGTAGTTTGGTGCTATTTTTCTGAGACGGTAATGGAAAATTTAGAGAGACTGTGTTTTTCTGAGGAGTTCGGCGTTACTCCCTACATGTACGAGCCGATTGCGAAGAGCCGGCCTCTCGAAGAAGCAAACGATGCTGGTGCGAGCAGGGCTTTCGACGCGAAAGAAAGCAAAGTCTTGGGATTTCCTCGTGTTGGAAATGCTCTTTGGTGAGTATGTTTTTTGCAAAGCGATCTAGTGATCTCGCCGATCTTTCGCCGATCTAGTGAGCTCGTTTCCGGTCAAACAACTGTAGTGTTGTGTTCCTGCATGCCTCCTCGTGGAACGTAAGCGGGGATGCGATCGTCGGCATTTGTGCGCTGTCCAAAGCTGTCGGCAATCTACAAAGACGGTTTAAACGCGTGAAAAGCTTCCCGGTTCATGCAGTACGTGTAGTGACCTTCATCTGTTGACTACCACTCACGTTGACTACCACTCACGTTAACTACCACTCACGTTGACTACCACTCACGTTGACTACCACGCACGTTGACTACCACTCTACATACACGCAGACGCACCAACAAAGGAATGCAGGGTCGATCGAAGCAGATTACGATGGCACGCACGCAGAAACAAGCGCGGTCAGGCACGGTCGCGGACGCTGCGAAGGAACGAAGCAGAGTTGACGTCACAACACCGCGGTTTCCGGTCTCCGCTCCGCTCGCTCACTCAAAGGGGGGCGGAGCTACAGCGCAATTTCAACCGACGATTACGTCGCTCCTAATTGAAAAAAAACCCCCAAAATTTTACCTACATGGTTTATAAGGTTCCCGCATCCGTATATGAGCGTCTTATTGAATTCGACAGACTCTTCAGCTTCCCTTTAAATGCAAAAAATGCTGTTTTGGCGAGCGCCAAACTGTGGTGTTAGGACATCTCGTCGATAAAGATGGCATTAGACCCGATCCACAGAAGACGGCAACCATTGAATCCTTCGAGCAACCTAAATCTGTCAAGCAGCTTCGTAGCTTCGTAGGCCTCTGCTCATATTTCCGGCGGTTCATACACGGTTTCGCGGATGTCGCTGACCCGTCGACGAATCTTCTGCATAAGAACACTAAGTTTCAGTAGATCCCGGAGCGTGAAGCCGCTTTTCGCCAGTTGAAGTTTCTGTTCACTTCACAGCCAATACTCCGGAACTTCGATCCTTCGTCACTAACAGAGATTCACACAGACGCAAGTGGCGTCGGAATCGGTGCCGTCCTCGTTCAGCGCTCTAGGAACAACGAACATGTCGCGTACGCAAGCCGTTCATTAAGCAAGCCAGAACGAAATTACACTGTGATGGAACAAGAATGTCTAGCAGTAGTATTCGCCGTGCATCGGTTTTGCTCGTACGTCTACGGTCGCTCGTTCCCCATCGTCACAGATCACTATTCTCTGCGCTGGCTGCTCAATCTTCGTGATCCGTCCGGTCGCCTCGCTCGATGGGCCCTTCGTCTACAGAAATATGCGTTCACTACTTCGTACAAGAGTGGCCGTCGACATGCTGACGCGGATTGCCTTTCTAGGATGCCATTACGTACGACGGATTATGAAGCCGACAACTTCGAACACCTTATCGCTTCCCTTTCTCCTTGATATCCCGATGCCTTGACATTCGCCGCAGAGCAGCGCAAAGACCCAAGCTTGAGTGCTCTTTTCTCTGTCACACAAGCGCCTATAACCACAGGTCTATTTTGCGTCCGAGATGGTCTTCTTTACAAGAGGAACTTCTCAACGACGGGCGCCCGCTTTCTACTGGTGGTTCCGGATCTCTGTACACATCTGTTCTGCGTGTTATGCACGATGACTCGACCTAAGGCCACTTAGGGACCACGCGAACACTTAGTCGTACCAAAGAAAGATTCTACTGGCCACAAATGCGCAAAACAATTGACACCTATGTCGCCAGTTGTACACAGTGCTATAGCCACAAGCGACCTAGCTACCTCAGCTCCAGGCGGTCACCTGCAGCCAGTAAAGCACTCCAGTTCCCCTTTTGAAAAAGTCGGCATGGACCTGATGGGACCATTTCCGCGTTCTTCAAGAGGCAACCGATGGATCACTGTGTTTGCTGACTACCTGACGCGGTATTGTGAGACGGCAGCTCTGTTATCCGCCACTGCAGCTCAGGTTTCCCAGTTTTTGCTGCATTCACTCATAGTCAGACACGGGCCTCCTCGCGTAATCATAAATGACTGTGGTCGCCAATTTATTGCCGATATTGTGGAAGAATTACTGCGTTCGTGTGCCTCCACATTCCGACATTCAACAGCTTATCATCCACAAACTGATGGGCTCACCGAGTGCACATGCTATCAATGTACGTCACTTCGGACCACAAGAACTGGGATGAAGTATTACTGTTCGTGACGTACGCTTTCAACTCTGCGAAACACGAAACGACCGGTTTCATCCCTTTGTTCCTTCTTTACGTACGGCCACCTCGTCATACGCTGGACACTATCCTTTCTTTTGTCATACATGAGGATTTGTTTATGGCGGAGACTTTGTGTCGTGCAGAAGAGGCTCGTCGAATTGCTCGCTTAAGGCTTTATGTCGTGCAGAAGAGGCACGTCGAATTGCTCACTTACGTACATTGGCAGCGCAAGACCACTCTAAAACACGCTACGACAGCCACCACCAATATGTTACCTATGTTCCTGGCGACCTCGTGTGGCTGTGGATTCTAATACGCAGTCGAGGATTGAGTCAAAAGCTGCTTGTCGACTATGCGGGGCCGTTCGTTATCCTCGATCGTCTAAGCGAAGTGAAGAACACGATTGCACGTCTCATTTCCAATGGCCTCTGTTCACGCAAAACTGAGGTGACGCATGTTGCCCGCCTGAAGCCGTTCACACGCAGGACGCAGGAGTGACTCGCCCGGAGACCTTTGTCTGGGAGAGGAGGAATGTTACAAAGGGTCTCTGCAAGTGAAATACGCGGGAAGCGAGAGTGGAGAAAGAGGAGGACGATGTTGCTCCTACGATTTCCATAATTGTTGTGGCTTGGTGTTCATTAAAGCAGCCACTTAACCATCTCAGCAGACCGTAACAATATGTAGGCAATCTCGAAGGCTGTGCCTTTAAGCAGTGTCGGCACTGGGAGCATGGCGTTAAGTAATGGCTGCTATGTCTATACGTATTCCAGCGCTAAGCTCTCTTCTTTTTTGTTCTCCGTTTCGGCGCCATCTGCTGCCGGTTCACGCGTGGTTCAGTAAGAAGAACGGTGGGGCTGAGAGCTGTCGACTACTGTTCCGTGCCGGCTGCTATACAGCAAACCATTATGCGGACTTGCACAACAGCTCAAGTATTCGCACGCATGTCGTGGCGAGTCATTTTCGCCCGTGGTCGTTCAATGTTTATCAAGGGTTGCTCGAAGCCTATTGCTTGGTTCTCCTGCAAATCACCGCGTTATTTATTTACCCAGTAACTTTATGAAAAAAAATCCGCAAGTAGCTCTGTACGAGAAACGCGATGGTTCGAGTCTTTATGTACATGCTCTGCCAAGCGCAGTAGTCTGAAATGTCGATCAAAACTAAGTATTTTGCTCTAGTATCACCAAGCATCATCAAACATCAGCAAGCACCAGGAATGCAAAAACAGTGCCGGAAATGCAATGTTCTCTCTGCTATCGGAGCTTGCTTTGCCCCTACTTGCGCTGCCTGTTTCGAACGCACCCGCCCAACGCGTGTTCAACCATGTTTCGTTGACAAAAAATATTTGAGAAACCTTATGTCAAATGAGACACTGCAATCTCTCCTTCACCTGAAGTTTGGTCTGGCAGAGAGTGGGGACTGCTGCAAAGATTTTCAGCCAGATGAACACTTCTACCGCGTTTCAACTCTGCATTTCAATATGGTCCATGTGACAGCCGAAATTAATTCAAATGGCGCTAGATTTCATATTTAATCCATCTGCGTAACTCCCCAGTGTGAGAAGTATCAACTAGTACTCTACACAATGTTGTTTTTTCCCTGTTCTTTGTTTTAATCAAGCCGCTACATATTACATGAAAGTTGCGATTGTTTCATGGTACTACTTGAACGTTGCATATTATTACAATGATAAGCTCTGCAAATATATGAAAAACGATGTTCGTCCAGCGTGAAGATGGCAAAGCGATTGCTTACCAAAGGTCGTGATTGCTTTTTCAACGTCAGGATGACAGCTCGTCGGTTTTCATATACCTGCTCCTGCGACAATTTTCGTCCCTTTAAACATTGTGCGTACGAGTAATTGCAATTATGGTTTACTGTTTATGTGCTTTTTGTATGCACGTACTTCATCATCATTGTAATTCCTCTTTCTTCGTCTTACTAGTCATTACACTGTACTTTGCTCATGCGTATTTTTGAGCTATGATGAAAAAAAAAACTGCGTTCGATATACATAATAGGTGCTTGCGGTACTGTTAGGTCCATATTTTACTATTTTTGCACACATCGCAGTGGTGGTTGGGCAAAGAGTTCTTGCCAGTTTGTAAAGGTACATAAGAGTTCTACTGACTTCCTATTTTGATGTACAGTGCTTGAATTTCTTAGATAAAGGGCTTTACTTTGTACTTAACCTCATGACAGCCGTGCGCGACCCATATAAATTGATTTTGTATGTTCCCTAGTGAAATTACATTAATTTTTTTTTCAAGTCGCACTGAAAGTAAGGTGCGTTAAACTATTTTCGATACTAATACTACTCGGATTATTGCCAGCGCCGTAATCCAGGCGGTAATTAAATCTATACACTTTAATTCACTCTAATGTTATGGGTGAGCAGGTCGTTCTGTTTGTTCCCATTCAAAGGGGACTTGCAGTCACAACTGCCGCTTCTTCTGTCGAGAAAGGCGCGAGGCTTCAAGTTTTTTTGCATAGTCCATTGTGCCTCTAAGCGGCAGCATTTGCTAACTCAGCGTCGAGCTGCTTTCGTGTAAATTGAAGAAGAGAGCGGGAGAGAAATGTTTATTTTATAAATCAAGCTTCGGAAACGCATCCCTATTTTAATTCCTTGACCTCGGGCTGCCTCTTGGGCACACGATCAGGAACAGTCAGACTGATCCTCGAGATTGGGGCTGGCAATAGTTTGCTTGACTTTTATAGTAAAATGCCTCGGGTACAGCGATGCGTGAAATAACGTTAACTCAGAACGTGGTAAATACCAATAACGTCATGAGCAAATCGGAAAAGAAATCCTTCGTTTCATTGTAATAATGAGTGATGTACAAATCCACGTCTGAGTGGCAGCTCTCACTAGAATTTTTTGCGTCGATATTGAGGCCAGTGTTGTGCTGGTTGTATGCGGCAGAAGTAATTTTGGCGCCGAAAATACGCGAGGAGATTTCGACGCCCTTTAAACCATACATAAGACACCTGTAGAACATCATCAAACGTTTAGGCTATGTTCTAGGCTACTTCTCGCTGACGAAAAATTTGAGTCTGGCTATTTTTTGGCTAAATTTTGAAATAGTTTGGTTATATTTCTGCGGGGGGGGGGGGAATCTGGCAACTCTGTCTACGATGCACTGCGAAGAACAGCGTGCTGCCCAGCCACACAATTCATCGCTTGTCATCGCCTGCCAAGTGAAGGTGCCTCTGTGCTCATGTACGCAGCATTTGAGCGTGTTGTGCACTCCAAGGTAATTGCGGATTGCCTTTGCTGGAGCTAACAGCGATCGCAGATAGATATCGTAACGACACTGCAGCAATGGCTATTTGGCAAGTGAGGGCTCTTGTGTGCAGTTATGAAATGAGACTTCGAGCGGAGGAAGGTGTTGCAATTCTTTAGTGCGAAATGCTTGTGATGAAGAAATGCCATCGCACTGGGTCTATAAAAGCGAGCGATTCTTTACGCTGACCGTGTTTGCGACACTGTGGCCCCGATACATAACCGACAACAAAGCAGTCGTCTCAAACGACAGCTGCGATACGTTGCCATTGGAGAACACTACGCACTCCCCCGCATCATCGTCCACCACGGCGCATCGATGCCTTGGAATCAGCTAGCGTGACGTGCCGATAATTATTTGCTGTGTGCTACGTCGCCACAATGCAGGCAATCAAACCGTGTTGTGGGGCAATCACCAGCCCGAGAAGATATATGCATAAGCCAGCGAAAGTCGACGCTTTGCTTTCGATAATGGTGTTTAGTACATCACCGATGACAGTGCGTTGTGTGTGTTTTATTTTGGTGGTCAAGAATGTTGATGCCTCTCAGCTGAGCACCGTGTCGCTGTTGCCGAAAATAAGTTGGGCGTGGCCCCACCGTGGTGGGTACGCGCACAAGAGTTACATGCCTCGCGCGGGGCGTGACCTATGGTTTTGATTGACAGGCGAACTCGTGCCAAACCCGTACATCGCGAACACCTCACTCCCCCCCCCCCCCCGAGTTGAACTCTGGAACATGGCGGTGGCAGCAGCAGCAACCTGTGTCTTCGCACCCAGCGGCAGCAAGCGTCAATATGACTGGCTGGAACCGCTCAGCTACATCACCGACGTAGAGTTTCAGTGTCGTTTTCGCCTTTCCAAAACGTCGGTGCACTGACTGTGTGACGAGTTAGGCGTAGACTCTTGTCTGCGGAGACAGCGTGGTGGGCAAATTACGCTTTGCGAGCACAGATGGGTGTGACTGGGCTGCGGAGCAAGAGTTCGTGCGATCGCTTCGGTTCGCTCCGGCTTCAAGCGCTGTGCGTCCATCGCGACCCAGCGCCAGGCTAGGTGCGGCGGCATCATCGGAGTACTGGGGCACCTGCAAGGACCTGGGGTTCAAGCCGGACTGACCAACTTGTGAAGGCGAAGTGGTCACATTACATAGGAAGACTGAAAATGGACGCCGCGGGCTGCCTTGCGGTGCAACAGGTGCCGAAAGCAGTTGTCTCAGTTACACGGTACCGCTGCACTGCACGGGCAGAGAGGCGAAGAAAATTACTTCACCAACACGAACCGTCTCGGTCGTCCGAACGTCCACCTCTCCAGGCGGCAAGTGATTTGGCTTACGTGCTGCGTGAGAAAAAGCGTAGACATGTGACTGTTGAAGGAGATGACCGGCGACTTGTTCCTGCTGTCAGAGCACGCCATCGCCGACTGGAGGAACTACGCCCGCGGGGTCGTGAGGGACGAGCTGCTGGCGCGACCTCATCTCGGTGGCCTCGGGAAGATAGTGCAAATTCACGAGTGCTTTCTTTGTGGCAAGTGAAAGTAATATCGAGGCTCTCTGATGGCGGGCAACAAAGTTCCGCGGAGCCGCCAAAATTACGGTGGTGTTGCAGATCGTGAACCATGGGTCTTCGGCATGGTCTGCGCAACCGCAGTGAAGCTGCGATTTTTCAAGCTCGACCGACGAGACGCGGCGACTCTAGGCCCCATTACTGCCACCGATGTTGAACCGGGGACCATTATTCACAGTGAAGAATGAAGCACATACAACTGTATCCCAAATTTTGTAGATGCTAACCGGCCGAGACTAAACCTGCATTGAGGGACAGTGAACCACAACGTGAACTTTGTGGACTCCATCACGGGCGCCCACACGCAAGGAATAGAAAGGTATCGTCAAAAACTGAAGCGCCACCTCGTCAGCGGCGGGTACACGGTACATGCACCGCTGTGAGATTCCCACCTGACATGCATGTAGTGGCAGGCAATTAACAGCCACGTGCGCTGTAAAGACCCTCTCATGCGTTTCATGTAACTCTTTCCTGATGTTGTTAGAAGCCATCGCTCGGCGTTACCCACTATGAAGGTGAATTACAAAAGAAAATAAAGCGTACTTTTCTGACCCTTTGAGTGTTTTCCGACATTCCTGCGTGCTTATACAGTAAGCGCGTGGCAAACCACTTATGCGCTAGCCGATGCTCACTACGTCTCGCAGCCTTACTTAAGCGCGAGCAGCGAGCGATCTGTTGAAAGCCTAGTGCAAAAATCAGGCACACACCAATCTGAGCTCAGAAATGCGAATGCAAGCAATAGCGAGCCACGCCAATCTCATCCAGAAGAAAGAGGAGGGGGAGCGTTCCCTCGTGTCATATAACGCGAAGCGTAATAAATTACAAATTAGTCTAATACACTTTCAGTGTACATGTTGTAAACTTTAAAATGCTTACTAACCACATTAAAGTAACTAATAATATTGGACTAAATGCATTTATTGTATAATTGCTTGCGCATGTAATGCACTCGGTGGAACGACAAACAAGTGAAAGAAGGCACCGATCATGCGCCGACGGTGTGATCACGTGAGCCCCAGTTTGTCGACCACCCACAAGGCAACGCCCAAGGGATCATAGCCATTCAGGGCGAATCTAGATAAACCACTGAAACTGAAGGCGTGCCGAGGGACAAACTTTGTCTTGGTACCATTAGTTCTTTCATCTTGGGGCGTCGCCAGACCTCGAGAAGATACAGAGTTTCGGCAAACTCGGCGCATCCTGCATAGCACCCCTGATCGGTGAATACGGGCACAAGTCCTTCGGTAGCATCGAAAATTGTTGAAAAGCACAATTCATCTTTTCTAAGGCATAAGAGGTTTCTTCTTTAGCAGGCAACTTTGCAATACCCGATCTAAAACGCGGAAGCGCATCGATATCCTCCGACACACATCTTACCATCTCCTGGATAGAGACTGGAAACGCGCTTCGCAAGTATAATAAAGTTCGGGGTGGCGAGTCTTGGTTCAACCCCTCACTTCAGAATGAATAGAAATGTGTGGCTTACGTAGTTGGGAAACACGATGCCGCTGGGAACCGCCACTGTACGTACGTAGCTGTCTTTAAAAATGTAGAGGCTAAAGGATAGCCTATCAAGAAAGTTTACGCTGTACGGTACACGAAATGATGACGATATGTCTTGTTGTTTGTCCCTCGTGTATTTGTCAGTATTGCGGTGCGTACTGACAATCAGTACGAACTAGAGCAATCGCAGTGAATATAAGAAATTTCTATTTGAGGGTATAGTTGGACTTTGTGGAAGCTAGGTACAGTCGCCCAAATCTTTAACTGGTGTGCGGGAGCGGCGACTTTTCCGTGCGTCAGCGCCGTTTGACGGGGTGAGGCTGGAAACAGTCTGAGGCTAAGCGCATGCGGACAAAGCGCGCTCAGCTGGGCCCATCGTCTACTAGGCTGTTTCCAGCCTCGCCGCGTCATACGGCGCTGACGCCCGGAAAACGCCCGGAAAAGTCGCCACTCCCGCACACCAGTTAAAGATTTGGGCGACTGTACGGGCATAACGAGTGCTTTGCAAGCAAGCATTTTCTTTCTAAGTCTTAAAGAGAACGTGAGTTGTTCAAGGCTCTATAACCGAAGCTGTCGCAATGGTTCGTCTTAGTAGAGGGAATCGCAGTCTACTTCGGCCGGATGTTTTCTGTTCACACAGCGAAAAAACGTTGTCAACGAGCGGAATCTTCTCGAGATCAGTAGTACGAAAGTTTGTACTCATTAGAAAACGTCCTTGTTAGTAGAGAAGAAGCGACCGGGACGTACTTTTATGTTTGGAAGATTTACCGCTTGTACGATTTTGGCTGGTGTTGCCTGTCTAAAAAGAGAAGGATGACGACCTCTAATAAAACTCTCAGGTTTCAGTCGCTTCGGAAGAAATTCTCTGGCACAAGGAAAGGAAAACCCTTGTCGAAGAAAACAGTCTGGTGGAATATTACATGAGCCGGCTTGAAGCAATCAGGGTCTTCAGCTCCAAACAAGATGCTGAGGTATACATACCTAAACTGGCAGAATTGGAGAATTCTGGTAGGTGCTGCATCATTATTTCTCAGTGTTTAAATCTTTTCTATGTGGACTATGTCTTTTAGGCATTCTTAATGAGCATGGTTCTGATTCTTCTGAATTTGGAGCAAAATTTGCAAGTGCTCTTCAGTGTGTGCGTTTACTAACCGAACACCCTCGTCGTCGATGGGTCTCATAGTTCCTGAACTGCTTGTGACATTTTTTTACAGATTCAAAATAAACACGCGCGTATTGTACAGAATTCCACGATGGTCATCTTTCGCGAACGCGGCAGCGCTACCCGCCCGGGGGCGCCACAAATAAAAAATAAATAAATGATAGTGGTGGTTTAGCGGTAAGTGCTAGACAAGTGGGCGAGCATTGAGGTCCCGGTTCATTAGTTAAACTACGTTCATCACATTGTAAATTGTTGTTCAGGAGCTCACTCTACCTACGTCCTGCTCATTTGAAAAGCGAAGTGCAACTGATGGTGGTCCGGAGCAGACCACCGCTATAGTATATAGCACTGTATACAGGCACACATACATACACACACAAATATACACACATACACATTAAATTAATTAAAGTATCCGGTTTTACGTGCCAAAACCACGATCTGATTATGACGCACGCCGTAGCGGGGGTTCCAGAAATATGACCACCGGGGGTTCTTTAACGTGCACCTAAATATAAGTACGCGGGTATTTTCGCATTTCGCCCCTAAAGAAACACACACACGTGCACACACACACACACACACACACACACACACACACACACACACACACACGCACACACACACACACACACACGCACACACACACACACGCGCGCGCACACACACACACACACGCGCACACACGCACACACGCACACACACGCACACGCACACACGCGCGCACAGACGCACACACGCGCACACACACACACACGAAGGCCTCTCCCTGCGACCTCCAATTATTCCTGTCTTGGCGCTAGCTAGTTCCAACTTGCTCCTGCAAATTTCCTACTGTCATCCCCTCACCTCGTTTTCGGCCGTCGTCGACTGTGCTTCTCTTCCCTTGGCACCCGTTCTGCAACACTAATGGTCCACCGGTTGTCTACCCTAAGCATTACATGGCCTGCCCCGCTTCATTTCTTAAAGCCAAGCTTTCTTTGCCTCTTTCTTCGACTTTCCGCTGCTTCTGCTGCTGCTGTTGTCCTGCACGTCACAAACGGCGGCCACGTCGGGACGTAGTAGAGACGCACGCCACTAACGCCGGCCACGTCGTGACGTGGTTGAGACGTGGCCATGTCACAAAAACATAAAAGACATACGCCGTCGGTGTTTTGTTTCACGACATTTGTTTACGAGCTGTCATTCTGAAAATTCCGAGGAATAACTTTGTAAAGCATCTAAGAACACGCATGCGCCCCGTGGAGTGCATGCGCGGTTGTTGTTCAGAATGATTATTCGCCAAGCGACGCCCGCGGCGTTGACAACAGATTTTATGCGACACGGGGCCCTTAACCCTATCACGTTAGTACATGGCAGGAGTGTGGCACAAAGGAAACACGACCCGAGAAGCTCGTGTCAACATTTACGCCGCGTAGCATGTGCACAATGCCCTCTTGACGCCGTAACTAGGCGTAACCTCCCACAAATGCAGTGCAGGCACCGCCGCGCTTGTCTCCGTGCTCACCCGCAACAGCAACATCAGTAGAGGGAGGAGGTGGGGAGAATGTTAACGAGGGAACAGAGAGAGAGAGAGGAGGCAGTTTTGCGAGCTATAACGCTGCAACCCAGAATGGCGCCAACGCGTGTCTAGGACACCAAGGCTCTCATAAAGCGTCGAGCCGAGCAGCTGGGCAAGGTATTTCACATTACGTCACGACTGTCGCATGCCGTCAATATATCACCGCCAAATAACGTCAATAAACGCAAACAGCAGACAAAATTTCGCTTACGTCGATTCCCACAGTGTGTGAAATCTGCATTTTTTTCTCTTAATATCAATTAAGATATCGGCCATTCCCGTTCCTGTCTGATCTTCCTGTCTCTTAACGTTACGCCTAACATTCTTTGGGTAGGCACGGCACTGGGCGTTGTTCCTCCTAAGTTCTTTTTAATTTCTTGTTTGCAAAGAAAGGAACTTGGGTGGAAACCGCTCGTAGAATCGAGACTGCTTCTACGAAGCTGTTGTTATGGGATAAACAGCTCACACACTTCGCTGAGGCTACGCCAAGGACCAAGGAGTTAGCAGTCCAAGGGCGTTTCGGCCGGAACGTAGAACCTATGTGCACGGAACTAAAGGCGCTATAACATAAAGCTATGCCAAACTATTTCTATGCCACTGCTACAATCAGTCCTCCACCATTGGTTAAAAATAATTCGGGCTACCCTCACTTCCCCTGCCTGTCAAGTGACGTCACGAAAACAACAAACACTCCCCATCTAATATGACGTGTACACACTGATTATGCATGACTGGACGGAAGAAAATGAAATTATTATTTCGATTCCACATCTCTTTCACCATCAGCCCATCGCTATTGGTCAAAAGTTTTCGGGCTGCGCCCACTTAGCCCTTCTGTTGCGCGACGTCACAAAACCGCGAGAGCTCGCTACGTTAAAGTGGCGTTTACACATAAAACATGTATTAATACGCCGAACAAAACTGAATTTCTTTCGGGATAGCACCCTTCCAAAATGAATAAAAGGTGTCTGCCCACCGATTGCGCAGGAACTGGCTAGTCAGAGCTGCTGGGAAGAAGGAATTTATTTGCGTATAATAAAAAATATTAACGTGGCAGTATAACGTTGTCGAGGCCTTTCGACACAAATACGAGATTGCTCTCCCAACTCTTGTTCGCTGAGGTTTGGTTTTAGTGGCATACTTAAGCTTCCGTTGAACGCCGCTGCGATTTTCAACCAGCCACGGCAAGGTAAGCAAGAGGAAGCGCGCTAATCGCATACGCCAGCACCACCCTCCTCATCCGGTTATATATACTTTCACTGCGTTAGCGTGCTCCAAACGAAATTCTCTCCACTTCTGCGTTCTTCTCGCCACTTGTCAGCCAATTAGATAAGAAAATCCTGTCAAGGTGGACAATGCTATTCGCTTTGAAATTGAACAAAGGTGATCTCCTATAAAAGAGGAGAGTGTATAATTGCGGGCTGTTATACAACGCTGCGAGTCACCGCCCAAAGCTTGCGTCGGCGGTTACGTAAATTTGACGTGAGGGGACTCGAAAAAAATATATCGCAATAGCTTTACGTTATAGGGCCCTAGGCAAGCACAGACAGACCATGGTCTAAAGAGTGCGGTGCAGCAGGAAAGAAGCAGGAATGGGCCAGTGTTTTACGAGCTGCAGTGTCACAGAAGGTTCGAGGAGGCCACGTCGACAGCTCGAGGGAGCAGTGAGGCGGAGTAATGAAGACGGGTAGGCCTGGTTGGGATTCAATGTTCGAGAGGGCAACAATGGCCTATAGCATAAGGGGACTTCGCCACGACACGCATTCTGTTTCCGTTGCAAAGCAGACACGTAAAACACTGCGAGAGCATGCCTTCCACTGCCGTTGAGTAACGTTCGGAGCAACACAGGCACGACGGCTTCACTGGAGCGCCGCCGAGCCGTGAGCGAGCTGCGATAGAAATGTGAACCTTTGCTAGAGGCACTACGATAGTCACTATTTTTGTAGCGTTTTGTGGAGCTTTTCTACGTTCATTTGAGTGTTTGAATATCGAATTTTATTTGACGTCTGTATTTGTTTTTCCTTGTTGCCCTCAGGGGCATCCCTGAGAAAATCGCGAAGCCTATTCTTTAAGCAAACATTTTAGGTTAGGTTAGGTAACAATGACGTGCGTGATGGAAGCATTCTATCTGCTACCTTAAGAATGCCAAAACAATAGCGTACCTGAGGTCGGTACAAGAAAGAGTTAGAGATTTTAATATAATTGCCTGCGCGCAGCTCGCGTTGCAAGGTATGGAGCTCAATGCATGAACAGAAGACAAAGTAAACTCGCGGGCATATAGTGCAGGTGCGTTAAGCCGAATACAAGGCGCGTAAAACTGCGATACGTAGGTTGAAGGTTGAACGTGAAATTCATTTGAAAGAGGTGCACGTAAGAAGATTGGTTGCGGGTGGAGGTATCGAGACGTCTGGAGGTACAATAACCCAGCGTCGGTGGTATGCTACTTGCATTTGGAGGAAACGCCTAGGTCCTATTCTGAACCTAACGATTTCCCTCTAATTATATTTCGGACCTCCAAACTTTCGCGCTTAGTGCATTGGAAGTAGTACCTTAAACTTTATGAACATCTCAGGACGTTTGCCCGGAGTTGCCCTTCAATGAGCAAAAGAATGCTCGCGGCAGCGTTCAGGCGAAGGCTCAGAAAGTTGAGCTTAAGGTCAAAGATCATTTCGAGTAAGTGGGGCTCTTTATAAAGACATACACGTGGGCGACCAGCACTGTTATGTGGACGAACGCGTCTAGTTTCTAAAAGAAGGTGATTTTGTTGGTTTTGGACTAAATGAACAAGGGTCAGTTTACAAGCTAGTCTGACGCATTAGTTGAGAGTATCAACGCAACATAACTACCCATAAACGTCTGGAGAGATATTAGGCTAAAATCAAACTGGCCACTCCCTATGTTGTATGCTAGAGGAAATTTTGAGTATCTTCGAGGTGAGAGAGGTAAATTTAACGCGAAGTGGTACAGGTGAGAGAGACATGGATGACGACAGGAAATGTGAAGTTTTAGTGAGCACCTTAGATCAGAACTCTCACCAGTCATTGAATAGACGTTTTATTTGCCATAACCACAATCTGATCGATTATGAGGCACGCCGCAATGGGGGACTCCAGAATAATTCGGACCAGCTGGGGATCTTTAACGCGTACATAAATTTAAGTACACGGGTGTTTTTGCATTTCGCCCCCATCGAAATCTGGCCGCCGTTACCGGGGTTTGATCCCGCGACCTCGTGCTTAGCAGCCCAACACCATATCCACTAAGTAACCACGGTGGATGTCAATGGCAAGGCTACACAAATAACGCCTTGACACCCAACTTGATATCTGGTGAGATGGATTGATACTGTACCGGTAACTCGCATTAAAAACACAATGAAGGCACACAAAGCCATCGCTGAATGTGGAAAACGCATAGACCGGCTCCTACTTACAGCGTCAGCCGCGACAGGGAAAAGAGAGCGTGGCGCGGAAACAAAAAATGAACTCTAATCAAATACCACTCAATTACAAGAAAGAAAAAAAAACGCTATTGGCCGACGTCTTGCCGTAGAGTATATCCTTTGAATACCTAGACACAAAAGTATGACGCAAAGGAGGGCTAGTCTTGATCCGACAAAGCTTACAGAAAACTCGAGTGGTGTAGAATAGGCGACGCTCCTGAAACACGCGGCTGCTTTGAAAATTCGAGTAGGCGTTTAGTGTACGAAACCAGCCGGAAAGAACTTCACAGCACGATGCAAGACTGCATCGAGTAAGATACGTTAGTTAGACTTTGCCATAGAGTGGAAGTTCCAAGCTGTGTTGTGTGCAGGAAAAAAAAAATCACATGTTCTACTGCGGTCAACCGTTCATTTACGGATCAACTATAATGTTGGCGCTGACTAACGAAGTCGTAGGTCACACGCACGCACGCACGATGCGGTGCATTCGTGTGACATGTGCAAGTTAAGCTGACCCCGGTGGCACGCGTTCAGCGCTGTATGAGGCACCGAAAATCCAACCGATGTTTCGGTTATCGGACCTCGTGGAGAACTTAGCTAGAAGTGTAACATCTGAACCTGATGCTGTTCTAGTCATGATGCGCGTTTATTCTGCTGGGAAAATTAATTACCACTGAAACGTGTGACAATGAAGTGACATTCTGTGATGGTGTATTACTGGATCTGTAGCATTTCGTTGCCTAACGTAAAGGCGTCCAGCACTGCGTCCACAATAACAATAATTATTGCTGTCACTTCTTTCCGTTGCAATTCCTCTAGAAATCATCATCACCACAATAATAATAATAATAATAATAATAATAATAATAATAATAATAATAATAATAATAATAATAATAATAATAATAATAATAATAATAATAATAATAATAATAATAATAATAATAATAAGAACCAGCTTGTTTTTGTCCACTGCAGGACTTACGCCTCTCCCTGCGATCTCCAATTACCCTTATCCTGCGCCAACCGATTCCAACTAGCGCCCGCGAATTACCTAATTTTATCGCTCTAGAAATGCTACCCGCGAAAATACATTTAGATGGAACAACCTGTATTAGTGCTGTGTGGTATAGCTTACTGGACAGTAGTTCCGATATTTCACTTGGTTTTCGATTATCTGATAAATCTTCCAAAATAATGCACTTCTCAAATAAAACAATATTTAGCCTTGCATAAGACCAATTATCACAACTATCGAAATTGTCGACGCCGACGGCAGAAATGCTCCTGGAGTGTCCATATAATTGCTATCGCAATAAAAGAAAGAGGGGATAGGAGGAGGCATGCTGGTGACAGTAACAAGAAGTGCGGCTGAAAAAAACAAAATGTGCCAGCTGCACTTGCAGGAACTGCCAACCGACCCCCTCCCATTTTTGAGCATTATATACGTGCCTGTTTATTCTCCTCCCCCATTGCGGGTTAAGAGGGAGCCGCATAAACGCTCTTAAAAATTCAGTTGGTGCCCTGACGAAGACAAGTGTCAAGAGGAATCTCTTGCTCGACTTGAACGAACAAGTCGAACAGCTAGCAGTGTGTGGGAAGATAGACCTTCATACACATTATGGTTAATCTAAATATTAATGACTTTTAGATGACCCGCATGGCTTTAGGCATAAAAATCATGTTCAGCGTAATTGATTGAATTGGGTACCGATCAATTCATGAATCCATGCAAACGCGCATTTTCACTGGTGCAGTTTACATTGCACAGTCTCCCCGATTTGTAAGGTGCTGTTAAGAACGGCCAGCTGCAGTGCAAGTTTTGCCAACCAGTTGCGACTGTGGCGGCAACTTTCCTGGAGCGCCGCCGCACACCTCTAGCCACGGCGTGACTAAGTGGACTGTGTGTGAACAACAATACGTGCGTCCTGGACTCTCCGTCGCTGGAGCCGAGTTTGACGAAGTCGCCATTGTGACGAAACGGGCTCGGCGGACCAACTATTGTTACTGAGCCCGCGGGAACGTCTACTGAGACCCCTTCCCACGCGCCGACCAAGACACCAGACAATTGGCGGCCGGCGTGCGCGCTGCAGTTCGGGGAATAAATGCCCCTATGGTGCCGGCTCGTCTCCCCTACGGTGCCTCGTCAACTCCCCTACGGTGCCTGGTCAACTCGCCTACGGTGCCTGGTCAACTCGCCTACGGTGCTTGGACGACCGTTTCCGTCACCTGGGTATCGGGAGAGGACCGAGTGTTTAAAAACCGATGTTGTGCGGCTGCTCAGGACACTCTCTCTCAAGCAGTCATGTTAGACTGATGTACTTTCTCAAACAGTCATGTTAGACTGATATACTGTAAATAAACCCATATTCCTAGTTCTCGATGAGAAGCAGTCCTTCCCTTCATCAACGTCCTCAGCGTGGATAAGTTGGACGATGGCATGGGCCAGCTACCTTCTAATTCATGCCCGACTCCAATCTTGACCACGGATCACCATCGATGGGATTGAACCCCCAATCGTTACAGCGCGTAATATTGCGCGGGTGTCGACCGCACGGCATGCCAGAGCCTCATGAAAGCTGGAAGCGGCGATATCGCCGATAGTAGGCGCAAATCACACTCAAATGCGAGCGTCGTCTGTTACGCTGTTCGCTTCAGCTACACAAGTTACGCAAGGGAGTAGGGGCGCAGGGTGACTGCTGAAGCGTCTCTTCAAGGTTTCATTTTTCTTCTCTGTATGTTGAGAATGAAGGCAAGGGTGATAAGGTCAGACGCGGAAACGACGATGTTGCAATAGGATGTACAGACACAGCAGATCCATTGTTGAGCTCCTGGAAGCTGTCGCAGAACGATAGACAGAACTGTTTTTCAGGCGATTTCGTCGCCAAATTTTAAATAAAGACAACAAAAAGAACAAATAGCGTTCGCGGTTTTGGGAAGCCGACCATCGGCTTCTGAAAACTATGCTGATCGCACGCTTTCTATGACTTTCTTTTATCTGTTGTCAATCTTGGTATCGAGGTGCTCAGCTGTCCGGTTTTCTTAATCAACACCCAAGCGAAGTGCTTGAAGAAGATTGGAGCAGTTTTTTAGCGAGAACAAGAAACGGCATACTACGACTGAAAAACGATAAGACAAGACTGGACTATTGTTCCCGATAGTCCAGACGCACACCGTTGGCAGAACGCCGGGAAGATGCAAATATATGCCGCAACATTGGCTTAAAGTTAACGGCAAATGGCCCAAAAATCACTTGTTTGGCGTAGGTGGTCGTATGTTTCACCGACCATTCGTTTTACAAACACCCCTTTGATTACTAAAATGGCCGTGTGTCACTTGGCAAGTCAAATCAATACTTCTGCAGTCAAGACAGTGCCATAGTAGAGAATGTGGCTGTCTACTAAAATTTCGTATGCACTAACATACCGACTCCTGCGTGCTTCACGATAAAATGTTACTCTTTATTTCTTCGCCACAGCTATTATGCACATGGCAGAATCTGTTGGGTTAGACTACAGGAGCCTGCTCCAATCTGAAACGGTTGCGGCAAAGAATATATCAGCGTACACCAAGGGACAAGTCAATGCAGGTGAGTTCCTCGTAATGAAGAAAAACAACGGCAATTAATGCCTCAGCTTCGCTGAATCCTGCGATGTGAATGTCTTCGCTTGCCATCTTACGGGGAATACACTGTGGGAAAACTGGATCCATATTTAAAAAAGAAATTTCTTTAGCGCGAAAATGTTTCCTAACTGAGGGTGTGTGTGTGTGTGAAAACATTTATTAAAGTGAGGTCCGGAGGCCCGACTTTTTAAGACAAGGCTCCCACGTTGGCACTGTCAGGCCAAACCCTTCAGCGACATCATGAGCCCTCTGGACAGCCCCTAGTAGGATTCAAAGTCCATTGTTTCAAGACCTTTTTCCCACTGTGTCCGTTCTTCAACGAGGTTGGGGAGAGTCGCGGGACACCCCGCCAGCATATGTCTGATTCCAATGATGCCATTGCAATCGCTGCAGTCCATCTTAATCTCATTCTCTGGATACATTTTATTAATGTGGTATGGCGTGGGATATGTACCTGTTTGCAGTAAGCGCAGTGAGACTTCCTGAGCCCCGTTCAGTTTTAAATGTGGCTATGGAAATTGCCTGCGTCCTAAATAGTAATGTTTGGTAATGTCATTGTAAATTATTAAATGATCTCTATGTTCCCTGGCTTGATGGTGAACAGCTCGGTTGTTACTGTCACGGTTAGCAAGTCCTCATGCCAAGTCATGAGCAACCTCATTGAAGTTTACCCGAGTATCCTCCACTTAACCCATATATGAAGGAAACCATCGGATCGGATTTCAGTTCTCATAATCCCAATGTTTTCGAAAAGTTTAGCTGCAAATCCAGCTACGTAGCGTTTATCAAAATACTTTATAGTGGATTTTGAAGCACTGTAAATGCAGGCCCACTTATTACTCCTGATGGCTAGAGCAACTGCCACTTGTTCCGCCACCATGGGGTCCTTGGTAAAAATAGTGATAGCGTCTTGCCCCTTCCCTTGAGAATTTGATACAATGGCCGTATATGCTTCTTTACCTTTTACCCAGGCAGCATCAACTATAGCTACCAGTTGGTTCTGCTCCTCTATTTCCTGCAAGAGTGCTGTAGCTCTTGCTTTTCTCCTTTTGATAGTATATTCTGGATGCATGTTCCTGGGGAGTGGGTTGGTTCTGATTTTATTCCTAACTTCAGTACTTAATTCTACTTCAACCTCTATTTGGCTCTTTGATCTATTCAATTCTACACCTATTGTCTGTAATATGTTCCTGCCAGCGCGTGTTTTTGTCAATCTTTCGTGTTGCGCTAGCTGTAGGGCCTCCTTGATTTCTTCCATTGTGTTGTGCGCCCCCTAGACTCATTAAAATTAAATTATGGGGTTTAATGTGCGAAAACCACTTTCTGATTTTGAGGCGCACCGTAGTGGGGGACTCCGGAAATTTAGACCACCTGAGGTTCTTTAACGTGCCCCTATATCTAAGTACACGGTTGTTTTCGCTTTTAGCTCCCATCGAAATGTGGCCGCCGTGGCTGGGATTCGATCCCGCGACCTCGTGCTTAGCAGCCCAACACCATAGCCACTAAGCAACCGCGGCGGGTCCTAGACTCATGAGTTTGTCTGTTGCAGCGTTACTCAGTATCCCTAGGGCAATTTTAACAAGCTTTCTGAGCATCATATTAAGTTTGTTAGGTTCTGCCTGCTTCCATTTGAATAATCTAGCCACATAACTGAAGTGACAGAGAGCAAAGGCGTGTATTAGCCTCAAAGCGCTATCTTCTCCTAAGCCTCTGTGTCTATTGGTAATCCTCTTTAGTAACCTAATGACTTCACTGTATTATTCGAGATATGTTCTATTTTTCTATAGTTAGCATTGTTTCCTTCTATGTGATACCCAAGAACCTTTCTTGAACTAGCCATAGTGCGCATCCTTCATGAGTGTATAAGCCCACTCTTGGCTCATCTTCCGGAATGTAACCTCTCGGTTTACGACCTTTTCTGCAATGTTTAATGACCAAGAGTTCTGATTTGGCTGCCGAACGTTTCAACCTCATGTCTTTCAGCGTGTTCGCTACAACATATAAACTTTCCTGTAATGTGGTTTGTGTCTGTCCTCTCTGTCTGTGCCTTGGCACTCCATATAGTTATGTCGTCGGCGTACACCACACAATGTATTCCCTCAACTTTCTCATTTTTTTTGCAACCTTCAACATTGCTAAATTCAACAGCATAGGTGAGAGCACTGTCCCTTGTGGAGTGCCCCTATTTCCCAAATTGTTAGCTTCTGATTTAAGCTCTCCCAGCACGAGTTGTGCAGTTCTGTTTTTAAGAAAGTCCTTAATCGTGTTAAAAGATCTTACCTAATGCCATCTCCGAAGAATGTTAAGTATTACCTTATGCTCTATACGATGAAAAGATTTTCCCACATACAATCCCGAAAGAGCTTTCGTATGCGCTGGCCTGGCCTGCATAAGTTGGTGTTTTATCAGTAGTATAGCATCCTGAGTTGACAGCCCGGGACGAAAGCCGATCAAGTTGTATGGAAGGATGTCGGTCTGCTGAATATATATTGTGAGGCGATTTAGGATGACATGTTTCATAGCTTTGCCTAGACATTACGTTGAGGAAATAGGACGGAGATTGTTCAGAGGGAGTTGTTTGCCTGGTTTTGGTATGAGGATAGTATTGGCCACCCTCCATTCTTCTGAGTATACCCCTTTTCTCCAACATTCATTGAAATGTTCAGTTAGATAAGAAATTGATTCATCATCTAGATTTCTTAATATATTGTTCGTTGTTCCGTCAGGTCCGGCCGCCGATCTACCATTATTAGACTGTGAAGAGCCGCCCTGACTTCACTCTCAGTGAAGTCCTGGTCAAGTTCTTCACATATGCCACCCGTACATAAGGGGCTCTCGTCTCCTTCGTTTGGTTGCTTAAGTGGGAGATATCTGGCTGCGAGTCTATCCATGATTTCCCCCTGTGTTTTATCCTGGCTTTCCTGACGAACCAACTTAGCTGTAGCTGTTCTCTTCCTTGTCCTCGTTTCATTCTCGTTGAGCAAGTGCTTGAGGAGGTTCCAGTTACCTCCATGTTTGAGTCTACCATCAGCCGAGTTACAGATCTCATCCCACTGTTGCTTCACGAGGGTTTTCGAATGATCATCAATTTGTCTGCTTAATTGCGCAATTTTTTTCCTTAGCCTTCTGTTAAGTCTTTGCGTTTTCCATCTCTGTACTACAGCCTGTTTGGCCTCAATCAGATGCGCTAGCCTGCTGTCCATAGCCTCAATATCTTCCTCTGTCCTGATTTCTTTAGTGGCCTTTGACGTCCTCTCTGAGTTGGATGACCCATGTCTGAAAGGGCCCCTGCTCGGCATCTAAAGGCACCACTTTCCTTCTGTTCACCCTGATTTTCCTGAACTGATCCCAATAAGTGAATTTGAAGACTCTAGTTTCCTGTTTCGGTATGTGTATGGCTATGTGTACGATATAATGATCACTGCCGAGATCCATGTTTGAATTTTCGCAATTAGCTCCTCTTGAGTTGTTTACAAAAGTGAGATCTGGTGTGGAGTCCCTGCTTGTGAACGTGCCACAACGGGTGGGATACTCCGGATCAGTAATTAAGCATAGCCCCAGATCCATGGTGAGACTCTATAGCTGCTCTTCCTTCTTTGTGTTCCAAGTGTATCTCCATGTGTGGTAGGAAGCATTAAACTCCCCTCCTATAATGAGCGGGAAATTTTTGGCAGCAGAAAGCACCTTGTTGAAGAGTGCTCTAAACCTCTGTCTCCTGTCGTTAGGACTGCTGGAAATATTCAAGCAGAAAATGCTTTGCGTGTTGCCTCTGTTCCTTTTAAGTATTATTTCAGCTAGAATAAATTCAAACCTGGAATGTATAAGATGAATATCATGCTCAATGTACGGAACTTTCTGTCGATGAGGGTCGCCAAACCCCTCCCCATTTATTTGTCTCTACATATCGCCTTGCACCCAGTAAGCATAATTTCGTCCGCTAAGGTTTCCCACAGCATAATTACCTTTGGCCTGGCCTCAGATGACCTTTTCACCTGTCGCAGTGCTGCCTTTTTGTGTTGGAACCCACTACGATTCCATTGCCACACGTTAAATCCATGATTACTGTCCAGTGTTATTAGGTGAGGCTGCCTTTCTATTACTCGCTATTTTCCTCTTTGTGATGGCCCCCGACATTCCAGGAACCGATTTTACACTATCAGCCTCCGACGGCAGATACTCATCGTCGTCAGCCCCTTGCGCCTCAATCTTCCTAAGTCTTTTTTCCGCCGTTAACCTCCATTTCCACCATTTGATCACTTTAAAGTTAGTCGCTTACACTGTATCTCTTATTGCTTTAATTTCCTCTTTTATTTCACCGAGGGCTGAGAAGACTGAATCATCCTCAGAGCTCTTTTTAGGGACAGGGTAGCTGTATACCCCTGGATCGCTGTTTTTGCTTACAGGTCTATCTATCTCTACACTAGCAGGGCTCGACTGCTCTTTTTTACGAAGTTCTACTACCTGCCTGGCCAATTCTTCATTAGTTTCTCCTTAAAAAGTTACTTCTTTAAATAGTTGCTCTATTCTGGCCATCATTGTCCCCAGCCACAGCCGCCGAGACGCCCTTAGTAACCCTCACCGTACCTTTCACTGGATCGTGTCAACCCACGTGGTTCATGGCGTCTTTTTCTCGCCAGGTGTTGAGCCCCTTTCCACGTAGCGCACCTGTGCTTTCCTTCTCTTGGAGCGGTTTCTCTCCGTCGATAGTGGAAGATGCAGGCATCTGGTGCGACTCCTGGCGCGTGAGCGCTTCCTGCCCTCGGGGCGATGGTTGGGCGCCAGCAGTTGCGCATCCGACTGCGCTCTTGTTGACGACTGAGTCCTGTTGCACTTTTTTCGACGGAGTCGTAGGACGTAAGGGATTTGAAATCTTTGCTTGCGAAACTTGTCGCCGGTAGGGTGATCACCTTCACAAAATTTACACTTAGGCCCACGCATATGTTCATCTCCTGGGTTGCGAGTTCCACATTCCACATCCCCTGCACTGAACAAAGTCAGGTGTTGGACACACATCAGAGCGGTACCCGACCCTTCTGCAGGTGAAACAGACGTCCAATTGCTTTCTGTAAAGGTAGCATCTCACTATTGTGGATTCATATCTGACAAAATCGGGCACTTTCAGTCCATCGAAAAGTACAATGACCGATCCCGACGTCTTGATGCGCTTGGCCGCCAGCGCTAGCAGGTTCAAGCCATGCATGATATTTCTTGTTGTCATAGCTTGCGAGTCTCTAATGTCCAGTTTTCGGATGACACCTTTGCACGTGGCATGTTTTGTATGCATTGACATCGTATTCCGCTTCCATAATCTTGAAGGACTTGATTCTAACGTACTTCGTGGTATTTTCGAGCTTAGGTGTGCTTACTACGATGAAGTTTTGAGTGAAGTTTGGGCAGACAATAGCTTCACGGGCCTCCTCTTCCGTTAGGCTTGACGCCTCAATGACTGTGGTACAAATTGTGGTGGTGCTAACTTTGTTCAAATTAAGTTCTCCTCGAGGTCATGTAATGATCTTTCTGTGCTCCTCAGGCAGTTGAGGCATCCTTGAAGCTTTGTTAACCCGATTCTTAACCGTTCCACCGACGGCGGTTCCCTTGACGCCATGCTCTCGTTGATTACTTGGCAATGTGCTCTCCTCATCCACAGCCTTTGTGCTAGTTCGTGGTTTTCGGCCAGCCACTACTTGCCAACCAAAGTCATCCCGAGCATTGTTTCCTTCATTTCCAGTAAAATCTTCATCTTCCATGTTTGTATCCGCCATGCCTGCGGGCATGTGGGCTTACTAGGCCCCAACAAAGGCCCTACTCCTCACTAAGCTTAGCTCGGCTAAGCTAAACTCGTAGTGTAGGAGCAGCAAAAGTCCCGTGAAATTGTGAAAATGCAAACCCCACCTCGAAGCTTGGTGTTAGTCGATTGGCCGTCGCTGCGCGGATCCAGTTATATGCTTCTTTTCGTTTTACTCTCAAAATTGGCCAGCGGAACATAAAAAAAATGAAGCCGATGCGTCAACGTCTGCACTGCTCGGCGCTTCTTCCTTCCTCACTGGGGGTGCTCAGTTTATCTTTATCGTTATTACTGCAGAGAGTTATCTTTTCATCCACTTTCATTTCCCCCATTACATCATTATTTTTACATTTCAATTAAACATAACAATTATCTTCCCGTATTTTTTCTCTAGCTTAATTGTTTATTAATTCGTATGATTGTGATAACCAAGAAATTGAGCCCCTCGGATCCCCTTATTCATATCCACCATTCTCGCTAATTTTGCTCGCTCTGCACATGTGTACGACAGTCCTAACTTTTTATCCTATATAGCCTCTTCGAAATGCAGGCAGAAAATGAATTCGCGTTTGTGGGCTTGTGGCTGAGGCAGATACTGGCAACATGTTTGAGGAATTACAGCTATAAGTATGCAATGACCCGCCGCAGAGGCTCGTGGATATGACATTCTGCTGCACGAAGTCACGGCTTTGACTCTTGGTCCCAGCGGACGCTTTGCGATTGAGGTGGAATCCAAAGCGCTCCTGCACTGCGTTTTTCGTGCCCATTAAAGAAGCGCAGGTTGTCGTAATAAGTCCAGAGCACCTCGCTACGGCATCTTGCATAGCCTATGTGTTGCTTTGGGAGATTAAACCACACAATTTTCTCATGGGCACGTACAGCCTGTGCCATTGCAGAGCAAATAGCCCGGTAGTATGGCAGTCACGTCAACAACGCGTGCACTCGCCCTGTCGGTTAATTAAACTCTAAGACAAAAGCAAACGCAACATCTTTACTCCATTTCCGATGCTCTGTTCGCGTGCCCTTCTCATTTCGCGCAAATACCACGCTGTAGTCGAAGTTAAATGTTTGCCCTGCATGTGCATGCTGTGCGCTTTAAGACAAATCCTTTTGTCGAAATGTTGGCTGCAGTCAGAAGCTTCGTATGGTAACCAATTGTTAGCCATGTGGACCGCATTTTACGCTGGGAATGTAGAGCGGGATTCGCGCGCTATTAGACGCGTGGACGCCACGTCTAAATTACGCTCAAAACACGTTGCATGCAATCGCAGGCTTAGAGCTAACTATGGCCGCGAGAGCACATATGCGTTTTGTAGACAGGTGGCTGCGACTGCTTGCCAAGTACGGATCGTACGGCGGAGATGACCGCGTCGTGGTGCAAGCGGCCGGGCTGAAGTTCCTGACACGGTTGCTCAGGGAGTCCGGCACGGAAGGCGTCCGCCGACTGCTCTCCTGGAGCCTGGTTCGCCAGTGGGCGCCCTTGGCCGATGGCAGCCTCGATTCAGAGGGTCCCTGGGCGCGCAACGTGAGCTGCGTCGAGACGGTGATGGCGGTGCTTAAGCTGCCGTTCCTGGCGCGCGTCCTTTTCCACAGTAAGCAGCGAAAGATTGACGTTTTCAGTTTTTTACTCCTGCGACCTTGAGTGCTGCAGACGTTGGTGGTTGGTACAGATACGTACATTCCAACCTCTCGGTCAACCGTTCAAAATGGCCTATGTGGGCATGATTTGTCTCTTGCGTTAAGCGTGAATCTATTTCATTTAGCGGGTGCGCAGACGGAAATAACAGTGGTCAAAGCGGCTTGGAAAGAAATCCGATTATTTCCAAGCTAACAATGTAATCAACATGATCTTGACGGGAATGTTATAACAATGCGGCGCTTTATGCTACGATACATTTAAACACACACACTCACACAATGCAGAAAGTTTTCTTACGGACTGGAAGTATGTGTTAATGATGTAGTACCCCTAGATATATGTACTTAAAATTCACTGCACGGTCTGTTCAGAAATAAGGATCATTTAAAAAGGTTGTGACTAAACGCACGTCTGATGCATCCGATCAACTTTTTTTAGGTACGTTAGACAGATCCAGCAGTTTCTTTTATCAGAGTGCGTCCGATATACACTGTTTGTTTTTATATGTTTCACGTTATGATACATCAAGCATAAGCACACGGAACAGTTAATTACGCGCTTCCCTCGCGTCAACCTTCCAGCTGTGTGTGTTGCAGTGTTGCGTTACTGAGTGAACGCAGCCGGCCATATGGCGTGCTCATCCCTGCTGCAACAACTGCCGCATGTTGTTTCACAGCTTTGACGCGCGCTTTCACCCAAAGGAAAACGCATTCCATTCGCGGCCTCTCGATGCGCTACTATAACAACGTGTGCTACTTCAAAATGGAAGACTAATGCAATTACGGTACGCAACCGATCCACTTGAGTGATTAGTGGAAATGCCTCCGTGTTTCAGCTGTTGTTCCCGTATTTCGCAATGAGCAACATGTTGAAGGCAAAACGGCGATGTACAAATTACCAGAAACTTCAACTAACCCGAAGCAGCCAAGCGCCACTCTTCACCCCACATTTAGCTCCGCTGATCGCCTCTTCAAGTCGCCTCCTGCATTTTTCATTCGCGAATAGGCGCGACTGCCGTTTTGCTTTGTCGCTCGCAAGCAGTTCCTTTTTGACACTTCCGCAGAAGATTGTGCTTTGCTAATACTGCCACGCACACCACTGATAAAAATAGAAATCACAAGCGCGTGTAGGCGGCGTCATTTGAGACGCCGTGCTTCGGCATCCGTTCAAAAGCATACTTGGCTGTGTCCATGCACATTTATAGTTTGATGCTGCTCGGTCTACTTAAAGTACTGAATGCTGCAGGTCCTGCGCAAACACGAGGAAGAGTCTTCGTGCAGTAGCGTCACTTTGATGCCAAGCAGTGCTAGCGTGGCTGAGGGCTCGCTTTTCTAGCGAAACAAGTTTAGAAGTGGCTGTAGGCGTTCATTTGGTTAGAGATTAGAATACTTCAAGTGCACAAGAAGTGGCCCTTTGAAAAGCCGAAATCAACAAAAACGATGCGGCACATACCTCAACAGTTTGCAGTAAGTAGTTAATATTACGAGCACAGAAGGGATCCGAAGCTGCCAGTTCCTAGCGTTGCGGTAAAATCTCCGATTGCTATATACGCTGAGTACTCGGGTTCAATACCAGATAAATATAATTTTTCTTCACTTTTTTATTCTCCTACGGCAGATTGCTTCACGTGGCAAAAACATTTTTGTTTCTTACATCTGACAAAGGCACGATGACGGCAAGCAGTTCGCGACCTCACCATTGCCCGACAGCCGCATCCCTCGGACCGTCGGGACATATGCTTAAACGTATGCTCCGACGTATATCGCACTGTTCTTACATGTGCACTATTGTACACTATTGCACACTATTGTACAGTGCCATTGGAGTGCAAATGTAAAAAACAAGGAAATAAATGCACTTGAACACATGACCAGACAGTACAATAGATGTGGCTGCCGAGAGGTAGTGAGGACTGCTTGCTGTCATCTATTTCCAAATGCAAGTCAGATGGATAAAGTTAAAGCGCGTGCCTCAATTGCGGACTTTGCTGAAAAAAATACTAATACACATGCTCGAAAGTGCGTGCTTTTGACCTCTTGTTTACATCTGATGTTTTGATTTATTTATGCGCTAATACTTCAACGATCCAAGGGAGTGGCAAGTGGCATGATGTTAAACGATAGAATGACAACACTGCTGATTATAGTATTGACGCAAGCAGGAGATATTCTAGACGATGATAACGAGAAAAATGTATATATAGAGTCGGGCAGGTCAGGTAGCATATAAGAAAGATGACCAGTGGTTTGTTGGAGTAATACAATGGATACCAAGAGAAGGAAAATAAGGATCCCAGAGAACGATAATTATATTAAACTAAAGAATGAAGAAATTTTGCTTATATGGTGAGCTCTCAATATACAATACAGATCTATGGGGGAAGGCTTCATCCTGCGGTAGATGCTGGTGATGACCTTAGGGAATTGAATTCTTATCGCAGCTTTTAGCGGCTTTCAGACAACCTTTCGCAACGTCGTCGGTTTCGTAGAGGCGCGGATCGCCTATAATGGTCTCGTAGAGTGTTGCTGTTTTCGTACGGCCTCGAGTAACTCTCCAAGTGCCGTGTGTCTAGGCGAATTTCGGAGAAAGCTTTCTTTGCCACGCAATAAATAGTAAACGGAAAGAAATGAAACGATAAGAATTCGAATGGCGTTAACAGTTCGTATTTCGGCACAAGATCCTTTTATCCCCAACCGGGCACTCTACACAATGGGTTATCGGCGCCTAAGCCCACCGACAGCGCACGTTTCCACAGGCTGCTGC
The DNA here is from genome assembly GCF_050947875.1 of Dermacentor variabilis. Lineage (NCBI taxonomy): Eukaryota > Metazoa > Arthropoda > Arachnida > Ixodida > Ixodidae > Dermacentor > Dermacentor variabilis. Next base: position 166,555,813 of record NC_134568.1, read on the forward strand.
TACTTTAGAAACGCCTGGCGAGTCTCAGACGAAAATGGAGCGTGTCGGTCTCATCGCCAATGAGCAGCAAAAGAGAAGTGGTAATAAACGTAGTGGTTCGTCTATGTTTTTCATGTGCTACTTATATCTAATCAGTAATAGCGATGACCAAAGGAACAGGATTTCGTCCCACCAGAACACATATCTGTGGTTGAAATTAGTACCCTGCTATGAAAGCGATATGAAGTATGGTGACGTAGTTTCTGGTGTTGATTTTTGTAGGAAAAGGACGTGCGGGAACTTGTGTTCTCGGCACATGGCCAAGCCGATATCCTATGTTTATAACTGCAATTGAGAGTTGTGCGAGCTTAGCTACACGAGGCTGTACGACTGCATGGTCCGCTTTGAGTTCATATACAGCCGTGGTGGCTCAGTAGCTATGGAATTGTGCTGCAGAGCACGAGGTCGCGGGTTTGGCTCCCAGGTCAAGGGGGTCGAATTCCAAGGAGGGGGGCGGTGGAACTCAAAGACGCTTGTGTACCGTGCCGTAGATGCGCGTCATAAAACCCCCCGTGCTGAAAGTTTATCCCAAGCCCCCACGACGGGCGCGCCTCATATCCCATTTGTGCAGCTTCGGAACATAACATTCCACAATTTAAATTAACTTAAAAGCGTACAGCGGGGCGAAAAGTCAGGCATTGGTTTTGACTCCACTTAATGAATTAAATGAGTCACGGTGCCCTTGGTGGCTAGTGTCTCGAGAGTTCTCGTTCGGCACGCATATGTCGACATAGAGTGCGACTTCTATCTATGCTCACGACTCTCGACTGTGGTCCCGCAAGCGTGGTCATCAAACCTCAACAGACTTCGTGATAGGACAGGCAGCAGTAACCGCCGCATAACCCGCTTAGCGTTTCGGGTATGCGTTGAATGTACCCTGTACTGTGCCATATACCTCATAATGTAGTGGATGAAGTGTTTTCAGACTATTCAGTGATTTTTCTTACGCATTGAGCCCTCCGCCGCAAGTATTACGCTTAGGCTTATGAGGACGATAGACAAGACCAGAATGCAGAGAAGGCAGTAAACTATTCTGTCTGATTGATAGCGACCGCGACATGTCATCATCATCCTCATCAGCCTGGCTGCGCCCACTGCAGGGCAAAGACCTCTGCGATACTTCTCCAACTACCCCGGTCATGTGCTAATTGCGGCGATGTTGTTTCTGTAAACTTCTTGATCTCATTCGTCCACCAAACCTTCTGCCACCCCCTGCTACGCTTCCATTCTCTTGGAATCCAGTCTGTAACCCTTAATGACCATCGGGTACATTCCCTCCTCATTACATGCGCTGCCCGTGCCCATTTGTTTTTCTTGATTTCAACTAAGATGCCATTACCTAGCGTTTTCTCCCTCATCCAATCTGCTCTTTTCTTATCCCTTAACGTTACACCCATCCTTCTTTCCGCAGCTCGTCGCGTCGTCCTCAATTTAAATAGAACCATTTTCGTAACCCTCCAGGTTTCTTCCCCGTACGTGAGTACTGGTAAGACACAGCTGTTATACACTTTTCTCTTGAGGGATAATGGCAACCTGCTGTTCATGATCTGAGAATGCCTGCCAAACACACTCCAGCCCATTCTTATTCTTCTGATTATTTCAGTCTCATGATCCGGATCCGCGGTCACTACCTGCTTTAAGTAGATGTATTCCCTTACCACTTCCAGTGCCTCACTACCTATCGTAAACTGCTGTTCTCTTCCGAGGCTTTTAAACATTACTTTAGTTTTCCGGAGATTAATTTTTAGACCCACGCTTCTGGCTTTGCCTGTACAGATCATTGAGCATGCATTGCAATTGGTCTCCTGAGTTACTAAGTAAGGCAATATCATCAGCGAATCGCAAGTTAGTAAAGTATTCTCCATTAACTCTTATCCCCAATTGTTCCCAATCCAGGTCTCTGAATACCTCCTGCAAACACGCTGTGAATAGCATCGGAGAGATGGTATCTCCCTACCTGACACCCTTCTTTATTGGTATTTTGTTGCTTTCTTTATGGAGGACTACGGTGGCTGTGGAGCCGCTATAGATATCTTTCAGTATGTTTACATACGGCTCGCCAACACCCTGATTCCGTAATGCCAGCATGACTGCTGAGGTTTCGACTGAATCAAACGCTTTCTCGCAATCAATGAAAGCTATTTATGACGGTTGGTTATATCCGCACATTTCTCTATCACCTGATTGATAGCGTGAATATGGTCTATTGTTGAGTAGCCTTTACGAAATCCTGCCTGGTCCTTTGGTTGACAGAAGTCTAAGGTGTTCCTGATTCTATCTACGATTACCTTAGTAAATAATTTGTAGACAACGGACAGTAAGCTGATCAATCTGTAAGTTTTCAAGTCATTTGCGTCCCCTTTCTTATGGATTAATATTATGTTGGCGTTCTTCCAAGATTCCGGTACGCTCGAGGTCATGAGGCAATGCGTATACAGGGTGGCCAGTTTTTCTAGAACAATATGGCCACCATGCTTCAACAAATCTGCTGTAACCTGATCCTCCCCAGCTGCCACCCCGTTTGCATAGTTCCCAAGGCTTTCTTTACTTCTTCGGGGGTTACTTGTGGGATGTCAAATTCCTCTAGACTAAGCCCTCGTCCATTATCTTCGTGGGTGCCAATGGTACTGTATAAAACTCTATAGAACTCCTCAGCCACTTGAACAATCTTATCCATATTAGTAATGATATTGCTGGCTTTGTCTCTTAACACATACATCTGATTCTTGCCTATTGCTAGTTTCTTCTTCACGGCTTTTAGGCTTCCTCCGTTTCTGAGAGCATGCTGAATTCTATCCATATTATACTTCCTTATGTCAGCTTTCTTACGCTTGCTGATTAACTTTGAAAATTCTGCCAGTTCTATTCTAGCTGTAGGGTTAGAGGCTTTCATACATTGGCGTTTCTTAATCAGATCTTTCGTCTCCTGCGATAGCTTGCCGGTATCCTGTCTAACGAAGTTATCGCCGACTTCTATTGCACAGTCCTTAATGATGCCCATAAGATTGTCGTTCACTGCTTGAACACGAAGGTCCTTTTCCTGAGTTAAAGCCGAATACCTGTATTTAGCCGAATTCCTCTATTTTCCCTCTTAGCGATAACTAATTGATCGGCTTTTTATGTACCAGTTTCGTCCGTTCCGTCCTCAAGTCTAGGCTAATTCAAGATCTTACCATCCTTTGGTCACTGCAGCGCACCTTGCCGAGCACGTCCACATCTTGTATGATGTTAAGTTTATCGCAGAGCATGAAGTCTATTTCATTTCTAGTCTCGCCATTCGGGCTTCTCCACGTCTACTTTCGGTTATCCCGGCTGCGGAAGAAGGTATTCATAATGCGCAAATTATTCCGTTCTGCAAACTCTACTTATAGCTCTCCCCTGCTATTCCTATAACCTATGCCATATTCCGCCACTGACTTGTCTCCAGGCTGCTGCTTGCCTACCCTGGCATTGAAGTCGCCCATCAGTATAGTGTATTTTGTTTTGACTTTACCGATCGCCGATTCCACGTCTTCATAGAAGCGTTCGACTTGCTGGTCATCATGTATGCAAGGGCGTAGACTTGCACGACGTTCAATTTGTACCTTTTATTAAGTTTCACAACAAGACCTGCCACCCTCTCGTTAATGCTATAGAATTCCTGTATGTTACCAGCTATATCGTTATTAATCAGGAATCCGAATCCTAGTTCCCATCTCTCCGCTAAGCCACAGGAGCACAGGACGCGCTCGCTTTTAAGCACTGTATATGCTTCTTTTGTCCTCCTAACCTCACTGAGCCCTATTATATCCCATTTACTGCCCTCTAATTCATCCAATAGCGCTGCTAGACTCACCTCACTAGATAACATTCTAGCGTTGAACGTTGCCAGGCTCAGATTCCAATGGCGGCCTGTCCGGACCCAACGATTCTTAACACCCGCTGCTGCGTCACAGGTCTGACCGCCGCCGTGGTCAGTTGCTTCGCAGCTGCTGGGGACTGAGAGCCGGGTTTTGATTGTTGTATTCATATAGGAGGTTGTGGCCAAGTGCTGCACCAGGGTGGCGAATTCTGCTCTGGTGAGGGAGTGCGTTACCGGTTCTGGTCACCGGGATCACGCCGCACTCCAGGCCTGTTTATGCAATTTTACCAACAGGTGGATTTTTTTATCCGGTCGGAAATTGCGCGGCATCGGGATTCGAACCACCGTCCTCTCGCACGCGACGCGGATGCTCTACCTCTACGCCATCGCTGCATCCCGATGTGGGATAGAGCATGATTTTTTGAATATTTTTTATCTATTACACAGATTAAGTGCACCGAATGCTGGCTGCATAGTTTACATTCAACATGTACTCTACTGCTTGCAGGCGCTTCAAGTCCATCTGTAAAAAAAAATAAAAATAACGTACGTGCTTTGTATTATTAAACTGTTAATGGCAAAGGCGCCTACGCATTCTGGCGTCTGCCATAATACCCCATGTAATGTACGGGCGTCTTCATAATAAACTTTTTAAGCAACGTTCTTTTTACGAAGCGCTCTTTTAACACTGAAGTGGAGCACGTCTTTCCACAGATAAATCTTCGAACGCTTCGGCGTTTCCCTGGCAGTTGTTGGCGCATCATCGCACGCAATTATATCTGTTGCTATCAACTTCATAGTTACTGTATAGCTCCTGACTGTAACTCACTCACTCACTCACTCACTCACTCACTCACTCACTCACTCACTCACTCACTCACTCACTCACTCACTCACTCACTCACTCACTCACTCACTCACTCACTCACTCACTCACTCACTCACTCACTCACTCACTCACTCACTCACTCACTCACTCACTCACTCACTCACTCACTCACTCACTCACTCACTCACTCACTCACTCTAAATCTCCTGACTGGAAGGTTAGCATTATCATTGAAAATGAATGTGTTTAATCAGTGCATTTTACCGGTGCTGACATATGGGGCAGAAACTTGGAGATTGAAGATTGACAGAGAAACTTGAGACCACGTTAAGAACCGTGCAAAGAGCAATGGAACGAAGAATGCTCGGCATAACGTTAAGAGACAGAAAGAGAGCGGTTTGGATCAGAGAGCAAACGCGTATAGCTGATATTCTAATGGGCATTAAGAGAAAAAAAGTGGAGCTGGGCAAGTCATGTAATGCGCAGGTTTGATAACCGTTGGACCATTAGGGTTACAGAATGCGTACCAAGAGAAGGGAAACGCAGTCGAGGGAGGCAAAAGACTAGGCGAAGCGATGAAATTAATAAATTTGCGGGCGCTAGTTGGAATCGGTTGGCGCAGGACAGGGGTAATTGGAGATCGTAGGGAGAGGCTTTCGTCCTGCAGTGGGCATAAAATAGTCTGGTGATGATTATTATTATTATTCTAATTATGAGAGCACATTACTACTTACCCTTAAAAAATTCCCTCATTTCATTTGCTGGTGTATTGCCTTTGTTTTGCCACAGGTGTATCAAAAGACCGTCTAAGGGACGCTAGCTCATTGGCGAGAAAGATGCACAGCACGTTCTCCAACATGCTTGAAAACTCATCGACGTTCCAAGGAGAGCCGAGGCAGAAAATTATGGACAAATTGGCCAAGCTGAAGATAGTCATCGGCTATCCTGAAGCAGTCAACACAACCAAGAAAGTGGATGCTCTCTACGCCGGACTCACCTTGTCGGGAGCAACTCTATTCGAGAATTGGCTTGAGGCCTCCAAGTACAAACAGAAGATTATTTCCAAGGATCGCGAGACTATGCTGTTCGACGCAACGTCGGCCATGGTGTTTTATGACGCAATGACAAACCAGGTGATCGTCCCAGCTGGAGCACTACTGCCACCGCTATTGTACAGCCCAGAGGGGGCTCCTGCTTACAATTACGGCAGCTTGGGACAAGTGAGTTTCCTGTGCAACTTGGTGTTAAGTATCCTAGGGACAGGCTTTGTCGAACTAAGGTGAGGAATCTTTTAGCGATTGATGCTAGCGAAGAGGAAATATCGGGGACTTTTATGCAAGGCTTGAAGGAGAAATAGGATGACTGGCTGGCCATACCACTTAACATTATCCATGATATTACGAATAATGCCACAGCGACAAGTGCGAATGGAGAATAAACAAACAATATTCGAATATGACATGTACACGCTCACGCGGTCAGTTGTAAACCAAGAAACACGCGCTTCCACTATGCGAGCCGCGCGGCAAAGTAATCGACGCGGAAACACACGGTTACCAGTGATGTGGTGTAATAATAATAATAATAATAACAACAATAATAATAATAATAATAATAATAATAATAATAATAATAATAATAATAATAATAATAATAATAATAATAATAATAATAATAATAATAATAATTATAATAATAATAATAATAATAATAATAATAATAATAATAATAATAATAATTAAACGTTCACTATAATAATGCTTTGGAAGAGTTATGAAGCCTTTGGACAGGTGCCCTTAAAAACTCAGAGAACACGATACCTAGAAAAGAGAAGTTGAGCAGACAATACAATATGAGGTCGGGGAAGAAATATGAGGAAAAAGAAACTAGGAGGCGGGTGTGAAAGCGAGTTGATCATACAGCATAATTATCTACACTTGTGCACAACACAGGCGATGAAATTGAAAATATGTCAATATAGGCGGGAATAATTGCTGCATGTTTTTTTTTAAGTGAAGGCATAGGACAGTGACTGCTGCAACAAAGTCGCACATAAAAAGTGAAATGCTACCTCGTATTTTTTGTGGTACGCGGAGTTGTACACGATTAAGGAGGGGTAATGTATTGCATGATGCATACCCTTAAAGAGGAATAAACGTTGTGACCTAATACATCTTGACCTTTAAGTTGTAAGTTGAGACATATTCGTATATGAAAAGGCTGAGCTATGGTGCAAGAAAAGTAAAAGCAGTGCTTAAAATCATATAACTTCATTTTCTTGGACGAACTGAATGAGATCAATATTCGATCTGTGTGTTTTTTCGCAAAGACAGCGCCCTACCGTAGTGGCGTAATGCAGGCAGACACTAGAACACAGCTTCAGAAAGGCTGCCGGAGAGTGGAAGTCTTCCGATATTTGACATACAAGCCAAGGCCCGAAGAGCGCGTTATCATATAGTAACATGTACAGAGAAGTGCGGCTTCTTGTCGAAACACATAGGGTCCTTAATTTCATATACTCTAGGAAATTGGTCATCAAGAAGAGTGCATGAAAGTTCCACATGGTGTGTAAAACACACCATATGCCACCTATTATCATAGCTCAGATTGTCGCTACACGCGAAGCAAGGCCTATTGCTTAGGTAATTAGATAACAGAGCAGTTATAGAAGAAATTGTGTCCATTTGCGTACATGTTGTAATGAGGAACTCATAGCAGACATCAAATGCTTTCCTCAGGTCACAGTGAGTGACATTTAAGTTGTCCCTACTCTGCACCACTTTAGAAACATGGATGTCACGAAAGCAACCAAGTGACCCCACCCTCCCCCTCCAGTTATGGCCTTAATCTATTTCAGTGTTATCAATACATTCCAGCACGTGACCCTATTTAGTAGCACCAAACCTACCATAACCCCCCCCCCCCCCCGCTCCACTTTCCCGCTTCTGCAACTTTTAAGCCTTCTGAAATTTTACTTTATTCAATGACGCATATAATGATGCATCATAAATTTACATTTTAATTTATTCAGAAGACATTTTCCAATTTTCCAGCTAAGTGAGAGCTACAAAAGTACAAGTTAATGTATTTTTAACTAGGATTGATTCAATCATGTACTTTAAGGAGCAGGATGTATTTGCTGTCTTGATACACCCATATCTGCTCAACTCCAATTCTACGGATCCGGTGAGACAACACTGGCTGCGGATGGGAGGCCATGTTCAGTGAAGCTTTTTTTTTTGTGGTGACGGGGCAGGTTTAGATCGCCGTTTGCCTTGCCATTTCGTCGCCGGCGTGTCACCACACACACACGCACACGCACACGCACACACACAACACACAACACACACACACACACACACACACACACACACACACACACACACACACAAACACACACACACACACACACACACACACACACACACACACACACACACACACACACACACATATATATATATCCGCCGTGGTTGCTCAGTGGCTATGGGGTTGGGATGCTGAGCACGAGGTCGCGGGATCGAATCCCGGCCGCGGCGGCCGCGTTTCGGTGGGGGCCAAATGCGAATACACCCGATTTAGGTGCGTGTTAAGTAACCGGAGGGGGTCGAAATTTCCTGAGTCCTCCACTACGGTGTGCCTCATAAAACCCCATAATTTAAATATAACTTCGTGTCCTTTCTCAGTCAGATTCTGCATGACATATATATATATATATATATATATATATATATATATATATATATATATATATATATATATATATATATATATATATATATATATATAACAAAATATTCACCGATGATTACGATACTCCCTAATGCAAAACTTGAGCGCAGCTGGATACGTGGTTACATTTTATTTATTTATTTATTTATTTATTTATTTCATCTACTCTCCGGGCCAGGGGCATTAAAGAGGGGAGTGGTTACATCAAATATACAAGAAAAGTATAGTGCAGCAAAATGGTTAGTAGTACAGAAATAGATGGCTTTCGGTTATACAATGTTATCTAAGTGTTCTGGTAGTGCTGGTTAACAAAAATGAAATACGGTGCATACAGTGCAGTAATACAATGTTACGGTAATACAAGACAGTGATACAATTGGTAGTACAGAAACATGATATGCTCCTGTTTATACAACGTTTCCTAATACTGCCATGAAGTGCTGATGGTGTAGCGGTTGAGGCGGGTAGGCCGTTACACTCAGCAGATGTATGCGGAAGGAATGAATGAGACATGATATTGGTTTGGCATAATGAAATTCAAACTTTGTTATTGTGATCTAACCTTTATCAAATGTATTGAGGAGGGGAGATAAGGTCATCGCGACGGGAAGGATGATGAAATATCTTATGAAAAAGTAAAAGTCTAAGGCCTTTACGGCGAGAGGCTAAAGGTGGCAAATCAAGGTTTAATTTCATTACAGAAGTGCTGGCAGTTCGGTTATAATTAGAAAAAACGAAACGAGCAGACTTATTTTGTACCATTTCTAATGATTGAATTGGGTTTTTCTGAAAGGGATTCCAAACTTGTGCGGCGTACTGAAGCTAGGAGTGGAATAGTGACATGTATAGCATTAATTTTAGGGAAGACGGTGCCTTAATGAAATTGCTTTTAGGTATCGCAGCATGCCGTTAGCGTTTTTAATTACGTAAGAAGCGTGCATGGACTACGAGACGTTGCTAGTAATATGGGTGCTAAGATATTTATAGGATGAAACAGGGTCTAAGGGGAGATTAGTAACGTAGTAAGAAGGAAGCTGGTTGGAAGTGCTGGACACACACATAAATTTACATTTTTTATATTAAATTCCATTGACCATGATTGGCACCACGTAGAAATAGCGTTAAGGTCGGATTGAAGAGAAGATATATCAGCGTCGCATCTTATTTCCCTCAAGATTACGCAATCATCGGCGAATGGATATTAGAGGAAACACAAGAAGGTAGATCATTTATGTAAATTAAGAAAAGGAGGGGACCAACTACCGACACTTGAGGTACGCTGGACTGTACTCTGCTTGGCTATGAGTCTGAGTCATTAGCGAAGACAAACTGTGAACGGTTAGAAAGAACTGAAGCCATGCAATCAGTCTGGGATCGGTGTTCATTCGATGCAGCTTAAACATTAGAAGATTATGGCACACTTTGTCAAATGCTTTCGAAAAGTCTAAAAATATGTAGTCGGCCGTAAAGAGTGGTCAAGAATGACGTTTAGCTTATGCGTAAATAAATCTAGTTGTGTTTCACATGAATATGTCTTGCGGAAGCCACGTTGCAATGGTGAAAAGAATGAATTAGTTTTAAGAAAGCTAGCAAGATTAGAGGCAAGTATATGTTCTGACATCTTACATGGAATGGAAGTGAGCGAGATAGGGCGGTATGTATATGGAGAAGGCTTGTCACCCGACTTCTGGAGTGGGATCGCCATCCCGACCTTCCATTCAGCAGGCAAAGAACCCTTGTCTAGCGACTGTCGGAATATCATTGCTAGCAAAATGGAAGAGTAACAGCTAGTGCTTTTCAAAAATTTCGCGTTTATTAAATCGTGTCCTGGAGCCGAAGACAGTTTTAAAGATAATAATAATAACCTTTATTTTTTTCCATCAACGTGATGGGGGAGGTAAGGGAAAAAAATCTGAAACAGACAGCTTGACTAGTTGCCGCCCCCCCAAAGAAAAAAAGAAACACATTCCATAAAGGCAGACAGTTCAGCTATGTTATTGTTCTTTTATCGGAAGAGAAACCATTGAGGTAGACATACTGTTGTCGATTTTCTAAATAAGATGCTAAAAGTGCTAGTGCATTACCACGGATTCCATATGTATCTAACTTTTTGAGTAAGATCGAATGTTTAAGAAAATCAAACGCTTTTGTGAAGTCTACAAAAACACCCAAGGCTACTTCTTTTTTTCAAAGGCGTTTAAAATAAATTCTTTCTGCTCCAGCAAAGCCTGTTCCGTCGACCTGTGTTTACGGAAGCCAAATTGTGACTGGGAAAGTATACCGTATTTATCGCAGAAATTCATTCTTTTGGCGTAAATTACTTTCTTCCAGCCCTTCAGAAAAAATAGGGAGTATGGACACGGGTCTGTAGTTTCCGATGTGAGTCTTATCGCCTTTTTTATAGAGCAGTCACCCTAGCAACCTGCAATTGTTTTGGAAACACTCTCTGTAAGAAACGCTGATTAAATATGTGCGTTAGGCACGGTGAAATTAGTTCTATTATATGTTTGACAGGTGCAACTTTTATACTGCCTGCGTCGCTGCTTTTACTGTTATTTAGTCCTCGGAACGCCGAAATAACATCAGGCTCTATCACAGGACTAAAAAAAAGGGATTCCTGGTATTTAGTTCTGATATAATCGAGTGCTCCTTCAGTCGGACGTTCTACTTTAATATCAACAAAGTATTTCTTAAATTCATCCGCTAAACGAGCGCCTGTGATCTCTTCATTGTTACGCTCAATCTTTGTAACAAAGCTAAAGTTTCTGTGGCGATTTAGAACTGTATTTAGTTTTTCCCATATTTCGTTTGTCTTTCCTGCAGAACTCTGAAAGAAATTGCAAATGTAGTCATTTCTGGCAGCTCTAATCTCCTTCGTTAATTTATTGCGGAATACTTTAAACGTCTTTAATGTACCTGGGTCGCGTGTAGCCATGAATTTTGCATACAATTTATCTCTGATCTCAATCTGTCTGAGAAGTTCTGTTGTAATCCATGGCTTACGTATCTTCTTTGGCTTTGAAAATACTTTTTTGGGAAAACATTTATTGTATACATCTAAAAACAGACTCAGAAAAATATTAAATGCACTTTCAGCATCTGTCTCGTTCAGCACAATACGCCAATCTACACCAGAAATTTGTAATTTGAAAATGTCCATATTCGTTGACGAAAAGTCTTGAAAGTATTGCTGTGTGGGTTTCGTTTTACGCATATGTTTATCTAAACACATATATATACCGAAGTGATCACTTATATGTGTGTACATAATTCCGGCCTTCATATTAAATGCATGCAAGTTGGTTATAAACATATCAAGCAACGAAGAAGATGTGGGAGTTAATCTGGTGGGCTTATTAATTACATTTATACATCCATAGGCTTTATTAATTGCTCAAATTCCCGTTTCGCGGGCAAATCTCCAAGCATATTAATGTTAAAATCTCCGCCGATGATTACAGATAGCTTATTTTCATTTGCAAAAGTAAACAAAGAATCTAGAAATACCGAAAAGTTTTGCACATTTCCGCTCGGAGGCCGGTATACTTAAAGCCCCTAAAACTTCGTAAAGTAGTGCCGCTCTCCTCCTCCGCCTTCACTCCTCCTCGTTTCTCCTCTCTTTCACGCTCCCTCCTCGACCATGGCGCCGCCTACGATGCTCGAGCGCAGCAGACGACCTTTCGCAGAGTGAATGCATGCATAGCAAGGCAGTGCTCTTTAGGCGTTCACGTTGGCTTTCCAGATCCGCGTAACTTCGTGTACAGCATAGAATTCCTAGTTGGATGCTTGTACAACTTCGGTAACGGCAGCTTTTGTTTCATTTTTTGATAACTATTTCTTAAAAAAGTATCTGAAGGAGTGTTAACGCTGTGCGTTGACGACTGCGAATGTATCGCGTGCCCTACAATTAGGTACGCAACATTTGTCAAGAACGTGTCGCAAGATCTTGTTGCGAATGGTTGTAAATAACACGTTTACCATCGAATGACAACCTCTTGGCTTCCAGCAAGCCTTCAGCCTAAAGAATCCGCGCCGCCCTTACCATGTGAATTCGCGGCGCGTATGAGCTATGATGTACAAAGGCTGACGCAGATCATTGCTCGGGAGGTTCAAAAGTGTATTACAAGCTACAGTGCCGCCAACGTGCATGTTTGCCAATCTAAGCGCGCGCAAAGCCTCAGAGGTGGGCGCTGGTCATTATGTTTCTCGTGTCTCAACGCCGACAGAAATACCGCGGCCGATCATCGAGTCGGGACTGTGCGTACACAAAAAAAATAAAATGAGTTTTTAGCATTCGTGCGCGAAGCGGGAGCGCGATAACAATGCTTGACTCAATCTCAAACAAGACCACTGTGGCCTTCAGTAATTTTTTCAGGTTAATGACTTCTCATGAATAACCCTTCATCGTGCGTTGGTTCGTCCGTTTACTAAGTGACGTACTTGTCGCGAACCGAGTTGCACTGAGGTGCATGCATTCAGGACGGTTGCACTCCCTTCGAAGTAACATTTGAGAGACATGACTTTATTAGTGAAGTCATGATCGCGCAAAGAATCCCCCCGCCATGACGCGGCCGAAATTGCGGCAAGTGAAATGATGTTTTATCCATAGGTTAAAATGATATGAAACGGCATTCGAGTTGCAAGTTAACAGTTTATTTTCACATAGATGCATTACAGATTTGCCTTTGCAGTCACAAGTCCGTGTGCACCATTTATTGTCTCATTGCGTAAATAAACGCACCAGCCTAAGAGTCCTACAGCAAGCGCGTCTCAATTAGGCATAATGACTGTAGAAACTAGTAGTGGCATAGACGAGCAAGCGAACGAGTATATGAGCGCGCGAACTAAATGAGCGAACAAACGACTAAACGAGCGTGCAAACGAACGAGCAAACGACTAAGCACGAACGACGACTAAACCAGCCAGGGAACGGGCGGGCGACCGCACGTTTTCTTTGCGAGTGCTCCACCGCCACATCTTAAGCTTCGCCCACTTTAAAGCTCACGCAAATTAGCACATACTTCTTAATTACCTATGATGCGGTCGCTCGACGACGAACGCACCGCGTAACACGGTTTCGGGAGAGCACGCACGCTTTTCATCGGTGCCTCTGTATCGCAAATTCACCGGGCGACCGCCAACGAGGAACACGAACAAATGTGGCAAACAAAGCTAGTCTATCTAAAGAAGGCTAGTAAGTAACCACAAGAGGCAGAGAGTTGCTCTCCTGAGGTGCTTTCATGATGGAGACTGAAATTTTATCAAAAGGACTGCGCTGAATCTTACAAATTTCGTAATCACGTTATCGTACGCAACCTCGCGTGCCCGCGAACTCAAGCCGGTTGGCGTTCAAAACGATTAAGCGCACCAAATATGACTAACACGACCACGTAGTGCGCATATAAGCAAAGCAGACGTTGCGTAAAAATCATGTTAAAGCGTGCGTACAAATGACAACATGCACAGTGAACTGTGCAATATCTACTACGTTATTGCCCGCAGCACAATACGCAAGCCTGGCACATACAATAATCTGAGAGAGCCACAACTTACATCACATAGTCGCGCGGAGGAAGTTGGTCGGAAGTTCTCCCTCCCGATTCGGTGAAGCCATGTCTTTCTTCTTAACGCGTTGCGCTTACCGGACGGTATCGCGAACATATTCTTGCCTTTGCTAAGACTGTATTGGCATCCGAACGCGCAGCAGGTCATGGTAACAAAAAATGACGTGAAGCGACGTCGCACTTGCCACAAAATATCCTTCAAGGCGTTCACAAGATCAAACAACACAAAATAGGAACGGAAGGAATGCCGCCAACAAGCGTCGCTTCTCGAGCAAAGATGGCACTGAAGCGCGACTGTAAACAAACGAAGCCGGCGCAAGGGGCCACGTGATGCCATTAGGCCAATAGCGACGCGGCGTCGGCTTCGGCCAGAGCGCTGGAGGAGGATGCGGCGTTCTTCAAAGCGTGGCACTACTTTACGAAGTTTAAGGGGCTTTAGGTATACTAAGCTGAATAGTTTTTTGTCGACGGTCAAACATACAATTTCATAGTGTTCATGCACGCAAGAAAAATTCGGCACTTGGTCACAGACAAGATGTTTCTTCACCATCATTGCCACACCTCCTCCACGAGAGGTAGTTCGGTTCACCAAATAGGTGTTGTAGGAGGGTAAGCATAATGCATTAGCTTCTTCTGTGTACCCGGTCTCCGTAAGCATAATGATGTCAAAAGCAAAATCAAGGTTGCTGAACAAAATTTCGAACTGAGCGGATTTTTTCTTAGCTGACTGGGCATTGAGGTGAAACAGCTTAAGTGAACTGGCATATTCCAGACCACAAACATCTTTAAATTCGGATGGTGTAATGTAATCTTTGTATGAAGCCTTAATAGGGAAAAGAAAAAAAGAAACTTAAGTCTATTTAATCTTGGCTAAGTCCTCCTTGCATTTTACATGATGTACTGCTGTTCCATCTTTCTGGTGGACAAAAACTTTGCCGTTCCGATGCCAGGCGTATTTGAAATCGTGCACTTTGGCCCATTGCCTGGTTACCTCAAGCAATCCCCTGCTGTGTTTCGTCAAATTTTCCTAAATGTAGCAGCTCATTTTTGACTGGTTGAGTTCTGTTTTTTTTTTCGTAAAAACTGAGCCTTCAAATCCTGTCTTGCAAAATGTGCTATGATACGTGGTATCTTATCTTTAGGTGCTGCAAGTCTGTGCAAAGCGACAATGTCATATTTAGTTATTTCTGGAGTGTGAAGCTTCGCTGCCACTTCATTGAATTTTGACAATGAGTCTTCGTTTTCACTGACAGGTATGCCATGGAATTCGAGATTTAGTTTTCTGCTTTGCCATTCAAGGTTGTTTAGATCTTGAGTTACCTGTCGTTTTTCAGTTGCGCGGTCTTGAAATTCAATTGATTCGACTCGTTTTCTTTAGCTGCGATATTTCTTTGTCATGATTGCGCATGTGTACCAGAACTTCGTCATATTTGTCTGACATCACTTCCACTGCGTGCTCAATTTTTTCTACTGTGTCCTTTAGTGTCATGAGGCTTTCTAGTTTTGCATGAATACCTTGAAGCACAATCGCTATGTCTGCATCTTGTTCTTTTTTTGTTTTGTTGCTTTGGCTACCTCTCGGCTTAGCTATCTTACATGTTTGGCAAAGCCAACCCTTCCGCCATGCTTCGCTTTTTGATTTGTAAGTTGATTCAGATACACCTGAGCAGTTACCGAAATGGTACATAAAGGAACATTCTCCGCACACCAGCCCTTTTTCACAACTTTCCTTACAACCCGGACATGCATCGTCGTCTGAAAGAGGCATGTTTGCAAGGAAAACACACCCACATAAAAAGAAAAGCAGGAATACTACAATGGCAGCAGCAGTGGTGACAAGAACAAGAGGCAACTAAGTACAACCTACAGAAAACTGGTTCCAACTATCCTGCAATTTGCAGAACAGAGGTTTAACGCTTGTCGACACGCCGCTACTGCTGCCAAGAATGGTAGGACATCGCCTCCGGTGCTCTTCTTATACTCGGTAGCGTCCAATGCTGGGCGTCGCTTCTGTCGGTGCTGGCTTAACACGTGTCCCGGTTGAACCTGACGATAGTGCAGCAGATAGCAGGCTTTTCCCAGTCCGATGATGCCGTCATTGCAGATCGGCGGTTTGCTCTGGTGTTCCGTAGTGCTTCAACGATGCTCCGTAGATGCCTGCAATTTGCAGAACAGAGATTTAGCGCTTGTCTACACGCCGCTACTGCTGCCAAGAATGAAAAATGAGGTAATGGATACGACGCCTGCTGATTCGCGATATATTGGCTGGCGCGAAAAATCTGTCACGTGCGGCACGTTGCAAACAGAGCGAGGTGTGGTGCGACTGCATCGCTAATCTGGAGATCGCGAGAGTGACGTGTGGTCGCAATTCACAGCGGCCGCCGCCGACACAGACCACCCAGACGACGCGCGCTACTCTGGCGCCTTCTGGTAGCCACCGTCGCCGCACTACGCTTCTCACGCTTTCGCTATACCCTCCTCTGCTTTCCTCCTCATGCCTCTACGTTCTCGCTGCTTTTAACCTTTTCATCTTTCGCTGCGCTCCTTCACTCGGATACTCCGCCGCCGCCGCCGCCGCCGACACGGACGCCCACCGCAGGAACGGGAGCCTAAGAGCTGCGCGCTAAACGGCGTTGAAAAAGTATGGGCACCGAGGCTGAAAATTCATCTCTTTTTCGGCACGCAGAATATGCATATAGTTGGACCCTCCATGACTCCTGCACAAAGGCTCGTAACCCATTTGATGGTTATGACCCGCAGCTTGAGAGACACTGATCTATTAGAATATTCTTAGCCCTAACTGAAAGCATGGAATTCCCTACAGATTCAAGCACTTTAGATGGAGCGAACAGAATAAATATAGACCCGTAGTTTATAACTGCGTTAACAGAGCCAGATTTATATACCACCACCGTCACTGCCTTCGTTTTGAGCAGTTATCAGTTTGTGAACGAACTATTGCAACTCTTACTTTTGCGCTAGCTGTAGCGGGGTGTGCCCATTTGCCCACAGAAGCATCATGATCAATAAGACAGTCGTTTCCTTTTCAGTATGTAGCTCTGGAAATGGCCCGTGGCTTCGGACCAATGGGTAAAAATTCCAACTACGAGAACGAGCTAAACCCTTGGGTAACTCCAGAAGTGCAGAGATTCTACGACAGCGTCAAGAACTGCCTGACTGAAAGCTGGGATATTGTCAAGGTAAGGCTGTGCTTTGATTAACAAGGCCAAGATCTGCGAGAGTGCAGCTACATGTAGTCGGCAGATTATGACAGCAAAAAGCAAAATTAACTCTCTCCCCTCACCCCCCCCCTCCCCAAGGAAAAAAAAAGAAACATCCAGCGAGGAACCAAAGAGTAAAGTCAACGTAGAAAAAATAAACATGCAGCACCTTGCACCAATAAATCCCAGTATAGAGTGAGCTCGCTTGCGTTTTCGCCAGTCTATAGCCCGTCTTCATAAACAAGGTCCTCCATAAAGTGTGTAACGAAGTTGTGGCTCGTGGACTGTAATACCAAGGCTTGATGCACGCCTCAAACTGCGCAAATAACACGTTTAGCGTTTATTGAGTCAGTAGCATCCATTTGATGGAACATGGTTAGAACGGCGCGTTTTGAGGACCCGTCTCTCCTCCGTGCGTGATTGGAGACTGTCCTCTGTGCATTCTTTCTGTGTCCCGTCCTCAAAACCCGCCGTTATAACGGTTATAACCATGTTAAATCAAGCCAGCAACCAACTAGCTCATCTAATTCTCTTAAGAGCATCCAGTTGCTTAATTAGATGTCTCTTCCATTAGCTGTACTGGACAAATCTACCCGAGACGCTGCTCTATATTCAGTTTGCCCTACCAGCGGTGTCGAACAGTCCGCAAGGAGCTGTATTTCATTTGCATCGACGCTCAGACAGAATAATTCCAACTCCTCCTTAATCTGCTCTGACATGTTCGATCTGGCTAGAAAGCGGAAGACAGAGTGCTACACATTACTTTGCGCAATTTTTATGAGAACTCGAGGACTGTTCCTTCACTCCTGTCATAACACGTGTTGTAAATTTACGTTTTTTTTGCAAGTGTCATAAAAATACGGAATAGTTCAGAGTAGCTTGCTCGCGTGAGAAATCATAATTTTCTGGTAAGATATCTGCTCGTGGGTTACCCGGGAACTATTCAAACCTTGGCAACTCTAATGCATGCCATTGATGAAATGCATTCCGATAATGCAAGTTGATCTTTATTTTCTTGTGTCGAATCCGCATTGCCCTAACATGACTCAGCGTGTGACTTGGGTTGCGGCGAAGGGTTTTCAACACCTTACCTAAGGAGACGTATACGCAGGAAACTCAGCGGTACTTCGGTACACATCCTTATACAGTGTGTCGCAGCTAGTGTTAACCAAGCTATTAAAATATAGAATATACGAGACGCAACTAATGGTATTTTGTCAGCACTGAGGTACCCGTACATGGAGGATTTTTTCCATAATGGAACTATCAATAATTAAATGAGATTAATGAACCAACTTCTTAATTACTGAATTGAGGCCACTAACCTTATTGGAAAAGTAATAATTTTGTTTTAAAATACCCGATTTAGTTGTTTTCATTTCGCTGTCTCGCGTAATTATTTTTCCAGCGTTAAAAGTGAGCGAAATATGAAAATATCCGCATTATTACGCGTCCGGTGATGATGATGATGATGATTTATTGGCATTCCTTTTGAAACGGGGTAGGAAGAAATAGTCACCTAGCCTGCTTGAGTCACTCAGGTATGCTATACATGCTTTTCATTTTAGCATTCTTGTGTAAATATCTAACCTTTTTTCTCTTCCTCAAGGCTTCTCTACTTGCACCGCTACTTATACGTGCAACGAATCCTGTCGCATCAATCTCTTCCCTGCTTTTCTTCCAACAATACTCTAAACGTTTCTTGCTTATCTTGACTACTGACCGCTTGATGCTTCCGTCCACTTTAAATCCAAGCGTTTCTGGAAGGTGTACGTTACCTGCGGGTCTCAACGGGTGAATCGTTTCGCATTCCAGTAGGGCGTGCTGAGTGGTCTCCGAATGTTTGCTGCAGCATACACATGCCTCATCTAGTTGCGAATATTTGCTACGGAATGGTGTTGCCCTTGGGATCCAGCTGAAATCTATTTCAGCTGGAGCCTGAAATAGATTTCCATTCTAATTTCTTTCTTCTCAGTCTTGTAAACCTCCATGACTTTTTTGTTTCCTTCTATGCGTCCAATATGCATAGAATGCATATTGGATGCATAGAATTCTATGCATCCTGTCTCTGTTTCTCTCACTTCTTTTCGGATGACTCCTCGTTGTCTATTTACGCTTTCGGTTACCCGGTACTTGGTTTCCAACTTTCTTGACCTCTTCCTCCATTCTGTGTCCACGCTTGTCAGGTGCGGATACTTGTGCACTTTAGGCGTCCACTTATTTTGATCCATGTTCCTGAGTCTTTCTTCAAAACCAAATTTGCTCTGCGCTTCCTTGACTTCAAAAGAGGCCCAACACGTGCCACCGTGCAATGCCTCATTAGTGGTTTTGCCGTGGGCTCCCAAAGCCAACCGGCCTACCGATCTGTGGTTAACTTCCAGCTCCCACAAGATAGCTGATTTTAAGCTCCGAATGGCATTCGCGAACGTTAACGCAGACACCATTACTCTATTCCAGATTCCACGCATGGCCCCATATTTGTTGCGGCCCCAAAGTGCTCTATGTTTCATTACTGCTGTATTCCGCTTCGCCTTTACTTTCAGATTATCTCAGAGGGTGGTTGAGGAAGACTTTCCTTCGTTTACGTATACGCCCAGGTATTTATATCGCTTTACTATGGGTATGATTTTCTGTTCAATTGACACCACGTAATTACTCGTCTCTTCATGAAAGATCATAATGCCCAATTTTCTGTGCTAAACTGAAGTCACAGATTTGTGCCTGCGTTGGCACACATATTCGCAAGTGTCTGTAAAGCTCTTGCATTGTACGATAGTAGCACTATGTCGTCCGCACACATCCGTCCGGGGACCTTCTGTTGCACCATTTGTACATTATGCATGTACGATAACTCAAGCCAGTCGTCCTTCTATTCCTTTAACGTGTCCGCGTGCCACCACACCAGCGGTCCCAGGCGTTACTCGGAAGGATAACCGCTTCCCAATGCCTTTGTCCTCCACCTCAATGACGCTGCGAACTGCACTGGCATCGCGCTTCACGCGACGAAGGCAGCTTGCAGTTCGCGGTGACCAACACCAATGCAGATGCGTCGCCCCTTTCACGTGACCGCTTACCTAGCCAGGCATTAAGCTAGCAGGGCTATTATTTCGAGTAACGACTGGGACCGCCAGTGTCGGGGCGCACTGACGCGTATTCTAGCTACTAGTTTCACATTTTGCGCGTTCTCTTTGTCTTTATAATGCTGAAAAAAAATTATGCGAGACGCAGCACACTGAAAATAACTGAATCATGTTTTCTTAAGCACAATTATTAATTTACTATCAAAATTCGCACCATCAAATCAGTAATTAAAAAGTTATTTAATTAACCTCCTATAATCATCGACAGTTTGATCATGAAAAAAAAATCCTCCTGGCCCGGTACGTCACTGCTGAAAGAATACCATTTGCTGTGTCCTCGTATATTCGATAATTTATTTTTAAGAGGTTGGCTAACGTTAGGTGGGACACCCTATATAGGCGCGCGTTAGATGGATAAAGTCTAAATTTGCAGTTTATTAAAGAACTAATGAATTAAAACCTTTGTGTTACCCTATTCCGTAATACAATCATCGTGTGCCAAATGCCATTTTGTTAAACCTTCTGTCTAGTTTTTAATGTTTTAATTAAATTCTGGTGCTTGACGTGTCGAACAACGATATGATTATGTGGCACGCGGTAGATTAATTTTGACGACATGGGGTTGCTTCACGTGCACCTAAATCTACGGACAAAAGTGTTTTTGCCGGCAATCGAATTCGCCATCTCGCGCTTAGCAGCGCAGCGCCATAACCGCCAAGCAACCGGAGCGGGTCCTGCCTAGTCTTTTTCAAGCGAAGCTTGCGTTGGCTCACAAGTTTCGGCGGCGATATGGTCACGCCAAAACCAAGTTGCTCCCAGAGCAGAGTAGCTGCGGGAAAGGGCGGTTTGATGAGTTCACAGCGTGAGTCATTAGCAAGGATTCCAGCTGCCTAGGTACGCGCTTATGCCACGCGCACAACCAGTTAGAGCTGTTTCACTTCAGCCGTGGAGGGAAAGGGCAGGAAAAGGTTTTGCGCCCTTCGTTTCCGTTCAGTTCAGTCTCGGAAAACGGTAGAGATGGCCACGCGTTTTGCGTTCCCCCGAGGAATGGGCAGCGTTCGGCGAGTAGCGGCGACAACTAGTCCGTGAAAGGGCTCGCCGTCGGCGCGCCGATCAAGCTGTTAGTGCCGCCCGAGCACAAGCAATGCGACAGCAACGAGAAGAATATCCCGAGTTGAGGGAGCGGGGGGCCGAAGCAATCCGGCGCCGTTACCTGTGGGTTAACCATGACGAAGGTCAGGCGCACGCAGGACAAGCTTCGCTTACCCCGGTTTTCTGGTAGGCGAAGGGTTGGTCTATTTTTTTTTTGAGATGTTTATTTTTTGTGCTTTTCACATGCCTATGTGACGTGCTTATTTCTATGTCTTGCCTTGCGTACGCATGCGTGGTGTTGTGGTTAAGGGTATATATTTTCAGAGGCAAGTGCTTACGTTACCCTGCTACCACGGAAAACGGTATATGAGATATTTCTCTCATCGAATAAAATTACTGATTCTTTGCTATGATAATTACTTGTTGAGGTGTCCTAAATGTTCTGTTAAAATGTCATCCTATTTGATCTTGTTGTGCAAAGAAAAATCTCCCGTATAACTTAAGTGTTAGGATTATCTTGACTGCCTTTTATTGTGCTTAGCAAACGCCATTTATGCTTGTCTGTTGCTCATGATGTGAACGGTTATCTTGTATATACTTTGGCTCTTTGATGTGCAGTATGTTTTTGCTAATATAGAGGCCGTCGCCTCGTCAAGCTCCTTGTAAAACTAGCTTTTAGCGGCTGTCGCGTCCTTTCTGTAACGGAAGAAAAAATAATTTATTGGTACTTGTATGTATGTGCGTTGTCGTAAGAAGAATAAAGTAGTTTTGTCAGAGTCAGTTCTTGTCTCGTCGCTTGTTTGTGGATTGTCCTGGGTACTCGCGCTGAATTTTTCACCTTAAAAATATTATGTACCAACTAGCTCCAACCGAAGTTTTATTTATTCCTGCCTAGTATTTCAGCATAAGCAGAAACATGGCCTTGATGCTGATCGAAAGTCAGCTGATAAGACACTTCATTTCCAAGCTTTCTAAATGTCGTATACTTTTGTCTATGAATTGAAAAAGGAGTACAGGACACTTACGTAAATATCTTGGAAAATATCTGTACTCCTTGATTACGTAATGCCTCGATGACAGCTGGAATCTCTACTGAGCCAAATGCCTTTTCGTAACCTTCGAACGCCATATAGAGACGCTGATTGTACTCTGCCGATTTCTTGACTACCTGATTAATGACATGGATGTGATCCATTGTAGAGTATACCTTTCTGAAACCAGCCTGTTCCCTTGGTTGACTAAAGTCCAGTGTTACCCTCTTATTCTATTGCAAATTATCTTGGTGAATATTTTACATAATACTGGGAGTAAGGTAATGGACCTATAATTTTAGTGACACGAAATTAACTAAAGGCTAAGCCGGCCTTCAATCTAGGCCGACATCTAGAAATATGATAGTCCAGTAACCCGAGCCGAATATCAACAAGAGTAAAATCAGACTCCTGCTCGTAAAAATATTGCTGGACCAAAACGCGATAGACCAGGTGTCTTAGATGGCTGCGCACAACACATCAAAAGCTAATTCTCATGAAACAACTTCGCTTGTCATGATCGTCATATAAATAGACACGACGTTACTAGATTGCTTGCCGCTTTGTTTCTTTCACAACGTACTGCCAGTGAAATGCGTCGCCTTAGACAACGTTGGCAGAGGAATATAGCAGAAATGTCTTTCCACGTTCCTGTTATCCAGTTCACAGCCTATTTAGGAATTTGAGGTTGTTGCAACCAGTTGGTTTAACTAGTGCATTTGTTAGTGAGCTATTAGGTTTATGGGGGCAGACAGATTGGTCTTCGAATGATTTGTTAGATGCAATTCTGTAGAGTCATCGAATGACGTCCTAACGGCGACTAATTGACTGCTGAGTTTGGCTTTGAGGTACAAAATGGTTGGCTTAGCTTGTATAAATCCAGTATTTCGACGACAAGCTTCTCCTTTCTCTATTGCAGCGGCTTCTTACTGCCCATACTAGCCATTTCCTCATAACGCATGCACTTCTGTATCTGAGAGTCAGCTGTAGCATAGCCCTCAAAATGAACTTTGCTTTTATGCGGACCCCTCAATTGTTCACGTCAGATGCGCGGTTTGAAGTCTCTTTATTACGTATCACTACTCTCCTTTTCAGTGCTCACCGAAACGACAGTAGTGTTTGTGCAGACAATATCTTTTTTTTTTGCTGATGACACTTAGCGGTTGTTAAAGCCGCACTTCACCAAACAACTACTAACATTTAAGCATATTCTAGCGGACAGAATGTGTCGTGTGTATTGTTTCGCAAAATTATCCGAATGTGCGTCGCAAATAGTCCTCTGTACCACTTCCTTGCGTTTTTTTGATTATTGCGCTATGAAAGGGCTGCGAGTAGCTAGGATATTACGGCGGATAAAAATTATGTACATATATTGCGGAGTTGCATACAGACTACATTGGCTCAAGCATTTTGGGCTGCACCAGTGGATTTATTCGGTCGCCTTAATTTGATTGTGCACGATTCGTAATGTCATGAATCCACCAATCCAGCAGCCAGCAAGAAATGGCGGTATGCGTTCAAAGCATCGTGCAGTGAGGATAACGAACTTCGAAAAAATGCCTCATCTGGCATGTGCCCAGCGCAGCTCAACAAAATATGGTAGATACCCGCATCTAGTAGGGCAGTACACCCCAGCAAACATCGATCGATTTGCAGAAGATTACTTTGCACGGAAGAAAATGATAGAAAATACCCACATTGCTCGAATCGCATACGCCTGTTAATGACATGTGGTCTAGAATCCTGATTCTGATCCAATTATTCAGGAGAAACTAGTTACATTTCCAGCGCAATTATATGTATACCTGGTTTTGATACAAGCACAGGCAAACTGCCTTGTTCCCAAATTTATCCAGTCGCTTGGAGGCAAATTTGTGTACACTCCTGCCTCTGTGAACGCATGGAGAAATCAGTGAAATTTGGACTATGGCCCGAACTACGATCACGGACCATGTCGCTCAGTTTTGTCTTTCTTCATGCGTTCACAGCAGCAGGAGCAGAGTGTTCACAAACTTGCTTCCAAGCCACTCGATATATTTGGAAACAAGGCAGTTTGCCTCTACATGCATCAAAACTAGGTATACACATAATTGCACGAATAAATGCAGCCAGCTGCTCCTGAACAATCGGACCTGACGCAGAATTCTATACAGCATGTTCTTAACATGTAGAAATGACATAATCTATTTGCCGGAAATGTGCGGTGCAAGACCTCTTACAGTTCTGTCTGGGATGTCCAGTTGTCCCCTGCGCTGTGATTGTTTCTCTCTCGAAACTACGGTAGGGGGCACAATGCGTTGGCGGGCTAGTTGGTGCGAATCCATGAATACTTTGTTAAGCGGGGAATACAAGTTAAGGGGGATATGAAATGTTTTGACGACGTCTGCTTGCCAGAAGTCTAGCTCCTGAAATATTGCTTTTCACCCAAGAACTTGTAGCAGTCTGCACTTGTTTACCGATTGATAGGCGTAAACATATAAGCACCTCCCTTGCATGTATAGTCGGTTTGTAGCTGCATGTATGAGGCTAGGGTACATACCTATGCGGGCAGTTAAATTGGCCTATGCATGGTGTTTCACTCCAAATAAAGCAGGTGCGCGCTGCGCCAACGCAAGCGCAATGATGTTCACTGTTCTGTCGAGGAATTCAAGACTATTTTTCGCGATGAGCCTGATTTAGATTAGACTAAAGATTAATTGGCTATCTTTCAATTATGTCGATATAAAGGCCCTAACTGCAAAATTAAGAGCGTGTTGAGAAATATACTAAACATTTGTTCGCATAATGGTATTTGTGGTTGGTAAATTTTTTTCTAGCTCCAAAGAACGCGCGAAACGAGAAAGGAACTATGCGACTAGGCACTTGCGCGCTACTATATTATAGCTCTCAAATAGGCTTCTTAAGAGTGATCGCTATTGCACGCAGACCGGACGTGCACAAATTTCCTGTAAGCTACGCTGCTGCAACGAAGGCAGTAATCTTGGCCTCCGTCAAAATTTTCCAAAATTGCCTCTCGGAGAAACGATCGCGGTGAAGTGCGCATGGCAACGCTTGATACTCTTCCATTCTTCTTGCTATTGAAAGATAGCGCGAAGGGCGAGGACAATGTCACAGCTGATTATCACAGTATAAGTCGCGCACTTACGGAGAGAACATGTGGGAGAACTAATCCGAAAAATCACCGCCCCTTCCAGTCCCGAAAGATAGTCTAACAGCGAAGCTGTGTTAGTTACAGCAAGTGTTACACCAGGCAAGTCAAACTTCGCAAGCAGTTACGGAGCAACCAAGAGTGGTGCCAGTCAGAAGAAGGCGATTTGACGTGAAGAGTTGGGATCGGCTTTAACAGCCTTCTTGTTTCTACATTGTTGTCTCTCTAGTAAATATTGTATATCTTTATGTGTGACTTCTACAACGTAACAAATTGGTGAGAGCTGCGGCGCACCCACGAGAAACAACAACGGAGCTCCGCAGTAGTCGTCACCTCGAAATGGACAACATGATGGACGATACAGAATCCGACATGCAGTGGCCCAGATCAATGTCTACAGCCCCGACAGTTGTGCTGGCTCACGCGGGATCCAGGAACGTTTTGCGGCACCGACCACCTCAACATGGAAGACTGGATCGCCACGTATGAGCGTGTAAGTGCCCACAACAAATGGGATCCGATGATTATGTTGGCTAACTTGGTCGTATACATACAAGGCACGGCGAAGGTGTGGTATTACAACCACGAGGAAGAGCTTAACGACTGGGACACGTGAAAACAGAGGCTGAAGGACTTGTGTGGCCATCCCGCCGGGCGGAAGAGCACCGCTAAGAAAGAACTAGCGACCTGTGGCCAGATCTCCACGGTATCATAAGGCTCTTACAATCAGGACGTGCTGGCTCTGTGCTGTAAGGTTGGGTTGGGCATGTACAGGTTGGGCATGTACAGCAGGGGATCACTCGCGATGCTTTCAATCTGCTCATGAGAACAAATTGCGAAACAGTAAAGGATATCATAAAAAAGTGCCAACGCTTTGAGCGGTCCAAGAGCCGCCCCAGTGCAACGCCGTTCGCACATCTGCCGAACACAGCTGTGACATCCTCTTGTGACGACAGGGTAGGACTGCCGCGATCATCATCATCAGATGACCTGATGCTATTAGTTCGACGAGAACTTGGCTCCGGCAGCCCTTTTCCCCGCCCCAGTGAGCCGAACTTGACTACAGCACCATTGTGCAGGCAATAGTCCGCGAAGAACTCGCTAATCTTGAAGTTCATTCTGCATGTGCCGTTGCCGCTTCACAGCTGTCTCATGCTCCAGGTCCATCGACTGGTCCAGGTATCCTGCACGCTACCGAAATCCAGCCGAGTGCGGAACCGCAGACGATCGGCTAATCTGTCTTGCCTGCCGGCGTATCGGTCACGTTGCGTGCCATTGCAACTACCGTACTGTCTCCTCCCCTCTGCGACCGCCATTTACCAGCTGTGATCGCCCCAAACAGAGCGAGCATCGTTACCAGCCTCCATTGGCCCCATAACAGCCAAACAATGATGCTCATGCTGCTTGGAACAGTCCCTCGTGGTCATTTCGTCACCAGTCCCGTTCACCACCAGCTCGTGGACCATTATCGCCGCAGGTTCGTCGTCCACCGTCCCCTTTGCGTCCCCGATGCCCATCTCCGGAAAACTAAGTGATGCAGTGATGCAGCTCCCGGAGGTGACGCTGCATTGACGACTCAACCGCCAAACCCTCTGATCACTTCGCCGACCAAACAGAACTTGACAGACGTTTTAATCCATGACGTCAGTGTTCTAGCACTCATTGACACTGGCGCGCACGTATACGTCATGAGTGCCCAATTGCGCCGCCGCCTGAACAAAGTTCTCACACCCGCTGCATCACGCACCCTCAGCATCCCCGACAAAGGAACGCCTACCCTGCTTGGTATGTGCACCGCTCGAATTGGCATCGCGAGACGCCTAACGACTGTTTTGTTTGCCGTTTTGGAACAATGCCATTATGACGTTATACTCGACTTAGAATTTGTATAGTCTTATTCAGCCCTCTTTGATTGCGCGTCTAGTGACGTGTCACTCAGCTTGAACTGCCCCACGGCTGCTATATTACAGCAGTCACACAACCACGTTTATGCTCTCTCGAAGACATGCGCCTGTCGCCTCAAGCCACTACCTACGTCATTCTACTGTCGTTCCAATCGTTCCTAGCGGCGTCTATGTACTATGTCCCACAGCTGACATACCGCTTGAAAGAAATTTGGCCGTTCCCCATATCATGCTCACATGCTCTGGGGCTGCCCCCTGGCGCCGGGTGCTAGGACCACCAAGGAATTGTGGGACCGAACTTTACGCAGCTCGGACCTTGAGACACAGCTCTGAGTCGTCCATCAGGCCCGTGACGCGGTGGAGGGGCATCGCCTCACTGTCTCGACGTGGGAGCGGCCCGCTGTGCGCTAATCGCGCGCACCGAGGGACCTCAATAAAGTTATTCATCCAGCCATCCCATATCATGCTCACTGTTACAGGCAATCAGACTTCGCTACCCCTCCTTAATTTAAAGTACCCGACTCAGATTTCTCCCAGCGCCATTTCTTTGGGCGACATTTCTCCTGTGAACGATTGCGAGATATTGGCTCTTGACATCGAAATTCTGTCGCCCTCTACAGGAACCTCCGATGCACCGATTCTCATAGACGGACTTATTAAGATGATTGCGCCTGATCTTTCCCGGCAAAAGCTGCTGATCTCCGCCGTCTCTTGGAAACTTACCGCGACATTTTTTACCTTGACGGCCGCCCTTTAGCCAAGACATCTTTGGTCACCCATGGTATTTGCACCGGAGACGTTAATACGATACGCAGCCGGCCGTACTGTTTTTCACATGCTGAACGACAAGTGATACAACGAGAAGTCGAGAAGATATTGACTAAAGGCACTATCGAGCCATCTTGCCATCCGTAGGCATCCCCTGTTGTCGTTGTCAAGAAGAAGGAAGGCTGTTGGCGCTTTTGTGCGGATTACAAACCCCCTAACAAAATCACACTCCAGGCTGTCTACCACTTGTCGCGTATTGATGACGCCTTGGACTGCTTGCACGGAGCCAAGTACTTTTCATCGATAGACCTCTGAACAGGCTATTGGCAAATCTCGGTAGATGACATGGACCATGAGAGAACTGCTTTCGTAACACCTGACGGCCTCTACAAATTCAACGTTATGCCGTTCGGCCTTTGTAATGCCCCGGCAACCTTCGAAAGAATGATGGACTCCTCACTCCGCTGCTACAAATGGTCGACACGTATGTGTTATCTAGACGATGTCACAATCTTATCACCAACTTTCACGAGTCACCTAACGCGTCTATCGGCTAGTCTTGCTGTTCTCTGACGTATCGGCCTGCAATTGAACTCATCCAAGTGGTACTTTAGGCGTCGTCAAATTACCGTTCTTGGCCATCTTGTCAGTGCCGCTGGCGTACAACCTAACCCTGACAAGATTGGCGCTGTCCAGAACTTTTCTGCTCCGTCTTCCACCGCAGGCGTAACAAGCTTTGTTGGGCTATGCTCGTATTTCCATCGTTTTATCAAGAATTTCGCGGAAACCGCGCACCCACTCACCGACTTACTTAAGAAGGAGTTGCTTTCACATGGGGCCTTGCTCAAACCAAAGCCTTCTCCTCGTACGCTTGCTCACGGCTTCCCCGTTGCTGGCTCATTATGATCTATTTGGCGCCACTGAACTTGACACGGATGCCAGTGACCAAGGAATTGGGGCTGTACTTGTTCAAATGCAGTGTAATGCAAAGTGCGTAATTGCATACGCCAGTCACCTCCTGTCACCCGCCGAGAGAAATTTTTCAATTACAGAACGGGAGTGCCTGGCGTTATAGTTTGGGCAGATGCAAATTCCGCCCCTACTTGTACGGCCGCTTATTTTCCGTGGTTATCGATCCCCACACCTTGTGCTGGCTCTCGTCGCCTAAAGACCCAACTCGACAATTGAGTAGATGGGCGATACGGCTCCAAGAATATTCATTTGCTGTTTATATACAAGTCAAGCCGTTCGCACAAGGACGCCGACTGTCTCTCTCCCGTCATCCTGTCGAGCGCCCTGAATATGATGCGCATGACATCGACTCTTGCGTCCCGGCCATTTATGATTTGCACGACATCAACACTGAACAATGGCGTGATGGCCGCTTACGGGTGATGCACAGAGTGATGACCGATCACTCGGTGCACCGCTACGTTGCAGCCTGTGCGCTCTGTCAACGCCACAAAAAACCTGCTCTGCTGCCCGCTGGATGCCTTCGCCCCATCGATGTGCCCTCAGCAGCATTCTCTCGCGTCGGTCTCGATCTTCTCGGCTCTTTCCGATGTCGAAATCTCGCAATAAGTGAGTCGTTGTCGCGACTGATTACGCGACCCGGTACGCGATCACGCGAGCTTTGCGCACAAGCTGTGCAACTGAAGTGGCAGAGCACGTCGGCAGCTCCTCACTGATCGTGGCCACACCTTCTTGTCGCGAGTAGTTGAAGACTTACTTCGCTCCTGTTCTGGTCAGCACAAGCTTTCCACCGCCTGCCATCCGCAGAAAAAACGGACTGATGGAGGGGCTCAATCGCACGTTGATAGAAATGCTGTTTATGTATGTTTCTGACGACAACAGTGATTCGGACAGCACGTTGCCTTTCGTGACCTTCGCGTTTAATCCGTCCCGTCACGGGACTGCTGACATTCGAAATCACTTTGCGTCGCTTTGGGTTCCACCGCATATGCCCTGCGTAACCAAGAGATTGCACCGAAAGGAAGCCTCACTTCTATATCGAATAAGGACAGGATCTGCTAATACACCGGCCTGGTTATTTAAAACAGGGCGAATCAATTCTCCGAACTGTACGGCATGCAACGAGACAGGAGACATTGAACACTTTTTGTCGTCCTTCCAGCAATTCCAAGATGAAAGAGACACTCTCCTGAAGAATCTGCAAAACAAGGACCTTCCGCATGCGCGCCTGCAACACCTTATATTTCCCGAGGGATCAGTTATAGCCCGCAAAGAAACTTCACGTCTCCTCATCGAATTCTTAAGAGAGACTGGTTTGATGGACATATGAAGAAACCCTTCAGCGGTATTGTGCGAGACGCTTGGGCGGAGCAATTGCCGGCCTTGATCGCCAGGCTAAACCCGCCTGTTGATACAATTCACCACCACCACCACCACCACCACACGGGACTGCTGGCTTTTCACCCTTTTATCTACTGTTTGGCCGCCGCCCTTATTTGCCCTTTGACATACGGCTTCCTTCTTCGATGAACTCGCTCACTGAATATGCCCAAGACGTGTTCGCCCGGGCTCACACGGCACGCCAGATTACCGGCTTCCGACTCAGTGAGTCTCAGGCCGCGCAGAATATCCGGTACGACAGCAGACATCGGCACGTTCGCTTTCTTTCTGGCTCCGTTGTGCTCCTATATATACCATGTCGCCGCATCGGCTTGTCATAGTAGCAAGCCCGGGATAGTTCCTACACGATATCACGTCGACTTGGCGATGTGAGCTTCGAGATCGCTCCGCTGGACTCGAGTGTCCCCATGGACGTTGTGCATGGGTCCCGGCTGAAGCCTAACTTTGCCACGAGTTCACCTCCTTTATAGTTAGTGCCGAGACGGCGCCCTTACAGGCGGTGGTTGTCTTACGGAGCAACCAAGAGTTGCGCCAGTCAGAAGACGACGATTCGACGTGTAGAGGTGGAATCGGTCTCGATAGCCATCTTGTTTATGCATCGTTGCCTCTGTTGTCTCTGTTGTAAATATTGTATATACATTTTTGTATGTGACTTCTACAACGTAACAATATTATAAATGTTTTGTTGCACCATTATTTCACCTCATTTTCACTTTTGTGTGCTTCGCGTGGTGAGCATGCTTTAGGAGTGCTTTTTTTTACGGTTCTCCCAGTTTTTTTTTTGCGCGTGAAGCAGGCTCTACGACGACGAGCCCGTTCACGAGCCAACTCTCGCTGACGCAGTATGCACTACTCGTGGTCTTCCCATAGCTGTAGCTAGGATGAAATGTGCGTAGGCGCTAATCCAAAGTTCCGTATATTGAACGCAAGGCCCACCACTGGAGATGCGGGCGCTGCAATCGTTTTGACGATTGGTTGGATTCGTTTGACGATTGACGTGACTGCCGGCACTTCTTGCACAAGCAAGAAGTTCGGGCAGCTACGCGCTCCTAATATCGCGTTTCAATCGCTGGGCACTGTTCGTGGGCCGCAAACCACCAGCATAACATTCGTTTCTATCACGGCTGGGTTCCGGTCGATGCCGATCTGGTTCGATTGCCGAAAATGCACCGTGTGACAACCGTATAAGATACGCGTATAAGATAGCATTCTCACAGGGAGAAAGGGGTCACTGCAACCCATTTAACCCTATAGAGCTCTTCTTTTCCTCTCCGGCTAAGTCACGTAACCACTTTTTAGGGAAGTCCGACAACGACGGCACAGGGCCCGCAGAAACAGCTTCACTGTAAAACAACCAAAGATACAGGACCGTGCTAAAGGAAACATTTCTGCAACAGAAATAGATACAGTATTTAAAATCTATTATTTGGTAGTTATTTCAGTGACAGCAATGACTCTATGGTGGGAAACATCTGAACATGTTTCCATCTTAGGAATTAAGTGAAGTTACATTCGCTTGCGGGCCCTTTCAGCGTGTTATGGAGCAATGTTAAGGTTATGCATCTGAATACCTCGCCTTCCTAAGAGAAAATAATGCGGGCCGATTCGCAAAAATAATGTATTAAAGGGCATATTCGAATTACAGGCATCACTTCTTCCAGCAAGCCGGTCAAAATTAACGCCGTCGCGATTCAATTGTTGCCATTCCAAGAACATCTAGTGATTCTCTAGAGTAAGCTCACAATAAAGTGTGGTCGTGAGAGGAATCGCAATGTCGACTGCACATAATAAAATATATATTCGAACTTATTGCGCCACCCACTTCTGAAATTATTCAACAAGCAGCCTTAAGCTCATAAGATAAAATGAATGTGGAGTACTAAAGGGGCCGCGAAACCAAATTTCCGATCTTGAATTAAGCACTGCGCGCTCAAGCATACGCATCTACACAAAGATGGCACGATGTGAGCGCGTTTTGTGCCGTAGAAAATTTATATTTGAAATTTTTTTGCATCGCAGTTCAACCGCATAGCCATGTGGCAACACTGGCGGCGTACCAAACGAAGCTTGTTCTGCGTGGTCAATTTGCGTGGCATAAGCGGGGTTTCGTTTTCGCATGTGCGTCTCAGTAGCCAGCCCGGGATAGTTTTGGTAGGTTTTCTCTGGTTCGCGCCGTTCTGATCACGCGAGTGAAAAGCTTGCGGGCCCAATCCAACGTGACGCCCTCGCTGTACCATTGGGGATTAGGTGCCAGGTTGAGCCGAGCAAGCAGAGACTGGCACGGCGCGCACATAGTTTTAAAATGTTTCGAGCAGACGACGTAGTGGTGGCCCCATACTTCTCAACATCAAACAAGTCATGTCAAAATGGCGGTAGCTGCGAGAGGTGATTACAAATTAAAAGTTTGTGTTAAAACGTACGCTGAGACCTCAGTTATTTCGTGTGTATAAACGTAGCCTCTTTACCCTCAGTTGCCATAATAAACTGAGAATATTTGGACGACAATGCTTTGGTACCCTTCAAGATTTCTGCCGCTTTAAAGCATTTTCTACACATATAACTGAGGCTATGGCGCAGTTTATTCACTAGAGACAGGTCAATCATGCAGGGCACCGAATGTCCATATATGCTTGATTTCGTATTTACAGCATGCCTTTTTTAAATTACGCTATTCCTTCACCAGGGGATTTTCACCACTAATAATTACATGCATTCAAAATAAAACAAGTTATGGGATTAACGTCTCAAAACAACGCACAAAATGTCATAGTCATTGGTGGTCGAGACAGTGGTGGAGTGGTTCGGATTAATTTTGATCCCCTCTGTAAAGAACCTGCGGTTCTTTAATGGGCACCCAAATCTAAGTACACGAGCGTTTTCAAATTGCGCCCCGATCAGAATATAGTCTCTGCGGACGGGAATTGAACCCTCGACCTCGTGCTCGGCAGCGGAGCGCTATCGCCACTGTGCTGCCACTACATCAAAAGTGAGGTAGATGAAATACTCAAAGCTGGGGTCGTATATTTCCTACGATTCTTTTCTCTCTACGCTATCAGGTTCTATTCAATCCTACCATCCGTCCCAACGAGTAGGTGATTCATCCCCACGGTAACGGGGCCGCTTCGCCTTACCAGTCAGTGTCGATGGATCAAAAGAATGAAAAGGAAAGAAAAAGTTAGAAAATCCGGCTTCTGTAGCTTTCGCGAGCAAGGTAGTCTTCAGGAAAACAGATACTGTTTATTATTGCTATGGCAATAATAAACAGTATCTGGCCACCCCAAGCGTATATGGCCACTCCAAGCGTATACGTATAAGGCCACTCCAAGTGAATTTTTCGCCGTCGGTGTCGCCGTGAGGTTCCGCATATATTTAGGTATACGTGTGCTGTATGCCACGTCTGCTATATTATATGCGGCATAGGTGGGTTATATTGCCACATCATTCTATCACTAAAGTTGCCCATCTCAGGTCTCACATTCTTGACAACATTATTTCCCAGAATTTTAAGAATAGCAGGCATCAAACAAATGTCATGAAACAAAACGCCGACATCACATGCATTTAATCTTAAATCCTCTTAGACTTTAATAGTAAAACGGCGCAACAATAACTGAGCTCAAACCTTAAAATGATGTAATTTGATTGGCGCGGCTGTGCACAACCTCTGGGATCGGCCCACTAAAGAGGTTTGAAACATTCTCGGTATGAAATAGTGGTGGTAAATTCGCTAAGAAAGACGTTGGCATTTATTTTATTAATAAACATAGACGACATTGTCCGATGGCATGATTCAAACAGAAGACTCCTAGCACAACCGCTCGTTGTAACTTAGCTAACGTTTACTTCAATTCATACTGCCACTACAGTTGCGGGTCGTACACTTCATGTAATATTCTAACATGTTGCTATCGCATTCATTGCTTCGCCCGTATGGGGAAACTTTGCATTTTTATTTGCAAACTTCAAGACCGCATTTGTTGAACGAAATCTATAAACAACAGACGTCTAATTGTTTTTTACCATACTAATCGAATCATGCAGAACGACCATCTACCTTTTCACAACCCGCCGGATGTAGACAGTTCCTTTGTGATGGACACAGACACGGCGTTCTCCGACCTTGTGGGTGCAAGAGTAGCTTACGAAGCGTACACGTCGGTTGAGTCTGGACTGCAGAAGCTCTCCGTAGACCCGGAGAGGCTCAGTCCCGCCATGAAGCAATTCTTCGTAGGCAACTGCGTCAAGTGGTGCCTGGATGCAAATTCCAAGTTGGTGAACTACGCCGGGCCCTTTCGTTGTGTGCTTCCCCTGGTTAATATCGGAGGCTTCAGTGAAGCGTTGCGCTGCAAGCGTAGCAGTGGTTACGCCTCCATGCTCAAGTGCTCCTTGCTTTGAAGGAGCGAATCTGTGGGCTGCCGCTCTGGCTAGTGTCTTTGGACGTGCACTTGAGAGCGGCGAGGACGTTAA
Source organism: Dermacentor variabilis (assembly GCF_050947875.1). NCBI lineage: Eukaryota > Metazoa > Arthropoda > Arachnida > Ixodida > Ixodidae > Dermacentor > Dermacentor variabilis. The sequence goes on from NC_134568.1 coordinate 166,590,902, forward strand.
AAGAATGAGATGTGCCTTTGAGACAGCGTATAGGGGGTAAAATGAAATAGACGTCGTGCCAAACATTTGTTTCATGCCAAAGTGAGGGGAAAAAAGAGCGGTTGTGTACGAAATAGCTCTCACGAAAATCCCGTCATGAGTGCCTCAAGCGCTGCCTTGAGCTTGGATATTCTAGAACCCATCGTCTTTTTATCTCTCTACTCAGTGTAATTGGCGCAAACAATAAATGCATCTACTGATGTTGCGCTCTGCATACTTATAACAGTTTTCTAATTGCAAGACATGGCTTTGTTACTGCTGATTAAATATCTTGTGACATATTCTATAAAATAGCAAGGTAAAATAATTGTGTACTTTAAAAGGCACTTTGGTATCAAAAGAGTAAACATTATGGCACAGATGGAAATAAGTGAACTGAAGCATTCAAAGCAAGCAAATTTTCTTCTGTCACCGTTGCGTTGAGTGCTTTAAAAAACATTTCTGTCTTGATTGAACCCATATCGTAGACGGCAGTACGGTTTAAAGGAAATAAAAAAAATTAGCATCGTGTATATTGAAATGTCATATCACAAAGAAAGAAAAAGCGCTACAAGAAATCGCAAAATTGCGAGCGTTCACTAAAGAGTACAGCAGCTGTGAAGCCTGAGGGGTCAGAACGACTGGGAGTATTCAGGACTGTGAACAATCGTTTTTATGCGGTTTCATGGTGACAAGATTCATATCAATCAATGATGATGACGATTAATGAGTTTTCATGGTTCAAGGGCTAGTTCTGGCCAACAGCTTATTCCGTACTTGGTCTCTAGGCACGACAAGTTTGTGTGCTAAGCCTTCTCTCTTTCGTATACTTCGCTCAGTAGTTCACCTGATGTTGATGTTACTCACAAGAAGTATGCAGGGGAGCGGTATATAATTGGAAATAGTGCGTTTATCAAAACTACTGCGCTCGCGCGATCGCCTATCGCTGATGGCACAGTAGTGTCTACAGCTTACGCTAGCACAGACGCCTAGCTTTAGGAATAGGGGCGCTATAGGATCAACCCTTATAACATTATTTTGTTATAATGTGAACTGCACTTTTAGGTAGCCCTTGGGGAAAGCGAGAGGCTAAATAATGTCATATTCGTATCATAAAAATGTCGTAAAAGAACATAATCGGTACGCAGGCGTACGTAAGGTATCCACCGGTGCGAGGCCAACTTACCATCCGCAGGCTACGTTACCGACCGCCGGTTCGTCAGCACGCATCCGTTGTATCAGGTGGCTGTCTTCCTTTCGCACAAACACGGCAAGTACTCACGGGCGACAGGATAAGGGAAGACAATCGTGCAAAGAGATAATGGGCTCGTGTTACATCTACCGATGGCTCGGAAGCCCAACCGGAGATGCGGCGTCACGCGCCTTTGTCCTCTAGTCACCCGACCACGGAGTTGTATAAAAGGGTGGCCCTGAGTAGCCCACACTACTCGCCCACACTTGTCCGCCGCTCGTCTTCCTGCTTGAAGAGCGAAGAACATAGCCATGAAGGTGCTGCTGTGCTTGATCTTTGTGGGCCTGCTGGTCGCCACCGCCAGGAGCAGTGACGAACTCTGTGGTAAGCCTCGGCATGTTGCCTCCACTCTCTATAGACCTCGCAGCCGTCAAGATGTCAATGCAATGTTCGCATACCGCCACTGTTTCTCGCCAGGCCAAGTCCTAGTAAAAAACAGTACAGCTAGACGCTGCTCAAGCAGTGGCACTGGATGTGAGGATTAACCTTTGTGTATTCTTTTTTATACGCGACTCCAATTTTCTGTTCGAGCGAAAGCCGCAATTACAAGAGTGTTTTATCTTTCTGGCGTCATTACAGTCGTTCTATCTGGAACAAGACTTCTCATAATGCTCTGCTTTTGCTCGAGCCGTGTCATTTTTCTCTTCGTAAAGATGACCTCAATTCGTTGTGCGGCGTTATCGCAATGTAATCCGGTCGATGCGAGTCGCGTTATTACGGCCGCTTCCAATCAGACCGACGTATACGCTTAGAGGGAACGAGGATTTCTATTGGAGCACAGCTATGAACATGCGCGTGCACAGAGCACTCGAAATGGCGCTCATATCTGCACGGAGGCTTAACATCTTAAGTTGCAGAACTCAGAATCTGGGAGCGTGTTTCTTTGCCGCTAAAAAAGAAAACGACTTTTCGAAATGGTGCTCACGTGTTTGTCCTATAAAGGAATATTTTAATATAGAATGATATTGGACACATATGATCTTTCCCATTCCAGTGTTCAAAGTTGTTTTAGGTAATGTTCGAATTGAGATAGTCACTCTTTGTCTGTGTTTTAGCGGTGGGATTTTAGCGATGCGCTTTTGAATACCACTATAGCATTATTTTAAACAGAGGGTGCTTTGGAATACACTTTCGTTTGGACTGAGCTCAACAAAGTCTTGCTGATTGATTCGAATGTACACAGACATCGAAACCTCTGTGCAAGCAATTACAGTAAAATATAAATAAATAAATAAATAAATAAATCTTTATTTCATGTGCCCAGGAACAACCGGAGGTTTAAATACCGCTGCACAGGGAAACAAGATAAAAAAGCTAGAAAGTATTAGGGCTGTCACCATTCGTTACGGGGTTAGGGTTTTGCGACCTTCAACAACGTCTGCTTGAAGCTCGAACCAGATTAATCATCGGAGAGGATTCGGCAGGGGAGACGAGATGATGTAATACATCACTGCGGATGAGCGGTGCGCTCGAAGACAAAAAATACCGAAACGTGCGTGTACCTGCACGCAAGGGCAGAAAAGAAGCTTCTCCACGTGGCGGCTCGCTGGTTTTCTTATACCCTCCACCATCCGGGCAACCTCATTCTCTCTTGATCCCTGGTAGGGGACCTTGTGAGGATACGTCGGGTCAACCCACACAGAGCAACACGGAGGGAAACCACTCCTTGGCGTAGAGAGGTTGAACGTAGAACAGAGGAAAAGTGGGATTTGCACATTCCGTGCATAATCCCGTCGCACACACCCGACAGACCAGTCTTTTCATGTTGACGAGCTTGACAATTAGGCACGTCGTGCCTCAGGCGTTTGGCAGCCGTTTCATTCAATGCCGCACAAAGTGAACTTTAACAGACTGCCCCGCCGCCGAAGGAGATCCCGATGGGCAGGGGACGACATCCGCTGGACAGAGAGATGACGTAGGTCGGTGCTTGTAGTCGTCGTCGGTTGTCGTACGGCTCTCTTGAGCACAAAACACTGTGCGCGTTTTCCTACGTCGCTCAACGTCTCGGTCCGAGGCTAGATGCCTCAGAAGGGTCTGCAACAGTTTCCCGTTGATAGCATGTGTCGGCAGTACTACACAACAAGCGCGAGTCATATTCTCGGTGAGCTCCGCCACACTTATTTCCCACTCAAAAGTAACAGTTTTACAGAACACACAGTAGCACTAAATACATACATGAATTTGTTATACGCTTCACAAGACATGACAACCGAAATGCGTAAATCAAAATAAGACCCTTCCAATCCCTACGTCAGGAAGAAAAAAAAACGAGTTTCATGAAACGCTTGAGGCTGATTCTCGATCTAGGGGCTTCGTCTCAAGCCATCGCCATTGCCATTGCCATTGAGAGTCCCCTTTTTATAGCCTATCTCAAAAAAATATTGGTGGAAAGTGAGACTCCAGCACAAAGGACGGCCATTTTTGGAAGACGTTGTCTGAAACCATCTGACAAGACGATGATCCGTTTCGATGACGAACCTCGAGCCCGCAAGATATCAAGACAATTTTTGAACAGCCCATAAGAGACATGCGCATTCTTTCTCAGTAGCACTGTATGCCTGTTCTCGACTAGTGAGTTTCCGAGCGGCGTAAAGGACAGCGTGTTTCTATTCGCTCTCTCCCTCTTGGCACAGTACGACACCCATGCTTTGCTCTATCACTTCGCATTGAATGAGAAATCCCTTCGTGTAGTCCAGCAAACATAGCACGGGCTGACTCGTCAGTGCGCTCTTTAGGGCGTTGAAAGAGGATTCCTTTTTTTGGTCCCACAGGATTCCTTTTTTTCGTTCCGCAGAGCATCAGTTAGAGCGCTAGGTAGTTCAGAATACCTAGGGGTGTACCCAGGCACGTACCCAGGATTTTTTTTTCGGGAGGGGGGGGGGAGGCCCAACCCAAGGTAAATTTTCTATGCAAATGAGGGGAGGAGGAGGTACCTTTACTAGCACAAATGTGAATAATTCCCACAATTCGCCATAAAGACGCGTATACCCTCAAAAGAGAATTGAAATGAGGTGTATCTCCCAGGTGCGCCTGTGAGATACACCTCTCCTTTACTTGGCAAACAAGGAACCATATCAAATGGACTCCCGCATGAAAGAAGCGCAGGAAGAACACTGCCAAGAACAAGTAAACAAGCGAAAGTGTAAAATAAAGACGTCTAGTAGCGCTTTTTAATTAGCTCTGGAAGAATTATAGAGCAATATATATTTGTGGAACAATCACAGTTCTTTTGCACCCCTCGTTTACTGCTCTACCAAGTGGCAAAACCGACTCGCATTATTATTTGTGAAGTTACGTAATCATGATTGGTCAGCAGTCCCGTACAACCGCGTAAAGCGCAGGACGCTGCAGTTCTTAACGTACTGCGTCCGCCGCGGAAGGTTAGAAAAACACCCACATTAGCAAAGCAGAGAAGTGACTACATCAGGCGGCTCGATTGATAACTGTAGAAGCGTCATTCAAAACGCACGGAATCATCCTCCACTTCCGGCGGCCTTGTCTCTACTTTCTTTTTAAATAAAAAGATGTTGCTCGATAAATATTTTCACAAAGAACGGTTAAATTTGTTAATTTTCGCTTTTCCTTCCTGTTTAGCTGTTGCCTTGGCTCTCTCCTTTAGTAGATCGCTTAATTTCTCAACTCATTGCGACTCTTGTTTCCAGTTGTCAATTTTGCTCAAAAACTGCTGTACGATTAGGGAAAAGCCAGACGAGGTACGTAACGGGTGACAGTCATATTGTTTATGGGTTTAAAGTTATGTCAGGGCCTGATGAAGGACGCTGTTTCGCATTATTTTATTTTCCACCTTATCTCACCCATAGCGCGGGTATATGGCTCCAAGGATCTGCCATGGAGCGTCGCGGCGAGCCGTCACTCGAGAAAATAATGACTCAAAAGGAAAAGCTAAACGTATCTGGCGTTTTCTCCGGCCGCAACTCGTTCCACGATTATACAGTCCAGTTGACTACGAACCTCAGTCTAAACAAAGAAGATTGAACTAATCAAGCAACAGCGATGCGCGTGATCGTTGAATAGATGGTGACAACTGAACTCATCTTCAGTTAATCGCGCGGGCACCGAATCGATGAGAAAAGTGGCCGTCACACCCCAGAAGATGCCGGTAACTACCACCATCCAAAAGGAGTGAAAAAATTGAAAAACATTCCACTCTGTGAAGACGGAATGACAGCGAAAACTGACGAAAGTCAAAGCTCTCAAGCGAAAAGCAAAGTGCTTCGCCTCCGCCGCGGGTCGGCCCGAAGACAGCCTGCTTCACCCCCGGTGGCGGTGAAGCAGGCGTTAAGCGCTCCCCATACGTGGGTCCAGCCCGAAGGTAGTACGATGCCGGGCCTACACGCGGCGGAGGTGAAGCAGGCGTTAAGCACTCCCCATACGGGGCCCATCCCGAAGATTCCGAAGGACGTGCTGCAGGCTCCCGAGCCCACAAGTGTATGTGGCATTGAGCTTGAACCCTTAATGCACTATCACCAGGATTGGCCCACATGATCGTTTTTTCTGTTGACGGAGGGAGAGAAAACTACGGAAGGCTAGTCATACACAGCTTTCGATGTAAAAAGCAGCAAAATATTGACCGCCGAATAGATTGATTTGTCGGCGTTTTAGGAATGTGTGTGAGGAGTGGTGGCGTGACGGGGAGGAGTGGGGGGGGGTTGTATGCCACTTAATTTCGGGGGGGGGGGGGCGCTGGGAGGCCCGGGCCCCCTCTTGGTACGTGCCTGGGTGTACCCCTGATATTACCTTGCGGCCTCTAAGAAACATGGGAAATCGGTCTGCGTGCGAGGCTGCGGGAAATCTCGTATCGCAGCCGCCTTTAGCTGAGAATGACGGTGACGGCTCTGTCCGATTGCGTGACCGAGATAGATCATTTCCACTTGCACCATTTGACATTTTGATGCCTTGATGGTTAAGCCTGTTTCACGCAAGCAGGCCAACACTGCCCTTAGATGCTGCATATGCTCTGACAAGGATGTAGAATATATCGCGACATCATCTAAGACAAGTCGAACTCTTCCTGTCCTCGCAACACTTTACCCATAAGGCTTGAAGAACAGTGCGGTGTATTTTTCAAACCGAAGCTTAGGACGTTAGGGCGGAACGTTCCCAACGGAGATAGGAAGGCGGAATATTTGCTAGCCAGCTCTGTGAGGGGAACCTGCCAGTAGCCTTCAACTACATCCAGGGTAGCAATGAATCGGGCGCTACTAACTTTCTAGATGCGCTTTCCGATGCTTCATCATCATCACCATCATCAATATCATCATCATCATCATCATAATCATCATCATCATCATTAGCTTAGTTACGCCCACTGCAGGGCAAAGGCCTCTCCCATACTTCTCCAACTACCCCGGTCATGTACTAATTATGGCCATGTTGTCCCTGTAAACTTCTTAATCTCATCCGCCCACCTAACTTTCTGCCGCCCCCTGCTACGCTTCCCTTCCCTTAGAATCCAGTCCGTAACCCTTAATGACCATCGGTTATCTTCCCTCCTCATTACATGTCCTGCCCATGCCCCCATTTCTTTTTCTTTATTTCAACTAAGATGTCATTAACTCGCGTTTGTCCCCTCACCCAATCTGCTCTTTTTTTATCCCTTAACGTTACACCTATCATTCTTCTTTCCATAGCTCGTTGCGTCGTCCTCAATTTAAGTAGAACCCTTTTCGTAAACCTCCAGGTTTCTGCCCCGTACGTGAGTACTGGTAAGACACAGCTGTTATACATTTTTCTCTTGAGGGATGATGGCAATCTGCTGTTCATGATTTGAGAATGCCTGCCAAACGCACCCCAGCCCATTCTTATTCTTCTGATTATTTCAGCCTCATGAACCGGATCTGCGGTCACTAGCTGTCCTAAGTAGATGTATTCCCTTACCACTTCCAGCACCACGCTACCTATCGTAAACTGCTGTTCTCTTCCGTGACTGTTAAACATTACTTCAGTTTTCTGCAGATTAATTTTTAGACCCACCCTTCTGCTTTGCCTCTCCAGGTCAGTGAGCATACACTGCAATTGGTCCCCTGAGTTACTAAGCAAGGCAATATGATCAGCGAATCGCAAGTTACTAAGGTATTCTCCATTAACTTTTATCCCCAATTCTTCCCAATCCAGGTCTCTGAATACTTCCTGTAAACACGCTGTGAATAGCATTGGAGAGATCGTATCTCCCTGCCTGACGCCTTTCTTTATTTGGATTTTGTTGCTTGCTTTGTGGAGGACTATGGTGGCTGTGGACCCGCTATAGATATCTTTCAGTCTTTTTGCATACGGCTCGTCTACACCCTGATTCGATGCTTGATATAAGATAAATTTTATCTTTAGTGACCGCGTTTAGCCTGCGTTTAGTGACCGCGTTGAGTGACCGCGTTTAGCCACCTCAATTAAGATCAACGGCGAGGTGTTATCGCTCTCGAAACACTCGATCACACCTAGATTCAATATTTTTTCCATCTCCGCATCCATAATCTCACGTTGGCGCGGTGACACTCGATAAGCCTTTCAACGTACCGGTTCGTAAGAAGTGAGCTCGATGTCGTGTGTAAGAACCGATGTCCTTCCTGCCCTATTTATGAACAAGCCCTGACATTCTTGCAGGATTTCCTGCAACTCCGTCATTTGTTCAGGCTCCGGCTGCGCTTTAGAGACTACTGCTTTTCCCACTCAACTAATCCAAGCGCCAGTCAGTTTAATCCACCTGCCACACATCAAATAATAGCGCCAAAAATTTTATGTACGCGCCACGTACTTTAATCCTAACGCCAGTGAATCTAATCCAAAGTAAAGATGTATTTGCGGGGTTGTTCTAGGAAGTTCAAAATAACGACGAAATGTTATAATTTTGCGCCGACCAAACATAACTAAAGAGTCTTCTGGAAGACCATTGTCATGTCACAGAAAATTGCCTTTCCTGCGCAATACATCATCGAAATAATGCACTGTTAAGGACATTATATTATTGCCATGGTCAGGTCATGCAAAACGTAGCTATTTGATGGATTTGATAACAGGCGTTGAAACAAAGGGGCATCCGGCAACAAACCATTGATTTATAAAGCTGATAAAAACACGCTGAAAAGAGCGTCACTTGACATCTGATCATTTTAGTTTCTACAAGCCCCGTTGACATGGATTATTAAATGAACGAGCTTCGAACAAGCTCTGCTATGGTACGCAGGTCGCGCACGTGAGACCACGAGGAAGGCGTGTTACGTGACTTCATGTAACTTTTGCCATCCCAATGGGTCATTCCCGACCACACTAACGTGGATGTTAAACGAATGAAAATCGCAAAAGCTATGCGATGGTACACACGTAGCGAACGTCAAACCAAGTGGGAAAGGCTGTCACGTGACCTGAGGTATCTTTCGCTAGCCCATGTGTGATGCCCATCCATAGGGACATGGATATCTAACGATCGGGTTTTGAACAAGCTGACCACATGAAATAGATTCAAGTGAAACCATCTAACTTTCGCAAGCCCATGGGCAATTAGAAGCCATGCTGACATGGATACCAAACGAACGGGAAACTCAAAAGCTGAGCGATGCTAGCCATGTAACGAACGACAAATCACATGGGAAAGGTTGTCACGTGACCTCACGTATCTTTCGTTCGCTCATGCCTGATTCTCGACCAAACAAACATGGATCTAAAACGAATGGGAATAAAAGCTTTGCGATGGCACGCACGCCATGCACTTCAGACCACATTAAAAATAGTCGTGTAACAACTTTCGCAAGCCCATGGGTAATTCCCAACCATGCCGACATGGATATCATACGAACTGGCTTCGAAAAAACACTGCGAAAGCACCTACGAAGAGCACGTCAGACCGTCTGAAAATGAGTGTCCCGTGAGCTCATTGTCAGTGGGACTGTTGCCACGCAAAGCAAGGGGAATGGAGGAGGAAAGTGCGTCACGTGGCTTCACGTGACTCTGCATTGAACGTGACTGATTGCTGAACCATTTGGCGTGGATATCATGGCGAGAGGAATTCACCTTGAAAGCGATGTGGTTTTGATAGAACTGAATTGGTAAAACTTGCCAGAATTCTTTTCTTCCCTTGCACGCGCGCAGGAAGACTGATATATTTGCAAATCTTGGCTTTAGTAGCTGCTCTTCCCACATTAACGATGCTATCGAATTGTTGTAATGATCTAGTTTCTCGGGATGATGTGCCGCTTTGTGCGTAATTAGTGCACAACATTCCTTTCTATGTGAAAAGAGGTACGTGCGTTTCCGAACCCTGGATGAGCAGTAACATCAGTAGGTGTAAGATATAATAACTGTAATTTCTACTTTGTTAAAAATATTCGCCGTGTTACTTTGGCTCTAACAAGTCAGCGGCCGCTTTCATCGGAATTGCCCACTTGACAGAACCTAAGATGTGAACAGAGTAAAATTCGGTGAGAATAATCCTGGTGCAATTTCTTTGCTTCAAACACCGCAGTGCTTGAACTCTTGCAGTGTTATAATATACATTTCCTAATTTGATCTAGTACTTCAACTCGCCATTTTCATCTACATGAGCGCTTCGCGATAGACTCGAGGCGCAGAAATAGCAAGAGTGTGTCATATCATAGTGTACTGTGCTGTACAAAGGATACAAGTTACAGAACCTTCTCATCCGCATCGCTGGCTTTCTAGTGACAAACTTCTTTCGAAGTTTCTCTACAGTACATGCGGCTCATTTGGGGCAGCTTGCCCTGTTAACCTACATGCGCACGAGAAAAATAAATAGAGTGCCATTTCTGCAACCATCAACCTGGCAGACATCACCAAAATTTAAGAAACATGTTTACCTAATATGTCTATATCAAGTTATTATCCCTTACCACGTCTGTCTAAGCTTCCTAGCAGCTTCATTTATTACCAATGAAATGCTGTTTCTGGGGTGCGGGTGTTGTTTCTGAGTGGAAGTGAAAGGAAAGGATTTCATAAATTTGTTAACACGCAGTGCTTCCGCGATCATTGGAAACATTATCCCGGTGATCCTGACTCGGTTACAAAAAAAAGTGAAACTTTTTCTAGTTTAGTCAGTGTGCAGTAATTATGCACAAAGCAGCACAGCATCCTGAGCAACGAGAGCAAAACAACAATTCAATAGCACCGTTAATGCTTGACGAACAACTACCGAACCCAGAATTTGCAAGTATTTCAGCCGTCTTATGCATGCGCGAGCAAAGAAAAAAATTATGGCAAGTTTTACGATTTCTTCTCTTCTATCAGTGCCACATCGCTTTCAAGGTAAATTCCTCTCGCCGCAATATACACGTCAATAGGTCCAGCAGTCATTCCTGTTGAATTCAGAGTTACATGAAGTCACGTGACGCGCTTTCCTTCTCCGCTTCCGTCGTATTGCGTGGCAACAGTCGCACTGGCTGTTCGACTACCGTTAGTTTAGTAAGCACTTCAGTATGTTCGTGAATCACCCAATGCTTTCAAATTGTCCTGTGATGTCACGTGACACTCATTTTCACGTAGTCTGACGTGCTCTTCGTGGGTGCCATGGTAGAGCTTCTTCGAAGCCAGTTCGTATGCTATCCATGACAATATGGTTGGGAAGCACCCATGGGAATGCGGAAGTTACGTGAGGTCTCGTGACACCCTTTGCCACCTAGTCTGATGTTAGCTTGCTCGGTACCACCACATAGCTTCTTCGATTCCCGTTAGTTAGATATCCATGTCAGCATGGTTGGTAATTACCCATGGGTATGCGAAAGTATCTAATGTCCCGTGGCTCTTTTGCACGTGGTCTGAAGTATGCGACGTGCATACCATAGCAGAGCTTGTTCGGAGCCCGATCGTTTGATATCCATGTAAGTAAGGTGTGGGATCCCCCATAGGCTAGCGAAATATGCGGGAAGTCACGTGACAGCCTCTCTCACGTGGTTCGACGTTCGCTGTGTCTACCATCGCGTAACTTTTGCGATTGCCGTTCGTTTGACACTTATGTCAGTTCGTATCGTACTCACATGTGGGCTTCCGAAAGTTACGCTAGGTCACGGGACATCTTTACCACGTGGTCTAATGTGTCCCGCGTGGGCACTATCACAGAGCTCCTTCGAAGCCCGATCGTTTCTTTTTTTTATTATTCACAAATTCACCAGTTTGCTTGCAGGTGATATGCATGTCAGTATCTTTGGGAAGAAAGCATAAAGAAAGCAACAAAATCCCAATAAAGAAGGGCGTCAGGCAGGGAGATACGATCTCTCCATTGCTATTCACAGCGTGTTTACAGGAAGTATTTAGAGAACTGGATTGGGAAGAATTGGGGATAAGAGTTAATGGAGAATACCTTAGTAACTTGCGATTCGCTGATGATATTACCTTGCTTAGTAACTTAGGGGACCAATTGCAATGCATGCTCACTGACCTGGACAGGCAAAGCAGAAGGGTGGGTCTAAAAATTAATCTCCAGAAAACTAAACTAATGTTTAACAGTCTCGGAAGAGAACAGCAGTTTACGATAGGTAGCGAGGAACAGGAAGTGGTAAGGGAATGCATCTACTTAGGGCAGGTAGTGACCAGGGATCCGGATCATGAGACTGAAATAATCAGAAGAATAAGAATGGGCTGGAGTGTGTTTGGCAGGCATTCTCAGATCATGAACAGCAGGTTGCCATTATGCCTCAAGAGAAAAGTGTATAACAGCTGTGTCTTACCAGTACTCACGTACGGGGCAGAAACCTGGAGGCTTACGAAAAGGGTTCTACCTAAATTGAGGACGACACAACGAGCTATGTAAAGAAGAATGATGGGTGTAACGTTAAGGGATAAGAAGAGAGCAGATTGGGTGAGGGAACAAACGAGAGTTAATGACATCTTAGTTGAAATCAAGAAAAATAAATGGGCATGGGCAGGGCATCTAATCAGGAGGGAAGATAACCGATGGTCATTAAGGTTTACTGACTGGATTCCAAAGAAGGGAAGCGTAGCAGGGGGCGGCGGGAAGTTTGGTGGCCAGATGAGATTAAGAAGTTTGCAGGGACAGCATTGCCACAATTAGCACATGACCGGGGCAGTTGGAGAAGTATGGGAGAGGCCTTAGCCCTGCAGTGGGCGTAGCCAGGCTGATGATGAAGATGAAGATCGTTCGGAATCAGGAATAGGCTGGCGAATATTACGTAAGATCCCATGACGCCCTTTTCCACGTGATCTGAGATGCGCTACGTGGTTGTAATCGCAGAGATTGTTCGAAGCTCGTACATTTGATAGATATGCATGTCAACGGGGCTTGAAGAAAACAGTATAATGAGGTGTGACGTGACACTCTAATGGCCTATTTTTATCAGCTTTAGAAATGAATGATTTGTTGCTGTATTTGTTGCTGATCAGCAAAGCCATCAAATAGCTGCGTTTTACATGACCTATTCATGCAAATAACATAACGTCTGTAACAATGCATTATTTCGATAATGTGTGGCACAGGGAAAGCGTTTTTTTGTTTGCACATGACAACGCTCTTCAAGAAGTCTCTTCAGGCATGTTTCGTCGGCGCAGAATTATAATATTTAGTCGTTATTTTGAACTTCCCCGAACACCTCCGCAGATGCATCTTTACTTTGTATTAAATTTACTAGCGTTAGGATTAAAATACGTGGCGCGTAGATTAAATTATTTGGCACTAGGGTTAAATATGTGGCAGCTGGATTAAAGTGTCTGGCACTTGGACTAATATAGCTGGTGCGTGGATTAATTTGAACGGGAAAACTTGTGGTGCCCTAATTAGTAGTTCTCTAGCCTCTCGCTTACTGACTGACACGAGCCGCGGAAATCCTACCGGAATGTGTTCGGGAACGTTTACCATCACGTATACAACCGCTTTCCGTTCCCTGTAAGGCTTCAGCAGATTGCAGTGATAAGCCTGCTGTATCTTCCACTTTCCTCACAAGCTCATAACGTAGTTCGTGTGAGACAGCTTCTGAACGACGTTTGCGGGAGCTTCCCACTGCACCTCGACTTTGGTTTTCTGCGATGGGCGCAGAATCATTACTGTATCGCCGACTTCAAATCGACGGTTCGTGGCTGTGCGGTCGTAATACTCCTTGTACATATGCTGGGCTTCAGACACGGCCTCTTCTAACAACCTCTGCGCCTTCCTTAAGCGTTCTGTAGCTTAAGTACGCACTCGAGCACAGCTGGGTCTTCCCCGCGTCCTTCTCGTGATTCGCGCAGCATGCGCAGCAGTGATCGCAGCGAGCGGCCGTATACGAGCTTCTGCTGGCGAAAAACCAGTTGCTTTATGCGGCGCAATCCTTAAGGCAAACATGGTAGCAGGCAAGCACCTCTCCCAGTCTGTCTTCCTATCGAAGCATGACGCCCTTAACGCGCGCTTCATAATATAGTGTAGCTTCTCTACGAAATTGGATTGCGGACGGTACACTGAGCTGTGAATGAACCTTACCCCACATCGTTCTAGAAAGGTCTTGGTTAGGGCACTATAAACACGGCGCCTTGGTCGGACTATACTTCAGTGGCAAAACCAACTCGCGCGAATATCCAGAAGAGCACATGAACTATTTCCACCGAACTAAGTTCTTTAAGTGGGACCGCTTCGGAGAATTTAGTAGCGGGGCAAATCGCTGCCACAATGTGAAGGTAACCCGAAGTAGTTACTGGAAGTAGGCCTTTTGTGTTGACTACGAGCCGATGAAGGGGCTCATTCATGGTCGGCACTAGCTTCATCAGCGCTCTTGCCTTTTCACTCGGCTTCGCCACGCGCTGACATGTGTCGCAAGTCCTTACAAATTGCGCTGCGTCGCGGAAGCAATCAGGCGAAAAATACTCTTGTAATCGTCGATGTTTAGTTTTCTTGACACCGAAGTGACTAGCCCAAGGGATTCCGTGCCACCTCTCACCGTGCCACACGTTCGTTTGGATTGCTTCAGGTGTTTCGCAGGCTGGGGCCCTTCTTTTGCTCGAGCGTCAAGGCTGATCACTAACAGCCGCTGTAGGCCTTCCGACGTAGGCGCTACAGACAAATCTGGTGAATGCTCTGCTAAATCGGCTGATGTCACTACCGGGACCTCTGCCTGCGCCGATCCAAACACCTGCGGTTCCAACGGGGGGCATTCTCGATCTCCACTTTCTGAAATTCCAAATAGCCATCCACCTCACATAGCCCCGTTTCCGCGACTGCTTTGCAGTTAACTCACGAGCTTTCGGTATCGTTGTGCCATCATGCTAGCCTCCCCGAACATTAGCCCTTTCTCGCTCAGAATCTGATCCGACCTATTTGAGAACAGGTAAGGGTACTGCGGAGGAAGTGTGGGCGATACGGCAGCTTCCGTCTCAAATTGCCGAAAGGACCTTTAATAGACACCTTTGCGACTGGAAGACATGCATTGTGAGCTTCTACAGATTGCTTGCTTCAGGCGAATTCACCCATGAGCATCACAGGTTCCACATAAGAGCTGTAAACCACTTCCATAGTTGCCGCGGCATCGCGCAGTACGCGACGTGGTTTCCCCACCGAACACGTTTCCCGTTTTGCTCAAGGTTGCGCATGTGCGGTTCGAGCAGCTTCATGTTTTCGTCATTGCAACCGACCCATAAAAACACTACCTTTGCCTTGTTACATTGCGCAGCAATGTGCGCTGGTTTGTGACAGTTGTAGGAAAGAAAAGGTTTCCTCACTTCCAGTTCGTTTTGCTGCTCTGCCTTAAAGGGCCCCTAACGAAGCCACATAGAAAATTTTGGTTATACGCTGAAACTTGTTACGTGCCCTCTAGGGAGCGTTCTGCCGCAAAAATTTCCAAATCGGCTCATTAATAGACGAGATAGAAATATTTCAGTGCCGGGAACCCATGATTTCAGCAGGCGGGCTCCACTGCCAAGCAAGACGCTCTCTCCACTGGCCCCGTCTAGCCTACGCAAGCGCAATTGCTTCCCTGCGTTCGCCCATACCAGACCTCGAGGATCGCGTGACGCATACGTCACAGGCCCCGCCTTCATTTTTTTTTCTCCTCGCTTCTTTTTTTCGGCACTGCGCACTTCCGCTGACAGCGTCGCGCGCGAGCTGTTGTTTCGTTCGCGCAGCGCACGATTTTGTGCGCTGTGTACAAGGAAACATGACTAGCGGTATAAGTTAGTACTACACGAATACTGAGGCAGAACAAGCGGATCGCAGTGCATGATCACGGCGCTGGAGCACGGTAGAAAATGGCATAGCTTCGGTACCAACGGACGTGACCACACCACCGTGGGAACAAGCAGACGAAGTGGAAGTGCATCTCTCTTGCTTCGATGTGAAGTAAAACAAAAAAAAACCACACAGACATTCCGTTTGTGTGTTTTATTATTTCTTTAAACTTCAAATCGTTAATTCAAGCAACAAATCGCACAGATAACGGATGTTGTCTTGAATAATTCTAGAAGTCCCGTGTCGCTACGAGCGACGTCACACTGCGGACACCAGTACCCCCCCCCCCCCCCCCTGGGTACGTGCCTGGTGCGTAGGCTTGCTCAGGAGCAGTGAGTGGCAGACTACATCAAAGGCTTTGCTCAGGTCACAGTAAACGGTGTCGGCTTGCCCCTTTTGAAGTACCGGCGCGGAGATCCGTGTTTGAAACTTGCGAGTTTTCTGATAGTGGAGCGGCTGGTGAGAAATGCAGTCTGATTCGGAATGAGTGAGTTCATCACAGTAAAAGACAACATGTTGTGAAAACCAAGCTCAATAATCTTAGACGAGGCACAGAGAACAGAAATTGTGGTATAATTCGAGACATCAGTTTTACAACTTAAGTACAGAAAAACGCGAGCAGTTTTCCACATGTGAGGGAACGTGGAAGTAGTCAGAGTTGTTAAATATGGATGTCAATACTGGAGCAAATATACTGCCGCAAGCTTTTAGAATGGCGGAGGGGATGCCATCAGGGCCACAGGATAGGGAAGGCTCCAAGCGCGTAAGGCATTCGAGGATGAGCTTTTCATCAAACAACACAGCACTAGATGTAGGAACCGTCGTGTGCTGCTGACTTCAGCGTTGAGACCTGCAGCTTTATAGAATGGTGATAAATGCGCAGCACCCGCCTTGGTTGCTCAGTGGCTATGGTGTTGGGCTGCTGAGCACGAGGTCGCGGGATCGAATCCCGGCCACGGCGGCCGCATTTCGATGGGGGCGAAATGCGAAAACACCCGTGTGCTTAGATTTAGGTGCACGTTAAAGAACCCCAGGTGGTCGAAATTTCCGGAGTCCTCCACTACGGCGTGCCTCATAATCAGAAAGTGGTTTTGGCACGTAAGACCCGAAATATTATATAAATGCGCAGCAAAACAATCTGCGACTGCTTGAACTTTTACTCCTCTAGAGTCAAGCAGGCGAAAACACTTTCCCTGTATATTAGAGCGCTTACGGATGCACTTCCAAAATTCTGCCGGCCGGTCGGAGGCGCTCTTTTCCAAGAATGCAACATATGAGTGTTGGGGCGCTATAACGTAAAGCTATTCCACTTTTCTATTCCAATTCTGCAATAAACCCTCCGCGATCGCACAAAAAGCTTTTTTGAACCACCCCCACTTCGCCTGTTTGTCACGCGACGTCACGAAAACCGCGATAGCTCCCCATCTGATATGACGCGTACACACTGATTATTCACGATTGGACCGAACAAAAGAGAAATAGTTATTTCTCATTCAACGCCTTTTCGCCATTAGCCCTCGGCTATTGGTGAAAAGTTTTCGGGCTGCACCCGCTTCACCCCCCTGTCACGCGACGTCACAAAAGCGCGAAAACTCACCGCGACAAAGGGACGTGTACGTGTTAAAGATGCATTAATATGCCGAACAAAACTGAATTTTTTTTCTGAATAGCCGCACGCTGCCCCGTTCCGAAAAGAATAAAAGGTGGCTGCCACCGATCGCCCAGGCACTGGCTACTCGCACATGCCGGAGAGCATGGGTTTATTTGCGTACAATAAAACTTTTTGCGTGGCTGTGTAACGTTTTCGAGTACTTTCGGCACGTTTACGACCTCGCTCTGGGAACTATTCTTTGCTGAGGATCTGTTTGAGCGGCATTCTTAACGTTCCGTTGCATACCTATGCGATTTTCGACCAGCCATCTCAAGTAAGGGAAAAGGGACCAATCGCAGGCACCGGCACCAGCTTCTTCATCCGGTTATCGATTTTCAATCCACTGGCTAGGCCCCATCAAATCCCTCTCCACTTTTGCGTGCTGCTCGCCTCATGCCAAACAATTAGATAAGACAATCCCGCTCACTGTAGGCAATGTTATTCGTTCTTAAAGCAAACAAAAGTGACCGCTCATAAACGAGGGGAGCGTTTGATTGGTTTGTTCAGACAACCCTGCGGGACACCACCCGATGCTTGCGTCGGCGATCACGCATGTTTGACATCAGGAGATTGGAATAAAAACGTACTGGAATAGTTTTACGTTATAAGGCCCTTGATCCCGCTTATAGAGACGTTTACAGAGAGCCCGGAAAAAGCGGAATTTTTCTCGCCACTCTTTAGTCCCAGGAATGCCGCATTTTTGGTGCGCGTGGTGTTTATGTTTTAGGGTAATTATGAGTCTAGACGAAAACCAGTGGGGATATTTAGAGCATTTGGGTGTGTACTGAGAAATGTATTTGCGCATACTGCTCAAAATAAGCTCCGTAAGCTGATCCACTTGGTCATCAACATTGGCTTTGTCTGTAACCAATGACCTATCAGTGGTGGACAAGAAATAATATAAACGAAAATAATCACCACGCTTGAAAGCAAAGCGAGAGGATTCATTTATGCCACAGGAGGAGCTCTGCCTCAGGGCTGACACAGAGGCAGTTATCTTAATAGACGGATGAAACTTCTCCGGACGCACAAGCGACATGCCAGAAGGAGAGACATGTAAAGCTTTAGAGATGCAAACGTCTAAAACGTTGCCCCGTGAATTGCCTTTAAAGTTATGCCGCTGAAGGGAACAGAAGGACAGAAACTCCAACAACAGGCTGCATTTCTTCTCTATGTAATGATTGTAATTATAATATCTAAGCATGTTCCAATCAATTCCACATGTTTAAATCAGCAAGAAGGATTACAATGTGCTAAATGCGGGAAGATATCATTTTTTCAATAGAAGAGATTACCTCATAAAAGAAAACAGGTGAAATATTCTACTAAGGAAGATCCGATCAACAATTTTTCACAGCGCGCTAGGCTGATTTATAGCCAAATCGACTCCTGCACACATTCAATGTCGTTGCGCCGAACACATCTGAGTGAGTTTTCAACGACTACAAGTACGCCACCACCTTTTTGTTGAGATCCACTGAAGTCCCGGTCACTGCGGAAGACGTTGTAGTGCGGCGGAAACAAGTCTGAAGAGGAAATTTCACTGAAGAGGCTAGTTTAAGAATGAAGTAAAATAGGAAGACGAAATGACATTGCAGAAAAAATCACGCGCTTTGGTGCGAAGTGCACCAGCGTTTTGGTAAAATATGTCCAAATTACACGTCACTTTGATCCTTGCGGGTTATCTCGGAAGCATGAAGCATGTCGTTGTGTAGCACCCCACGGAACGGCTTGAACAGGCATCCCATTTGCCACATTGTCGGGTCGGTCCGGCGCTTAAGGGCTTCATCATCGACGGCTACATAAAAATAAGAATACGACTGATATCATGTCCTAAGACGGCGGCAGGAGAGGGCAGAAATATCGAAGGCCATCAAGTGCTTCGCCAGGTCGGAAGAGATTGTTTCAGTGCGTAACTTATAAACAAAAATAGCCTTAGGTCGTTGTGGCTGTTGAGCTACAGACAATGTCGAACTCTTTAGGGCTCCAACTGAGGCAACACACTTGTTCTTTTTTGTTTAGTCTCGGAGGGAATTTTCAGTGGTAGAAGCGAAACTACGGGGGGAAACGACGACACGTTGTTCTGCAGTGCGTAGGAACACAGGTAGATAATGTTGCATTGAGGCAGGAGTAGCAGTAGAAGACCTTCTGAAGTCGACAAGTGACTTCCAAGGCGTGGCAGTTGCACGACGAAAGAGGTTGTCGCCCAGGCAACGAACCTCCGCTCGAAGGGAGGCGACGACCTGGCTCTGTTGCTCCACGCCACGGGAGTGGTCCTTACGAAGGCGTTCACTCTCTCGCAGTTGGGAAACTTCGCCGTTCAGGAATAAGATTCCCTCTAGCGCGTCGAGAAGGAGGCGACGAAGACAGGCCATGCCGCCGTCAAGGTCAGCCAGTGATGTACTAGATGGGGAAATGGCTTGGGAAAGGGAAAGCTGCAGGGAGCACGCCATCGACGGGTCGTTGTCGAGTGACACAAATTGCAGCAAAAGGAGCGCCATCCAGACTTTGAAGGCTCCAGTTCATCGTCTGGCCAGGTCACACACTTCGCATGCACCCATTTTTCACTTTTCACAGCAATAAAACGGCGGCTTTCCAAAAAAGGGCACGAGCAGAGCAAGCATGCGTCCTGACTACTACCACTACTACTACTACTACTATTACTACTACTACTACTACTACTACTACTACTACTACTACTACTACTAATAATAATAATATTAATAGCCTTTGTTGCGAGTTATTATATACATGCATTTTTTGTTAGGTCTGTCGAAACCTTCCGAGGGCTTGTATGCCAGAGACCTGGCAGTCGCGGCAAAATCACATTGACAGGGTCTCGAGCATAACTAATGCTCTAAAATATTGCCACATCCAATATGCGGCACGTAGAGAAAGACGAAGATCTCGCGCACTGCAGAAGAGAAGACGAGGTCCCTGCGCGATCGTTTTTCAGTTTTGCGCCATTGTTTAGGTGACAAGACAATACAAGACAAGACAGTTTGCCTGCAATTAAAGTGTCCTGCTTTGTTTTATAAATTCCTGCTGTTTGTGAATCGTGACACTGGTGGAGGCACTGGTAAATGTTTAGGACGCCTGTCAACAGCCCCACATCAAGCCCAGGACGTTTTCCGTGTGTCGAAACACCCGTTCACCGCGCCAGCCGTCGCCTACTAGGCCTAAGCCTAGAATTTGGTCCCGTGCTATGAAGTCTGCCTGTTACCACGAATGCCCAAGCCATGGCAGACCCAGGCCCTGCACAGGGGACTCTTTTGACTCCTTGATCTCCCGTGAGCTTCAACGGCAACGCCTACGAGGATGCAGAAGACTGGCTTGAGGAGTACGAGCGTGTAGCCAAGTATGATGAGTGGCATACTGGTTCGGCATGCCACTCGGCATACCATGTTGGCATGACGACGTCATAGTTTTTCAGAAACTATCGAGGAACACTTGAGACGGCTTCTGGCGGTTCTACAAACGATACGGTCCGCCGGCTTAACACTGAGAGCAGAAAAAATGTCACTTTGGTTTCGAGGAACTCCTGTTCTTAGGTCATATTTTCACTCATCAAGGCGTCCGCTCTGACCCTGACAATATCACGGCCGTCGCAATGTTTCCAACGCCAACGAACAAGATGGCAGTGAGGCGTTTCCTAGGTCTCTGCTCGTATTACAGAAGTTTTATTGCCAATTTTTCACATATAACTTCACCGTTAACGCACCTTACAAGAGAAGACGTTGACTTCGTATGGGGCGAAGAAGAAAAAGCAGCGTTTAATGATCTCCGACATCGCCTCTAAACACCTCCTGTACTGGCTCCCTTTGACGGGCGCGCCCATACCATGATTCATAGGGACGCTAGCAACTTAAGTCTAGGCGCTGTGCTCGTGCAGCGGCAAGACTCAGCCGAGAAAGTTACTGCATACGCAAGCAGGACGCTCTTGCGTGCTGAGTCTAATTAGTCAACCATAGAAAAGGAATGCCTTACCGTGGTATGGGCAGTTATGAAGTTTCGCCCATGTCTCTATGGCCGTTCCTTCAGTGTTGTCAGCGATCATCACTCACTTTGCTTGCTGACGAAGGATCCGTCCGGTCAACTAGCGCTTTGGAGTCTAAGGCTTCAAGAATTCGATATGACAGTGGTGTACAAGTCCGGACGAAAGCATTCCGACGCCGACTGCCTTTCAAGGTCACGTATTGAGCAGGAAGTCACAGAGGACGACGAACACATGGCTTTTATAGGTGTTCTAGACACTGCCACCATTGCTCGTCAGCAGCGGGAAGACAGCGAACTGATTCCGCTTATTGATTTTTTAGAAGGCCGGGTTACAAGCGCGCCCAAAACATTTGCAAGAAGCTTGCCATCCTTCTGCTTCCGTAACGATGTTCTCTACAAGAACTTCTTTGCAAGCGGAAGCAGCCGCCTACTTGTCTTCCCAACGTCACTCCGCCATGAGGTCTTGCAAGCCTGCCATGATGAACCGACATCTGGCCACCTCGGCTACACGCCAACACTGGCACGAGTCAAAGAGAAATATTACTGGCCAAGGATTGCCACCTTTGTGAAACATTACATGCGCATGTGCCTCGATTGTCAACGACGCAAACCACCGCACGTGAAACCCGCTGGGCTACTTCAACCAGTCCAAGTGCCCATGACCCCATTTGCCAAAATCGGGATAGACCTTGCCCGACCATTCCCGACTTCCAATACTGGCAATAAGTGGGTAATAGTTGCCACCGATTACCTGACACGCTATGCAGAAATCAAGGCTCTTCCAAGCGGCATCGCAGTCGAAGCAGCGCGATTCTTTATTGAAAACGTGGTTCTGAGGCACGGTGGGCCAACCGGGATAATAATGGACAGAGGGACTGCCTTTACGGCTACACTCCTAAAGACAGTGCTTAGCCTCAGCGGCACGGCTCACCGAAAGACCACAGCCTATCACCCGCAAACGAACGCCTAACAGAACGCTTGAACAAGAATATCGCCCACATGCTGAGTATGTACGTAGACGTGGAACACAAAAATTGGGATGACATTCTACCGTACATCCCATTCGCTTACAACTCTGCTCAACAGGAAACAACGCGAAAGACCCCATTCAGCCTTATTCATGGCCGTGAAGTGACGACGATGCTCGATGCGATGTTGCCATGTGACTGCGGTCATACAGGCACGGACGCTGAAGCTTTCGCTCAACGCGCTGAAGAAGCGAGACAACCCGCCCGCGTCATAATCACCCGAAAATAGGACTACGACGCTCGACGCTACAATCTATGGCACCGATACATCACCTATCAGCCAGGCGACAACGTCTGGGTTTGGAGTCCCATCCGTCGGTGAGGGCGTTCAGAAAGCTCCTCAGGCGGTACTTCGGTCCGTATAAGACTGTACGGCGCCTCAGCGATCTGAACTATGAGGTTATCCCTGACAGTCCTCCTTCCTCCAGGGCGAGGCAGCGTCCAAAAGAAGTCGTGCACATTTGCGCATGAAGCCCGATTGTTTGGAATGAAGTGCCCACACCTCGTCTGACAAATCTTCCTGCCGCTAGGGGAGCATCGGGACGATGCTCTCTCTGGAGGGAGGCAAAGGCCACATCCAATATGCGGCACCTAGAGAAAGACGAAGAGATCTCGCGCATTGCAGAAGAGAAGACGAGGTTCCTGCGCGATAGTTTTTCAGTTTGCCTGCAATTAAAGTGTCCTGCCCTGTTTTATCAGTTCCTTATGCTTGTGAATCACGACAATATAATCTAAACTCTTCATATTCAGTTACACGCTGAAAACAAATTAACAAGAAAGACACAAACTAGACCAACAAAGGTTCTACATGTCATCATCAAAGAAAATGGCTCAGACTATTTCATGAATATGCACTGAATCAGCAAATGTGATAGAGGAAAGCCGGTAAATGGATATAAGTAACACGTTCAAAGCAAGTTCAATGCTCACATACACACAAATAAAGGTTAGCGTCGTACGAGGGACATTTTCTTAATTATCCCTTCCTTTAAGGCGCCCCTTAAGAGGAAGCTTTAGCTCGGGCCCAACTCCGACGTGGCCTATTCAAATACATGTAAAACGCAACAACGTTTTTACGAGATAACCCTTGGACCATTTTTAATGAAATTTGTTGCATTTGAGAGAGGAAGCTAAATTCTAGTGACTGCCGGCAACGAAATTTCGATATAGGGCCTGAATTTTGTTAAACGAATTTTGAAAAATGAGAAAGCTCGAAAAAAATAGAAGCACGAAGTTTACAAATGAATAGCTTTGCATCAAGAACAGGTATCGCAGTTCTGTAAACGGCATCCATTAGATCATTCAAAGCGAACAAATTCTACATGTCAATTTATATCTTACGTGAATTTGTACGTTGAACACAAGGGTTCTACAGAAGTTTCATTTACATATTACTAAATGTTTTGAAATACATGTGTAACATATCAATTTTGTCCGCTTTAGATGTACTATTAGATGCAGTTAACATAATTGCGATATGTTTATTGCCGAGTTACCCATTTGTAAACTTGATAGTTCGTATTTTAAAAATTTGCGATTTTTCCCAATTTTTAATAAAGAATTGACTATCTAAATAAAAAATTTGAAACCAACAGTCACTAGGTTTTCGGTTTTCTTTTGAATTCAACAAACCTCGTCAATTTTCGTGCAGCGGTTGCCGAGAAAAACGATTTCTCCTTTTGCATGTATTTACGAGCACCCGAGCTAAAGCTTCCCCTTAAGCCGGATAATCTTTGTTGCTCCACTACTGAGGTGGGGAGTTCATTATGCAAATTCAGAATATAATATTATATTTGCCTTTTGCCATAATTAGTTTTTGGGCGAGGAACAGCATATCTGGAGAGATTGTGTAGATTCATGTGCTTTGTAGCGAGTACGCGAAAATCTTCGTTCCAAAAATATCTCGCCAAAACAACAGAGACAAACACTGAATCAAAGTTTGGCATTCTCAGAGATCTGAATGAGTTCTCCAATCAATGTTTGTGTTGTAGGGTACACTTTTAAAAATATTTATAATAAACTGTTCCCTTTGGAATTCCATAAGCTCCTGCAATTAAAGAAAAGAGAGCAGATGCCATGCAGATGAAAAACAGCAGTGAACGTTGCATGATAAATTACTGTCCAAATGAACGCCTGGATATTTAACGCTGTCTACATATTCAGTCGGTGTACAGTCACAATTCAAACAATCGGAGCCATGCAAGAGGCTAGGCAGAGTGGCATCAATAACTTTTATGGGATTTCTGAAACATACTAATTGCGTCTCTTGCGCATTAACTTTTACTTGTTTCCATGACGTTTACTGTATCGATTTAAAGCGGAGCAACAATCCTATCATATTCCATGTATCCTGAAGCAAGCAACGTGTAGTCCACACATTAAAAACAGTGTTTGCGTCAATTATCTGTCCCAAGTCACACGCGTTTAAGTTAAAAGCCGTGACAGCACTGAACCCGGCGGCACTCCTGTTGTGAGGTACCGAAGTGTGCTGTGTACCTTATTCAAGGAAACAATTTGAGACCTATTCAAAAGACAACTATTACGGAAACCTAGAAAATATCCTCGAACGCCATAGCTTACAATAAGTTTACAATAAACTTTTCTGCATAGAATACGGTGGTTAACTGAGTCAAACGCCTTTGATGTATCCAAAAATTGTCCTCAGGGCCCTTGATATCGTTCCAATGTTTCATGTAAAAATCTGGCCAAGTTTAAAAAAAGCTTCTGCGTGCCGCTGCCTTGAACAAGGCCGTACTCCGAAAGCGATAAAATGTGCTTACGAACAAGCCTTTTGAGCTCCAGGAAGAAGCCTTTCCAGCAGTTGTGCTAAGCAAGGAAGTACGGACATAGGGCGGTAGTTTTCTGGTTTTGACTCATCTCCGCCGTTAAATATCGGAATGACACGTTCTATTTTCAAGACATAGGGTACAACACACGTGTCTAGAATACCATTCAAACTCAAAAGAATCGGCCCAGCAGCTAGCGGCCGATCTAGCAAACCACGCTGCTTTACGAGCAGTAGGAAAAGTTGAAGTTGAAGTTTATTCATATGAAAAAAAAACATAGGTACATAAATGTAATATACAGACGAGGGTCCCAAAGTAATGATACTGGAAACGGGACCCTCGGTTAGTCACTACAACAGAATTGTGACATAGTACAAGACTTTAGAGAACTGTTAAGGACGAGCGTAACAAAAGGGACAAGTATGTTCCCGTACGTCTTAAGCGATGAGGGATAAGTATCATCAGCGCAACAAGAAAGTGAAGCTTTGAGGTGCTTAGTACACTTGAAAACGAGTATTTCATGGACGGATAGTGTACATACCGTACCAGCCTGACTGAGAAAGGTTACTTGAGGGTGAATACATTTTTCATACCAAATACAGAACAAGAACATTCTGCGAAGGCATCAGCAGTGTTGGAAATAGGGTCGCAGTTTTCAGCAACAAGACATTCATGTTTTGAACTACGTGTGATGATGGCGTCAAGAAGTTCAGTATGGTTTTAGTTATTATGGTTTCGAGAGAACCTGAAAGAGAATGATCGTGCTTAAATTGAACTTTCCCTTTAAGTTTCTACTGCTTTTCTGTGTGCACAGTCTTTCAATTTTATGGCTGTTTTGTACTCTTTCGAAAACCTGTGAAGAAAATGTGATTTGACTGTTTTCGTAAGATGAATATGTACGTACCATGTTCATTGACTTTTTAATTAAATTAACCTGTCCGTCAACTTCAGCTGTCGCGTCCGCGAACGACCATTCCACGCTTTCACATTTCAATTTTCGAGGCACCGATATAAGCCTACGTAGTCCCCACGGGAAAAGTTGATGCTGTGCCGCTTCGTGCTATCATCGGAACCGATGCAGCTGTTTTGTGCTGCCAAAGTTAAGGAAAGCGTAGAGGAAGGGTGTAACTGGTCGGTTGCAACGAGATGAACATTTTCACGAGATATAGAAACATTATGAAAAATTTGTAAGACAGATATAAAACCTTAAAATTAAAATTCTTGGGTTTTATGGGCCCAAACCACGGTACGATTATTAAGCCCACCATAGTGGGGCACTCCGGACAATTTTTTTGACCACCTGGGGTTCTTTAACGTGCATCTGAACCAAAGCACACGAAATTCTCTTGCATTTCGTCCCCATCGAAGTGCGGCTGCCACGTTCTGAAATCGAACCCGTGATCTCGTGCTTAGCAGCGTAGTGCGATAGACACTAAGTCACCGCGGCGAGTGTAATGAACGTCGCCGCAGCAGTTCTCAGTAAAGTTTAGCTGCTGCAAGTAAGTAAAGTCAAGCAAGGAGTGACATTTCTGAGAAATCTAAATTCAGAGGAGCGACAGGTTGGTCCAAAAAATTCCGGACACAATAACGTCGCCAATAATTCGTGCTTTGTTGTTACTCTGAGAAATCGTGGAGGTTTCAATTTACTGTAGAACATGAGCAAATGCTGCAGGACTTACGTTCGGTGATACATACCGTGTATCCCAGCCAACTTGTAGCAAACATTAAAAATAGCTAGGTACACGTTGCGGAAGTGAGACCGATGGCATATTGTTTGTAGTCGTTTCGAGCTACTCAGCCTGTTAGCTGAAGTGCGACTAGTTACTTACGTTTATTTACACGAAATAAAAATAAATACTGTTTCCTAGGCGAAGCATTGACAGCGATAGCAAGGTTTACAGTGGCACTTGGACTCCTCCAACGGTGCTTCGACTGTATGTGGGTGCAGAACGTCGGCGCGAAGCAGCACGCAAGGGCAACTGCTGCTGGGCAGAAGGAACAACGCCCTGGCAACTATGCGAGGCGTCTGAGAACGCTAGCTTCATGACCGCCGCCAGAGGAGTTGCAGGCGTGTTGCACCTCGGCGCAGCACGAGATGAGGTCAAAGCTCCTTGGATGAGACCGACGGGAAACCATCGCTGTTAGTTAGTGCCCAGTGAAATATTGGATTCTCAAAAAGCAATGGCGCCGGTACTAGTGAAATGATATCGCCTTTATATTGCGAGCCCTAATGTTGTTTTGTAATCTTTAATAATGCAAGGTAAAAGGCGTACGTTGTCAACGAGATGTTTTGTGGCTGTTCGTTGCGCGCTGCAATCGCCACCATTCTGACGTCAGTCGAGGCCATAGAACTAGGTCAGGGTAAATTTAGTGTTTTAATAATGTGGCGTCTATCTAGCATAGTCAAGCATCCATAAGCACCGCCACACCGACATAGATGAAACAAATTCGCTTGGAGTGTCCATATAATCGCTATTGCAATCACATTTATTTTAAGGCATAGGTCGCATTTGAGAAGTAATGAAAATTTGCCTCTATGCGCAAACACAAAGGGAATAATCGGCGATTCCCCAAGCCCTTGTAGATGCGCGCATTCTACTAATTCCGAGAACGCATCGGGCAGTTCTTGTGCCATCATTCCAGCGTTCCGTTGATGAAAATGCGACATACTTTGCGGGACACATAGTTTAACTCGATAGAAAGGTGTATCAACGAACACAGTTTTATGTACCGGAAATCGAGCGCACTAATAAGCTGGTGCCCTATGACGTATTCCTAAGTGTATCTCAGTTATGAAAAGAAAACGAACTACTGTATTGTAATGACACCAAGAATAGTTAATCATACGGCCGCCATTACAGCTTATTCTCTCTTCTTCTTTCTAGGCTTTTGAAAGCCGTCCTCTCGCGTCATCTTTCTATTCCACCTTACTTATATTTCACGTACCTTGAGGACAATAATAATGTACGGGACGGTTACAAAAAAAAAAAAAAACAGAAATGTTCATACCAACCAAATAAAAAAAAAGCGTAGCCAACTATTATTCCTATTTTAATAGCTACTACAGTGACCAGGGCTTTGCCTACTTTCTTATTATTGCAGACCTGGCTGACAACATGAAAGTACAGGCGGTGCAATGTATAACAAGCCACGTTTCAGCACAGGTAAGCAAAATAGTGGCCAGGCGCGATGCCTTAGACCACAAAATCCAAAAATTCATCGTTATTATTATTATTATTATTATTATTATTATTATTATTAATATACAAACATAAATACCAGGGAGAGAGGGAAATGGGGGAGGGACAAGGCTGGGCCACTGTCACCGAATTAATGGGGCACACGGTGCCGCTTGGCGGCGTCATTTGTCCATCCTGCAAGCTAAATTGCATCGTCGCCGAGTAAAGGACGACATACTGTTTAAAGACCTTTCATTCTTGCATTTTGGTCACCAAGGAACATGAAGAAATGAGAATGGATTTCTACACGCTCGTCTGAGAGGATATTTGCTGTAGACTGCTAAATCAGGCGTGATGTCGCTGCAAATATTGCACTGCAGTGCCCGAATGCTTAACATTGCTTGGTGCCCACACGAAAACTACAAATGCACTCTTTCTCCCTCTGTCTGAGCTGGCGAACTATAACTTTCAATAATATCGTACCACTGCAGGGATGAAATTCTACATGGCATTCTTTGCATTGTGATAAATGGTTTAATTTTATCTCCTATATAATAGGATAACACTCAGTTTAAATGCAACACGATACATTACTTTGTTTTCTAATCCTCGCGTGAGTTTGGTGTCGAGAAATTTAGACGCATTCTGTTAAGCGTGGCTCGGACCGTAAGCGACACTTCAGGAACTACGGCATAACGTACCATAAAACAAGACACCCACTTAAAAAAAAAAACCGAGTGAGCTAAAGTAGTTTCACGTTGTTTTCGTTATATGCACGGTGCCGGAGTAATTTATCTGCTCATGAAACTGTTCACCATCGTTAGGAAGCATACTGCTCTGCGTTACCAGGAAGCAAGTAATTGTTGAAGTTGTTGGTCTTTGAAATAATTAGGCCACGGAAAGCTTTCTTGGTGCGCAGATGAAAAGCAAGTGGGAGGCCCTGAAGCAGACGTTTGGCAGCCAGGATGACCTGCTCGCAACGAACAAGCTGTGCGAACTTCGCAAAGGGGTGAGCCAGGGCAAGAGCGGCAAGAAGTGCATTTTTCTTCCATTTCATTTTCTCTTTTCTTTATTTTTCATTAGTGAGCAATCGTCGCGTTAAGGCGTTCTATTGTCATTTTATGTTTTCGTCACAAATAAGTTTTCTCGTTATTCCTAAGCGTGCAGAAGTGCGCACATCGATCAATCTGTCAACGCTGAGGTTTCAAAGCTTAATGCGCCAGATGAACTACATGCGTGCGCTCGGCCGACAGGACCACGCTGTCTTCCTTATAATTAAGTATTTCTTTCGTGGCATTGTGTGCCTACATCAGCTGACGAACGCTTTCACAATCTTTTTGAGTACGCACACTGCAGAGTATGCGCAAAATACAAACTATAGGAATATGTAATACAAATAAAGTGCGTTGTTGTTAGACAACGTCAGCCATTTTGCGTGTATATTTCTTTCGTAGGATTGCAATGTATTGCATTCATCAGTTTGGTACTTTCTTCCAGGCCGCGGAATCGGGTGCAAAGACGGCCATTTTCACGGTAAGTTAAAATACTTTAGTCTGAGTTAACCAAGAGCATCAAAATACAAACAAGAACACCATATACTTTACCCAAGCTTAGACTTCCCTTTCTGCATTTTTTTCTTGGCTTCAGCAAGCATGTTAGCATTTATTACTATGGTGATTTAGCCCGATTAAACATCTACTGTGCATAGCTCGAGCTAGCCCATTCGAAGGTGAGCAAAATTTCAGCGAGGTCTCAAGCAATCGCAAGCTAAGATGACCAGACAGAACTGAAGCTACCCCGGTGAATTACAAAATTTTAAACTGCCTGTCATAAAGATAACGTAAAACTTGTTCAGAGATTACGTCATTGTCCTTTAGATAAAGTCCAGGCACGTGTGTTCTTGCGCCATGCGTTCACGTCACCGTTATAGACGGCATCAAAACAAAGAATCTTGACTGTGATCAAGCTGTACTTGTTCGTCCGAAAAGGCATGGATAGTTTCTGTGGAACATCTAATTTGCACCTCTAATGCACCTCTAATTTATAGCCGTAGTTTCTATGCGACACTCCCACAGCGTAAAATCCGCAATGAAATTCACGCATTAAAACACAAACACACAACACTCACAAACACACACATGCACACACACACACGCGCACACATACATAAACACACCATAGATGTCATCACTGTTCCAAAAATTTACGCCGTAATATTTTCTTGTGCCTCGTTCGCAGAGTTTTGAGAAAACACGGGAGAAATCTAGCCACCGATATATATAAGTACGTGCCTACAACGGTTTGCTTCTCTGATTCTCCTACAGAAAGCCGAGGAGGACGAAATCAAGTCTGCTTTCGAGGCTTGCAAAGCACAGGCTCAGCCGAAGACCAACTAAAGTGGTCATTGCGGGTCAACAAACCCCCTTCGCCGAGGGTCAGCGACACCTGAACGTGACCGTCGTGGCTCGGGACCGTTCAGCCTGTCGGCTGGCTCGTCATCCTTCATAAAAGCAATAAAATGTTCATATGAGCGTTTGTACGGCTCAGCGTTCATTTGTGTTCATACCTAGGGTCAAAAGGCCAAAAGATGAAAACAGGGGAGTGGAAAGGGCCGACTAACACTCGCTGGCACAGTGTGATGACGATGAATATTATTATTATTTTCGGCAAGCTTTTTCAGCATCTGGAACTAAGCGACTTTTTCTCCTGCTCCGTGAGCACGACAGTGGCAATGAACGCTCCTCTGGGATTCACGGCTGCAGCGTTCGATTTCTTAGCACGCTGTCTTCCGTCATGTTGGCTGCGGCGGCCATACCCTGATGTGGGGGAATTCCCACACGGACTGTGATATCGTTACGTACTTTTACGGGCTGTGATATATCGTTGCATGCTGCCCCAGGTAATCCAAATTACATTGGAGCACTCCCCTGCTGTGCCCCTCACAACCCGATCATGTCACGGGGACATAAATATCTGACTATTGACCACTCCTTCAGCACTCTGAAAAATGCAGTTATAATTTCGCAATTAATGATAGCGGTTAGAACAGAAATAATTTCTAATGGATCTGTGGTACGAAAAGCTGGCGTGCATTCGCCCATACGGCTTGTGGGAACTTCTTCTGCTGTTCTTTCCGTGCACGTTGGCGGGCATGTCTTTCTAAATTTATTGCCAGCCGCAATCAAAACGTTGGCACCGTATCCACACTCCACAAACCTGTCTGTATGACAAACACTAAATGTAAGGAATACAAACAACTCTTTTTTTTTCTTATCCTAAATACTTTCTGCAAACACGTGTCAACTGGAGGACAGGAGGTATCTTTTCAAGCTTTCAATTTAAAGATTATGTGGTTTTACGTGCCAAAACCATATTCTGATTATCAGGCGCGCCATAGTGAGGGACTACGAAAATTTGGACCAGCTGGGGTTCTTTAACGTGCACCTAAATCTAAGTACATGGGTGTTTTCGCAATTTGCCCACATCGAAATGCGGCCGCCATGGCTGGGATTCCATCCCGCGACCTCGTGCTT
The DNA here is from genome assembly GCF_050947875.1 of Dermacentor variabilis. Classification (NCBI taxonomy): domain Eukaryota; kingdom Metazoa; phylum Arthropoda; class Arachnida; order Ixodida; family Ixodidae; genus Dermacentor; species Dermacentor variabilis. The sequence goes on from NC_134568.1 coordinate 166,622,512, forward strand.
AGCAGCCCAACACCATAGTAATTAAGCAACCACAGCGGGTTTTCAAGCTTTCAGTGACAGCGATACGGCAACACGAGAACACCTCCTATAAACCCGTAATCCGCATACAAAAGCTGATTCTCCTCTTGTCCACACATGACTTCGCCCCCGAGGGAGGATTTACGGCACGACATATATATTCCGTGTATTTAAAATGCCAGAACGCTTGGAAAAAAGTTCAGCAAAGGATTCGATGATCTCATACAGCATTGCCAACACACACGATCCTCCAGAAAAGTAAAGGAAATGTATAAATTAGATGCTTTTTTGGTAGTAAGCAATTTTTTTAGTGAACCTTAACCTCGCTCCTTTTACTTTAAGTTATACAGCAGTCACAGAAGCAATGACACTGTCAAAATGATCACTAAAACATAAGAACATACAACTGTCCACGTATCGGAAGATTTTGAGGACACGGCCACCTAGGGAATGGCCTAACTCACGGTGAACGTTGCTTAAGTATACATCACTAATGATAGGGGCAATCTTAGAACCGATGAAAATTCCCGACCTGTGTGGAAACACGCCGCCCTCTCACCCGACTAGCGTCGACTTTAACTACACGGACAAGAAAGATTTCCATAAAACCTGCGGTAGACACACCAAATTTTCCATTAACATTATTTCCGGAACTTGTTCACTAATAGATCTTTTAGCAGAGTTTAGTATCTCTTCATGCGCAGAAAGAAATCAGATCTTTAATATCTATACTGAAAGCGAAACAATTACATTGCTTATCTTTCTGCAAAAAACTGGGAGTTGGGCATTCGGAATGGATGTTGAAAGCTTAGCTAAATTATGGGGTCTTATGTGCCAAAACCATGATATTATTATGAGGCACGCAGTAGTGGGGAATTCCGGATTAATTTTGACTACTTGGCTTTCTGTAGCGTGCACTTCAATCTATGTACACGAGCGTTTTTTTTGTTTGCATTCAGCCACCATCGACATGCGGCCGCCACGGCCGGTATTGAACTCGCGACCTCGAGCTTCAGCAGCGCAACTCCATAGAGCCACTAAGCTACCACGGCGGGTCATAGCAAGTCTAATGACACCAAACAATTCTACAGGCAACTAGGTGCAACAGACTGTCAAGTGCCTTCGTTGTTAGCTGGTGTTTGCGCCTCTCTCCTTGTAATAGTGTTCCTGTCTGCAAGCCTGCCTTTCAATACCATGCATTCCTAAAAAAGCTTGTTCAAATTTCAGTGATTTTAATGGACCTGATAACTCAGTGTAAGATGGGACGGCTTCCAATAATAACATGATGGTTTCATTCATTGGTCCGGTTCACCTGTCTGTGTCGCTGACTGAAAATTAGACAAATGCAATGCAGAAAAAAATATACATAGCTTCTGTGCAGCTGTGTCATAACAGTGTGTAACAAAAAAAAGCAAGTGATACGTGGAATACAGAATACGAGTGCACTCATGCGAAGTAAATTAAAAAAGTAGAATCGACGCCAGGGGCACTAAAATTCAATATTTTTTTTTCCAATTACACACCAACACGCCTTTCCACGCTCTTTCACTTTTGCGTGTGTCCATTAATGACCTTCTGTGCAAGTCCTTCCAAATACTTTTTGAAACAACATCGCGTAGCGTAAATACACATTCTTCGTAATGCCTAAAGTAACATGAAGCGAGTAGATAATGCAGCCAACGAAAGGATAGGGGAAATTATGTGTGGTTTTAACTAGACTAAATAGCTACGTACCACAACTGGTACATCGGGGAAAAGAATAAGATTAACACGCTCACCGGGAAAACGTACAAGAAGGCCCTGGGCCTCCCGGAATCGTCGAGCACCGAGCACCGACGAGCACACCATACCCTGGAAGAAATAGCCAAAGCACGACGCATCTCGCAGCTCGAACGCCTGTCGACCACCACGACGGGAAGGCACATTATAAACAAGCTCGAAATAACCTACCATAACTAGCACAGGCAGAAAATGCAAATCCCCAACGAAATCAGGGACACCATTACGGTGGCAAACAACCCAAGGAACGTGCACCCCGATTACAACCGATGCAAAAGAAAGGCATGAGCTGAGGCTCTGCTCCGTTCACTCGGCAGGGAGAGAAACGCGAGCTTTTCGACGCAACCGAATATCCAAACGACCATAAATGCACCGCCGTAGTCATGGACACAGACTCCAAAATCAGAATCGCATGCAGTGTATCTCTCGGAAATAGCGGAGGAAGTAGCGATCCCGCTAGCCCTCACAGATCAGGAATGCGAAGTCATACTAAGCGACTCGCAAACGGCAGTAAGGAACTACGCCATAGGCAGAATTTCCAAGGAAGGCCAGTAAGCCATTCCTGCGCACTTAGGCCATTCTGGCCTAAGTGGGCATATCCGAAATCACGAGCTCGAGTATTCTATGGTTCCCCGCGCACGTCACCACGGAAGGCGACGCGCTCCCGAACCTAAACGAGACGGCGCACCGGAAGGCCCTAGACATGACCCGCCGCGCCGAACAGGGCAACGCCTCTCGCGCGATAGCGAACACTACTCGCGCAGAACGGGACAGGCTCGCTAGATAAGATGACATAACCAGTGCATATCTAAACGCCAGAAGGATAAACCCACCGCCGAGTGCCAAATTGAACAGGAGTCAGGCCGTCGCCTGGAGACAGCTCCAGACGAACACCTTCCCTAACACATTCCATCTGAAACGTATCTTCCCAGATAAGCATCAAGACAAGTGAAAATTGTGCCACGAAGGACCAGCAACACTTAACATGTTGTGGGAGTGCAATGTAACTATAGGAAGGATGGCAGTTGCTCCAGAGAACCTGTCATCGAGGTGGGCCACCACTCTGCGCAGCTCAGACCTCGGAATCCAGACGTGGGCAGTCCAGCAGGCTCGTGAAGCGGCCGTGAGGCAGGGCCTTGACGTTCCCCCGTGGGAGACCTAAGCATGGGTCGCGTTAAGCCTTGCCGGAGGTTCACTAAAGTTGTATCCATCCCCTATCCATCCGTTAACTGGAATGTAGAAATCATACGACAAGGCGAAAGGAAAGTGAACTGAAAAACAACTTTCCGCCAATGGGAGCCGAGCCCACATTTTCCACACCTTCCACATCTCCGCAACAAGAGGATGCACGCGTCTTCTGCAGCTTAAATCCGGAAAGAACTCTGCACATCGTAATAGAATACCAAGATGGTGATCCTGCAAGACAAGTAGTGAACGTCCACCTTCCAGAAGCACTGAGATTCAAAGCGGATGGAATCGTTAACTGGTCAGCAGTCGTAACAAGCAGAGGACGTTTAGAGCATTGGTGGAAAACAAGCAGGGAACATATTGATAGAGTCGTTAGAGGGATCGGTAACTAAGATATAGAGATAGTGGTTTGAACGAAGAGTGCAAAGGTCAAGGAGAGACATGCAAATTGCTGGACTGCTATGCATGTATAAAATACCTGAATAGCTCAAGCAGGCTAGGGGACTATTTGCGGCCGCCTTGCTTTGAAGGAGATGCCAATAAAGATGATGATGATCATCATCATCACTGCATTACATAAGCAGGCGTTATTCGGAGTTATTTTGTCGTCCTTTTTCATTTTACTTTACCTATGATATTTACGTTTCACTTCAAACTATAGGTAATATTCCCCATGCTGTCTTTTGCTTCCTGTGGTTGCGTCTGAAAAAGCAAGCCGCTAGGCTCCCCTTCTTTTCGTTCAATCAATCAATCACAAACGCACGCACGCACGCACGCGCACACACACACACACACACACACACACACACACACACACACACACACACACACACACACACACACACACACACACACACACACACACACACACACACACACACACACACACACACACACACACACACACACACACACACACACACACACACACACACGCACGCACGCACGCACGCACGCACGCACAAAATTTAGGCGATAGGCTAGCCCTGCCAAACTTGCAGAGTCCAATGATATGGGATCGTTACACAGCGTATGTAAAGCAGGATATATTAGCAGCTTCGTCATACTCGGCATCGCATTAAGTTAATCGAAAATGGCGGAAGTCGTGTTCGAACGTTATCTCTTCAAACTTACAGTGCAACCATGCAAGACTTAACAAGTTCCACTCTGCACACCTTTTTGCGCAATTTCGCAGCTACACGCGTTGTTCATTGCATTTTAGGACAGTCGGCTCGCTGAAAGAAATCATACACGACCGCCCACATTAGAGCTGTAGCATGTGCTCGAAATAGGAAGGCGCCAAGCTAAAAAGGTTCGCTGTATCAAGCCCTCCAAACACCGGACGCCTAGAATGCCAGCGGAATATATTCTCACCACACTTCTTTCTTTGCTTATCATCCCATCCACACTTGCATTTCCCCCTCGCACCGAAAAGATGGTCATAAGTTTAATGCGCCACATATCCCCTTGGCACGAGAAAGTAGTAGCTAAGAGTTACAGTAGGATAGAGAAAGTTTCGTGAATACGGCCCCTGGTTCCTCCTCCTTCAGCTTGCCTTAGAGCGACCATGCGTATGGGCTTGCTACTTATCCTCGTTCCGAAGAAGACCATGGTACTATGTCCTGCTGTAGCTCATCCCCCAACCCCCCCCCCCAACTCCCTCGTTACCCCCCCCCCCCCCTCCGCGTAGAATAAACGCTGACGCCTGCGGAACAACTAACAGCAAGAACGACGGGCTCAACATTGTGAAAACGCTTGGTGGTGAGCGTCTCGAATCCGATTTTCTACTTGTTCAGCAGAAACGAATGATAAATGCGGGAAGCGCTCTTTTCAGGTTAGGGAAGAGCTCTCAGCGAGCTCATTTAGGGGCGCTACCGCAGAAAGCCACGCCACCGACTAGAAAGAATGCGCCAGCCCGCGGCTCCTATCACGCGGGCTAAGAAAAAGAACAAGCTTTGCGCCGGATCAGAATGGCTTACCGTCACTTTCGCCACTTTTGGTACGACGGGGCGCCGTGTCGTAGCAGGTCGGGCACGCAAATAAATGCGGTGGAAGCCGTGAACCGGGCGCGTGCAGTCGCAGTTGGCACGGGTGCGCTGGGAACCACCGGCTTAGTACCACAGTGTCTGAACCACAGGTGCCACGGGTGATGCTCTTCGAGTTTAGTTTATTGAAATAAACTAAGGGTAGATGCTGGGGCTTGCTGGTATGGCATAATTCGCTGTGTAGTCTTATCAAACAGCTCAAGCTTATCATGCCGAGGCGACCAAACACGTGTAGAGAAGAAAATGTGAGAAAAAGCACAAGAATAAAGCTGTTGAGTCTGAGAAGAATACTGATACCTGACACTCCTTGCGGGAAATCTTATACCGGGCAGACCAGCCGCTGTCTTAAACGCATATTAAGAAAAAAATGACTAGAATGTCAAACGTACGTAGGAAGGCGGCTGTCAGCTGATTTCAGCACGCGTGAGTTCCCGCGTTTTTAAATCGACACAATTCTGTGCATACTTCGGGATCGCCCAACGCGAAAAGTTAGAAAGATTGCGTGCTAAGGAGGTTTGCATATCAGCAGCCCTTGGATTGCTTTATCACTGAATGATAACTGATAGAACTACGGTTTCTTAGGCATGGTGTAGACATAGCCCGCATCTTGGCTTTGGTACAGCGGTTTATTACGTGTAGCGGTTCGATGGTAGCTATAGTGTTCCCGTACATATATTTCGCGCGTTTTGATGAATAAAACTTGTTAATTTAGCCCTGTGTGTCATCCCTTGGCCAGTTTGTACTCTGTTTCCGGTGCTGTATAGTGAGTGAATTACTGCTTGAATATGTACATGCACACATGTAATTAAGGAATATCAGGAATGAAAGTGTTCGGGGCAACTCTTAACTAAAATAGGGAGTTAACGGGCAGGAAATGAAGGATTGCAAGTTACAGCAGAAACATATAAAACACGCACATAAAAACTGGAAAGATCTGTGCAACAGCAGTCCTCCGTACCGATATTTCAACATGTCCAACATTGGATCGACCCATGCCACCTCCTAAAGGTGCTAGTCGTGACCTTCCTTTCACGATGCCGAATTAGAAGCTGCACTTGATGCTTCGAGACGATCTTCTGCACCTGGACCTGATGGTATTTCATATACTGCTCTGTGTCACCTTGGTGTAGAAGGTCGGAAAGTCCTGCTGTCGTACTATAACGCCACGTGGTCATCCAGTACAGTCCCGAAGCAGTGAAAAACCAGCCGTTTGGGGGCCCTCCTAAAGCCAGAAAAATCGCCATACGAAATGTCATCTTACCGGCCAGTAGCTTTAGCTAGCTGTGTCGGTAAGGTGATGGAACGGATGGTGCTCACTAGATTAGAATGTTTCATGGAAAAGAATGAGCTTTATCCTGAAATGATGACCGGATTTAGACGGGGACGGTCTGCAGTAGATGAGGTCATTGATCTCGTGTCCACGATCGAACACGAAAAAAGGCGACACCGACTTGTAGGAGGAGTTTTCTTAGACATAAAAGGAGCCTATGACAATGTGCTGCACGAAGCCATTCTTGACGCCCTCAGTAATTTGGGCATCGGCGGCCGTCTCTACATGTGGATCGAAAATTACCTAGATAGTCGCACAGTCTTCATGTCCACGAATGATGGCGAAACGAGAAGACACGTTGTGGTCCGTGGAGTGCCTCAAGGAGGAGTGCTCAGCCCGACTCTTTTCGATGTTGCCCTTATTGGCCTTGCAGATATAATCCCTGATGCAGTACGTATAAGCACCTATACGCAGACGACATATGCATATGAGCCTCCGCAGTCACGCGACCGCAAATTCGTGCACGATTGCAGCGAGCTATTTCTTTAACGTCTCAGTACCTGTACTGCCAAGGACTGCAACTGGCCCCATATAAGTCCACTGCGATAGCGTTCACACAGGAGCTTATGTGTTGGTATCCAATTATAATCAATGGCAATGTCATCCCATATGTGACCCACCACGGATACCTCGGCATTGTCATTGACCGCGGCGTTTCATGGTCGAAGCCTGTGGCAATGTTAAAGAAAAAATGCACTGGGCTCGCTCAAGTTTTTCGCTTTCTGGCCGGTATAAAGTGGGGTCCATCTGAGCATTCGCTACTCCGGCTGTACCAAGCTCTCTACGTCGGTTACATTCGGTATAGCCTGTCAGTTTTATCAAGTATGAGCCGGTCATGTTTGCGTACGCTGAAAAGTACACAGGCTCAGATGCTGAAAACATATCTCGGCGTTCCACGTAGCACCTCAACCTACGGAACAATTGAGGAGGCTCGCGTCACCCCTTTACCTGTCTATCTACGATGCGAACCCCTTCGAGTATTCCTGCGTCTTGTTACGTTTCGCCTACGACGCGCGGTTTAGCCGGCGCGATTGCAACAAAGCGGCAGACATTTTGGCCCGTTCGGCGTCGCCGCTACGCTCCCCGCCAGGCGTTTCCAGGCGTTTCCAGGCATGTTCCGATGCCACGTGTCTTCATGTGCGTGTGTGAGTGTATGTGCCATTGTGCCCGACCGGCGGCGATGCGACAGCAGGGGGTCACCTTCTCCTCCCAGTCATTGTGCCCGACCAGAGGCGCTACGAGAGCCGAGGTTACCTTCTCCTTCCAGTCATTGTGCCCGACCAGAGGCGCTACGAGAGCCGAAGTTACCTTCTCCTCCCAGTCTTTGTGCCCGACCGGCGGCGCTACGACAGTGTGCGTCACCTTAGCCCATTGTACAATCACGTGCTCGTCTATTGAGGGGTTCCTTCTTGCCCTCAACTGCGAGAGTATAAAAACAGCTGCCCCCGGACGCCAAAAGGAGGGCTCCGATTTCTTCTGTTGAGTAAATTTAAGTGCTCTCCCGTCTCTCTACTTCGGTCAACCTGACCGCCAACTCTTTGCGATGTTAAAATAAACAAGTTGTTTTGTTGTTACCAGTCGACTCATGCTTTGCCGGGACCTTCGGATGCTTCCAGTTGTACCCCAGGCCGCCAGGCCAACGCTACCCTTGGGGCTTGCGACCCAGGTACAACCACGGGCGTCAGCGCCGAGTTCCCAACAAATCGTACCAGCGGGTACGACCACAACAACTCGTACCAGCGGTGCGATTCAAACAACTGTCTGCCAGCGGTGAGATCGCGACAACGGAGGCCAGCAGCGAAGAGATGCAGTTGACTGTATGCTGAGCAGCTCAACGACGATCCGGGAGCAGTGCAACGAGCCCTGTGTGATGACTGGTTGCCTGCAGCGGAACGACTGCGCTGAACTCTTGGCTGCGAGGTTTGGTGAGTGCGGGACTTTCTTCTTCTGAGCTATGCCAGGCTTTTGTTAGTGTTAGAAACAGAGCTGGTAATTGTGGTTGTCGTTGCTGCCGGGTTAGTTTGCGGCAAGACAATAGTAAGCAGTAGAGAAAGCAGCATTCAGAGCAGCCATGGATTTGAAGTCGTTGCGCAAACCGAAATTGCTGGAGCTTGCAAGAGAGTTGGGTCTGAATGTCTCGGACAAACTCAGAAAACCAGAACTGCTAAGGGCTATTCTTGAGTTAGAAGCTGAGGATGACGAGCTGTCGGAATGCCTTGAGACCATTGAGGAAAGGGAGACTGCAAAAAGACAGGAACGCGAACTTAAAGAACAAAAAGAGAAAGAAAAAGAAGAGCGCGACCGTCAACACGCTTTGGAAATGAAGCGTCTCGAGATAGAGATAGAACGCGCTCGTAATGGAAGTCAGGCACACGGTGCAGGAGAACGCGTATTGTTCAAAATGACTGACCTGATGCGGCCGTTTAAGCTTGGAGAGGACATTGGTTTGTTCCTGGTTAACTTTGAGCGAACGTGCGAGAAGCAGGGGTTCTCTCGGGAAACGTGGCCACAGCGCTTGCTCACTTTGTTACCCGGCGAGGCGGCCGACGTAGTCGCTCGCTTGGATAGAGAGGAGGCAGAGGATTTCGACACAGTGAAATCGAGTCTTCTAAAAAAGTACCGGCTGTCTGCGGAGGCGTTCCGTCGGAAGTTTCGGGAAAATGAGAAAGGCAAAAGTGAGTCATATACAGAGTTTGCGTATAGGCTTATGTCAAACATGCAGGAGTGGCTCAAAGAAGAGAAAGCGTTTGGTGACCACGATAAAGTTCTGCAGTGCTTCGGGCTAGAACAGTTTTATAGTCGGTTACCGGAGAACGTGCGATACTGGGTCTTGGATAGGCCAGACGTTTGTACGGTGGCTAAAGCCGCTGAGCTAGCCGAGGAGTTTGTGACGCGTCGGGCTCGCGGAGCTAAGGACGGTCAAAAGGGTGAATTTGGCTCGAAGTTTGAGAGGCCGAAGTTCACACCCATGAGAGTAAAGGGGAACACGCGTAGTGCGGATGCGAGTGGAAGCAGTGCGACCGAACCTAAGGAGACGGCGGCAGCCGAAGCCGAACGCAGAAAGCGGTTCGAGATGAGGCAAGCGCGCGTTTGTTATACGTGCCAGAAGCCGGGTCACTTTTCGGCGCAGTGTCCGGAAACAACACCAAAAGTTGTGTTTTTTTCAATAGGCAGCACTGACGAGAACATGAAGCTTCTCGAGCCTTACATGCGAGACCTCCTCGTGAACGGGAAAGAGTGCCGAGTGCTTCGCGATTCCGCAGCTACGATGGATGTAGTTCACCCCTCTTACGTAGAACCCCATATGTTCACGGGCGAGTGCGCATGGATCAAGCAAGCCGTGGAAGCTCATAGCGTGTGTCTGCCAGTAGCAAAGGTGCTTATTGAAGGACCTTTCGGAGCGCTTGAGACGGAGGCGGCAGTGTCATCTATGCTGCCCCCCCCCAGTACCCGTACCTATTTTCAAACAGGTCCGATCACCTCCTGCGCGAGAAGGGGCTTTTGTTTGGTGAGGCTAGCGTTCAGGCCTTAACCAGATCGAAGGTTCGGGAGCTCGCTGCAAAGGCGGTAGTTGCGGGGCCGATGTTATCAAACAACGAAAAAGGGTCAGAGGCGCAGCAAGCCGATATTCAGAGCACGCCCGAACTGAATAAAATTGAGCCTGTAGCGTTGAAGGCGCCAGATACTGGAGAGGAAACGCCCGACACGGGAAAGTTAGAAGAGCTATCTACTGATTTGCTCATCGCGCCTACGTCAGACGGACTTGATAGGTTGCTAAAAGTCAGCCGGTCGGCTTTGATAGCCGAGCAAAAGAAGGATGGTAGCCTAGAAAACATACGCTGCAATGTCAAGGAAGGTATCGCCAGGAAAAATGCGCGTTTTGTGGAAAGAGGTGGAGTCCTGTACCGGAAGTATCTAGACCGCAGAGGAGTGGAGTTCGATCAGCTGATCGTGCCTCAATGCTATCGTCAGGATCTGTTGCGCTTGACGCATGGGGGTTCGTGGTCCGGACACCTAGGAGTTAAGAAAACTAAGGACCGTCTCTTGCAAGAGTACTATTGGCCAGGGTGTTTTCGGGACGCAGACCACTTCGTGAGGTCATGTGACACCTGTCAGCGGGTGGGCAAACCAGGGGACAAATCGAGGGCGCCGTTGAAATTGGTACCTATCATTACGGAGCCTTTTAGACGGCTCGTTATTGATACAGTGGGACCTCTGCCGGTAACAGCCACGGGGTACAGACACATTTTGACTGTGATCTGCCCAGCGACAAAGTTCCCTGAAGCAGTGCCGCTTAAAGAACTCAGCTCAGTTGAGATAGTCAATGCACTACTGTCCATATTTGCGCGAGTTGGTTTTCCTGCAGAAATCCAATCAGATCAGGGCACAGTGTTTACTAGCGCTTTGACGACAACTTTTCTCGAAAGGTGTGGGGTAAAGCTGCTACACAGCTCAGTGTACCACCCACAGTCGAATTCCGTTGAGAAGCTCCACTCCGTCATGAAGCGCGTGTTGAGAGCCTTGTGTTTTGAACATCAAACTGACTGGGAGCTGTGTCTGCCTGGGGTGATGTTTGCATTAAGAACCGCGCCGCATGCAGCTACGGGGTTTTCGCCAGCTGAGCTGGTGTACGGTCGCTCGCTTCGGTCTCCGCTTCGCATGCTTCGAGAATCATGGGAAGGCAGGGGCGACGACCCAGTCGTGGTGGAGTACGTGCTTAAGCTCCTCGAACGCTTAAGAAGGGCACAGGAGTTGTCAGGTGAAGCAATGGCAAAGGCCCAGCAGAGGGCCAAGGTTTATTATGATCGGACAGCCAGGGCCCGTCGTTTTGAGGTGGGCGTTGAGGTCATGATATTGCGCACATCGCTAAACAACAAACTAGACGTGCAGTGGGAGGGCCCAGCACGAATTGCTCAGAAACTGTCGGATGTTAACTACGTGGTAAGTCTGCCAGGAAAGCGGAAAGCACAGCAAGTTTACCACTGTAATCTGCTCAAACCTTATAGACAAAGGGAAGCAGTGGTGTGCATGATGGTAAACGTTCCTGAAGAGCTTCCGGTCGAGCTTCCGGGACTAGGCTCAGTGACGAACAGGGAAGACACCGGTCAAGTCATTAGTGACCTTATCAGTAAAGCACCGCTGTCGCCTGAGCAGAAAACCGAACTACACCAGCTCTTACAAGAGTTTCAAGGTCTGTTCTCTGAGAGGCCTGGTAGGACTTCTGTACTTACTCATGATATAGAACTTACCTCCCCAGAGCCAGTACGATCCAAGGCGTATCGGGTGTCACCCCGCCAGAGCGATATTATGGAGGCTGAGGTAAAGAAAATGCTACAGCTCGGTGTTATTGATGCAGGTGAGAGTGATTATACCTCCCCTTTGATTTTAGTTGAGGTACCGGGCAAGGAACCTCGTCCTTTCGTCGACTACCGCAGGCTTAATTCCATCACTAAGGATCAAATTTATCCGATCCCTAACATCGAGGAGCGCCTTGAGAAAGTTAGTAGCGCTCAGTTTATTTCCACCCTAGATCTTGTCAGGGGTTATTGGCAGGTTCCACTCACAGAAGAGGCTAGTAGGTATGCGGCGTTCATTTCACCAATGGGAACATTCCGTCCTAAAGTGTTGAGTTTTGGTTTGAAGAACGCGCCATACTGTTTTTCAAGCCTCATGGATAAAGTGTTGCGGGGACAGCAAGAATTCGCTTTACCGTATCTAGACGACGTAGCGATATTCTCCGCATCCTGGTCTGAGCATATGGCACACTTGCGGGCAGTGCTAACCCGCCTGCGCGAAGCGGGCTTGACAGTAAAGGCTCCTAAGTGCCAGTTAGCACAGGCCGAGGTTGTCTACCTCGGTCACGTGATTGGTCAGGGTCGTCGCCGCCCCTCTGAAATAAAAGTGGCCGCTGTGCGAGACTTTCCGCAACCGCGCACAAAGACCGATATTCGGTCGTTCTTAGGTGTCGCCGGCTACTATCAGAGGTACATCCCCAGGTACTCTGATATCGCGGCTCCCCTGACGGATGCTCTAAGAAAGTCAGAGCCTCAAACAGTCGTCTGGGGCGAGACAAAGGAAAGAGCTTTTAGCGCCCTAAAGAGTGCCCTAACAAGCCAGCCTGTGCTACGATCGCCAGACTATACAAAAGGGTTCGTTGTTCAGTGCGATGCTAGTGAGCGAGGCATGGGCGTTGTACTGTGCCAACGGGAAAAGGGAGAAGTAGAACACCCCGTCCTGTATGCTAGTCGTAAGCTGACCAGTCGTGAGCAGGCGTATAGCGCCACCGAGAAAGAGTGTGCATGTCTCGTGTGGGCCGTTCAGAAATTGTCATGCTATCTAGCCGGCTCGAGGTTTATCATTGAGACGGATCACTGCCCTCTCCAATGGCTGCAGACCATCTCTCCCAAAAATGGCCGCCTCCTGCGCTGGAGCCTCGCTTTGCAACAATATTCCTTTGAGGTGCGTTACAAAAAGGGGAGTCTCAACGGTAACGCCGATGGCTTAAGTCGAAGCCCCTAACGTAGGAATCAGCCTCAAAATTGTTTGTTACTGATGTTTTTCTTCCTGAGGCAGGATTGTTTAACATATTGCTTTTGTTTAGTGTTTCAAAGTGATGATATGCTTTCTAGTGCAATTTTCCAATTTGTGGACGCGTTCTGAGTGATGCTAGACTACTGTAAGGAACTAGGCAGTGGTATAAAAAGGGGAAAGAGCCTGGCAGGGCTTAGTGAGGGTTGTGCCGTGCTTGCTGACTGAGCGGTTGAGTTTCAGCGTAGTTCTAACGCTTGCCGGGAACGAGAACAAGAATGTGAACTCTCCCGAAGTCACTTTGCAGTGTCCTGTGCGAACCTGAACGAGAGAACGAGGCCTTCTCTGTGCGCTGCGCTCAAGAAACGTCGAGGGACGCCCGACTTCTGTTATGAGCATCATCGAGCGACATCCCTCCGGACAGCGGATGCAGTCCCCTGTCCATCGGGATCTCCTTCCCCCGGCGGGGCGGTCTGTTACGTTTCGCCTACGACGCGCGGTTTAGCCGGCGCGATTGCAACAAAGCGGCAGACATTTTGGCCCGTTCGGCGTCGCCGCTACGCTCCCCGCCAGGCGTTTCCAGGCGTTTCCAGGCATGTTCCGATGCCACGTGTCTTCATGTGCGTGTGTGAGTGTATGTGCCATTGTGCCCGACCGGCGGCGATGCGACAGCAGGGGGTCACCTTCTCCTCCCAGTCATTGTGCCCGACCAGAGGCGCTACGAGAGCCGAGGTTACCTTCTCCTTCCAGTCATTGTGCCCGACCAGAGGCGCTACGAGAGCCGAAGTTACCTTCTCCTCCCAGTCTTTGTGCCCGACCGGCGGCGCTACGACAGTGTGCGTCACCTTAGCCCATTGTACAATCACGTGCTCGTCTATTGAGGGGTTCCTTCTTGCCCTCAACTGCGAGAGTATAAAAACAGCTGCCCCCGGACGCCAAAAGGAGGGCTCCGATTTCTTCTGTTGAGTAAATTTAAGTGCTCTCCCGTCTCTCTACTTCGGTCAACCTGACCGCCAACTCTTTGCGATGTTAAAATAAACAAGTTGTTTTGTTGTTACCAGTCGACTCATGCTTTGCCGGGACCTTCGGATGCTTCCAGTTGTACCCCAGGCCGCCAGGCCAACGCTACCCTTGGGGCTTGCGACCCAGGTACAACCACGGGCGTCAGCGCCGAGTTCCCAACAAATCGTACCAGCGGGTACGACCACAACAACTCGTACCAGCGGTGCGATTCAAACAGTCTGCTGTGCCGTCATGGACGCCACCCCTTACCGACACTTCCCGACATACGGCCGGACTACACTTTTTCAAGAGCCATTAAATGCCAAGAATCGGCCATACCATCATACTTTGCCCCTGCTGAGCTTCTACGTATGCCCCCAAAGGTAATGTCCAATATACGGGTACATCTATCTATTCCCAGAATTACTAAAAAATCGCGAATACCTACCGTCGGCCTCAGAGATTTAGCACTTGAATATATGTCGAAAGAATAGGACTCCTTGGTGAATGTGTATACAGACGGATAGGTCTCGTCGTATGCGTGTGGTGCGGCTTTCCTCGTGCCTGCGCATCAAGTCATTCGACGGTTTCGTCTGTGTAACAAGACGACTACATCTACGGAACTAGTGGCAATCAGAGAGGCCGTTCAATATATCTCGCGACAGCCTCCTCAAGTATGGACAGTCTTCAGTGGCGCAAAATCGGCTCTGCAACTACTTAGAGTGGTGTTGAAAGAAAGCGCTTACAGAGTGTTGGCTCTTCAAACTGCCGAGCTCTACACTTTAGCGCAAGAAAACGGCCACCACATCACATATCAGTGGATTCCCAGTCACTGTGGTATACACGGCAGCGAATAGGCCGATGCCGAAGCGAAGAAAGCACTCGAAGAACGAGAGTCACCGCTTGCAGTTCCTTCTTCACGTGCGGATGCCAACTGCCTCCTTTCCAGTTTCATCCGAAAATCGATAGGAAGAGCACTGGGACAATCCGGATAATCGCCACAGACGACTCCAGAGAGTGGACCCTACAATGAAATTTAGGCTATAAACCACCGAAAATTCAACGCAGCTGTGCCAGTCTTCTGCACAGCTGCGCAGCTACACCCTTCAAGGCTGGGTGTAGCGTTTACGCGCGGATACGTACACCTCATGCGACGCACTGAGTCTCCAGACTGTGAGTTGTGCAATGTGAATGAGACTATAGGTCATGTGCTTTGTGTCTGCCCTAAGTACGTGGAAGAGCGTCGAAAGTTGAACAATGACCTTACGCGTCTCGACAGCTCAGCATTGTCGAGGACGTTATTTTAGGCCCTTGGCCAGACGCTCAATCGAGTTTCAAAGCTGTCCAGGCGTTACTGAACTTTTAAAAAAGTACGGGCCTGGAGTGTAGGCTTTGAGCATGCCAAATTGCTTGCCATAAGTTTTACATCATCCTTCTCTTGTCATCGCCACCCATCATGCGCCTTTTTCTTCCATCTTTCTTTCCCTCTTTCCCTTCCCCCAACACAGGGTAGCTGACTAGAGGAATATACTGTCACGTGGTAGTGACGGTTAAGAAAGCAGCAAAACTGTGATTAACGAAACGAGCGTTTTATTGGGCGAACTTGTGCCTTCAAAAACAGGCTACACTCAAAGAACAACGGTAGCGGCGAACACACTCGGCGATCGTCGAAAATCTGATCAGCGGGTCAAGCGCGTCGGCTTTTATACAGTAGTCGTCGAATGTTCCAGACTAATCGCCGGGACCCGCGTGTCTTCCACAAAGTTCTACACCATTCGCGTCACGCGATGAAATCAGATGCCACAAGGTTCGGCGACAACAGACAGCGGATAGAAGCATCGACAACATTCCAGAAACTTCCTATACATGCAGGCGCGTCCTGCGTTGTGCGATAACATTTGTTAAGCGGTGAAACGTGGTCACCTGACAAAGATCAAGATGTACACGTGTCTATACCTCAGGCCGATCTCTCTGCATTTCGTATCATTAAACTTCTCTCTCTCTCTCTGTGCAACAGCAGCTACGCGTCATAGCGAGCAGCAGTCACGCCGTTCTCAGCACGGGTTTCGGAAGGACTTAATAATAATAATAATATTTGGGGTTTTACGTGCCAAAACCACTTTCTGATTATGAGGCACGCCGTAGTGGAGGACTCCGGAAATTTTGACGACCTGGGGTTCTTTAACGTGCGCCTAAATCTAAGCACACGGGTGTTTTCGCATTTCGCCCCCATCGAAATGCGGCCGCCGTGGCCGGCATTCGATCCCGCGACCTCGTGCTCAGCAGCCCAACACCATAGCCACTGAGCAACCACGGCGGGTTGTCGGAAGGACTTGTCCTACGAAAAGCAATTAGCCATTTTCATTCACGATCTGCGTATGAATCTTGATTCTAACGTTCAAAGGGACGCAATCTTTGTGTGCGTCACTCAGGCTTTTGACAAAGCACCTCACAAACGCTTACTGCTAAAACTTTCCCAGTTAAATTTACACCTAATGTACTACGATGGATAAAATAATTTTTAACACACCGCTCTCAGTTCCACTATGTTAATAACCAAACTTCTAGCCGCCGCAACTGACGTAGAAGAGAAGATGCGCACTTACAGACTTATCTTCCCCCTCTCTATTTTAGCGCGCGCACACCTCCCAGGTCCCACCCTTGAGCGCGCGAGAAGACGCCGCCGCACCAAGTTACCCTTCAAGGCTCACCCTCGCATGCCTTCCCTCGCACCTGCAGCATACGGCGCGTGGTCGCGATCTTATCGCACCTAGACTTTATACGAAACCTCACGGTGACGCCCACGTTAATGCCAACGGCGATAGCGTAAATTCGCCGGGAATATCCATATAATCTGCCTTTTGCGACGCCGAACTGCGCATTCGCAGCGCCCTAGCGGCTGAGGACCGAAGCAATTTCGCAGGCGCACTGCCGGACTCGACTCTCTCCCAGGGGCGAATCTCCGCTTTATATAGTGCCCTGAAGACCAAAGTGTAGAAGAGCTTCTGATATGTGCACTGAGAGCTTCTGATATACTCGCACTCGCCGAGATATTGAACAAAACTGAATGACGTGTGTAACATAGTCATGACAACTAAAGAAATGGCAATTTCACTGGTAATGGCAAAAACAGTGACACGCAAAATACCTAAAACATAGAATAAAATGCCGACTCTTTGATTGACAACCATACCAAAAAAAAAAAAAACAAGAGCTAATTTATACACCTGCATGGATGGATGGAAACAACTTTATTTAGAATCCGGCAAATTTGACGACCTGGGCTCAGGTCTCCCATCAGGGGACTTCGAGGCCTTGCCTCGTCGCCGCCTCTCGGTCTTGCTGGACAGACCACTCTTGTGTCTTCAGGTTGGAGCTGCGCAGAGCGGCGGCCCACTTCGACGCAAGAGCCTCCGGAGTTACTGCCATTGTAGCTGATGTAACACGACACTCCCACAACATGTGTGACAGCGTCGCTCTAGTTTCCTGACATAATTTGCAAAGAGTAGTCGGGTATATTGCACGGGGAAAATGCGCTGCATCCGCACCGGACTGGGGAAGGTTTGTGTTTGCAATTGTCGCCAGACGACTGCCTGACGACGTTTCAGCATGGGTTGAAGTGTCGGCAGCAACCACCTGCCTAGCTGGTAGTCATTGGTGATGTCATTGTACCTGACCAAGCGTTCTCGCGTGTTTTGAACTAGGAGTTCCGAACTCGAAGAGGTGGTCTCCGATTCTGCGCGGCGGGTCAGTTCTCGCGCAGAGCGGTGTGCTGCTTCGTTCAAGTTAGGGGGGCCCTCATCGGTGGGGGTGGCGACGTGCGCTGGAAAGCACATGATCGCGGTGCTTTCGAAGTGCTGTCGACCAGCTTTCCTTAGAATCTGGAGAGCCTCGGAGGAAATGCGCCCCCGCGCGTAGTTACGAACTGCGGATTGTGAGTCGCTAAAGACTACCTCGCAGAGGGTGTCGGTAAGTGCAAGCGCAATCGCTACCTCTTCCGCTGTTTCGGGGTATTCCGTTGCGACACTACACGCGTGCGTAAGCCGGGAGCTAACGTCTACGACTACCGCCGTGAAGCGGTGCTCTCGTGTGTATTCTGCGGAGTCCACAAAGCGCGTAGTCCTCTTTCCACCCAAGGAGCGCAGCAGTGCCTTGGCACGGGCCTGACGTCGGCCCCGATTAAATTCGGGGTGCATGTTTCGAGGGATAGGGGCGACAATCAGCGTGTCGCTGAGGTCGAGTGGAATGAACTGTTTCTGACCGTGTTGGACGTGGTAGTTGAAGCCGAGTTTCTGCAGGATGTACCGGCCCGTGGCTGTTAGAGACATGCGTTCGAGTTGAGAGGCTCTTTGCGCATCCACGATTTTCTCAAGTGTGTTGTATACCCCCAGCTGTAGCAGACGGACAGTGCTTGTGGACTCCGGTAGGCCAAGGGTGATCTTGTAAGTCTTGCGTATAAGGGTGTTGATTTTCTCCTTTTCGGTGGCATTCCAGTTGTGGAAGGCAGCCACATAAGTGATGTGACTGATTGCGAAAGAGTGTATGAGGCGCATGACGCTGTCCTCCTTCATGCCCGTCTGCTTGTTTGTAATGCGTTTGGTCAGGCGAGTAGCCGCTGTAACCTTGCTTTCGATTTTGCGAATAGCTTCTATGTTTGACCCGTTGGCTGTTATGTGCATGCCTAGGATGCGTATCTTCGGGGCTCGGGGAATGCAGGAGCCGTCTTGCGTATAGAGGATTATGTCGTCACATTCGCGCGATTCGGCTGTAGGCTTGGGCAGGCCGCGCGGGCGGTAGACGAGCAGCTCCCATTTGAGTGGAGATAGTCGGAGACCTGTGTCTTGGAGGTAGGTTTCGACTGCAGAGACCGCTGCTTGTAAGGTGCATTCTATCTGACCATCACTGCCCTTGTTGACCCACAGGGTGATGTTATCTGCATACAAGGCGTGATGGAGGCCATCGATCTCGTCGAGGTAGGACGGGAGACCCAGCATCACGAGGTTGAAAAGAAGCGGGGATATGACCGACCCTTCAGGAGTGCCGGTGCTTCCTAGTGCATGTTCGTCGTATGTCATGCTGCCGACCGCGAGGGTGACTGTGCGGCGCGACAGGAAGTCTCTGACGTAGTTGTAGCTTCGCTCACCCAAGTTGAGCTTGTTTATGCGGCTCAGGATTGCTGCATGTGTTACATTATCAAATGCCTTTTCCAGATTTAGGCCGAGGATGGCCCGGTTGGCTTTAGTTGGGTCATTGATAATCTGGTGGTAGAGCTGGAGCATGACGTCTTGAGTGGAGAGTTGTGACCGGAAGCCCACCATAGTGTGGGTGGGTAGGCTCCAGTGTCCTCGAGGTGGTGGTTGATGCGGAAGAGGAACGCGTGCTCCCTCACCTTGCCAACGCAGGATGTCAGGATGTGAGGCTGGACGGCTTGCCTGGCTTCGGTATCAGGGCTGCTTTAGAGCGTTTCCACGCCTCTGGGATGCGGCCTGCTCGCCAGCATTTGTTGATGTCTGCCTTAAGAGCGGTTATCGAGGCATCATCGAGGTTTCGTAGAGTTTTGTTCGTAACCTTGTCGGGACCAGGTGCTGATTTGCCATCAAGGTCGTGAAGAGCTGCGTGGATCTCTTACTCATGAAATTCTTCATCGAGTTTGACATTTGTCTCTCCAGTGTAATCTCCGTGTTGAACATCGGGCCGTTGAGGGAGGTACTTGGCTAGCAGGCGTGTCACGAGCTGGTGATCACTCGCGGTAGCCTGTTCCTTGTGCAAAAGGCGTTGCAGGTTTGCTCGCTGAGCAGACTTGCTCTGCGTTTCCCCGAAGAGGTGACGAAGGAGACGCCACGTGCTGCCATTGTGGAGCTGCCCATCGACTGCATTGCAGATATCATACCACACTGTTGGTGGCTTAAGGTCCGGCAATGTTCTTCCAGCTGGCGATTGATATGTGCGATCTTATTAAGAAGTTTTCGGTTGTGCCTTTGCTTCTTCTATCTTGCGTGCAGTGTCGTCTTGGTTTCCCAGAGATGGGCTAGTCGGCTGTCGATCTTGTCAACCTGGAATTCGGGTGCGAGCGTCTGCGTCGCCTTGTTCATGTCGTCGTTGAGTGCCTCCATCCATGCCTCGATGTCATCGATGTTCTCCTCACCTCTCTGTTCAACTCGCTGCTTTCGGAATTTGTCCCAGTCCGTCCATTTGAATAGCTTAGGAAAAGGGGGTGTACCCGCCTGAGGAATTTGTGTTTCTATGATCATGTGGTCACTACCGAAATCTTCAAAGGTACTGCACCACCTTGCTTGAGAGATGTTACTGACCGCCGTCAGGTCTGGTGTCGTGTCCCGTGCCGTAGATGTGCCTGTGCGGGTCGGCGCCGTGGGATCGGTAATAAGAGTTAATTCGGCATCATGCAAGTCCTATCCCAGGCGCCGACCTTTGGCAGTAGTGTAGCGATAGCCCCAGGCCTCGTTCGGGGCGTTAAAGTCTCCCCTCCACCAGAAATGGGCTTGCGGCGGCCAAGGTAAGCGCCCCTCGGAACAGAGAGAGGAAACGAGCCTGTGAGTGAGCCGGATTACTATATACGTTGAGGAGAAATACACTGTGGTTGCGTGTTCTATTGGGAAGGAGCTCTACAAGCATGTTTTTCGCATGTGTGCCGCTTACGCTGTGTTCTTGCACTACTATCCCTTTCCGAATTAAAATTGCAAGTCCACGATCAACGGGAATCGGCGAGGCATGCGCAGTGTAACCTGGAAGCTTTGGTACGGTACCTACTGTTTCTTGTATCATTATGACGTCGGGTTTGGGTTGCGCGTGTCGGACGTATTGTTGCAGCAGTGGTTGCTTCTTAGTGAAGCCCCGACAGTTCCACTGCCACACCACGATCTCGTTACTGGGGCTGGCCATCGTGGTGCTGTACTTATGCATCACCTGAGATAGGGCTAGGGTGAATGACTGTAGGGCCCATGATGGGCACCGTTTCCATGCCTGGGCGAAGGCCTATGTGAGTCTCGATTTTGTCTATATGGGTTTCAACCCTGTCTGTTCGAGCAGCGAGGTTATTTACCGCAACGCCGATGTTGCGGATCCCGGTTTGAATTTCAGAAAGCAGCCTCCTCACTTCTTGTTCTTTCCGCCAGTCATTTATCGTGACATGTGCTTTGCGCCAATCACTTACTGTTGATTCGAGGTGCTCGAGCTGTTGAGACTCGAAACTGGCCGCCGCGCGTTTCTTTGTGGGCAGCGCCGCACTGTCGTTACCGTTCGTGACGGAAGTCGGGACTAAAGCAGGTTTAGGTATAGATGTCTGCACCATCGACTGTTTAATCTCTCGAATTTCTTGGGTTAATTGTAGCACGACCGTGCGTAACTGTGCGTTTTCGCGCTGCAATGCTTCTAATGCCACATCCCTAGGGTCACTCTTATTACTGTGTTCTGAGGCAGTAGCTCCCTGAGCCTTGCGTCTCAGCGAGCCCTTAACCGCATCTGCCCAGCTCACCTTGTCATGTAGGTCCGAATCTTGCTGGCCGGCTTGCTTCGGACGCCGAGAGCTTGAACGGCCACGGCTCGGTCCGGGGGTTTTGCTGCGCGCCCTGCTCCGAGACCTGCTCTGCCGGCGGGATGGAGGCCGCGCAGCCGAGCGAGACCGGGCCCGGCCTCGAGAGCGGGAGCGGGGACCAGGTGGGAAATGTTAGTCGTAGTTCTGCTGCTGTAGCTCTAGGGCGGCGTCCGCCGCTGCCCTCTGTCGGTCCCCGCGTCGTTTCTTAACAAGATAGGGGGTCTTGAATCGAGCCTTGCAGATATTATCGGCAGTGGGATGCGTTCCCCCACAAAGATGACACCTTGGCGTGCATGTGTGATTGGGGTCTGGGTTCGAGGCTCCGCAGCCTCTACACACACGGTCTTGGGGGTTCGGGCAGACGTCCATGCGATGGCCGACGCGTCCGCACTGGTGGCACACGTCAATCTGCTTTCTATAATAGGTGCACCTGAGCATAGCACCCCCGTAGTACACCCACGTTGGTACCCGGCCACCATCGAAGGCGATGATGACCGAGGCGATGTAACCCTGCACAAAAGTGTATGGAATGTGTGACATGTTCATTACTACTGAAGAACATGAAAAAGACATGGCAGAACAAAAATAAAATTCTACTTAAAACGCAAATACACATTATCACATTAATTTGCACTTGGCCACAACTTGAGTAACGGTGGCAAGGGAAAACAGAAGGTAATAAGCTTTTGCAGCAGCACATAGAAAACATTCGTAGAAAGGCCTATTCCTCAATCAAAGACGAAGTAAAATAAGCCAACAACACGACTTTTCTTTCGCCCCGAATGCAATGCTTAGTAGTAAAATTACGTCACTTAAGGCACTAAGTCGTACCTACTGGACACGCCTTTGTGTAATAAATACGAACTGCAAGTATCTGCATTTAGGACACTTGCAATGCTCATGCTTTCCAGAAGAAAAAAAACGTATCATGCCTACACATGAAGGTTGTTCGCGCGGTTTCCCCATTTACGATTACTGAGATAATACACAACACGAACAGTAATTTTTCAGCTGTTAGTACGTTTGAAGAACGTGACACACAGAAAAAGCACTGCGGGTGGAATGAAAAGCTGGGCAAGTTACTGAAGTTGCAGAATGAGACTTGGCACAGAAAAACACAAGTCATAGACCAGGTGACAATGAGGAGGAACATCTATTTGTCAGCTTTCTCTACCGGTAAGAGGGAAGTGTAGCACAATCAAGGCACAACGGCGTCCGGAGACTAATGGAGCACACATATGGACAGGGCCGTGTTCGTGTGTCCTTGGGTCTGCGCGCTCACCTGTTGTCTTTAGGCACCCGGAACAACCTTTCAGGGCTTGTTTTCGAGCTATTCGTGTACCACTGCACGACGCACGAGCGGTGCGAGTCGTGAAAAGGGTGAAACATCGTGGAGCACAAGCACGCAGCTATCGAGGATCGCGAAACTGCCCAGGCAGGTCAAGGCACAGCCTCGCCCCTCCCCCCCCCCCTAGCACAGGCTTCCCGATAACAGCAGATAACGAAATATGAAACGTCATGGAGCGGGCTAAGCTGGCTCCGGGCCGGCGGGCGCGCGCGGAGACAGCCGAAGGTGAGGGAGTTGCGAGAGAGAGCAAGGGAAGAGGAGTTGGGAGGAGGGGCGACGGAGCACAGCGTCCTGAATCGGCGCGCGCGGGCGCGCGCCGATCTAGGAGGTCGTACAAGCGAAACGGATTTGCTTGCCCGTCCTCCTGATGGATGGCGCCAACCGGAGCGGCCGCGTTTCCGAGGCCGGACTCCCTCCTCCGACTGAGTGGAGTACGGCCGTGGCAGTCGCTGCACGTGCCAGTGGAATAGGGCGCCAGCCGTTTCTCTTGGACTCTTACAGACCGGCACTTATCCGTGTCTTGCCGTTCCACACGATTTACCGCGACGACGCCTGCCCGTCCAGCGGGCCGAACTCCACTCTAGCACACATGCTACGGAAGTGCGGGTCGAGGCATCCCAAGTTCAGCAAGGAGGAGCGGGACTCGCGCCTGCGTGGCCCCGCTCTAGACAAGCAAATCCGGGCTGTCCGGCGTGCCCGTGACCGGGCCGGTGGGCTAGACCTGCCCGTCCCGACGTGGGACTAGCCGGGTGCGCGACGAGTTCGCGTCCTCGCCCGAACTCTCATAAAGCTCCTTCACTCACTTGGCAGCCTTGCCATTCTCGTTGCCGCGCGCACGGAACGCCTTTCGAACATTGTTGCTATCGAAATTTGGCGCGATGCCAATGTCGTGTCTCGTTTACGGCTACAGCTCGCGTGATCATCCCAGCAGGGCTATGCGGATTTTCTGATTTCCGTCGGTAAAACGCGATCGACAGCGCCGTGAAGCTTAGATTAGGGCTGCACTTTATGACAGGTATGTATTGGCATATGCAGCTTACCTCTCTGTTTCTGTCATTACTGACTCATACGAATAATCTCGACGAAGATGCAAATGTACGTTTGAGCTAGCGAAACAAACAATCTCTGAGCTCGCGCGACCTGGTTGAGTGAAACGGGAAGTGTTTTTTTTTTGTATCGTCTCGCGTGCATCCGTCGCTAGAACCCCGTCATTTCGCAACTTCACACCGTGCACACTTGCAGCTTTATAAATGCTCAGCGAATGCTCGTGATGTCGGCGTAGTTATCTGTCGGCGCCCAGCTCACCTGCACTGCCGGGCTGACTTGGGAAACAGTGTGCACTGTGGAAGTAGCTAATAGTGCTAGTTAGCAATCGTTGCTAGTTGTCGTTTCGTCATTCTTTTCGGTACCAAGTAAAGTAATATTTACTTGCACAAGGCTTTTATGTTCGTTTAGCGAATCGGGATGTAGTACGGTATGTACTGAGGCTCATTTTCCTGTGCGGCATTTCTGGACGAGTGGCGCGCCTTATTGTGTAACTGACCAGCCGGCAATATCATTACTAATAACAGACAAAGCCGGCAATATGATTACTAATATGGATAAGATAGTTCAAGTGGCTGAGGAGTTCTATAGAGATTTATACAGTACCAGTGGCACCCACAACGATAATGGAAGAGAGAATAGTCTAGAGGAATTCGAAATCCCACAGGTAACGCCGGAAGAAGTAGAGAAAGCCTTGGAAGCTATGCAAAGTAGGAAGGCAGCTGGGGAGGATCAGGTAACAGCAGATTTGTTGAAGGATGGTGGGCAGATTGTTCTAGAGAAACTGGTCACCCTGTATATACAATGCCTCATGACCGCTAGCGTACCGGAATCTTGGAAGTACGCTAACATAACCCTAATCCATAAGAAAGGGGGACGCCAAAGACTTGAAAAAATTATAGACCGATCAGCTTACTGTCAGTTGCCTCCAAAGTTGCCTCCAAACTCCTAAGGTAATCGCAAATAGAATCAGGAACACCTTAGACTTCTGTCAACCAAAGGACCAGGCAGGATTCCGTAAAGGCTACTCAACAATACACCATATTCACACTATCAATCGGGTGATAGAGAAATGCGCGGAATAGAACCAACCCTTATATATAGCGTTCATTGATTACGAGAAAGCGTTTGATTCTGTCAATACCTCAGCAGTCATGGAGGCATTACGGAATCAGGGTGTAGACGAGCCGTATCTAAAAAATACTGAAAGATATCTATAGCGGCTCCACAGCCACCGTAGTCCTTCATAAAGAAAAGCAACAAAATCCCAATAAAGAAAGGCGTCAGGCAGGGAGATACGATCTCTGCAATGCTATTCACAGCGTGTTTACAGGAGGTATTCAGAGACCTGGATTGGGAAGAATTGGGGATAAGAGTTAATGGAGAATGCCTTAGTAACTTGCGATTCACTGATGATATTGCCTTGCTTAGTAACTCAGGGGACCAACTGCAATGCATGCTCACTGACCTGGAGAGGCAAACCGAAGGGTGGGTCTAAAAAATTTATCTGCAGAAAACTAAAGTGATGTTTAACAGTCTCGGAAGAGAACAGCAGTTTACGATAGGTAGCGAGGCACTGGAAGTGGTAAGGGAATACATCTACTTAGGGCACGTAGTGACGGCGGATCCGGATCATGAGACGGAAATAATCAGAAGAATAAGAATGGGCTGTGTTACGTTTCGCCTACGACGCGCGGTAAAGCCGGCGCGGATGCAACGGACGCCGGGGCTTCGTTCAAAGCGGCAGACATTTTGGCCCGTTCGGCGCCGCCGCTACGCCTCCCTGCCAAGCGCGTCCAGGCATGTTCCAATGCCACGTGTCTTCATGTGCGTGTGTGTGTGTATGTGCATATTGGTGCCCACGCTTGTCGAAGCGCGGCAGCCGGGGAGAGGAGCTCCCCCAACTGTGAAGCGAGGGGGTCTGACCGGCGCCGACACGACGTATGCGCCACCTTCTCTTCCCATTGTGCCCGAACGGCGCCGGCACGACGGCTGCTCCACCTTCTCATCCCATTGTGCCCGAGCGGCACAGTCACGTGCTCGTCTATAGAGGGGTTCCTTCTTGCCCTCAACTGCGAGAGTATAAAAGCAGCTGCCCCCGGACGCCAAGAGGAGGCTCCGATTTCTGCTGTTGAGTTACGTGCTCTCCCGTCTCTCTACTTCGGTCGACCTGACCGCCCACTCTTTGCGATGTTAGAATAAACAAGTTGTTTTGTTGTTACCAGTCGACTCATGCTTTGCCGGGACCTTCGGATGCTTCCAGTTGTGCCCCAGGCCGCCAGGCCAACGCTACCCTTGGGGCTTGCGACCCAGGTGCAACAACGGGCGTCAGCGCCGAGTTCCCAACAACTCGTGCCAGCGGTGCGATTCCAACAACTGTCTGCCAGCGGTGAGATCGCGACAACGGACGCCAGCAGCGAAGATATGCAGTTGACTGTATGCTGAGCAGCACAACGACCATCCGGGAGCAGTGCAACGAGCCCTGTGTGATGACTGGTTGCCTGCAGCGGAACGACTGCGCTGAATTCTTGGCTGCGAGGTTTGGTGAGTGCGGGACTTTCTTCTTCTGAGTTTTGCCAGGCTTTTGTTAGTGTCAGAAACAGAGCTGGTAATTGTGGTTGTCGTTGCTGCCGGGTCAGTTTGCGGCAAGACAATAATAGGCAGTAGAGAAAGCAGCATTCAGAGCAGCCATGGATTTGAAGTCGTTGCGCAAACCGAAATTGCTGGAGCTTGCAAGAGAGTTGGGTCTGGATGTCTCAGACAAACTCAGAAAACCAGAACTGCTAAAGGCTATTCTTGAGTTAGAAGCTGAGGATGACGAGCTGTCGGAATGCCTTGAGACCATTGAGGAGAGGGCAAAAAGACATGAGCGCGAACTTAAAGAGCAAAAAGAGAGACAGGAGCGCGAACTTAGAGAGCAAAAAGAGAGACAGGAGCGCGAACTTAAAGAGCAGAAAGAAAAAGAAGAGCGCGAACACGCTTTGGAAATGAAGCGTCTCGAGGTAGAGATGGAACGCGCTCGTAATGGAAGTCAGGCACACGGTGCAGGAGAACGCGTATTGTTCAAAATGACTGACCTGATGCGGCCGTTTAAGCTTGGAGAGGACATTGGTTTGTTCCTGGTTAACTTTGAGCGAACGTGCGAGAAGCAGGGGTTCTCTCGGGAAACGTGGCCACAGCGCTTGCTCACTTTGTTACCCGGCGAGGCGGCCGACGTAGTCGCTCGCTTGAATAGAGAGGAGGCAGAGGATTTCGACAAAGTGAAATCGAGTCTGCTAAAAAAGTACGGGCTGTCAGCGGAGGCGTTCCGTCGGAAGTTTCGGGAAAATGAGAAAGGCAGAAGTGAGTCATACACAGAGTTTGCGTACAGGCTTATGTCAAACATGCAGGAGTGGCTCAAAGAAGAGAAAGCGTTTGGTGACCACGAGAAAGTTCTGCAGTGTTTCGGGCTGGAACAGTTTTATAGTCGGTTACCTGAGAACGTGCGGTACTGGGTCTTGGATAGGCCAGACGTTTGTACGGTGGCTAAAGCCGCTGAGCTAGCCGAGGAGTTTGTGACGCGTCGGGCTCGCGGAGCTAAGGACGGTCAAAAGGGTGAGTTTGGCTCGAAGTTTGAGAGGCCGAAGTTCACACCCATGAGAGCAAAGGGAACACACGTAGTGCGGATGCGAGTGAAAGCAGTCCGACAGAACGTAAGGAGACGGCGGCAGCCGAAGCCGAACGCAGAAAGCGGTTCGAGATGAGGCAAGCGCGCGTGTGTTATACGTGCCAGAAGCCGGGTCACTTTTCGGCGCAGTGTCCGACCAAACGTAAGGAGACGGCGGCAGCCGAAGCCGAACGCAGAAAGCGGTTCGAGACGAGGCAAGCGCGCGTGTGTTATACGTGCCAGAAGCCGGGTCACTTTTCGGCGCAGTGTCCGGAAACAAAACCAAAAGTTGTGTTTTTGTCATTATGCAGCACTGACGAGAACATGAAGCTTCTCGAGCCTTACATGCGAGACCTCCTCGTGAACGGGAAAGAGTGCCGAGTGCTTCGCGATTCCGCAGCTACAATGGATGTAGTTCACCCCTCTTACGTAGAACCCCATATGTTCACGGGCGAGTGCGCATGGATCAAGCAAGCCGTGGAAGCTCATAGCGTGTGTCTGCCCGTAGCAAAAGTGCTTATTGAAGGACCATTCGGAGCGCTTGAGACGGAGGCCGCAGTGTCATCTATGCTGCCCCCCCAGTACCCGTACCTATTTTCGAACAGGTCCGATCACCTCCTGCGCGAGAAGGGGCTTTTGTTTGGTGAGGCTAGCGTTCAGGCACTAACCAGATCGAAGGTTCGGGAGCTCGCTGCAAAGGCGGTAGTTGCGGGGCCGACGTTATCAAACAATGAAAAAGGGTCAGAGGCGCAGCAAGCCGATATTCAGAGCACGCCCGAACTGAATAAAATTGAGTCTGTAACGTTAAAGGCACCAGATACTGGAGAGGAAAATCCCGATGCGGGAAAGTTAGAAGAGCTATCTGCAGATTTGCTCATCGCGCCTACGTCAGACGGACTTAATAGGTTGCTAAAAGTCAGCCGGTCGGCTTTGATAGCCGAGCAAAAAAAGGATGGCAGCCTAGAAAACGTACGCTGCATTGTCAAGGAAGGTATCGCCAAGAAAAATGCTGGCTTTGTGGAAAGAGGTGGAGTCCTGTACCGGAAGTATCTAGACCGCAGGGGAGTGGAGTTCGATCAGCTGATCGTGCCTCAGTGCTACCGTCAGGATCTGTTGCGCTTGTCGCACGGGGCGTCGTGGTCCGGACACCTAGGAGTTAAGAAAACTAAGGACCGTCTCTTGCAAGAGTACTATTGGCCAGGGTGTTTTCGGGACGCAGACCATTTCGTGAGGACATGTGACACCTGTCAGCGGGTGGGCAAACCAGGGGACAAATCGAGGGCGCCGTTGAGATTGGTACCTATCATTACGGAGCCTTTTAGACGGCTCGTTATTGATACAGTGGGACCTCTGCCGGTAACAGCCACGGGGTACAGACACATTTTGACTGTGATCTGCCCAGCGACAAAGTTCCCTGAAGCAGTGCCACTTAAAGAAATCAGCTCAGTTGAGATAGTCAATGCACTACTGTCCATATTTGCGCGAGTTGGTTTTCCTGCGGAAATCCAATCAGATCAGGGCACAGTGTTTACTAGCGCTTTGACGACAACTTTTCTCGAAAGGTGTGGGGTAAAGCTGTTACACAGCTCAGTGTACCACCCACAGTCGAATTCCGTTGAGAAGCTCCACTCCGTCATGAAGCGCGTGTTGAGAGCATTGTGTTTTGAACATCAAACTGACTGGGAGCTGTGTCTGCCTGGGGTGATGTTTGCATTACGGACCGCGCCGCATGCGGCTACGGGGTTTTCGCCAGCTGAGCTGGTGTACGGTCGCTCGCTGCGATCTCCGCTTCGCATGCTTCGAGAATCGTGGGAAGGCAGGGGCGACGACCCAGTCGTGGTGGAGTACGTGCTTAAGCTCCTCGAACGCTTAAGAAGGGCACAGGACTTGTCAGGTGAAGCAATGGCAAAGGCCCAGCAGAGGGCCAAGGTTTATTATGATCGGACAGCCAGGGCCCGTCGTTTTGAGGTGGGCGATGAGGTCATGATATTGCGCACATCGCTAAACAACAAACTAGACGTGCAGTGGGAGGGCCCAGCACGAATTGTTCAGAAACTGTCGGACGTTAACTACGTGGTGAGTCTGCCAGGAAAGCGGAAAGCACAGCAAGTTTACCACTGTAATCTGCTCAAACCTTATAGACAAAGGGAAGCAGTGGTGTGCATGATGGTAAACGTTCCTGAAGAGCTTCCGGTCGAGCTTCCGGGACTAGGCTCAGTGACGAACAGGGAAGACACCGGTCAAGTCATTAGTGACCTTATCAGTAAAGCACCGCTGTCGCCTGAGCAGAAAACCGAACTACACCAGCTCTTACAAGAGTTTCAAGGTCTGTTCTCTGAGAGGCCTGGTAGGACTTCTGTCCTTACTCATGATATAGAACTTACCTCCCCAGAGCCAGTACGATCCAAGGCGTACCGGGTGTCACCCCGCCAGAGCGATATTATGGAGGCTGAGGTAAAGAAAATGCTACAGCTCGGTGTTATTGAGGCAGGTGAGAGTGATTATACCTCCCCTTTGATTTTAGTTGAGGTACCGGGCAAGGAACCTCGTCTTTGCGTCGACTACCGCAGGCTTAATTCCATCACTAAGGATCAAATTTATCCGATCCCTAACATCGAGGAGCGCCTTGAGAAAGTTAGTAGCGCTCAGTTTATTTCCACCCTAGATCTTGTCAGGGGTTATTGGCAGGTTCCACTTACAGAAGAGGCTAGTAGGTATGCGGCGTTCATTTCACCAATGGGAACATTCCGTCCTAAAGTGTTGAGTTTTGGTTTGAAGAACGCGCCATACTGCTTTTCAAGCCTCATGGATAAAGTGTTGCGGGGACAGCAAGAATTCGCTTTACCGTATTTAGACGACGTAGCGATATTCTCCGCATCCTGGTCTGAGCATATGGCACACTTGCGGGCAGTGCTAACCCGCCTGCGCGAAGCGGGCTTGACAGTCAAGGCTCCTAAGTGCCAGTTAGCACAGGCCGAGGTTGTCTACCTCGGTCACGTGATTGGTCGGGGTCGTCGCCGCCCCTCTGAAATAAAGGTGGCCGCTGTGCGAGACTTCCCGCAACCGCGCACGAAGACCGATATTCGGTCATTCTTAGGTGTCGCCGGCTACTATCAGAGGTACATCCCCAGGTACTCTGATATCGCGGCTCCCCTGACGGATGCTCTAAGAAAGACAGAGCCGCAAACAGTCGTCTGGGACGAGACAAAGGAAAGAGCTTTTAGCGCCCTAAAGAGTGCCCTAACAAGCCAGCCTGTGCTACGATCGCCAGACTATACAAAAGGGTTCGTTGTTCAGTGCGATGCTAGTGAGCGAGGCATGGGCGTTGTACTGTGCCAACGGGAAAATGGAGAAGTAGAACACCCCGTCCTGTATGCTAGTCGTAAACTGACCAGTCGTGAGCAGGCGTATAGCGCCACCGAGAAAGAGTGTGCATGTCTCGTGTGGGCCGTTCAGAAATTGTCATGCTATCTAGCCGGCTCGAGGTTTATCATTGAGACGGATCACTACCCTCTCCAATGGCTGCAGACCATCTCTCCCAAAAATGGCCGCCTCCTGCGCTGGAGCCTCGCTTTGCAACAATATTCCTTTGAGGTGCGTTACAAAAAGGGGAGTCTCAACGGTAACGCCGATGGCTTAAGTCGAAGCCCCTAACGTAGGAATCAGCCTCAAAATTGTTTGTTACTGATGTTTTTCTTCCTGAGGCAGGATTTTTAACATATTGCTTTTGTTTAGTGTTTCAAAGTGATGATGTGCTTTCTAGTGCAATTTTCCAATTTGTGGACGCGTTCTGAGTGCTGCTAGACTACTGTAAGGAACTAGGCAGTGGTATAAAAGGGGAAAGAGCCTGGCAGGGCTTAGTGAGGGTTGTGCCGTGCTTGCTGACTGAGCGGTTGAGTTTCAGCGTAGTTCTAACGCTTGCCGGGAACGAGAACAAAAATGTGAACTCTCCCGAAGTCACTTTGCAGTGTCCTGTGCGAACCTGATCGAGAGAACGAGGCCTTCTCTGTGCGCTGCGCTCAAGAAACGTCGAGGGACGCCCGACTTCGGTTATGAGCATCATCGAGCGACATCCCTCCGGACAGCGGATGCAGTCCCCTGACCATCGGGATCTCCTTCCCCCGGCGGGGCGGTCTGTTACGTTTCGCCTACGACGCGCGGTAAAGCCGGCGCGGATGCAACGGACGCCGGGGCTTCGTTCAAAGCGGCAGACATTTTGGCCCGTTCGGCGCCGCCGCTATGCCTCCCTGCCAAGCGCGTCCAGGCATGTTCCAATGCCACGTGTCTTCATGTGCGTGTGTGTGTGTATGTGCATATTGGTGCCCACGCTTGTCGAAGCGCGGCAGCCGAGGAGAGGAGCTCCCCCAACTGTGAAGCGAGGGGGTCTGACCGGCGCCGACACGACGTATGCGCCACCTTCTCTTCCCATTGTGCCCGAACGGCGCCGGCACGACGGCTGCTCCACCTTCTCATCCCATTGTGCCCGAGCGGCACAGTCACGTGCTCGTCTATAGAGGGGTTCCTTCTTGCCCTCAACTGCGAGATTATAAAAGCAGCTGCCCCCGGACGCCAAGAGGAGGCTCCGATTTCTGCTGTTGAGTTACGTGCTCTCCCGTCTCTCTACTTCGGTCGACCTGACCGCCCACTCTTTGCGATGTTAGAATAAACAACTTATTTTGTTGTTACCAGTCGACTCATGCTTTGCCGGGACCTTCGGATGCTTCCAGTTGTGCCCCAGGCCGCCAGGCCAACGCTACCCTTGGGGCTTGCGACCCAGGTGCAACAACGGGCGTCAGCGCCGAGTTCCCAACAACTCGTGCCAGCGGTGCGATTCCAACAGCTGGGGTGCGTTTGGCAGGCATTCTCAGATCATGAACAGCAGGTTGCCATTATCCCTCAAGAGAAAAGTGTATAATAGCTGCGTCTTACCAGTACTCACCTACGGGGCAGAAACCTGGAGGGTTACGAAAAGGGTTCTACTTCAATTGAGGACTACGCAACGAGCTATGGAAAGAAGAATGATGGCTGCAACGTTAAGGGATAAGAAAAGAGCAGATTGGGTGAGGGAACAAACACGAGTTAATGACATCTCAGTTGAAATGAAGAAAAAGAAATGGGGGGGGGGCATGGGCAGGACATGTAATGAGTAGGGAAGATAACCGATGGTCATTAAGGGTTACGGACTGGATTCTAAGGGAAGGGAAGCGTAGCAGGGGGTGGCAGAAAGTGAGGTGGGCGGATGAGATTAAGAAGTTTGCTGGGACGACATGGCCACAATTAGTACATGACCGGGGTTGTTGGAGAAGTATGTGAGAGGCCTTTGCTCTGCAGTGGGCGTTACCAGGCTGATGATGATGATTGCGCGGGCGCATTACACCTGATTCGGCAATCCCAACACGTCACTGCCTTCTCGCTCCGAACCAGTTGTCTGCGGTGGCGCTCCAGTCGCGATGGTTCGCGGTGAGGGCGTAGCTACGACGTCACGAGGCGGCCCCTGGTGGCTACTGTCGTGACGGTAGCGTGTCTCTTTCTCCTTGGCACTGCGCCGGGTACGTTCATGCTTCCTCTCGTCCGTCAACACCTTTGTGACTAGGACTGAGCTCACGCACGTTGCCTTCGCCCGTGCGGGGAGCGCATACCACGTGTTGATCCTGTCCGGACGCTAAGCCGGGGAAAGGGTGCGTAGTGCTCGCGCGAGGTTGTACCCCGCCGAGCCGCACTTATCGGAGGCCCGAGCCTAAGGAGATTGCCCGAGCTCTCGCGAGTTCGCCCATCGGTTATCGCGAGAGCAAGTAGCATAGCCGCCGGGACTTTTCCTAGCGGCTTGTCCCAGCTTGAGCCTGTGCTCTCGCAGAGACGTGCTACAGGCGCCCATGACTGTATTTTCCGCCCTTGGTGCGGGACCCCTTTGGTTCCCCGCCGCCCCGGGACCGGGCTTTTGTGCAGTGTCGGCTGCCGCCGGATACAATAAACGGTTTCCGTCTACTTAGGGCAATAGTATGTTTTTGCATGCGTCGCTGGGTAGTCCCTTGTGGCCGGAGCTCGCGCGCAGCGGCGCTAGAGGCTGACGGCTAGCACGGCCCTGTGGCTCGCTAAGCTCGAAACCGCTGTGGTCGGTACTCCTATGAGACCTCAAGACCCCACAAGGTTCGGCCAATAAAAGTAAGTTTCGTCATTCACAGTATTGGTACTGTGTTCGCTGCCGTCACTACTACGTGCCAATACCGATGCTCTTTGTGTACAGGCACCAGTTCAAAAAAAGGACGCGGTCGACCGCTATGTTCGTACCATGGCGCGTTCTAAGAGGGAGACAGGCGCCCCACAAACAGGAGGTATATATCACCGATTTTAGTCATTTTAACCACTGTTTGGCATTTTTGTAGATGTACACACACTTTATGTGGGTAAATAACGTATGCAACTTGACATTGTGTGCCTCCCCACTGCCTGTGTATGTATGTATGTACACCTAGCACTATGGCACACCAAAAAGCAAGACATGCAGTGGTGAAACGTGACATTCGCCCTAAGAACTACACGTCATGCCCTATTCGATTCATGCATTCTTGTGCGTACTCATACTGTTTTATTACTTATTCACTTTACGCCACAGGTGCAGCAGTTTCAGGTCAAGAAGGAGCTTGTAAAGCATTGCCGAAGCTCTTCTTTCAGCCGTTCGTCACGCTAAGAAACCTCCGGGTACAAAACATTCACCAGCGGGCGCCATGGCTAGCTGACCATGACAAAATATGACGGCGCGTACACGTTGTTCCGGTCTTGTCTCACACGCTACTTGTTCGGCCGCGAGTTTCGCGTGGGGCGGCTGTCGGCGGCGTGCAGCGGCGCCTGCCAAATTGTCTTTCGTGGCCACCGCACGATGGCGCCACAATGCTTTGAAAAAAAAGGGGGGGGGGGTCCCTAAAGGCAGATGAGGAGACTGATGAGAGTGGAGAGGGAATCGAGTCAATCGGCACACACTGTGATGTCGATGCTTGGCTGAAGAAAATGGAGGCTTTCCAGGAAGAGCTTGTCAAACAGGTTGAAGAGCTCAAAAATCAGCTAAATAGGGAGCGTGATGCACGGAAGGTAGCGGACAAAAGACTTGAAGCAGCCGAGGAAAAGCTGAACAGGGCCGCCATTGTGAATGAGAATAGTCGTGACAATAGCACGCAGTCTCCCGACGTGTAAGGATAGGGAGTGCCAGCAAAGTAAGTGGAATGCGTTAGGGGTTAGCTGGTAAGAGCGGCACCTACCTTGAGGCCACCACTCGGAAAAAGCAGAAGCTCGGGTGTCAAAGAAATACCAAAGAGAAACAACGTTCTCGTTGGAAAGGAAAAAAAAAGAAACCGAAAAGCTGGTTGAACAGGGAGAAATGAGAAGTGATTGCCGAACGACAGAACGCATCCCGAGAGCACAGGCAGGCAAAAAAAGTGCAGCTGCCGCTGGAGGAAGTGGCCAGTAAATGGGAAGTAAACCAGGAGAAAAAGTCTTTGGTTCAAATACTGGCGCAAGCAAAGATAAAAGGTGAAAGTGAACGTTGCTTGTCAGAAATACGTGAGAAAAACAAGGCCCCACCTAGAATATTTTGTGACCACATAAAATTACAACAACTTATCCTAGAAGAAGATGGAAACAAACTGGAAGGGGAAGCGGCAATAAATTACATCCGAAAAGTAACAGCCGAATCATTCCAAGGCAATGATGAGGTTGTATTTGAAGAAAAAAAGGGCATGAAAGAGAACCAGGTGGAAAAGGAGCTGTTGCTGACAAATTTCAACTGGAACAAAGCCGAAGAGAAAACTCCTAAGCGCACAGCCACATCCCTAGACGAGGTTCCCGTTAGGCTGATTAATAAACTAGGGCGAAAAAGTAAGGAAGCTCTGGTGAAAACAGTGGAAAAACTTTAAAAGATAGACGAATACCAGGCAGTTGACGACAAAGTAGAATGAATATAATTTATAAAGGTAAGGGGGAGAAAGATAGAATTCACTCGTATAGACCGTTGACCATTACATCGGCAATATACAGGCCAGCAATGCAGGCAATCAAATTAAAGGTGCAAGCATGGGCAGAGAATAATGGCATTATGGGAGAACATCAGAATGGCTTCAGAATAGGTAGGCGTTTGGATGGTAACTTAGTTGTTCTTACTCAGTGTATTGAAATATCAATAGTAGAAAGCAAACCGTTACATGTGGCCTTTTTAGACATTAGAGGAGCCTATAACAACGTACAGCGCTGGAAGGGGAATGCTTAGGTGACGATTGTCTACAGCTTTTGAGAGAGATTTACCTAGAAAGTACCGTTTGCGTTGAATGGGAAGGGATGAGGAGCGAGGAGAATGTTGATATCAACAAGGGACTGAGGCAGGGGTGCCCTTCATCCCCACTGCTGTTTATGATGTACATGGTGAGGATGGAGAGGGCGCTAGAAGGAAGTAATATCGGGTTTAATCTCCCATACGAACAGGCGGGTACAGTAGTTGAGTAGGAGCTTCCAGGTTTATTTGATGCGGACGACATTGTGTTGCTAGCTAACAAGCAAAGTGATTTGCAACGTCTGGATAATATCTGTGGACAGGAAGGCAAGAATTTAGGTTTGAACTTTAGTGTTAGAAAATCAGGTGTTATGGTATTCAATGAAAACAGTGAACAGACAGTGGCAATGGAGGGCCAGGAAACACCTCAGGTAAGAGAATATAAATATCTTGGTATATGGATAAACGAAGGCAATAGATATATGGAAACACAGGAAAAAAAACTATAACAGTGAAGCGGAAGAGAAATGCAGTCATAATGAAGCACAGAGCGCTATGGGGATACAATAGGTACTAGGTGCTCCGGGGTATGTGGAAATGTGTAATGATTCCAGGACTTACTTTTGGAAATTCGGTTGTTTGCTTTGAATCAGAGGTACAATCACGACTCGATGGGAACCAAAGGTCAGTGGGACGCCTCGCATTGGGCGCTCACGGGAAGACTACAAATGAAGCTGTGCAGGGTGATATGGGCTGGGCTAGTTTTGAAGTGAGGGAATCTCACAGTAAAATTGGTCATGAAGAACGACTGAGGAATATGGAAGAAAGTAAACGGGCTGGGAGAGTGTTGAGGTATCTGTACAGGAAAAACATTGATTCATAGTGGAGGAAAAGAACTAGAAAGCTTACCAGCAAGTATGCGGCCTGCAGGGTGGGCAACACAGCAACAGAGAACTTCAAGCGGAAAGACATAGAGGCTTAAATAATCTCATGGCTGGCGTCAATGGAAAAGAAACCTGCCATGAGCAACTACTTAAGAGGAAAAAACAAAAACAGGAAAGAAACAATTTATGATAACTCAAAGGGAAGCTCATTACTTTTCAAGCGCGATCGGGATGCCTTAGTACACGCACCTATAAAGCGAGATATAAGAAAGAAGAAGAAGCATGTGCTTGCTGCGGTAAAGCTAGGGAAATGATGGAGCATGTCTTACTAAAATGTGAAGATATCTGCCCAGCGGTCGATTTAGGCACCACTGGCCTCCTTGAAGCCCCTGGGTTGAGCGAGAGCAGTTTAAAAGTAAACGTGTCCGCAATAGAAATTAGTAAGGGGCGATTGGAAGCCTGGTGGAAGAAAAGTAGGTTCCTCCTGGCTTTTGTAACTCCCTCTCCAGCTTATCGTACTGAGGAGGCCTCCCGTCCAACCATCTAAAGTGGGCGATGTAGACAAATAAATATATCGCTTTAAAAGAAAAACTATAATGTAATAACTAATTAAATCAGCCAGTCGAACATCGTTATAACAAAAGGGGATATAGCGATATAATGGATATAACGAAGTAAGTGAAAAAAAATTCTCCTTGCAATCCCTATAGAAATCAATGTATTTAAGACCTCGTTTTAAGAAAGTAAAATTGTCCTGCTAATGAATATAAAGAACTAGATTTGCCTCAGAAATAATAATAATAATAATAATAATAATAATAATAATAATAATAATAATAATAATAATAATAATAATAATAATAATATACTTGACCCTTGCAGACCGAATAATATGGCTTTCGGTGGGGTTCAGCCTACATTCGATTCCTACAGCGCGGACTGATTCATACCGGGCGTGGGAACTACAAATTTTTTTCTTGTGTTTACGGGGGTGTTGGAAGCGCCCTGCAGAATGCAAATGTTGGTTTGAATGCCGTATTACCATAGGAGGGTAACTCCTCATTAGGTGCGAAATTGTACGAAAAAGAAGGAAAACAGGAAATAAGATAATAAATTCAAGGGTACTGTTGAGAATAGCACATCAGAAACGCTCGCGCCCTTATTGGTATCCAGGCATGGGAGTGTGCACTCAATTCCGAAGAAAGGATCAATCAGCATCGCGCTCGGCTTGAATTATTCATGCCGGAACGACAGGATACGACCCCTCCCCCCCCCAACCTCCATTTAGTCTTTCTTGTTTTCTTTCACCCTTTTCTTTTACAGTTTAACTTTAACTTTTAACAAAATTATTACGTACAGATTTTAAATGAACAAGTTGAGATTTAATTATAGCTCTTACATATCGAGATTACCCGGCGAGCTCAGAATTCAGCCTTCGCGGCTGATGCAGGCGGCGTTGTTTACGACCTCGAGTTAACGTAAACATTGACCACAAAGAATCAGATCTGCAAGAGGAACAATGAAGTCAAGAAAGAGAAAAGGGCAGGCAGTGTCACTTGATCTGTTGCGCCGAAGAAAACTCGCACCTTAGTAGATATAGCCTAATAGAATTAACAGGGAGGACGCAGGCACACAAGGGCTAATTTTATTTGTCCCCGACTCCTTGTAAAGGACGAGGAATACACACTAGGCTCTAAAACGCTGCCGAGCAGTTAACGTTCTCCGATGAAAAGAAAAGCCTTAGGCAACATTTTTTCTCCCCAAGGCACAGGAGACAAAACTGCAGGGTGTAGTGAGGCTCTGATAAGTCCTCAGAAGAATGCGGCACCCTGTCTGAATTGTTTCTGGCCAGGCACCCATGGCCGTGTAAATCGTGTCAGACGGTATCGCTTCGTCCCGGGTGTCGGTAAACAAACTGCATGTGTGTTGATCTGGCGAGCAGAGATTGCCGGACACTTAGTGGAAACGCGACGCTGTCATCCAACATTTCTCGCGCATTGTGTTTTATTTAGTCATTTACTCTAAATACCCGCACAGGCATTACATAGGGGTGGGATGGATCACAAGTGAAACGTGATTACATAATAAACATCACTAAATGCCTTAAACAAAGATAAATATATATACAAAAACGAGAGAAGAAGGGAAAACGAGGAATCGATATTTCTTAATCAGGACAATATAAAGCCAAGAGACAACGAAATAGCAGAAAGCATCAGGGAAATTAGCTGTGGTTGAAATTGAAATGTATAAAATAAGAAAGAAAATGAAACTGAAAGTGGACGAAAAGATAACTTGCCGCCGGTGGTAGCTGAAGCCGCCATGGCTGTAAGTGTCGCTGGCGAACACTCCGAGGGCTAGATCTAGTAAACACAAATACCCAAGCTAGTGGACGGTTTGATAGCCGTCGTGGTATCACAATTGGTAGTGCCACACGCGCAATGCGGAAGTTGTGGGTTCGGCTCCCACCGGCGGCAAGTTGTGTTTTCGTCCACTTTCATTTCTGGACTATTTGGAGCCTCGCACAGACAAGTACGGGCAGCAATCAAACTGAGAACAGAACATGGAATCTTCAGCACCCCACCAAACAAGAAGCTCCTCCCAATCAGCGAACTCGTGAACACTTGGATAAATGACTTTTACGAAGATGATAGCGCTTCATATTGTTTCCCGGGGAAGAAATATGTAATAGCAGGCCTACAAAAGCGACTGTTTCTTTGAATTTAAAGAAGCTATACGCCGAGTGGAAAAGGAATCATAACATAAAGCGTGGATTTTTGATGTTTGCAAGTTTGCGACCCCCAAACTGCGTGGTAATAGGGGAAAGGGGCACACACTCCATTTGCGACTCCACAGATCACCAAAATTTTAAGTTGGTGATTCACAGTTCTGGATTAAACAAGGCCTTGGAAGAAATCTTGGCATAACACAAAAAGTGAAGATTGGATGTAAGGGAGGTGTCAGACCTTCCGCGGTGCAGATAGCGCTGAAAGGGCGCTCCGTAACAGCCAGTACTTAACAATGAAGTGGGCCACATACATGTACCGCAATGTGTAGTTTCCCTACGATGCAAACTCGAAACTCTTCTGCTAACACCGGATTATTTTCGCGAGAAAGTTTTGGAGATGCTAACGAAAGTTAAACTTCATCATTCTATCAGCAAAAACAAGCATCGTGCCTTCGTGATTCATAGCCAAAGCCGGGGGCGGATTATTCAGCGTTCAAAGCGTTCAAGTGAACCGGGTCTTCCGGGCTTAGGGGGCCCCCGAGGAGTGCACTGCCGACGAGAACATGATGCTTCTCCGAGCCGGCCGGATGCGCGCAGTCTGTCCGAGAGCACCTAGCACCTAACACCTCTGCCGCGTTCAGCGATCCTGCCGTTCAACAATTCAGCGAGCCTGCCCGTACCGCCGCTGCTTCAACTGCTTGTGACGCTGCGATTTTACGGCGCAGGAACGTTTCAAGTCATCACCGGCAATCTTATTAACGTTTCACAACCATGCCAGTATCCCGCATAATAAGCCGTGTATCACATATAATCGCTGCGCGGTGGTTCCGCGAGCTCGTAAAGATTCCACATGCTGTCGAGGTCGATGAGCTGACCAGGCTCCTCTTTGGCGAAGTTCACCTTCTTCATGTCCACAGCGAACAAAGCGCTCAAAACATATGAACTGCAACACGGTTGACGTACGCAGGGCGCACAAATCCAGTAGAAAAGAAGCGCTAACCAAGCCACACACAAGGTGCACAACCAACAGGTGTAGACGTCAAAATATCCACAGAACAGTTTAACGGGTGCTACTTGTGGCCAGACAGACAAAAAACGATAACCCGACAACCGTTTGCAATATTGATTTAGCTTATTGGGCAACGCTAATTTGCAAACCTTTAGACATTTACGTTATCGTTAACATCACGATCATTTATTTGTGCTTCAGTTTCAGACCCATGCTCGTGGTGATTGTACTACATTTTTGAGCTTCCTTGCATGTTTTAGGATGTTATGTTTCTCTTTAAAGCTAAGAAATTTAACAATGATTGGTCGAGTAGTTCCGGCTTTGCATTCTCTTATTCTGTGTGGACACTCAATTTCACCCACGTCCACGCCCATCTTTTCACATACAAATTTAGTAACTGTTCTTTCTATTTTTGCCCATTTTTCCAGTGAACTTTCAGGAACACATTTAAACATTTAGTTGCTTCCTCACATACGGCTGTTTAGGTCGTCTACAACAAGGCCAGATGGCTTCATTTGTTTTCATTCGATGTTTTTAAACTGGTTGCCATATTCTTTTAGCACGGAGCTCACATTCCTAACGTCAAGATGAACGTTGCTGACGGTTTGGAAACGCTTTTCTAGTTCAGAAAGGCGTCAATTAATGTTCGTCATATTTAATTAAATGTCTTTTAGTTTGCTACATACATACTTCTGAAACTTTTCACTCGATGTTGCCAGTTCCTTAACAATCGTCAATACTTGATCTACCTTGTCTGGGTCGGGGTTTGTTTCCCCACCGCCGGCACAGACAATAATTTGAGCAAGGCGAAACAAAACTAGTGAGCACCATCCCACAGCCCTCGGATGACGTATAACACACTCTACTTGAAGCCACACAAGGTGCTTATTTCGGGCGAAACTACCCGTACCAACAAAACAAGCGATTCCAATACGGTATGTAGAGAGGTCAATATCTATGTCAGAATGCTCAGTTGGGATTTTCAGTCAATACAAATTATAAACCTTTCATAATGGGTTTGAAACATACTCACCTAGATAGCAGGTACATGGAGTGGGGTTATCTCAAGAATTTGGCCGCAAATCCCCTGAGAGGCTGTTAATGATAGAGGTGCCTCCTACGTCCCTGTTCAGCCAAGCCGGGCTGGATTCATACACTCTCGATAGGTAGTGTGCATGCGCATGTTTGCTTTAGTCTGCTAGCGTTTGAGTGCGAAGCGCGATACAGATGAGAGGTGGGGACACAGTGAAAACAGTCTGACGAAGGTGCATGAAAATTTCACCGTAATGTGTGTTTTAGAATAAAAAAAGACATACCGCGTCAGCACCAAGTAATCCCTTTAGGAGAGCATAATGAATCAGTTAAGCTCCTCTGATGCTTTTTATACTTTACAAAGATGTTGACACGTTGGTGTGGGGCTATTCAGTGGCAGATGATTGTCTGGCAGGTAAGTTGTACTCTTAAGGAAAAAAAAACATTCGGCCCTTGTATATTTACCTTTACCTTTATGTGCAACCTGTTGTTCGTTTCGATGTTGTGGTCAGGATTAATGGCGTAGCGTTCATGATAAATCTCGGCGCCGTGTTTCGAAGGCCACTTGCAGCTGCGCAGCGGGTGTTCTTTCATTGATTCGACCACGCACTGTTCTTTTCCTCCCAAAGTGCGTGGGGTGGTCACTCTCAAGGACTGTGCTCAGCCTGGGCGTGATCAATGAACGAGAAAAGATGAAGTAAAAGCAAAATGACGAAGGCAGAAACGGTAAACATAGGACATGAAGAATGAATGCCGCGAAACACGAGGAGACAGGAGGAAGCTGTAACGAAAGGAGAGAAGACGCGCCTGAAAAGCAAGTGTTCCATCAGTATGGAGCCCGTAAATTACTTCGCACGTGTCGCTTTAACAATAGCCGCTGCGCACGTTCGTGCGAGTGTGCGGAAGAACTTTGCCTCAACCATGCATCAAGCTGGAAGTTGAAAAAGAGAATTAATGTGAATATCTATCGCCATAGTCACTGAAACTGGCTATCAGGGCAACTATCCTTGAGTACAAAAACGGCGACACTCAAGAATTCAAAATAAGTAAAAGGGGGTTTTCAGAACTTGGGCCCTACACAGTAAATGAACATATGTGGTATACGTGGCAGCCAATTTTCGCTGCTACGAAGACAACAAAACATTGTTCTCTGAAGACACGGGTCTGTGGAAGTCACATTGTTGCGTAGCAAACAGGTTCCCAAAGGCATCTTTCAGAGTCTAGTATAAGGCGCGTGTATGGCGTCGTTTGTCTTAATACAACGAATTCTATGCAGCACAAGCCGTATGCAGGACGTCAACTGGATTAGAAACCATATTTTTAAGAACTTTCCACTGCCCTTTTTACTCAGAGTCGTGGGCACACAAGGTGCGATAGCAAAATCTATAGAGGTTCGTATGGCGAGCGTTTCCACATTCACCGGCATATTCAGACAAGCTGCTTTGTGTGAAAAGGATGCAGCTCTTTGTTTGTAAGTCGCAATAAATTGCGGAATATTCCTTAGGTGTAATGCCTTCGTGGCAATATGCACCATCCCCATTTATCAGGCAATATTGACACATAATACGATTAGATGTAAGCCCCGAATTTGACATTTTACAAACAGGATGCTATTTAAAAAAAGTTTGATGAGATTAAATAATAAAAAATAAGAATCTCATTGCACATTTGTCATAATTTGGCCTGTTCTGTTCAGGAGGTCACATGAAGAGGCGGACATTACTTGAAATGTGCAGGTAGCGAATTAAAACATTCACTAATAACATTTCTAATGATTAATTTTAGGACACACATCAATTGCGAAATTAAAAGAACGCAAGAAGGAATTCATGCCTTAGCAGAAATACGAAAACTCGCACCCCTGTCGAAATATTTGCCCCAAGATGTGCTAAAAATACATTGCAGTCTTAGATAAGATATGTCCAAGCTGCTGGAGGGACGTGCTCGGGCAACAGTTAACTGGAACGCCACTATATTTCGGAGCATACTTTACATATATCTCGAAAATGATGTCAATGCTAGAATTTCTGTTAAGGAGACGTGAATTCACTACTGCTCGGCTATAATTTCGCTGTTTGGAACACGTGGCCTGAAGTGAATAATTAAAATAGGTACTTAGTGAACATATTTGACTAACTACTTGGGCACTGCAATTTCACAGGCAGGTAGTTTGTCTTTTCCAGAAATTCACCTGTAAAAGTAGCACAGCGTTGTCACTGACAATGAAGAAGAAAGAAAGAAGGCCCGTTTGCGCCAAACTAACAAAGAAACAAACAAGAAAACAAAAAGAATGTCGTATTGTTGAGCTTTAAACACAGTTGGGCACACTGGCTGGCAAATCGAGTGACCTACTAGATCAGTGGTCTCCAAACGTTGTGGATGGAGTGCCGGATTGACGACCAGTGGTGGTGTTGAGAGGCGGAGAATAAATAATCAAATAAATATTGGTGAAAATAACTTCACAAATTAAATAAGTGCATTGGGCACAGACTAAAAACTTCATTCGAAGTAATCAACGATCTTTCTTAAAATAATTTCTTATTTTATTAGTTGCATTGACATGCTGGCATAAGATTCAGAAAAGGAGTGAATTAACTGGTTTTCGATTATGATTTCGCTTCTACCGCGAGGTCTCAGTTGGTATATAGATTTGAAATAATAATTAACAGTTATCGTGGCAGGCTGTTCACATTTCCCAGTCCCACGCAATCTTTTTTTTTGCTCGCACTTATTCGGGACAGCACTAAGCAGATATTTACAATATGTTAAGATGGTCTGAGCAGCATCACCATTCTTTACAAAGGGTCTTTTGTTTTGCTCGCGTGTCGTAACCGCAACACTGGTATTCCTACGAATTCTAGTAGATTTTTGTGCACAATGTTTACGTTTCAGTAACGTTCAAGCGCCGGCCATATTGGTGTAGCATTGTCAAGAATAAAGTAGCGCAATATGCTGGGCACTGAGCACGCATGTTCTTTCCTATTGCATCTGTCTTGTGTAGTGCGGTATTTTATTCTTGACAATGTTTACGTTTTAAGAATTGCCAGATAATACATATCGTGTAAGCTGTAGTATGGGCTTATTTTAATAAAATGAGGCTTAGAATTGTTACGCAACTACACGTCTGAAAAGCCGCCCCTTTTTTTTCTTTCTGTTATCTATGATCCTAGGAGCGCAGCTTTAATTGCTATGCTTGGTGGTACGCTATTTATGCACAATAATTATTGGCGCGCTAGATAAGTTACTCCTCAAACGGGCGTCTTACTTCAATAGATATCTTTAAGTGTGCACAAGAATTTTCGGATGACAAGCTGCACAGTTGAACCAATTACTGTTGTGTCTCACCACCCTGCTGATTGAATGATAAATTATATTTGTTGCGACATAAACTTAAAAATTCCCCACCTAACGTAAAACTGCTTGCTTATTATTCATTAATTAGACCGAAACTTGAATATGCATGTGTTGTTTGGGACCCGTTTACTAAACAAAATGTTAAGTCTCGAAAGGGTACAGAAGAAAGCAGTGCGATTCATGTATTCAAGA
Source organism: Dermacentor variabilis (assembly GCF_050947875.1). NCBI lineage: Eukaryota > Metazoa > Arthropoda > Arachnida > Ixodida > Ixodidae > Dermacentor > Dermacentor variabilis. The sequence goes on from NC_134568.1 coordinate 166,667,448, forward strand.
TTCTCTCGATATGACTCCCCTTCAAAAATGATTCGTGATAATGGCATCGAAGTCCTTGAGCAGCGAAGGGAAAGCTTAAGAATTCGATTTATTTCCATGCTTTTTAATGGAGATTTATCAATTAATCCTGCATCCCATCTGTCTAGTTCAACGTCTAGGCTACTTCACACACCTATTCACGAACACCTTATTTGCACGGACGGATATATTCGAGTATTATTTTTTGCCCGAACTATAACAGACCGAAATAACTCGTTGTTGCCTGTTTCAATTGATTGATGCATTGTATTACTGTTGTGTCTTACCACTCTGCTTGATTGATTGATGCATTGTATTATTGTTGTGTTTTACCACTCTGCTTGGACCTGAACTAGGTCTGCAGTATGAAATAAATAAAATAAATAAAATACAAATTAACCTGGTTCAAAAATCGACAGGGTCGGAGCTTATAAAAACTTGATTATTAATCGACCAGATCCTCGAACCCTAAATTATAAGCCTTTCATCACAGGTTTTGAAGTGGGGTTGTAGAATAACATTTAAGGCAGCTGGTTGTGAGTTAGGTAGGAATTCCTTATTTACATGACCACATTGTATATTTGCGATACAGCACAAATCGCGCATAGTTAAAGGCCTTGTAGAGTGCATAGAAACCTCACAATAATTACAGAGAACAGGAGATCAATCTAAATGTCACATATGGCGATGACAATGCGTGACAGAACTGAAACAAGGCACTACGCCCAATATTTATGAGATCAGAAAACAAACTTAGGGTAATTACGAAGGTTTTAAATTTATGCTAAGAACGATGGGGGACCGCTCACAACAACGCAGATTATCTAAGACACTGTGCTGTCAGAATGACACTAATCGGAATGGATACGAATTTCAACGTATTAAAGCAAAAGTAATTAATTAAGAAAAACATGAAAGGTGATAACCACTCTAATAAATCAATGTGGGCTAGTATACTCGCAAAAAAAGGTGAACAAGATCACGCGGGAAGAAAATATTCCCATGTTTACATAATTATAATATTATATTTGTAACAGTAACATATGCACAAATGGAGAAGCACGTGACGGCAACAAAATGCTGAGCAGTGTACTATGCGCTATATTATATGCGTGGCAATGGGGGTCCCTTTACAGTGATGTAGAACAGGGCTACTGTCAGGATGGACCTGATGGTTTATCATTTGAGTCACTATTATTTCAGAGACCTGCGGCGACAAGCCTCCAGAGCTATAATATGCCAAGAGCTCAGGTGTACGTTAGATAGCCCTCAACCTCGCATATTTCATTCAGTTTCATTCTGGAGAGAGTTCGCTAACGCAGATAGGTAGCGACAAAAATTGACTTGAACCCGGGGGTAAATCGCTCTGTGTTTGGCAGTTGTTCAGACTCTAGCAAGTTATAGAAATTGACCAGAGTTTTTTCTTTGCACTTGCACTTCAATATGTCGTTGGACTACAGTTCAATTACTACAGTTCAATTGAAAGGAACTTGGCAGTGGATCAACATCGCAGCTAAATTAATTTTCGAACTTTTGTACTTCCGCTTTTCTGTCATCAAAACCAGATAATCGCTCGCCAAATAATGCCTACAGACCGCCGAGGATTCTTGTCGCAAATAGGGAAGGAAAGGACGTATTAGTGTCTGCCCTAATCCTTGAACAGCAGCGAAAATGGTCCCGCTTTTGATATTGCCCCTGCGTCTAAGAAAATTACACTTTCGTCCGGAAGCATTTTATGTTCGTGTACAGGTCATGAATGAGATGTGGCTCTCCTTGCAGCTTTATATCGAGCTTATTAATCTAGCCCGATAAGTCGATGCAAAAGGCCAACTCATGGAACTGGCGGTCATTGACACCATACGACCTCATAACATCCGACACTGAAACAACAGGTTTCAGAGCACAAGACATGCCCTCGTATTCCCTACGCAGGACCTGCTCGTGAATCATGCACTGCAATAACATTAGTCTTGAGAACCTGTCAAGTTCAGCAGCTTTGATTATTTACCATACGACTGATTTTTTCATTAACTCCAGGCATGTATTTCCCCCACCAATTGCGACAGATCTGAGATTGCCCCACTACAAGCTGTACGAAGACAGACTCTTGGAAGTTTTTAAAGATGCCTTGACCTGTTAGCGCACCATGCATGCTGCGGACTGAAGCTTGCTGTATGCTGTGGAAGGAATAAAGGAGCTTTACACATTATACGGTAGTTTACATGCCGTCGTTTTAGGGGCTAAAAACTGGTGAAATATCTCTAGGCCCAGCGCTCGTTGGAGAAGTGAAGAGAGACCCGCTGCGTCTTCTGACGTGGTGGCTGCAACTAGCCTCCTGCGACCCTCACGTGATGAGCGTCATACGCTCCTCACGGGATGGTTGCATGATGCTCCTGATTCACAGGCGCTGCCTCGGGCAAGGTGGCGTCGTGGCGTCATCATTTAACTGCAGTGAAGCCGGCTCCCAAGAAGAGGCAAAATAGCCCAAGGTTTTGTGGAAAAGCACCGCCTGCAGGCGCAGTGAAGTCTTTTGAAGAAAAAGAGAAAAACGGTCTACCAGCAAACCGGCCGACACCATATGGACCCCGCAGGCCGCGGGCGGGCCCGACCCGGTCCGCGTGCTGTAGTTTCGGTGACCCCTGAAATAGTTGATAACTTTTTTCATAGAATAATACAAACGGAATATTGAGTAGGTGACTAAATATTTAGGAATCAACTCATCTAACCAAAGAGGGTCCTTTACCGTTGCAGTAACATCACCGTGTTATGCTGTGTTTTTCTTGCTTTCTTATGGGTTTCTAGCCTTCGTTCATGGCTTGCACTGTTAGCATTTATCAAACAGCACAAGGGTGTAGCACATACCGGGTGAAATGAAAACATAAAAGAAAGAAGGCTTATGCATTAAGAAGATTATCTCTCTACTACACATATATTTCCATGGCAGTGGACATTTAAGAGCGAGTAGCTGACGCGATCATCATCATCATCATCATCATCATCATCATCATCATCATCATCATCATCATCATCATCATCATCATCATCATCATCATCATCACCATCATCATCATCATCATCATCATCATAATCACCATCATCCCCATCACCATCATCATCATCATTATCATCATCATCATCATCATCATCGTCGTCGTCGTCGTCCAATTGTATGTCCATTGCAGGACGAAGAACTGAATTCATGTTCTCTTGCCCGGCTATTCATCATTATCTCTATCTTCTGCATATTCATCTTCAACCCTACTCTTACGCTCTCTCTGTTAAGGTCCTCTATCATTTGTTGCAACTCGTCTGCAGTGTTGCTAAACAGAACAATGTCATCGGAAAATCGAAGGTTGTTGAGATATTCGCCGTCGATCCTTACTCCTAAGCCTTCCCAGTTTAATAGCTTGAATACTTCTTCCAAACACGCAGTGAGTAGCATTGGAGAGATTGTGTCTCCTTGCCTGACCCCTTTCTTTATAGGCATCTTCCTACTTTTTTTGTGAAGAATTAAGGCGGCTGTGGAATCTTTGTAGATATTTTCCAAGGTATTTATGCAAGCCGTCTGTACTCCTTGATTACGTAATGACTCTATGACTGCTGGTATCTCTACTGAATCAAATGAATTTTCGTAATGTATGAAAGCCATATAGAGAGGTTTATTGTACTCTGCGAATTTCTCCATTACCTGATAAATGGCATGGATGTGATTCATTGTAGAATATTCTTTCGTGAAGCCAGCCTCTTCCCTTAGTTGACTAAAGTCCAGTATTGCCCTTATTTTATTCGAGATTATTTTAGCGAATATTTTATATCACACTGGGGAGTAAGCTAATGGGTCTATAGTTTTTCAATTCTTTAACGTCTGCTTTTTTGTGGGTTAGTATAATGTTTGCATTCTTCCAGTTTTCTGGGACCCTTGCAGTCGATAACCACTTCGTATATAGAGCTGTCAGTTTTGCAAGCATTATGTCTCCTCCATCTTTGATTAAATCTACTGTTATTCCATTTTCTCCTGTCACTTTTCCCCGTTTCATGTCTTGCAAGGCCCTTCTGACTCCATCGATAGCTATTGGAGGAGTCTCTGCAACCTGTTCATTACTGCTTCGAATGGAGGTATCGTGGCTCCTCTGCATGCTGTACAGGCCAGTATAGAATTCTTCGGCTGTTTTTAATCTACCTTCGAGATTGCTGATGATATTACCCGGCTTATCTTTAAGTGCATACATCTTTCTTTGTCCTATTCCAAGTTTCCTTCGCATTGATTTCAGGCTGCGTCCATTTTTTACGGCTTCTTCAGTCTTTCTCGTGTTATAATTTCGAATATCTATAGTTTCATATCACTAGTTAACCAAAGAAGGTTAATAATTATAGAGTTACTAGCTTCAACGAAGCTGTTATAATGACGCTATTGCAAGGTGCCGCCACTCACATTTATATTTACGTGACATTTAGTTAAACTAAAAGAGCCAACCGTTGTTGAGATGCTTAGTGAAAATTTCAACCTTTCTTCGCTCCGATTCTAAAGCTGGATGCATAAAAGGCGCGGAAGCTCCACTCATTTGATGCTTGAAGCTGTCAGGACGCAGAGCTCCTTTCGATGGCCTTCAGTTGCTACAGTGCAGGTGCGTGGAATAAATCTTCGCAGTCTGTCCTACCGGAAGTGATGGTTTGGCACCGATAGATGCGCCTCGCGAGAAAAACACACGCATGGGTACGAAAACACCTTCATAAGTAAACCAAATTATAGGCGTGAAACATCACACGAAACCGTTTCCGGTACTTGATGCAATCATATTCGGGATCGGAATGAAAAAGATGATTTTCTGTCTACTAATGTGTAAACCGGTTGACTATCTCAAATATTGCGTTGGAGGCTTCGGATTTCTGTGGCGACGCTTTGGAAGACGTTCGTTGTAACATGGAGATTGAAGGTACTAATGAATACTTCGTTACCCGTCTTATGTATATTAGTATATAAGTTAACTGCGGTTGAAATTGAAATGTACAAAGTAATAAAGAAAAGGGAAGAGAAATAAAAGTGGCCGAAAAGATAATGCTTTGGCGGTGGGAGCCGAACCAACAACCTCCTCATTACGCGTGCGTTGCACTACCAATTGTGCTACGGTGACGGATGTATCGACGGCTGTATGTACAATCGATCCGTCCACGAACTTGGGTATTGATGCTTACTAGATCTAGCCCTAGGAGGGGTAGCTAACGCCACTCAGAGCCATGGCAGACGGATGTCATCCTTTTCTACCCGATGGCGCCCCCTAACATGCAAACTAATGTGAGCAGGCACGTGGCTAAAAAAACACTGGTATGCTACCTAATGACATCAAGGTTGCCAGACTCGAGGCCCACGCTTTCAATGAACTACAGAAGGCAAACCGAGGGGCGCGATTTTCGTTAATCATGACGGTATAGGGCTAAAAGGCAGTGAAACCAAGGAAAGCATTAGGGGAAATTTACTGTGGTTGAAATTCAAATCCAGGAAATAAGAAAAGGGAAGTGAAAGTGGACGAAAAGATTACCTGTCAGTGGTGGTTCTATATTTCAATTTCAACCGCAGTTCACTTTCCCAAGGTGTTCATTGGCTTCATTGTCTCTTGGTGTTACATCGTCATTATATATGTGTACACACACACACACACACACACACACACACACACACACACACACACACACACACACACACACACACACACACACACACACACACACACACACACACACACACACACACACACACACACACACACGTATATATATATATATATATATATATATATATATATATATATATATATATATATATATATATATATATATATATATATATATATACACACACTTCAGTCATAAACTATGATCGACTTTAGATATATGTGTGAAACAGATAATTTTATGCCAGGGTGCTTGAGACTCCACTGAAAGCAAATTAAGATGGTAGAATGATTGTTTCTGCATTTGTTGATAAGTCAACACAATTACAGTGACTAAATATTTGGATATTGTAAAGTCAGCCATGCTACCATTCTTAAAAAAAAAAAAGATTGAACCACCCGCTCCACTTACATGCCCCAGTTATTTATTGGCCGCAGGCATTTCCAGAAAGCAAAAAAGAAAACAATTCGAGGTTGCTACCGATATGCCCCGCTTCAAACGTCACGTAACACACGGCGGTGCCTCCAGCAAGGGGCACTCTGTAACGATACATATCACGCAGAAGTAAAATGGAAGTAATCTAGGTAATCAGAATGTTCAATTTACCCTAAGCTTAATGTTTTCGTTCTATTTCTTCCTATCACAGCAAAGAAACGGCAAAAATAGCTCACGTCTAGAAATGTGGACGCCGCGACTGAAGGGGATATAACGAGAAGACTGCCACGCCTACTAGCCCTCAAATATGAGGACACGAGTAGTGAGTGCAGCATCGAAGGCCCTATACCACCACTCTTTATTTACAAGGGAACTAAAGGGAAACACTAAACCACCGTAGACTGATTATATATTTGTAAACCCAATTTTTGCTACTTTCGCGATAAAAGGTTGGTTATTATATAGGACATGAATTGACTGTCGAAGCCCTTTCTTTTTCTAAAGTTCGCACCGAAACCTCATCGCCAGTACGTGAGTGTGACTTCACGAATTTCAAAGTATATTTTAGAGGTTTACGAACATTAACTTTCTCTCATACGTGTATTCAGTTGCCCTAAACGCCCGGTGGGGGCATTATACATAGGGGTGAAAGAATAATAAAAAGAAAGTACCTGGTAAATTATTCAAAATAACTACATAACGCGAATGTAAAGAAAAAAAGCGCGATACAAGGGGGGCAGTAAATGAAGTAAATACTAGTTAAAGAAAAAGCCGGTGAAGACACAAGGATGCAAACATAGCAAAATAACTTCTCATACAAGGTACCGATAATGTTAAACAGTGAAACGAGAGTTACAATACCCAAATAACCTGCTAAAGAGCACTGTAGTGCGCCGGTAAAGGACTAAACGCACTGAAGCGAAGAGTGGCGCGGCGTTTTAAAACTACAGGAATACGGATGGAATACAAATAGTAACTGTTGTATATCTAATCGAATATCGAATAGTGAAAAGCAGACGCATATAGCTACAGCGTGAATATTTATTTCGGTAAAATTAGGTACCACGCCTTTACTGATTACTGCAAAAAAGACACCTAACTATCTAGGACAAAGCAGCAGACTTTAATAAATATCACCAGTTATCACTAAAAGAGTGCACGAATAGTATGTCAATAACTTAAGCGCCTGCTTGCAAACTAGCGCTCCAAGAAAGAATGCCAGAAATTCAGGAAAAAGAAAAACAAAAGTTGGGGACCTATAATGTAAAACTATGCCAATATGTTTTTATTCTAATCTCCTGACATCAAATTTGCGTAACCGCCGACGCAAGCATCGGGTGATGACCCGTAGGGTTGTCTGAAGGGACCAATCAAACGCTCTTCTCGTTTATAGGAGGTCATTTTTGTTTGCTTGACAAACGAATAACATTGCCTACAGTAAGCGGGATTGTCTTATCTAATTGTTTGTCATGAGGCGAGCAGCACGCAAAAGTGGAGAGGGATTCGATGGGGCCTAGCCAGTGGATTGAAAATCGATAACCGGATGAAGGAGCTGGTGCCGGCGCCTGCGATTGGTCCCCTTTTCCTTACTTAACTTGAGATGGCTGGTCGAAAATCGCATAGGTATGCAACGGAACGTTAAGAATGCCGCTAAAACAGATCCTCAGCAAAGAATAGTTCGCAGAGCGAGGTCGTAAACGTGCCGAAAGTACTCGAAAACGTTACACGGCAACGCGAAGTTTTATTGTACGCAAATAAACCCACGCTCTCTGGCAGATGCGAGTAGCCAGTGCCTGAGCGATCGGTGGCAGCCATTTTTTATTTCTTTCGGAATGGGGCAGCCTGCGGGTATCCAGAAAAAAAAATTCAGTTTTCTTCGGCTTATTAGATAGATTAGATTATGGGGTTTTACGTGCTAAAGCTACTTTCTGATTATGAGGCACGCCGTAGTGGAGGGCTCCGGAAATTTCGACCACCTGGTTATTTAACGTGCACCTAAATCTAAGTACCACGGGTGTTTTCGCATTTCACCCCCATCGGAATGCGGCCGCCGTGACCGGGATTTGATCCCGCGACCTCGTGCACAGCAGGCAAACACCATAGCCACTCAGCAACCACGGCGGGTTTTGTTCGGCATATTAATGCACCCTTAATGCGTACACGTCACTTTGACGCGGTGAGTTTTCGCGGTATTGTGACGTCGCGTGACAGGCAAGTGAAGTGGGTGCAGCCCAAAAGCTTTTGACCAATGGCCGAGGGCTAATGGCGAACAGGTGTCGAATGAGAAATGTCTATTTTTTTGTTGTCCGATCCAATGATGCATAATCAGTGTGTGCGCCTCATATCAGATGGGGAACTATCGTGATTTTCGTAACGTCGCGTGACAGACAGGCGAAGCGGGGGTGGTTCAAAAAAGTTTTTCACCAATCGCGGAGGGCTGATTGCAAAACATTAATTGAAAAGTTTGTAATTGCTTTACGTTATAACGCCTCTGCGGGGAAGGACTTGTGTGCCATAGACACACGCAAAAGGGCCCATTTCAAGGAAAGCATCGCAAATTGTAGCGTGAAATATGACACTGCTACATGATTAGACTTCCAGAAACACTAAATGATAGACTACGAGCAAAAAATTCACTCGCCATCCCGGAGCCGGGGAAATTGGACGTGCGGCGAAGCTGTTTAAAACCACCACTACATCTGTTGAGGGTGTATGCAATGTTTTATTGCTTTAGTGTAATGGTAGTAAAGGTAATTTCGACAGGACGCTGCCGCCGCGACCGGTGCTGGTGCTGCAACATAATTAAAATCAGTAGCTAGAGTGGTTCTTTTATATACGAAAGGCTAAGGAAGCTGCTGTTGCCGCAGCCGCTTCTGCAACAGTAATGTTTACAGGGAAAAACAAAGCCCGCGAGCCAATTTGTTCCTGCATTGCTTCGAACATTTTTGTCATTTTTTTCATTTGTAATAATTTGCGATACTTTGTGTGGCAGTCGGAGAACAGCAATAAGAGTTTGTTGAAAAATATTCGGCCAGTTTCAAGCATCTGAAACGGTCGAATAGGTATTTGTATGATGCGAATAGTTAGCGTCTAGTAGTCGATTTGTATTCGAAACTAGGAACATTTGCTCACCCCTAGTATTTTTACGCGTTTGAATTGTTCCAGCACAGTAAAAAGTTCTCTAAATTTGTGATGTTCAGACTTAGGTATTTTTTCAGAATACAGTGTAGTCCATTTTTACCTATATAAGAATAACTAGGCCTTAGCAGAGGTCGATAGAATCTATGACGTCACGTTGGGCAGGTGCGCAACTTCAAAGTTACGTCGCCATCAGTCTTTCGTTGTTACGTCATTTCTATCGCTTATCCGGCCATCTCTTACGGTAAGCGGGGCTTTTTTGTATTGTGGAAGTAATTTTTTAAGGCCCAACCACACGCGGTGAATCGTGCGCGCCTGGCTACGCGTCACGCGTCTGCGAGGCCGTACGCGCCTGTCCTACGCGTCTAGAGAGGGCAGACGCGCAGGAAACGCGCGCGTCAAGGAGGTCTTGATCTTGGGCGTCATTTTGAGCGGAAGCGACGCGTACGCGACGGAAGTGGCAGCTTGTGCACCGACGTCACGTGGCCTGCATGCACACTTCCGGAGGTTTGGAAAAACAGGTTGTTGAAGTTTCGGAATCGTACCGAGGTGCCGGGAGTCGCTGCTGGTTTCGCTGTGGTTTCGCGTCGCTGGAACACAGGTGCTATGGAGACGATAAACAACGAAGCGCTGATCGTCTGCGTTGAGGCTCGGCCTGCGCTTTGGCAGGCGAAACACAAGCACCACAAAAACAAGCACATGACGAGGTGCTTGTGGAGCGAGGTGTCGAAGATCGTCATGCCCGACGTTGCCGTGACAGGTAAGTGCTCGGTGTTTTATACGGGCGTCATGCGGGAGCAGGTTTAATCGCGATCGAGCCCGATCGGGATTACTGCGCAATCTGCGCAATCTGCGTATAGCTGATCGCGATCCAGAAATTTGATCGCACTCGATCGCGATCGAAACCCTGCGTGGAACCGGTATATGCTGCCTCTTAGCCGACTCTCCAATGTATAAAAAACGCGTTTCATCTTTGCAGATGACATCATAACAGCGCTACAGAAGAGGTGGAAGTCTTTGCGAGATAAATTTCGACGGGTATTGAAGACGCTTCAGGAAGAGAAGAAGAGCGGCGCCGGGGCAGACGATGTTCAGGACGACGTCGCCTGGCCGTTCTTCGACCAGATGATGTTCCTGCGCGATACGGTGGAGTATAGACCGTAAGTGATTTTAATGTTTCCATCTTAAACGGTGCGTTAAAAATTGAACACGCCATGCTAGTGCTTTCCTTTACCACGTCAACCGGCGATGCCGTATGTCTATATTGTAGCTGGTAACGTGCCGCGTCTGTGGGAACTCAAAATCGCGCTTACACGAGCAAATCGACGCGTAGCATGCACTATAGTCAGCTTTGTCTCATTGGCGATAAAAAGTTTGTGCGGCATCGCTACTCCGATTGTCGCATATCTCGTTAAATGTGATCCTATCAGGGGACACATACAGTACAAAGATATATCTTTGTATATTTATTTATTTATTTATTTATTTAGGTACCAATAAAGCCAGTTTAACTTTGCAGTAGGGAGCAGAAAAATCAGAAATATAGGTACAAAATAACTGAAGTAGCACATAAAAACCTAGCATAATAAAGCACAAGACAGAAGTGCAGAAAATATCACATACAAACTAGCAGGTCAAATAAAAAGAAAAGGACTTGCCTGATGCACACACAAAAAGAAAACGTTGGCAATAGTCACCACATACCCCAAGATGCATGCGTAGTGTTAGATACAAGTGGTTTCCTTTGATTCTGTACACTGATCATAGAATGCACTGTGCAAGTCAATAGGCAGTATTTATCTGAGTATTGAATATTGTTATATTCACGTTTGTTCACTGCAATGAAACGCTTTCATTTTGCTTTTTTTTTGCTTGCCAGCTGTGTGCAAATCAGTGCTCCATCACAAACCCTAAAATTTTACCTAATTCACTCAAGGATTCATTCATAGCTCTCATGCTGTAGGAATAATAAATTCACCGATGTATTGACAGCATTGTCAGCTGTGTAATTGATAATACTGGTTTTTGTGTGTGTTCAGCACTGTCTTTACCTAATTTTCACCTGGGGTTATTCTGTGGACCCCAAGTGCTGTGGTCATTGCTTTAAGCAAAGCTTTCACAATGTTTGTGGAGAGTGTTGTTCCTCCTTAGAAACATTTGCAAGGAAAGGCTAGATGATCCAGTTAGCCACATTCTCACTGTGGGAAAAAAATAATTGCTGGAATTTTATGTGCCAACACCACAATCTGATTACATTGTTATATCCGGCATTTGTACTGTGTCCTGTACTGGTCACTCGTGCAATACTGTAGCCAGCAGTCAGCTGGGATGGCAATGGTTCAACGACTGACTTCATTAATTTTAGTATGAGGCATTCAATAAGAGCTATTTTCCAAGACAGCAGCAGCAGGGATGGGAAAGATTAAAGAAGAGGCAAAGAAGTCATTGCTTTAAGAAACTTTCTGGAGGGGTTTGCTCACTAAAATCAGCTTCACTGTGCCCCAAAAAAACCCTCTACAAGGCAGATGGCAAGATGACAAACATGATTATACATAACTTCCTAAATACAAACAATGAATGCACTGACTGCTACATACAAAGCTTCACACTGTGTTTAGATCTGCATTCAATTAAGAAAAATAGTTTAGTATGACATGAAGTTTAAAAAAAGATGAAAGGAAAACAAAGTTACAAGGCGAGAACGTTTCAAGCAAAAAATGTAAGCAGGAAAAAGCATTATGTTAATGCAAGACATAACAATACTATTACTCTATGTTTAGAAAGTACAAGCGTAGGTCTTTCATTGTGACATTTATTAAATGGTTGTACTGATTAAGTGTAGTGGGATGCTTGATAATTATTTCGAAACTGATACATTCCAGATATCATGCACTGTTTCGAGTACAAGGTATCACTAGGCATTAGGCACGCAGACATCATAATAAGTGCTTAAATGCATCTGAAGCAACAATAAAATACAAAAGCTACACTTCAGTGCATGCAAAAGATGTTCATTCTGGTTGTGTATGCAAGCCACTTTTGTCCCTACAATACTGACTCAGAGTTTGGGCATTTCTCTCTAATAAAATGACACCTTAAAACAAATGTGCATGAACTTGAGCCATTGCATATTTTTGCCTTTAGACCCGCACATTATTTGCACATTCAGAATATGTGCAAACCTTATTACGCTCACATGCAGGACGTCCGGCAACGTTCCACCAGTGCCCCCTTCAAATGAGGAGGAAAATGCTGCGGACATCCTAACGAAGATGTGCCAGTTTTCCAATCTGGCAACGCTTCAAGCGCCGCCACTGTCAGGTGAAGAATCACAAGCGGAAGCAGCGACACTGTCTACGGCGTCTGAGTCTGCAGAATCACAGGAGGTTTTGGAACAGCTTGATTCACCGCTGCTTGAAGAAGTGCTGTACATTCCAGAGGCTTCCAAAGCACACCACAGCAGGCCGCAATCACAAGCGTCGCTGGCTTCAGCAGGCAGTCTTCAGCAGGCAGAGCTAGGAACGTTGGGAAGTGTTGCATCTGAAGCGACAACATCAAGAGGGGGGAAAAGGAAAAGGAAAGATGAGGTGAATTAATATTACAGGAATTAGGTAATGTTACAGCTGCAATAAACACATGCAAACCACCGGATCACCTTGATGCTTTTTCGGTCTATCTGCTGAAAGAAATGAGAGAGGTCAGTGAGGACAAGCAGCTTGACATGACAATTGAAATAATGCAAATAGTAAAGAAATTCAAGAATTAGTTTTTTTAATGTATCTCTTTTGTGTAATAAATCCAAGAGACAATGAAAGAAAGGAAATCATTGAGGAATTTAATTGCTTTACATTGAGATGTAGAAATAAGGAGGAAAAGGGGAATGAAAGTGGATGAAAAGATTACTTCCAATTGGTGGGAGACAAACCCACAACCTTCGCATTATGCTTGCGTTGCTCTACCAATGGTGCTGCTGCAATGGCTTTCTTGAGCAGATATGTGCATGTACTAGATCTCGCCCTGGCAGTGGTAGCCAGCGCTACTCATACAAGAACACTCCCAGAGCCTTATCTGGTACACATAAACACCCTAGGAAATTGATGGAGGTATAGCCTCCTCTGTAGCTCAATTGGTTTTGAGTTTAGCTTCCACCAGTGGCAAGTTATCTTTTTGTCCACTTTCATTTCCCTTCTCCTTGCAAAGTCGACATTACAAATAAAATAACAGTTATTTTCCTCTATGCTTTACTATGTTTCCTTGTCTGTTGGTTTCATATCAAAGCTCCTCAGTTCTTTTTGTTCATTTTATATTGTGTTGTATCTGCACTTTCATGCTAATTATTCAAGAACTTCATAGAGTTGATAGCACTGGCATGCAACTAAAGGTCTGTTGTTGCAAGACAAGTGTTTATCTCTTTGATGTGTCCATACTCATTGAACCTGTCTAGCAGCAAAGAACCTTTTGAGTTCACCACCTGTGCATGCCTGAGTTTGTTCATGCATCTATGGGGGTGCCTGTACAAGCCTGTAAAGAAAAAAGAATGTAATGAACCTTTAACCAGTCCCAATTGGAAATTTATATGCTGCAAGTTGTGAAGCGTTCTCTCGAGGAAATTCTAACAACGCAAGCATTTTTCAATTTCTTTTATTGTTGGAGGAGATAGCACAAAGTGAAATGTTTTTCCACTGCCAAGCGAGGCTCACTGCCAACATAGACAGCCTCCTATTCTGCCACTACTAGCATCCACAAGCCCTGCATCCTTCTTTTTTTTTACATGACTCACTTCCAGAGTTGGTTTTCTATGTTCTGCACTGGATGTTTCGCCAAAGTTGTTTACAGTAATCAGTAACATTGATGGCAGTGCACAAATGAAGCGTTTGTATGTATAACCCTTCTCTGGCAGGAAGCAGGGCTACCTGAGAGAAGCCGTGAACAGCATGCGAGCTGTAACAGTTTTTAAGCTTAAATAAAATGTTAGAATATCTGCTGCTGTTGTGCTGTGCAGCAGTTTAATACTTTGAAGACACAATCTTAAACATGCGACTTACACACCATCGCTTGTCTGTTTACAATGCTGAAACTGGGTGTGGGAGTACTTAAATAATATCATGTACCAGTTTGTTAATGTACAGTTTTGACATACGCTGCAATTGATGTTTTTGTTTCAATTTTGTTCCTACAGTTTATCCCATTTTACATTGTAATTGTGCATTTATTGTTTGTACTTAACTGTTTGAATGTTAGTCTTTCATAAGCTAAATAAATTATTGTTTTCCACCAAATACTGAAGCAATGTTTCGGCATTAAAACACATAGTAACAATATGTATAGGAAAAGCATAAGTGCTGCTGCTGGTATAGTAGTGAAAGAAGTAAACGTATATATGCTCGCCATTGTTGCTTGCATGACTTACATCACTGGAGCGGAAGTAGCCGTAGGTCATGGAGCTGCTTCACGGCTGCTTCCTTTGACACACCAGGTTGGTGCCACTGCCAGGGGACCTCACCAGCGCTGCTGCAGAAGTATGCCATTAGAAGATTCCTGGCATCTGCAGCCTTAGCTTCAACGTTTCTGGCACGTGTCGTACGAAATGGAAAGTAGCTCTGCTCTGAGCCATCCCTTGGCATGCCTTGCCGCCAGTGCCCCGGCACAACATTCCCAAAACTGTCCTCCCTGTCTGTGAAATGATGCACATCAGCATTCAGGATGGTCAGGAAGTTGTGCAGGATGCAGGCTGCTTTGATGACGAAGTCAACATTCTCGGGCTTCAAAGGGATGGTTCGGAGGAGTATGCGCCACCGGGCTGCCGTGATCCCGAAGGCATTTTCCACGCACCTCCTGGAAAAAAAATTTGGAAATTTATTTAGAGTGATGCAATGCAATGCCTTCCTTTAAACAAGAAAAAGTGCAGAAGGGTTGGAAGCTCTTGCTGGTGCATGCCTTGGGACAGCATAATACCTTGGGATAGGATAAAAAGATAAGACAATGCGAATGCTAGTTCCTGTGTAGTCATCTCCAATTTTTTTCTTTTTCCCTGTTCCCAAGCATTCAAGAAAAGTAATCGATGTGAAGTGTGAAAGGTAAACTAACAAGGAATGGTTATTCCACAAGCCGTCACACTGAGCACCAGCTATTAATGAGCCATGAATTATTCGTTAAGGATTCCTTTTATGGGGATACCGCCACTGTCCATTGTGTACCGAGACAACACCAGCTTCCATGTGCAATTTTCTGGATACACAGCTGTATTTGTGGACCCATGGCATGTTATACAACAAGACACTAAATAGCGAAATGATCTGATTGTGCAAACTCGTGACACAAAGTTCAATAAACACTTCTTGAGCAATTGTAATAAGAGATGTGTACTTTTTATAGGTTTTCAGTACCAATTTTCACAGATGGAAGTGGCTAATTTATGGTGAACTCGACATATTTTTCTATCCATTTATGTTTTATTTTAGAATTGAACAACGCTGAGTGCAAATCCTTTACCATCTCAGTTTTATCATACCGTGCTCGGCTCAGCCGATAGTTGAACACTCTTCGTGCATCATTGAGCTGCTTTGCCGGAAACGGGCGCATAAAATTGGTGCGCAGCTGGAATGCCTCATCCCCAATGAAAGTGAAAGGCGCAATGGTGCCTGTTGTTCCTGGCAGTCAAGCACATGCAGGCACAGGGAGGCGGTCTTGTAGGAGGGCTCTTCCAAAGGTGGAGTTCTGGAAGATACCGCCATCACTGTGGCGGCCTTCTGCTCCAACATCTATCAGTATGTACTTGTAGTTGCTGTCGACAACAGCCATGAGTACAACTGAAAAGGTGCCCTGAAAATTGGCGTTCAAGAATTACACCAGAGGCACAAGTACGCCTATCATAATGCAAGGGTGACAGGTAGCTAATAAGCAAAGTGAAAGAGTATATTTATAACTATTAGGTGCATCCACTACATTGGTTTACACACAAAGGTTACATGCGACGAGGATAACTGAGGGGCAGGAGTTGTATTGCAGCCTCGCAAGCTCTTGCGACATGCATTTTGTGTACTGAAACCAAATTGTAGAGTTGGCAAATACAAAAGTGCCTGCATTTGTTTGTATAAATATGTAAAACAGCAACACAATGTGTGTGGTGCTGCTTGGATAAATGCAAGCTTTCAATAAAGAAAACTATGAATGAAAGCATAAAATTAGCATCAAGTAGTAGTTGGCAGCAACTGTAAATCCAATCACACTAGCATAATTATTTCAGTGGTGTTCGCACACCTTATACATGCATAAATTTACCTTGTAGTTGTAGTACAAGCTGCCAGAATTCCGAGGAGCAACTATGGCAACATGCTTTCCATCACCTGCTCCCAAGCAGTTTGGGAACTGCCACTGTGCGGTGAACCCATCGGCAATCTGTGCCCATTCAGACATGCTTGGTGCCTGGAAATACCCCAAACAACAAGTACTGCTCCTGTGATTTCTTAATACAAATGGTCAAAAGGAACAGTGGAAATTCAGTTGTGATTGTGCAATGTGTGTGATTTGTCTCTTTTAGCTACTCCAAGTTTGTAAAAAGTAGAGCAATATAATTCACAATGAAGTAATTGCTATCATTGGAGTGTCAATACTGGCTGCCTCTGGGTAATGAGTAATTTGTAGAGGTTGGCGAACATTCGAAGTTTCAGAAATGATAGAAATTACGCAGTAGCTATACGTATTTGAAAATTAACTATTCAGTGTGTATTTTGAAGTATCGAAACTCAATAAAAATTTCGCAAAAGTACCGCGGAAGGACACCTCCTAACGCCGACTGGTATCTGCGCGGCAAGAATTACTGTTCATGACCGGAGTTACCCTGCCACCTTCGTTATCCTCAGACAGTGCTCACGAGACGTCATTCATGGCATGGACTTCCTGAACCAACACGGCGCAATCATCGTTACTGTTCTTCGTCTGCTAAACAAAGTGTTGTGTTGCAAATTATCAAAATTGAAACAACAACAACAGTTTTCGAAGCAATGCAGAAACAAATTGGTTAATGCAGGCTTTGTTTTTGGTTTTGCAGCTGAAGCCTACGTGACAACCTGTGATTTTTGCTTGTAGACTGTCATTTAGACTTTTTTGGCAACATAGTTATGCATCAGTTCTATCTTTTACACTACAATAAGCGATGTTTTTTGGAAAGGGCCCTATTACACATGTCTACAGCACACAAGCCCTCCAGCAGCTTCTTTTTTCCACAACTTCCGATATTTTTTAGGCAACAATTTATTCGGTGCTTATGCAAAGCCAGTTATACTGCAGCCATTCATTCTTAGAAATCTTATTTCCAACCAGGCCCTAAAATTTTCAGACTATTTGTGCAGTTTCTTTAATGACAATCGTTTTTGAAATTGAACCTAATTAACCCTGGTAGCCGTCTTTTTTTTTCACTAGTCAGTAGGAGTATGGCCCCTAGTAATATCAAAACAAATATTGCTGTTGTAAATATATGAGTCTCCATTTGACTAATCAATATTCGATTCGCATCCAACAAAGTTAATATTCACCTACCTCTAAAAATTTGTGCATGTAATATGCATAAGTAAGAGTGAAGATTACATTTTTTTATGTTGTCATCGGAACAAAGTAGAAACTTGTGAAGACTGATGAAATAAGCGCCAAGTTCACAAGCACAGCAGTACCTTAACATGTGTGCCAGCAATGTCCCTCATAGCTGTGTGACATTACCTTCATGTAGTGGTCTTTCAACCTTGCCCAGATTGCTCGACAGGCCACATGAATGCAGAGTCTAGCCGTCTGAATCTCCACACGGTAAGCCAGGGCAACATCTTTTATGTCCTGCCCGGATGCCAAGTAGCTGGAATGCAAATTGGAAAGAAATTAGTACCGATTTCTCAGTTGTTTGCACATTAGGATGACATGACTTTTCTTGACAATGATTTTCATGGTTATGGGGGCACTCTTTGAGTGACATACAATCAAATTTAATTTGTGCAGGTTAACTTCCACCTGCATGTTTTACAAGTTGTGCAAGGTCAAAAGCACTGAGGTAGCTTTTGTGTGATGCCATTTGATGGCAAAGTTTTACAATTCAGTTAGCTCACAACAGCTACACTGGTGATGCACTAAGTGCGCACTTTTACTCGCTGTGATATATATATATATATATATATATATATATATATATATATATATATATATATATATATATATATATATACACATTTTAAGTGTTTCTTTTTTCACACGCATTGTCAGTTGCTTCGTTCGTTATTTTGTCTTGCTTCAATGTTTTGCGACCCGTCCCTGCTTTGGCTGCCAAAAGGCAGCTGGCAATATTATGCAAATAAATAAATCATACATTAAATGAAAAAGAAATGATGTTTACTCTTTAGGCCGCACATTCTGTATTCCTTCAATCGCATATTATTTTTGCAGGGGCAACTAGCCTTTACAAACCTCAATGCTATAGCAAGTCGTTCTCCAGGCTCCAGGGGTTCTTGTATGTGGTGCTGCCTTGTGAGGTCGTCTGCTACAAAGGGCAAGAGCTTGTCCAAGAGCAGCGGCGTCATGCGGAAAAACTTATAGAAAAATTCATGGTCTCCCTGACGCATCCGTTGCATCTGTAAAAAAGGTGCATTATTACCTGACAGAAGGCCCGTGCCCTACCCACATACACGCGCAAGTATCAGGAACTGTACACTTTTACCTGACACACATGGATAGCCACTAGCCATGATTAACTTCACCCCCTGCGTTGTTTATATGCTCGAATACAAACAGTGTGTCGGCAAACAGGACAAGTGAGTGTTAGATTAAACAAAAATTGTGCGGCCACTGCCAAGAAACTTCCGAAAGCAGTGGCATAGCACTTTAACCTGCCAGGTCACAATTTAACTACATTACACTTCATATTCTACAGTCACACTTCCGAGAGGCAGGAAATATAAGAAATCATATCTCATCCACAAGCTTAATATTTAACCAACATGTATAATGTTTCAAAAGGTGCTCTTGAATTCATGTGCTATAGTAATGGCACAAATATTACTAGCAGTCCTTAACTTTTTTGTAGGGGTGCGCAAATACCGAATAGTAGCTTTAGAACTGAATATCCATTCAAATGAAGGAAAAAAAAGAAGGTGGATATCGAATAAAATATCGAATAGCAAAAAATTTATTACAGAACTTAATCCTTACAAATTTTGTGCAAGATAGGAGGGTGCTATACAAGCTCTCTATATAGTATGGTCTATTCTTAATGAGGGGAGCTCCAAATTAGGATTCCAGCACTGGCTACACCTTAGTTCTCGCATATGGAGGTCTGGAAAATACATTTATTAATAGACTGTCGGTTGAATAGAATTAAGTGCTTCTCCCCCTCTGAAGCTGAAGAATTAGTGAAGGTATGTGCCATTGCATACGCCTACAAGGGTTAGAGAACTGTTGAAGCGGCGTAAAGTATCGTCACCGCGTATCTATACGATCTGCGCGCATCCGGCGGCTAATCAGCCCGACCTTCACCCATGTTTTTGCGCTTTCCGAAATACGCCATGCTCTTCTCGTTCTCTCTGTTCGCGTACGTTACGTTATCGCTTCCATCTGCGCTGTCAACCTGGACGAACCTTGTACCGACGACGCGGTGCCGTTCTCGAAATAGTGGCGTTCGCGCGCTGTATGCGATCCCCGCATGACTACTTTAACCTTTTCACTTGTGTTTCCTATGCGCGCATTAAAAAATAACACTGGTAAGGAAAGTAACTGCTGTCCTGAGGAAGACAAGACCCCATGTCCTAACGTTGGCTCCTTGTTCTACCACTGTAGATAATCGAAAGGAAAGCGGTTACTCACAGCCGTGTAGTAAAGTCCTTCTTTACGCCGTTGAAATACGGGCCGGACCCACCAACGTCGCTGCAGACGCTTTCTGTGCTCCAGCCGCCTTTGCAAAAGCAGCAGCAGCAAAAGCTTCCGCGCAAGAAGCAAGAGCTTCAGTCTCATCTCGTACATCGCGGGTAGAGAACCCTGAAGCTGGCGAAGCAGGCGGATCTCGACAACAACGTCGTGCGGGGTCGCGCGCAGATTGTCAACTGAAGTCGCGGATTCGCGGGCGAGCAGACGCTTTCATGCGCTATCGCGCGTGCGGATCAGCTGTGGTGATGTTGATCATTGATGTAGCTTTGCTTACCGTACGATGTGTAGATAAAACGGCGTACATTTCTCAACTTAAAAACAATGTAGTAGCTCTAACATCGATAAATTAAATACAAAGGTTAGTCATAATGAAATTGAGGATAAACGTTTCTCAAACCCTAACACAAACGTTTCCGCCGAAGCTGGTCTGTCAGCCCTGTGCTGCGCGCAGTGAGACGCGCACGTGTGCGCGTATCGTGTGGCTGGTCGCCCTTCCCTTCGTCACCCGCGTACGCGCACGAAGACGCGTACGCTTACGTGTACGCGTAGCGAGACGCGTATCCCGTGCTGCGTGTGGTTGGGCCTTTATGACTAATTGCAACTCAACTTATTTTTTTCTTAGTGCCGCTTTAAATCACTGTCCTCTAAAAAGCAAAACAAACAAACATCATTTGGTGTAGGGGTTTGTACAATGGCTTTCCGCACCAGTCCTGATGGCACACTACACGGTAGGTTGTAGTGCAGTGAGCCACGATCTGTTGATCATCTATGTCTTGGCGTGTATCGTCGCATGCCCTCTTGCAGGTAGCAGCAATGCTTTTCTCTATCTGTGCCCCATCCTGCTGACAGAGTTGGTGTAAACAAAAAGTTAGCGCTTTGTTAATAAACTCTCTCCCGGTCCTTTTTCAACTTAAACCTCATTTTGTCAACTTCTGGCTGGCAACATCCCATACAACAAATAATAAAGAAAAATAAAGCAAGACGTCATGCCCGGCAAGGGGAGCGATGTCGACATTATTCTTCTGGGCCCAAATGTTTGTATTTCTTTAATGTCCCACATTTTTTAAGACTACGCGAAGCTTTATTTTTCTTCTTAAGCTTGCAGATCGCCTCAGCTTACAGACGTTCGCTTCTTTAATCCTGCTTCTGAACGCTGCTTAAGAATGTGAAGGAGTTGGAGCAGAATGAATGACAGTGCCAGGGAAGTGTCAAAAGCCAGTTCGCTTTTATTTGCTTACAGTTACCCACCGAATCTATATAGATAATCGAACCAAAAAACTATGTTTGAATGGAAGATGCGTATAGTGTGGCCATCAAACTGTGACAATATAACAATCGATGCGAAACCTATTAAAATATCTTGAAACATTCACAATTCTATACAACAGCAAGTACAATACCAAGAATTATCTGGCAAGACAGCGTTGCACCATTTTATAATTCGAAGACTCTTTTAACCTACAAGTTTTGCTGACTGTAGGGTGCTCAGAGCTTACGTTAGGGAGGGGGAGTTCCGAGCAGCGTGTCTTCAGGCAGCACTTTGCTTTCATCGCACAGCGGGATATATTCAACTGGATGCAGCATTATCGAGACGCACGGTAACGAACAGTCTGAGCAGTTTGCCCATAAGGGCCGAGCGCTAGCTCAGGCGCAATTTAAGGTTAAGTGCATACCAGGCCTTGAACAAACATGCAAACAAATAACAAAACTCTGGTCCCAACCACTGCACTCAAGTGAGCTAAAAAGCTGTTCTCGAGTGTGAAACTTGCTCAAGAAAGCTTTTACTATGAGCAATGCCATTGTGCATGGCATTCACAAGCCTGCTATTTCTTGTCACGTAGGCATTGAACTGTAGAGGTCGCTATGAAAAACTAAAAAAATTGAAAGCAAAGAATTTAATTATCGCATTTTATGTGCCAAAGCCAACGATGAGTATGAGCCACGCCGTAGTGGACGGCTGCGGATTAATTTTGGCCACCTGGTGTTTTTCAACGTGTACTTAAATTTAAGTATACGCAACCGTTTTCGCATTTCACCCTCCTCGAAATGCGGCCACCTCTGCAGGTGTCGAATCAGCGAATTCGAGCTTAGCAGCGCAGTGCCATAGCCACTGGGCTACCACGTCGCATGGTGATATGGAAAAAATCACCGCCCAGGCTTTCCGTACAGATGGCTAACCAGCGAAGCGGAAACGTGCAGACCCGATATTTATCACTGGGTTAATCCCGACGGTTCTATTAACGACGGCTTGGTAGGCTGCTGGATACTCGGTACGCAGTTGCTGCTTGCGCTTGGCTGCATGAGGCTGTTCTTATGCCCAGACTGCAGCATCGGCACGTCGTAGACGAGCTCGTTCCCGGTTCTGCTCGCGGCGTTGCTGATCGAAAGCTGCCTGCTCCTAAGGAGTACGTATGACGCGTGGCCTACCCATTTAGGAGCCGGGGAGAAACTGCTGCGCGCGCACTCGATTACTGGCGCAGCTGATCCAACACCACCTAGGTAGCGCAAGGCCTTTTCACTCCGATCCATGACGTCATGTTACCTGGCCCAACTGCCATAAAATCTAATGGGGATGCTCCCGAATAGGTAAAAGTGATTTTGACGTCACCACTTTCATCACGCCAGCCTCGTCAATGGAAATTTCGGGCCAGTTAGCGTGACGTCATGGATCGGAGTAAACAGCCTTGGTGCTATCTAGGTTGTGTTAGCTAATCGCGCGCCTCTCTCTCTTTTTTTTTCGTGCATGGCCATGGGGTTGCACCGTAGGAGTTTAGGCGTGCAGGCGACCGACAAACTGACGGACGGACGAATGGGCTAGTCATATACAGATTCGCTGTAAAACGTACATTCGCGTTTGTTAAGATGCCAAATTCACTCAAAGTGAATCAGATATCTAGATAAAAAAATTTGAAACAGTTCTTTGCAGATAGCTAGAGCGGCTTTCTTTTTTCACTGCGGTTGCAAAGCTTTTCCATAAGCATTCCTTCAATGGCCAAAGTTTTCCTCTCCAGGCTACCATAAGCGGCAAAGACAACAGACCCATTCACATGAAAAAAAAAACAAAAAAAAAAAAACGTTCTTGCAACTATGGCCATAGAATTCATAAATGCATATAAGTTATCTTTACGCGTGGGCGGGAATTCAGTGGTGACATGTATATCACCGGCAGGAGCGTGCGCTCTGGCAGTACAACGGCCCTTGGCCGCAAGGGCGGACACTCAAAATCACAAATTGTGAAAAACATCGTTCATTACTGTTAAGTTGACAAGCGTAGAGGTACTTTCTGTTCTTGAATCTTTCACTTTATTTTATCGTTAGGAACACGCCATGATAATGTTCGTTATCGGGGAGCTACAAGAGCAGCCTACGGTGAGGTTGCGAATTTGCGATCGTTGTGAGTTATCAATGCGGTATTTGAGGCACACAAAAGACTAAGCTGACACGAAGTGTCTACAGCCACGGATGCTTGGTGACGGTTCATTACATGGAAGTAAAAATCGCAAAATGGGAAGGTAAAGAAAAGCTTTGGGACACAAATGCGAATGAAACTAGCGATTTAAAGTCCGAAAGTAAGTTGGCAGTTTCGCTTAGCGCTCGTGTATAGTGAAAATATTTGTGTTTGTTCACAAGTTCCTCCCTCCCTACAACACCGTGCAATGCATCTACATTTTCATCGCATTCTAGCCCTAAATGGCTGGGTTTTCTGCAAAAAGGCTGCCTCAATACCGGCTCCGCTAATGATGGATACATATATTTTGATATTTTTAGAGGTTGTATATAGAGCTCTCAAAAGTATGTCAACAATTGCCGTTACTAGTTTGTCCATGACTATTACGTCCACCGCCAGGAGAATTTATTTTAGATCAGCAGTAGATATGATGCAGTATGCAAAAAAAACATATTTACGTCACTGTAATTATCGGAGACAACTAAGCAGCAAACCTCCTCCCTTGTCTTTGAGGCATCAGTATGTATTAGAAAGGATATGTGTTTGGTAATATTGCTATATTGACAGAAATTCTCGTTTTATAAGCCCGATATAAGCTCGTTCTTGTTTATTGCTCATAGAGATTCAGGTTCACTATGTTATCTAATTCATACATGCCACGTACTGAGTCTCAGAGGGGTGGCGGAAGGCCGGATATGGAAATTCAAGACGATGAGCAAAACGAAAACAAGGTGAAAGCAGGAGCCAACGTTTCGACAAGTGGACTTGAAGAAGACAAGTCCATTTGTAGAAACGTTGGCTCCTGCTTTCACCTTGCTCTCGTTTTTCTCATCGTTTCGTGATAGGTAAGCAATTTCTTGACTCTCATAGGAAAAGGGTGAATAGTTTTCAGTTGATGTTTATTCATGAAGTGCTGCAGGGACTGGCATTTTTACGCTCTGAATTGGGCCGAGAGCGCATATTTCGCCAACAGCTGATTGTGCGGCAAATTCTTCTTTTTTATAGAGCCATTTGGGGCGCTCTAACGTAACGCTTTTCCAAGATTTTCTATTCCAATTCTGCAATCAGTCCTTCAAGATTGGTCAAAAGCTTTTCTGGCTACTCCCACTTTGCCTGTTTGTCATGCGACGTCCCGAAAACCACGAAAACGCCCCATTTGATTTTGCCACGCGCTAGTAACGCTGGAAGCCGAGGATGAAGTTAGTGTGGTAGCGGCTGCAAAAAAAAAACGAAAATTAAACGACCGTTCGCTTGGAACAGACTGCTTGCCTTTTCCTCTCACGTCAAACCGGTGGAGGTGCGGGGTACACATTCGCCTTATGCCTGCTGGTCCTGAACCTGAAGTTACCGACGGCATTACCTCGGGGACCGCAGAAATCAATCGAAGCAGCCATCGCCTCCTAGGTCTTCCACCGCAATACAGTCCTCTGGCAAGCTCTGCAAGGAAGATGTCAACAACACGCGCAAGCCAAACCAAGGGGATCCCAAATGCTGCTGTACCATGCACCGTCAACGCGTCTCGCACGCTAACGCCTAACCGGTTCCACGGCGACGCCTTTGAAGACGTTGAAGACTGGCGTGAGTATTTCGACCGGGTCGCCGCCTTTAAGGACTGGGACGATCGCCATAAGTTGGAGAACGTCTAGTTTTACCTTTTAGACGCGGTAAGAGTGTGGTACGAGAGCCATGAAGGCTTATTTACCAGCTGGTCGAAGTTTTACCGACTGCTTCTCGACGCCCTCAGCACCCCCGAAAGGAAAGAAAGAGCCGGAGAGGCACTATCTTCGAGGTTCCAAATGCCGTACGAAACCGTCGCTATATTCGTTGAAGACATGATGCGATTGTCCCGTCGGGCCGACCCACTAATGCCAGAAGGCAAGAAGGTGCGTCTCTTAATGCAAGGCGTAAACGAATAACTTTTTGTGGGCCTCGCGCGTAATCCTCCGACAACAGTGTTGTCGAAGACCACAGATGTCTCCCGAAGTGTGGCCTGTGCGGAGGCAAACACCTGACCGCGGACAAGGCCTGCAAAGCCCGCTTCAAGACGCCCTACGTCGTCAGCCGGCGACGCTGGGAACGGAGGAAGAGGAAGAAGACGCCGGGAGAAGGAACCGAGACAAGTGAGGTCCTGCGGGCGGACCCCACCGCAGCGCATCCAAACAACGGGGCCGGTCACACACGCCAGGCCGCAGCAGCAACAACAGTAGCGGCGGAAATGGCCGCCGGAGTCGCTCCCGATCGAGGACACCATCAGGAGGCGGCAACGGCGGCGGCAACCGCCGCTCGCGCTCCCGGACCAGTTCGAGATCCGGAGCCAGTTTGAGGTCCCGGAGCGAGTCAACCGGACGCCGAGGGATCGCCGAGAAAAAGGTGGCCTGGACCAACAGGTCTCCCGCCGCTCGAACCAGCGACACCGAATTCCCACCGCTCACCCCCTCCCAGCCCCTTAACTCACAAGCGAATCCGCAAAAAGACAGTAGCGAAGTGATAGAACTTAAGAGTATCATAGAGCGCCAAAACGCTCAGATCCAGTAGCAGAACGCCCAAATACGGGCGCGTATGAATAAGACCGAAACGCTGGCGAATAACGGCACCTCGGCAAATGCAAGCCCCCAAAACAACAGCACTGCGACAAACAACGCCGCAGGCTTGCGCAGGTTGCAGCGGAGGGACCTCTCCTCCTCCCGCCTAGGGCGGACGGCGGGAGAGGTTAGGGCCACGCAACGTGCATCAAGTAATCAAGAGGCGATGGACAGGTGAGCGGAGAGGAAGCGGCGACCGCAGAGACCGCGACCACGGCAACGACACAGATCCCGCGAGAAAAAGAGCTGACGGCCATTTTGGCCGCAATTTCTCAAATTAATGAAAGGCTAGGCGAAATGGATGCCCGACTCGAGGCTGTCGAGAGCCAGCCTCACACGCGATCGGTGAAGCACAAGCGCCTAGCGCCACAAGTAGCCTCAACTTCGGTGACGAACCGCTTCGCGTCCCTGAAAAAGGAGCGGTCCGAAAAAATCAAAGGTGCGATTGCGAAAAGGCGCAATGGACTCGAGACGTCCGGAAAGGATGATGCAGAAGCCAAGTAAGAAGCACAAGAAGAAGACCGGGGAAGATACCACCGTAATTTACAAATGGAACTGCCGCGGGATTCGCAACAAGGAAGCGGAACTATTATTACACATTGATGGGCAAGGAAACAAGCCCGATGTAATTTCTCTACAGGAAACGAACGAGAAGCCAAGACTACCGGTGTACGTCACTTACACGGACCCCACGGAGAACGGAACGGCGGTGCTCGTCCGAGGCAACGTGGCGGCAACTCAACATGTCACGGCGCAGGGCGGGTGCGAGCACACGCTGGTCGAAATTCATGCGAGAGAAATTGGCAGCTCGGGCAATTTACTTGTTGTGAGCGCGTACTGCCGCCATCACGACGGCAGTACGAATTTGGCCGCATCTTGAGCAAGGCGAAAGGGTTGGCGGGGACCAGGCCGCTTCTGATTCTCGGCGACTTTAACGCCCCTCACACAACGTGGGGCTATAAGTTTCAGTCCAATAGAGGAAGAGCATTGGCCAAAGCAATGGAGGATACCGAGATGGCCCTCCTGAACGAGCCGGGCGTAACCACGAGAAGAGGCAACAGTGCCGCGAGGGACACCACGCCAGACCTGTCGTGGTTATCGGGCACGCTAGACGTCTCCTGGAGAAGCGAAGAAGTGGACCTGGGGTCTGACCACAGCGTGATCGGCATCACGATCCGAGGCTCCCGATA
The DNA here is from genome assembly GCF_050947875.1 of Dermacentor variabilis. Lineage (NCBI taxonomy): Eukaryota > Metazoa > Arthropoda > Arachnida > Ixodida > Ixodidae > Dermacentor > Dermacentor variabilis. The sequence goes on from NC_134568.1 coordinate 166,694,828, forward strand.
TCGAGCTGTGCTGGGAACGGCGTGTATCAAGTATTGGGACAAGATGAGAAAGTTTACCCAAGAAGTCAGTGGGAGCGCTCACGGACTTGATGAACAAATATTGGGCGGCCGGGGAGATCCCAGCAGAGTGGAAGCATGCTAGGAGGCAGGGAAGAAGATCTGTATTGAGAATCTTCGACCCATCTCGCTGACGTCCTGCTTGGCCAAATTGATGGAGCATGTGGTCCTCAACAGGCTTCAGGGTTATGTGGAGGACAAGGAGTTGCTACCTAAAACGATGATTGGCTTCAGGGCTAATTTATCAACGCAGGACGTCATGATACAGCTCAAAAAGGACGTGGTTGATCCTGGGTACGGCACGGGCACCAAGGCTACTTGGGGCTCGACCTCACAAAGGCCTTTGACAATGTCACCCATGAGGCAATATTAAGGAACCTATCGGACATAGGACCGGGGGGTAGAACCTTCCGATACATCAGATCATTTCTGGAGGATAGGACTGCGGAGATTGTAGTCGGAGAATTTAAATCGGATCCTTTCCCGTTGGGGGGCAGGGGGACACCACAAGGGTCGGTTTTATCACCGTTCTTGTTTAATCTCGCCTTGATCAAGATACCGCCCAGGCTGGCAATGATATCGGGACTTAAACATACATTTTATGCGGATGACATTACTCTATGGGTAACAAGGGGAAGCGACGCACAATTGGAGGGAACTTTACAACAGGCAGTGGATATTGTGGAGGAGCTAGCGGGGGAGGCAGGACTCTCGTGCTCTCAGCCCAAGTCCGAGCTTTTTGTGCTTAGGCATAAACCAAGAGGGATACATGCGAGGCACTATGTGCCGCCACCACCGCTGAAGGTGAAAGTGGGGGGTGCACCGGTCGCTGAAGTTCAAACGATCAGGATCCTGGGGCTGTATCTGCAGACTAACAGGAAGAATAGGGAGGCCTTGGAAAGGCTGAAAAATACTGTCAATGCTACCGTGAGACTTATCAGGAGAATCGCCAATCGTAAACAAGGCGTCAAGGAAAAAGACTTGTGTAAGCTGGTACAGGCGTTTGTGCTCAGTAGAATAGTGTATGCGACGCCTTATATGAAGATGGACGAGGCGGAGAAAGGCAAGGTGGAGGCTATGATTAGACAGGCGTATAAGGCGGCCCTTGGGTTGCCTAACAATACTTCTACCGAAAGGCTGCTGGGATTAGGGGTGCACAACACCTTGGAAGAACTGCGGGAAGCACACTTGGCGATGCAACTCAGTAGACTTTCCAAAACGAAAGTAGGGAGGGATATATTGGAAGGGATCGGCATTGGAGTTGATCCTCCAGCTGGGGACATGAAAATTCAGGTGAAGCGAGAAATGCACAAGGGCTTGTACATGAAACCTTTACCTAAAAATATGCATCCGATTCATCACGAGAACCGTAGGAAGGCAAGAGCCAGAGCTTTACATGCTAAGTACGGGAAGTACAACGGGGCAGTCTACGTAGATGTCGCCGAGTATAAGAACAAGGACGCATTTGCAGTTGCGGTGGTGGACGGGCGGGGACGCTTAGTCACCTCTGGATCAGTCAAAACCCGCTCCTCAGAAACTGCAGAGGAGGCGGCGATAGCGCTAGCTATAGGTAATACTGAAGCTGACCTGATTTTCAGCGACTCTAAAACAGCCATCCGAAATTTGGCGAGGGGCAGAATCTCTGTCACAGCGGCAGGATTACTAGATCGGGCCACGGGGCGAGGGACTACGGAGGTGGAAATTGTCTGGGTACCGGCCCACTCTGGGAACCCTGGGAACGAGGCGGCTCACATGAATGCTCGAGGTTTCGTCAGCCGAGCAGGTGAGCCGGACGTTCCAGGGAGGTCCACGAGAGATGGGCTGGTGTCCTTTCACGACATTACTAACCATTACAAACTTGAGCGGAGAATTTACCCTCCACCGGACAAGCAATTGGTGAAGGCGCAGGAAAGCGTCTGGCGAAGATTGCAGACGAGATCTTTCTATAACCCATACGTGTTAAACAAAATCTACCCGGACGTTCAGCCGGAATGCAAATGGTGCCAGGAACTGGCCACCTATGACCACATATTATGGAGCTTGTTGCGTTTCGCCTGCGACACGTGGTTTTGCCGGCGCGACTGCGGCGGGGCGGCAGACATTTTGGCCCGATCGTCGTCGCCGCAACGCTCATCGGCAGGTGTTTCCAGGCGCGACTGCGGCGATGCGACCGCAAAGGATCACCCTCTCATTCCAGTCATTGTGCCCGAACCAGGCGATGCGAAAGCAGGGATCATCCTCTCATTACAGTCATTGTGCCCGACCGGCAGCGCTACGACAGGGTGCTACGAGATTGTGCTCGACATGGTGCTACGGCAGCGCTACGACAGGGTGCGTCACCATTAGCCCATTGTACATTCACGTGCTCGTCTTTTGAGGGGTTCCTTCTTGCCCTCAACTGCGAGAGTATAAAAACAGCTGCCCCCGGACGCCAAAAGGAGGGCTCCGATTTCTTCTGTTGAGTGAAGTGCTCTCCCGTCTCTCTACTTCGGTCAAACCTGACCGCCAACTCTTTGCGATGTTAAAATAAACAAGTTGTTTCGTTGTTACCAGTCGACTCATGCTTTGCCGGGACCTTCGGATGCTTCCAGTTGTACCCCAGGCCGCCAGGCCAACGCTACCATTGGGGCTTGCGACCCAGGTACAACCACGGGCGTCAGCGCCGAGTTCCCAACAGATCGTACCAGCGGTGCGATCCAAACATCTGGTTGGCAGCGGTGAGATCGCCTCCGACTTCAAACAACTGTCTGCCAGCGGTGAGATCGCGACAACGGAGGCCAGCAGCGAAGAGATGCAGTTGACTGTATGCTGAGCAGCTCAACGACGATCCGGGAGCAGTGCAACGAGCCCTGTGTGACGACTGGTTGCCTGCAGCGGAACGACTGCGCGGAATTCCTGCCTGCGAGGTTTGGTGAGTGCGGGACTTTCTTCTTCTGAGCTTTGCCAGGCTTTTGTTAGTGTCAGAAACAGAGCTGGTAATTGTGGTTGTCGTTGCTGCCGGGTTAGTTTGCGGCAAGACAATAGTAAGCAGTAGAGAAAGCAGCATTCAGAGCAGCCATGGATTTGAAGTCGTTGCGCAAACCGAAATTGTTGGAGCTTGCAAGAGAGTTGGGTCTGGATGTCTCGGACAAACTCAGAAAACCTGAACTGCTAAAGGCTATTCTTGAGTTAGAGGCTGAGGACGACGAGCTGTCGGAATGCCTTGAGACTATTGAGGAGAGGTCAAAAAGACAGGAGCGCGAACTTAAAGAGCAAAAAGAGAAACAGGAGCGCGAACTTAAAGAGCAAAAAGAGAAACAGGAGCGCGAACTTAAAGAGCAGAAAGAAAAAGAAGAGCGCGAACACGCTTTGGAAATGAAGCGTCTCGAGGTAGAGATGGAACGCGCTCGTAATGGAAGTCAGGCACACGGTGCAGGAGAACGCGTATTGTTCAAAATGACTGACCTGATGCGGCCGTTTAAGCTTGGAGAGGACATTGGTTTGTTCCTGGTTAACTTTGAGCGAACGTGCGAGAAGCAGGGGTTCTCTCGGGAAACGTGGCCACAGCGCTTGCTCACTTTGTTACCCGGCGAGGCGGCCGACGTAGTCGCTCGCTTGGATAGAGAGGAAGCAGAGGATTTCGACAAAGTAAAATCGAGTCTGCTAAAAAAGTACCGGCTGTCTGCGGAGGCGTTCCGTCGGAAGTTTCGGGAAAATGAGAAAGGCAGAAGTGAGTCATATACAGAGTTTGCGTATAGGCTTATGTCGAACATGCAGGAGTGGCTCAAAGAAGAGAAAGCGTTTGGTGACCACGATAAAGTTCTGCAGTGTTTCGGGCTAGAACAGTTTTATAGTCGGTTACCGGAGAACGTGCGATACTGGGTCTTGGATAGGCCAGACGTTTGTACGGTGGCTAAAGCCGCTGAGCTAGCCGAGGAGTTTGTGACGCGTCGGGCTCGCGGAGCTAAGGACGGTCAAAAGGGTGAATTTGGCTTGAAGTTTGAGAGGCCGAAGTTCACACCCATGAGAGCAAAGGGGAACACGCGTAGTGCGGATGCGAGTGGAAGCAGTGCGACCGAACCTAAGGAGACGGCGGCAGCCGAAGCCGAACGCAGAAAGCGGTTCAAGATGAGGCAAGCGCGCGTTTGTTATACGTGCCAGAAGCCGGGTCACTTTTCGGCGCAGTGTCCGCAGCACTGACGAGAACATGAAGCTTCTCGAGCCTTACATGCGAGACCTCCTCGTGAACGGGAAAGAGTGCCGAGTGCTTCGCGATTCCGCAGCTACGATGGATGTAGTTCACCCGTCTTATGTAGAACCCCATATGTTCACGGGCGAGTGCGCATGGATCAAGCAAGCCGTGGAAGCTCATAGCGTGTGTCTGCCAGTAGCAAGGGTGCTTATTGAAGGACCTTTCGGAGCGCTTGAGACGGAGGCGGCAGTGTCATCTATGCTGCCCCCCCAGTACCCGTACCTATTTTCAAACAGGTCCGATCACCTCCTGCGCGAGAAGGGGCTTTTGTTTGGTGAAGCTAGTGTTCAGGCCTTAACCAGGTCGAAGGTTCGGGAGCTCGCTGCAAAGGCGGTAGTTGCGGGGCCGACGTTATCAAACAACGAAAAAGGGTCAGAGGCGCAGCAAGCTGATATTCCGAGCACGCCCGAACTGAATAAACTTGAGTCTGTAACGTTAAAGGCGCCAGATACTGGAGAGGAAACGCCCGACGCGGGAAAGTTAGAAGAGCTATCTACTGATTTGCTCATCGCGCCTACGTCAGACGGACTTGATAGGTTGCTAAAAGTCAGCCGGACGGCTTTGATAGCCGAGCAAAAAAAGGATGGCAGCCTGGAAAACGTGCGCTGCAATGTCAAAGAAGGTATCGCCAGGAAAACTGCGCGTTTTGTGGAAAGAGGTGGAGTCCTGTACCGGAAGTATCTAGACCGCCGAGGAGTGGAGTTCGATCAGCTGATCGTGCCTCAATGCTATCGTCAGGATCTGTTGCGCTTGTCACACGGGGGTTCGTGGTCCGGACACCTAGGAGTTAAGAAAACTAAGGACCGTCTCTTGCAAGAGTACTATTGGCCAGGGTGTTTTCGGGACGCAGACCATTTCGTGAGGACATGTGACACTTGTCAGCGGGTGGGCAAACCAGGGGACAAATCAAGGGCGCCGTTGAAATTGGTACCTATCATTACGGAGCCTTTTAGACGGCTCGTTATTGATACAGTGGGACCTCTGCCGGTAACAGCCACGGGGTACAGACACATTTTGACTGTGATCTGCCCAGCGACAAAGTTCCCTGAAGCAGTGCCGCTTAAAGAACTCAGCTCAGTTGAGATAGTTAATGCACTACTGTCCATATTTGCGCGAGTTGGTTTCCCTGCGGAAATCCAATCAGATCAGGGCACAGTGTTTACTAGCGCTTTGACGACAACTTTTCTCGAAAGGTGTGGGGTAAAGCTGTTACACAGCTCAGTGTACCACCCACAGTCGAATTCCGTTGAGAAGCTCCACTCCGTCATGAAGCGCGTGTTGAGAGCGTTGTGTTTTGAACATCGAACTGACTGGGAGCTGTGTCTGCCTGGGGTGATGTTTGCATTAAGGACCGCGCCGCATGCAGCTACGGGGTTTTCGCCAGCTGAACTGGTGTACGGTCGCTCGCTTCGGTCTCCGCTTCGCATGCTTCGAGAATCATGGGAAGGTAGGGGCGACGACCCAGTCGTGGTGGAGTACGTGCTTAAGCTCCTCGAACGCTTAAGAAGGGCACAGGAGTTGTCAGGTGAAGCAATGACAAAGGCCCAGCAGAGGGCCAAGGTTTATTATGATCGGACAGCCAGGGCCCGTCGTTTTGAGGTTGGCGATGAGGTCATGATATTGCGCACATCGCTAAACAACAAACTAGACGTGCAGTGGGAGGGCCCAGCACGAATTGTTCAGAAACTGTCGGACGTTAACTACGTGGTAAGTCTGCCAGGAAAGCGGAAAGCACAGCAAGTTTACCACTGTAATCTGCTCAAACCTTATAGACAAAGGGAAGCAGTGGTGTGCATGATGGTAAACGTTCCTGAAGAGCTTCCGGTCGAGCTTCCGGGACTAGGCTCAGTGACGAACAGGGAAGACACCGGTCAAGTCATTAGTGACCTTATCAGTAAAGCACCGCTGTCGCCCGAGCAGAAAACCGAACTACACCAGCTATTACAAGAGTTTCAAGGTCTGTTCTCTGAGAGGCCTGGTAGGACTTCTGTACTTACTCATGATATAGAACTTACCTCCACAGAGCCAGTACGATCCAAGGCGTATCGGGTGTCACCCCGCCAGAGCGATATTATGGAGGCTGAGGTAAAGAAAATGCTACAGCTCGGTGTTATTGAGGCAGGTGAGAGTGATTATACCTCCCCTTTGATTTTAGTTGAGGTACCGGGCAAGGAACCTCGTCCTTGCGTCGACTACCGCAGGCTTAATTCCATCACTAAGGATCAAATTTATCCGATCCCTAACATCGAGGAGCGCCTTGAGAAAGTTAGTAGCGCTCAGTTTATTTCCACCCTAGATCTTGTCAGGGGTTATTGGCAGGTTCCACTTACAGAAGAGGCTAGTAGGTATGCGGCGTTCATTTCACCAATGGGAACATTCCGTCCTAAAGTGTTGAGTTTTGGTTTGAAGAACGCGCCATACTGTTTTTCAAGTCTCATGGATAAAGTGTTGCGGGGACAGCAAGAATTCGCTTTACCGTATCTAGACGACGTAGCGATATTCTCCGCATCCTGGTCTGAGCATATGGCACACTTGTGGGCAGTGCTAACCCGCCTGCGCGAAGCGGGCTTGACAGTCAAGGCTCCTAAGTGCCAGTTAGCACAGGCCGAGGTTGTCTACCTCGGTCACGTGATTGGTCAGGGTCGTCGCCGCCCCTCTGAAATAAAAGTGGCCGCTGTGCGAGACTTTCCGCAACCGCGCACCAAGACCGATATTCGGTCGTTCTTGGGTGTCGCCGGCTACTATCAGAGGTACATCCCTAGGTACTCTGATATCGCGGCTCCCCTGACGGATGCTCTAAGAAAAACAGAGCCTCAAACAGTCGTCTGGGACGAGACAAAGGAAAGAGCTTTTAGCGCCCTAAAGAGTGCCCTAACAAACCAGCCTGTGCTACGATCGCCAGACTATACAAAAGGGTTCGTTGTTCAGTGCGATGCTAGTGAGCGAGGCATGGGCGTTGTACTGTGCCAACGGGAAAATGGAGAAGTAGAACACCCCGTCCTGTATGCTAGTCGTAAGCTGTCCAGTCGTGAGCAGGCGTATAGCGCCACCGAGAAAGAGTGTGCGTGTCTCGTGTGGGCCGTTCAGAAATTGTCATGCTATCTAGCCGGCTCGAGGTTTATCATTGAGACGGATCACTGCCCTCTCCAATGGCTGCAGACCATCTCTCCCAAAAATGGCCGCCTCCTGCGCTGGAGCCTCGCTTTACAACAATATTCCTTTGAGGTGCGTTACAAAAAGGGGAGTCTCAACGGTAACGCCGATGGCTTAAGTCGAAGCCCCTAACGTAGGAATCAGCCTCAAAATTGTTTGTTACTGATGTTTTTCTTCCTGAGGCAGGATTTTTTTTAACATATTGCTTTTGTTTAGTGTTTCAAAGTGATGATATGCTTTCTAGTGCAATTTTTCAATTTGTGGACGCGTTCTGAGTGATGCTAGACTACTGTAAGGAACTAGGCAGTGGTATAAAAAGGGGAAAGAGCCTGGCAGGGCTTAGTGAGGGTTGTGCCGTGCTTGCTGACTGAGCGGTTGAGTTTCAGCGTAGTTCTAACGCTTGCCGGGAACGAGAACAAAAATGTGAACTCTCCCGAAGTCACTTTGCAGTGTCCCGTGCGAACCTGAACGAGAGAACGAGGCCTTCTCTGTGCGCTGCGCTCAAGAAACGTCGAGGGACGCCCGACTTCGGTTATGAGCATCATCGAGCGACATCCCTCCGGACAGCGGATGCAGTCCCCTGTCCATCGGGATCTCCTTCCCCCGGCGGGGCGGTCTGTTGCGTTTCGCCTGCGACACGTGGTTTTGCCGGCGCGACTGCGGCGGGGCGGCAGACATTTTGGCCCGATCGTCGTCGCCGCAACGCTCATCGGCAGGTGTTTCCAGGCGCGACTGCGGCGATGCGACCGCAAAGGATCACCCTCTCATTCCAGTCATTGTGCCCGAACCAGGCGATGCGAAAGCAGGGATCATCCTCTCATTACAGTCATTGTGCCCGACCGGCAGCGCTACGACAGGGTGCTACGAGATTGTGCTCGACATGGTGCTACGGCAGCGCTACGACAGGGTGCGTCACCATTAGCCCATTGTACATTCACGTGCTCGTCTTTTGAGGGGTTCCTTCTTGCCCTCAACTGCGAGAGTATAAAAACAGCTGCCCCCGGACGCCAAAAGGAGGGCTCCGATTTCTTCTGTTGAGTGAAGTGCTCTCCCGTCTCTCTACTTCGGTCAAACCTGACCGCCAACTCTTTGCGATGTTAAAATAAACAAGTTGTTTCGTTGTTACCAGTCGACTCATGCTTTGCCGGGACCTTCGGATGCTTCCAGTTGTACCCCAGGCCGCCAGGCCAACGCTACCCTTGGGGCTTGCGACCCAGGTACAACCACGGGCGTCAGCGCCGAGTTCCCAACAGATCGTACCAGCGGTGCGATCCAAACAAGCTGTAGCATAGCGCCGCCACCGGCGGATATTATGCGTGATCCTTCTCTCGAGCAGTGGGAGGCCGTGTTGGCCAGCTCAGACCCGGTCGTCCAGACCAGGGCCGTGGAGTGGGCCACCCAGGTCGCCGTCAGCCATGAGCTGATGGCCATCTAGCACGGAATCGTCCGCACATGCGTTCTGACGAAAATAAAGTTTTTCCATCCATCCATCCATTACCCAAGAACAAGAGGCGTCCGAGGAAGAATCGGGACAAGCTGAAACACAAAGGATCTACACCGAATGGGCGAGGGACCAGAAGAAGGCCCTCGATAAGTTTACCCAAGAAACCGCAACGACGTCGCAGACACCGTAGGTGGATGCCAGACTGACCCACATGTGGGCGGCCCGACACTCGTTAACGCGGCGGTGGAAACGTCAGAGACACAACAAAAAGCTGGCCAAGCGCATAGCAGTCTTGAACAAATAGATCGCCGAGCACGCGGCCAAACTATGTAAGGAAAATTGGCTGAAGACCTGCGACGGCCTACAGGGCAAGCTCTCGACGTGGAAGACATGGTGTCTCTTGAGGCATCTGATCGACCCGCTGAGTAGCAAAACTGCGACCAATCGCAACCTAACCAAAGTATTGAACACGTACAAGAGAGAGGGCCGCAGGCTCCTGGAAGACCTGAAGGCGAAGTACCTAAAGACAGAGAAGGGCCGGTACCCGGTGCCTGAGAGGTACGAAGGACCCGACAACGAAGAACTGGACCAGCCGTTTACCATGACGGAACTGTGGACAGCGATAGATGGCATTAACAAGAGAAGTGCACCCGGCAAAGACGCCATAACTTACAAATTACTCGGTAAAATGAGCGGTACAGCGGCCCACGGCCTCCTAGAGCACATTAACGAAGCCTGGGAGAGCTCGCAGTTGCCGAAGGAATGGAAGGACGCCGAGGTCCGCTTCATTCCAAAGCCCGGCAAGGCACTCACGATCGACAACCATGCGGCCCATCTCCCTCACATCCTGCTAGGTGAAAGTGATGGAGCGCATGGTCCTTCGCCGGCTGCAGAAGCACCTCGAAGAAACGGATCAGAAGCCGGAGACGACGTACGGCTTCAGGCAACATCTCAGCACCCAAGACGTGATGATCCAACTCCACGAACTGGTCCTCAAGCCGGCAAGGAGGCACGCGTCGCGCGGGATACTCACCCTCGACCTGAAGGGAGCGTTTGACAACGTGTCCCACGTGAGCGTGTTGCAGAATCTAAACAAGACCCGGTGTGGCCGAAAGACCGACGGCTACATAAAAGATTTTCTGTCAAACCGAACGGCGACCATCAGGATAGGGGAGGAGAAGTCGGACCCTGTCGAGCTCGGCGATGGGGGCACCCCTGAGGGATCGGTCTTGTTGCCCTTGCTCTTCAATCTGGCCCTGCTGCCCCTGCCCGATCTACTCAAGCAAATTGAAGGCGTGGACGACGCGTTCCACGCCGACGATATTACGGTGTGGACGGCCCGAGCCGGATCCGATGCCTGGATGGAGGAAGTCTTGCAGCGAGCGGCAACGACCGTGCACGAGTGCGAAACGTCGTGCGGACTGAGCTGCGCTCCCCAGAAATCAGAGCTGCTCATGATCCAACCAGGAAAATCGAAGAAGGAGCTGCCGCTGAACGTGATTATCACCATCGCCGGAACGACCATCAAGCCAACACAGCAGATTAGGATTCTCGGCCTACTCCTTCAGAGCGACGGGAACACAGGCCGCCATCATAAAGATCAAGACTACAACTAAACAGATACTTGGTATGATTCGGAGGGTATCTAACAGAAACTGAGGCCTTAAAGAGGACGATGTCACGCGCCTGGTTCGCGCGTTCGTCGTGTCGCGACTCCGCCCCGTATCTCCAGCTAACGAAGGCGAATAGGGACACCCTAAACACGATGCTTCGTAAGGCAACGAAACAATCACTGGGCATGCCCATATACTTGTCCACGCAAAAACTGCTAGACATGGGCGCCCACAACACGGTGGAGGAGCTCGCCGTCCTACGCAAGATAGGATGGTAGATCGAGCCAGTACCCATCAAGACGGCCCTTTCGGAAGACTGTAAAACGATCACTTAGACCAAACGCCTTCCCGGGAACAAGATACCGGGCAAGGACGACGAGAGGCGCACAGCGCGAGTCAAAGCCCTAGCCCGGAAGCTGGAAGAGAACCCCAGGGTCCTCTACGCGGACGCCTCGCTCCGAAAACACAGTGACCGTGCAGCGGTCGTGGTTACATCAAAAGACAGGCTGATCGTCAGCGCGTCCCTGATGACATCAGACCCCGCAGTTGCCGAAGAAGTGGCCGTGGCCCTCGCACTCGCACAGCCGAGTGGGGACACCGTAGTCACCGACTCGAAGACAGCCCACAGAAGCTTCCCCAGGGGGGTAATTCCTGCGCAGCCCAAGCCATTCTAGGCAAGCACAAGCCTCTGGCAAGAGCCATAGAGCTGCGTGTAGGTCCCGGCTCACTCGCTGCTAGCAGGCAACACCATTGCCGACTACCATGCCCGAGAAATGTCAATCCGGGCCGAGCACGAGCTGGAAGAGCTACCGCACCCGGTTACCAGCTTCCGGGACATTACCCGGATGTACCGAGAGGAAAGGTGCAGACTGCCAGAACCGCACCCCAAACTCACCAGGCAACAACAGACGATCCTGCGTTGAGCGCAGGCGGGATCGCTTGCGCATACCGTACTGATGAACCGCATGTACCCTGAGGAATACGATATGCTCTGTCCTTGTTGCAGAAGAGAAAAGGGCACCCTGCCGCACGTCTTGGCAGAGTGCACAGAAATCAAGACCCCCCTCCTCCCCTTCCCACCAACACCCCCAATCCCCAACCCCTTGAGCGATGGGAGACCTTGTTATCCAGCCCCGCCCTACCGATTCAGCTCGCACTGATGGACAGGGGCCAGGAGCTGCTGGGAACATATGGGTCCCGTAACAAGGGAACCACCACGTCTGGTGCCTGCGTGCACCACCGATTTATTTCGGGCACAGTAAATGTTGCTTCATCATCATCATCTCGCTACAATATATGTGCACACTGATTATGCATGATTAGACCGAACAAATGGTAAATAATTATTTATAATTCGATGCCTCCATTAGCCCTCTGCTATTCGTCAAAAGATTTCGGGCTGCGCCAACGTCGCTTGTCTTTCATGCGACGTCACAAAACCGCGAAAGCTTACCGCGTCAAGGTGACGTGTACGCGTTAAAAATGCATTAATGTGCCGAACAAAACTGAATTTTTTACACCGAAGCTCTATATGGCTAGTCGATTCGTTCGTCCGTCTGTCGTCTGTACACCGAAACTCCTCCGGCGCAACCCTATGCACATGCGCGAAAAAAAAGAAAGGCGCGCGTTTGGCTGCGCTCGTAGTGGTGTCGTTGCTCTCCGTCGTAGCCGAACACGCCGGCAGAAGTTTCTCTCCGGCTCCGAAATGGCTCGACCACGCGTCATACCTATTCCTAAGGAGCAGGCAGTTTTCGATCAGCAACGCCGCGAGCAGAACAGGGAACGAGCTCGTCCACGTCGTGCCCATGCTGCAGCCAGGGCACAAGAACAAGCCCTTGCATCCGAGCGCAAGCGGCAACTGCGTACCGAACATCCGGCAGCCTACCAACCCGTGGTTTAACGAACCATCGGGTTTAAGTCAGTCATAAACACCGAGGCCCCACGTTTCAGCTCCTCTGGTTAACCATCTGCACCGAGTGCTTGGGCAGTGATCTTTTCTTCTGAGTATCCGGCGACTGGCCCGTGAAGAAAGGAATAGAAGATGGCTGCCAGACGATCACACTGGCACTGGCTACTTGGAGCTACCGGGGAGCACGGCTTTTTTGCGCATATTAAAACCTTTTGCGTGGCAGTATAACTTTACCGAGCCCGATCGGCATGTATAGGACATCGCTCGGCCAGCTTTTCTTTGCTCAGGATCTGTGTTAGTGGCATTTTTGACGTACCGTTGCACGCTGCCGGGATTTTCGACCAGCCATCGCAAGCTAAGTAAAGGCAAGTGGACCAATCGCAGACCTGGGCAGCACCTTCGACATCCGTTTATCTACTTTCACTGCACTGACTCGGCCCTATCGAAACCCCACTCCACTTGAGCGTGCTCCTCTCCTCTTGTCAGCCAAGCAGATAAGAAAAACCACTGAATATAGGCAATGCTATTCGCTTATAAAACAACAAAAGTGACCTCCTAAAACGAAGCGAGCGTTTGATTGGGCTTTTCGAACGCTGCGGGCTACCAGCCGATCCTTGCGTCAGTGGTTATGTAAATTTGGCGTCAGGAGACTGGAGTAAAAAAAGATTGGAATAGATTTTCGTTACAGGGTCCTTGATTTGTTTAAGCGTATAGGCTTTCTATTTTAGATGTCCTGTAGGCCCACGTGTGTAGTTTAGGCCAAAGCTGTGCACTGGCTCGATGAAGTATAAAATTACTGCAGTTGAGTCCTTTCAGACAAACGGTGCACAGTCATAAGGGCAGAATTGCTGTGGAAATATCTAGTTCAATTAAAAGCTTATAACCTTATTACAGGAATACATCACACGCCAGTAGTCGCTCTTCTCGTGTTGTAACATACGCGACCTTGGCAAAACATGTAAAATTGGAGTGCTTGTACCGAGCTGACGATACTTGATGAGCTGATTATCTTGATGGTCTGTGAATGTCATTGATATACGATGTTGTCGGACCAAGCGCGACGCCAATGACACATGTAGACAAGCAAGTCAGTAAGCGCCTTTTTATCTACTGAACGAGGGCATTGTCTGACTAGACCACTTCGTCTAAGTTTTTCGCGTCTATCCCATCCGACAAGATGAAGTTCTCAGGGTCACCTTCCATTTCGTCGATCATAGACATATTGAACGATGTAACATCGCTGTCATTGTCCTCGCTGTAGTCACTGGCAAAAGGACCGGGCCATTGTGACCAAGCCTCCGGCTCCAGCGTGGCTCCACGGGCCACCAGTGTCTCCCACGTCTCACCCAGTTCGTCTGGGCTGAGGATTCCGGATCCTGGCGCCGCATTCATGCCGGAAGTCGTAGCACTTGGCATCTGTGACGGCTTGAGCACGAAGACAAACACGAGCCCAGTGACCACGGCGGCCGACAGCACCGTGAAAAAAGCCGTGGCTATCGCGTTGCACGCTGATCCAAGCCGGAGCGAGGTGGCACCGGCGGCGTGAGACTCGTCTGTTTCCGATGGGTCTTCTATCTCATGTACGTGAATCTCCACCTCGGAATCACCCAATGGCTGCTCAGCCTCCGCGATGGACTGGAAGGTGTCGTCCATGGCGTTGGCTTTGTTTGCGTGTTTCCCAAATAATGGCACTTACCCTCTACTTGAGATTGTTCGAGAAGCCGACGGTTAGCGGAGGTGGAGAGCTAGAAGCTTGAAAGAAAAAGTAAAGAAAACAATTAGAATTGTTACAAATATTAAAAGAGAGTAATAACAAAGAGACTGGTATCATAATTAAGAAAGAACTACGGTCTACCAGATAGCAGAAAATCTGGGGGTACACAAGTGATCCTGAATGTATTCAGTACAGTTATGAGAAATTCACAGGTTATTTCATGAAAAGAACAAGTATCTCGTTTTACATGCCAACCCGATATTTCATTATCAGGAACGCCATTGATGGGGACTCCGAATTAATTTTAGCCACCTAGGGTTCTTTAACGGGCACCCAATGCTCGATATACGGCGTTTTTGCATTTCGGAAACATCAAAATGCGGCCGCCGTGGGCAGCATTCCCACACAAAAATTTTTGGAGAAGGTCTATAGACCTGGTTCGATGAAGAATATAGAATGTCTGTAGACTTATGGCCTTACACATTTTATAAAATAGTCTATGAAATATCTGAGTCTATAGATTGATGAAAATCCACGTTTGTAGACAATTTTCTGCAGAATGTCTATACACATAAGTGTATATATAGATATAAGTGTATAGGCTTATACAGTTCTACTTTTGTAGACTGAAGTCTATGAAATCTCTACAGACTATCTACAGACAATTCCTGTAGACCACTCTATAGACAGTCTATGGACTTATGGCATTACACTTTTTGTAGACCAGTGTATATGTCTGAGTGTATGGACACTCTATAGACTCTCTAGAGAATAATGAAAATTCACGTTTGTAGACGAATGTCTGCAGAATGTCTATAGACATAAGTGTATAGGCTTATACAGTTCTACTTTTGTAGACTGAAGCCTATGAAATTGTTATCAAAAACTTTGTTATCAAAAATATACTTTACTTTGTTTGAGCTGTTGCTTGTCCTCGCGGGTGACGTCGAGCAGAATCCCGGTCCAATGTCGAAGGTTGATGCGGACGCTTTCGCTGCTGCCTTGGAACGAATAAATAAGCTTGAAGACGCCGTGGCTGCTATGCAAGCCGATTGTAAAAATTTCCAAAAGGGACAGGCAGCTGCTTTGGAAACTGCATGCAAACATGCAGAAAATGAGAAGGCTTTGCGCAGTGACTTGATACGAGCGAACGAAGAACGCGCTGCCGCTGTAAACGAAATTAAACTGCTAAATACAAAGCTAGTAGTGTTGGAATCATCTGTGCCATATCAACCAGCTGGGGATTCTGGAACGTGTTTGGAAACATTGCGTGACGTTTCGAATCAGCTCTATAAAATATCTTCTAGATGTGAACATGCGGAAAACCGTATGCGACGATCCAACCTGCTCTTCTTTGGAAAAGCCGATGAGGCTATGGAAAACTGGGCTGCTTCAGAAAAAAAAAAGTGAGACAATGTTGCTCCGAAAAATTGGGCACGGAATTCACGACTGCGCAGTTTGAGAGGGTGCACCGATTAGGGAAGTTTACGGAAGGCAGAGTGAGGCCTATTGCGAAAATGACATTTTTGAAAGACAAAGGCCGTATCTTGTCTTCTGCACGCAAACTAAAAGGGTCCGGTTTTTCAATTCGCGAGGGTTTTTCGCCAGCTACCCGGCAGGCAAGAAAGCAGCTAATTGCTTTTGCGAAAACTGAAGCTAAGCCGTTTACGTTGTCAACCGATCGACAACGCATTGGGGACGCCACTTATATTTTTGATAGCGCTAGCAATACAGTTGTTCCTTGTGTTAAATAGCAGCAAATCACAATGCATGATGTGAACCGCAGGAAGTCAAAGCCACCTGTCATCGCACCATCATTATCAATATCTTTCACAAATATCCGAAGTCTGTTGCCTAAACGTGACGATATTGCCTCATTTCTTGATGACTGCAGTTCAGATATTCTTGTTCTTACTGAAACATGGCTACATCCTGAAACAGCTAAAGAAATATTTCCACATGATAGCAAATTGAACATTTCAAGGTGTGATCGCACCGAAAAGAGAGGTGGTGGCGTACTCCTTGGTATCAAAAGAACAGTTACCTCACAAGTTATTAATGTAGATTCCACTATTGAGCTAGTATGGGCTGAATATCAAACCTACAGAAACAAGCTACTGATAGGATGTTGTTATCGTCCTCCCGATACAAACCAGCACTTTCTTGTCGAACTGCGCAATAGTATTTCTAAAGCCCTTGAGCTCTGTCAAGCTGATATCGTCTGTTTTTGGCGACTTTAATTTTCCATTGATCGTCTGGAATAACCTATAATCCTCATGTCATACATCAATGGAGTTCATTTCTTTAATGTTAGATTTCAATTTATTCCAAATAATTACCCAGCCAACCGTGTGCTAACATTTTAGATTTAGTTTTCACTAACGCCCCTGAAACGGTTGCTGAAGTTGTTTGCTTAGACGATTTCAGTGGTCACAAGCTACTACAACTTACTCTTAACATCCCTTGAAATTTACAGGCGTCTCAAACAAAACCATCCGTGATTACAACAGAGGAGGCTATGGCAATATTAACAAAGAACTTGAGACACTTCTTTCTGGCCCCTGTTTAGCTTCGTTTTCTGCTCGGTCAGTCAACGAAAACTGGCTTCTGTTTAAAGAAAAGCTGTGTGTTTTAGTGGAAACGTATATCCCCCAAATCGAAATAACAGGCGATAGACAGAACCCTTGCTTCACCAAGTACCTTCGACGGCTAAGAAACAAGAAGGCTATACGCAACTGCAAAGCGTACAAGCTCGCCCGTTGTATAGGATAAATATAGCTATTTTTTGAAAGTTTACTGCTCATCTTTAAGAGAGGCTAAGAAAAATACTACTCTCAATATCTACCTTCACTACTTAAAAACAACCCCCCAAAATTCTGGCAGGCGATTTCGCCTAATAGTGGCTAGCATATATTTCACTAAGTGATGGTAATCAAGCTCCTATCAGTGACAAGGAATACCCAGTCGTCTTTAATGCATTTTTTTCATCCATATTCACAATAGAAGACCATTCAAATCTGCCGGAAGTCACTGATATAGATTACCAGTACATGCAATCCATCGATGTAACAGAGGATGGTATCACAGGTCTCATAAATAACCTTAAGTTGACTACTTCTTCGGGCGTCGATAATATTAGCTCAAAAATTTTAAAGAATACAGTCACGCTATCTAGCAAATTTTTATGCAGTATTTCCCGCAAGTCGTTATCATCAGGCTAGCTTCCCTTAGACTGGAAAATTGCAAAAGTGATACCAGTATACAAAAGTGGTAGCAAGAATTCCCCAGAAAACTATCGTCCAATATGATTGAGAAGCATTTGCTGCAAAATGCTTGAACATATCATGGCATCTCACATATATCATCATGTGTAATCAAAAATTTTTTTCTCTATTAACCAACATGGGTTTAGGAAAGGCTTGTGTTTGGGATCGGACTGCTGGTACGATCTGTTGGGAACTCGGCGCTGACGCCCGTGGTTGTACCTGGGTCGCAAGCCCCAAGGGTAGCGTTGGCCTGGCGGCCTGGGGTACAACTGGAAGCATCCGAAGGTCCCGGCAAAGCATGAGTCGACTGGTAACAACGAAACAACTTGTTTATTTTAACATCGCAAAGAGTTGGCGGTCAGGTTTGACCGAAGTAGAGAGACGGGAGAGTACTTCACTCAACAGAAGAAATCGGAGCCCTCCTTTTGGCGTCCGGGGGCAGCTGTTTTTATACTCTCGCAGTTGAGGGCAAGAAGGAACCCCTCAAAAGACGAGCACGTGAATGTACAATGGGCTAATGGTGACGCACACTGTCGTAGCGATGCCGTAGCACCATGTCGAGCACGATCTCGTAGCACCCTGTCGTGGCGCTGCCGGTCGGACACAATGACTGTAATGAGAGGATGGTCCCTGCTTTGGCATCGCCTGTTTCGGGCACAATGACTGGAACGAGATCCCTGCTTTGGCATCGCCTGTTTCGGGCACAATGACTGGAATGAGATCCCTGCTTTGGCATCGCCTGTTTCGGGCACAATGACTGGAATGCGAGGATGATCCCTAGGCGGTCGCATCGCCGCAGTCGCGCCTGGAAACACCTGGCGATGAGTGTTGCGGCGACGACGATCGGGCCAAAATGTCTGCCGCCCCGCCGCAGTCGCGCCGGCAAAACCACGTGTCGCAGGCGAAACGCAACAGACCGCCCCGCCGGGGGAAGGAGATCCCGATGGACAGGGGACTGCATCCGCTGTCCGGAGGGATGTCGCTCGATGATGCTCATAACCGAAGTCGGGCGTCCCTCGACGTTTCTTGAGCGCAGCGCACAGAGAAGGCCTCGTTCTCTTGTTCAGGTTCGCACGGGACACTGCAAAGTGACTTCGGGAGAGTTCACATTTTTGTTCTCGTTCCCGGCAAGCGTTAGAACTACGCTGAAACTCAACCGCTCAGTCAGCAAGCACGGCACAACCCTCACTAAGCCCTGCCAGGCTCTTTCCCCTTTTTATACCACTGCCTAGTTCCTTACAGTAGTCTAGCATCACTCAGAACGCGTCCACAAAGTGAAAAATTGCACTAGAAAGCATATCATCACTTTGAAACACTAAACAAAAGCAATATGTTAAAAAAAATCCTGCCTCAGGAAGAAAAACATCAGTAACAAACAATTTTGAGGCTGATTCCTACGTTAGGGGCTTCGACTTAAGCCATCGGCGTTACCGTTGAGACTCCCCTTTTTGTAACGTACCTCAAAGGAATATTGTTGTAAAGCGAGGCTCCAGCGCAGGAGGCGGCCATTTTTGGGAGAGATGGTCTGCAGCCATTGGAGAGGGCAGTGATCCGTCTCAATGATAAACCTCGAGCCGGCTAGATAGCATGACAATTTCTGAACGGCCCACACGAGACACGCACACTCTTTCTCGGTGGCGCTATACGCCTGCTCACGACTGGTCAGCTTACGACTAGCATACAGGACGGGGTGTTCTACTTCTCCATTTTCCCGTTGGCACAGTACAACGCCCATGCCTCGCTCACTAGCATCGCACTGAACAATGAACCCTTTTGTATAGTCTGGCGATCGTAGCACAGGCTGGCTTGTTAGGGCACTCTTTAGGGCGCTAAAAGCTCTTTCCTTGGTCTCGTCCCAGACGACTGTTTGAGGCTCTGTCTTTCTTAGAGCATCCGTCAGGGGAGCCGCGATATCAGAGTACCTAGGGATGTACCTCTGATAGTAGCCGGCGACACCCAAGAACGACCGAATATCGGTCTTGGTGCGCGGTTGCGGAAAGTCTCGCACAGCGGCCACTTTTATTTCAGAGGGGCGGCGACGACCCTGACCAATCACGTGACCGAGGTAGACAACCTCGGCCTGTGCTAACTGGCACTTAGGAGCCTTGACTGTCAAGCCCGCTTCGCGCAGGCGGGTTAGCACTGCCCGCAAGTGTGCCATATGCTCAGACCAGGATGCGGAGAATATCGCTACGTCGTCTAGATACGGTAAAGCGAATTCTTGCTGTCCCCGCAACACTTTATCCATGAGGCTTGAAAAACAGTATGGCGCGTTCTTCAAACCAAAACTCAACACTTTAGGACGGAATGTTCCCATTGGTGAAATGAACGCCGCATACCTACTAGCCTCTTCTGTAAGTGGAACCTGCCAATAACCCCTGACAAGATCTAGGGTGGAAATAAACTGAGCGCTACTAACTTTCTCAAGGCGCTCCTCGATGTTAGGGATCGGATAAATTTGATCCTTAGTGATGGAATTAAGCCTGCGGTAGTCGACGCAAGGACGAGGTTCCTTGCCCGGTACCTCAACTAAAATCAAAGGGGAGGTATAATCACTCTCACCTGCCTCAATAACACCGAGCTGTAGCATTTTCTTTACCTCAGCCTCCATAATATCGCTCTGGCGGGGTGACACCCGATACGCCTTGGATCGTACTGGCTCTGTGGAGGTAAGTTCTATATCATGAGTAAGTACAGAATTCCTACCAGGCCTCTCAGAGAACAGACCTTGAAACTCTTGTAATAGCTGGTGTAGTTCGGTTTTCTGCTCGGGCGACAGCGGTGCTTTACTGATAAGGTCACTAATGACTTGACCGGTGTCTTCCCTGTTCGTCACTGAGCCTAGTCCCGGAAGCTCGACCGGAAGCTCTTCAGGAACGTTTACCATCATGCACACCACTGCTTCCCTTTGTCTATAAGGTTTGAGCAGATTACAGTGGTAAACTTGCTGTGCTTTCCGCTTTCCTGGCAGACTTACCACGTAGTTAACGTCCGACAGTTTCTGAACAATTCGTGCTGGGCCCTCCCACTGCACGTCTAGTTTGTTGTTTAGCGATGTGCGCAATATCATGACCTCATCGCCAACCTCAAAACGACGGGCCCTGGCTGTCCGATCATAATAAACCTTGGCCCTCTGCTGGGCCTTTGTCATTGCTTCACCTGACAACTCCTGTGCCCTTCTTAAGCGTTCGAGGAGCTTAAGCACGTACTCCACCACGACTGGGTCGTCGCCCCTACCTTCCCATGATTCTCGAAGCATGCGAAGCGGAGACCGAAGCGAGCGACCGTACACCAGTTCAGCTGGCGAAAACCCCGTAGCCGCATGCGGCGCGGTCCTTAAAGCAAACATCACCCCAGGCAGACACAGCTCCCAGTCAGTTTGATGTTCAAAACACAAGGCTCTCAACACGCGCTTCATGACGGAGTGGAGCTTCTCAACGGAATTCGACTGTGGGTGGTACACTGAGCTGTGTAACAGCTTTACCCCACACCTTTCGAGAAAAGTTGTCGTCAAAGCGCTAGTAAACACTGTGCCCTGATCTGATTGGATTTCCGCAGGGAAACCAACTCGCGCAAATATGGACAGTAGTGCATTAACTATCTCAACTGAGCTGAGTTCTTTAAGCGGCACTGCTTCAGGGAACTTTGTCGCTGGGCAGATCACAGTCAAAATGTGTCTGTACCCCGTGGCTGTTACCGGCAGAGGTCCCACAGTATCAATAACGAGCCGTCTAAAAGGCTCCGTAATGATAGGTACCAATTTCAACGGCGCCCTCGATTTGTCCCCTGGTTTGCCCACCCGCTGACAAGTGTCACATGTCCTCACGAAATGGTCTGCGTCCCGAAAACACCCTGGCCAATAGTACTCTTGCAAGAGACGGTCCTTAGTTTTCTTAACTCCTAGGTGTCCGGACCACGAACCCCCATGCGACAAGCGCAACAGATCCTGACGATAGCATTGAGGCACGATCAGCTGATCGAACTCCACTCCTCTTCGGTCTAGATACTTCCGATACAGGACTCCACCTCTTTCCACAAAACGCGCAGTTTTCCTGGCGATACCTTCTTTGACATTGCAGCGCACGTTTTCCAGGCTGCCATCCTTTTTTTGCTCGGCTATCAAAGCCGACCGGCTGACTTTTAGCAACCTATCAAGTCCGTCTGACGTAGGCGCGATGAGCAAATCAGTAGATAGCTCTTCTAACTTTCCCGCGTCGGGCGTTTCCTCTCCAGTATCTGGCGCCTTTAACGTTACAGACTCAAGTTTATTCAGTTCGGGCGTGCTCGGAATATCAGCTTGCTGCGCCTCTGACCCTTTTTCGTTGTTTGATAACGTCGGCCCCGCAACTACCGCCTTTGCAGCGAGCTCTCGAACCTTCGATCTGGTTAAGGCCTGAACACTAGCTTCACCAAACAAAAGCCCCTTCTCGCGCAGGAGGTGATCGGACCTGTTTGAAAATAGGTACGGGTACTGGGGTGGCAGCATAGATGACACTGCCGCCTCTGTCTCAAGCGCTCCGAAAGGTCCTTCAATAAGCACTTTTGCTACCGGCAGACACACGCTATGAGCTTCCACGGCTTGCTTGATCCATGCGCACTCGCCCGTGAACATATGGGGTTCTACGTAAGACGGGTGAACTACATCCATCGTAGCTGCGGAATCGCGAAGCACTCGGCACTCTTTCCCGTTTACGAGGAGGTCTCGCATGTAAGGCTCGAGAAGCTTCATGTTCTCGTCAGTGCTGCCTATTGAAAAAAACACAACTTTTGGTGTTGTTTCCGGACACTGCGCCGAAAAGTGACCCGGCTTCTGGCACGTATAACAAACGCCCGCTCGCCTCATCTCGAACCGCTTTCTGCGTTCGGCTTCGGCTGCCGCCGTCTCCTTAGGTTCGGTCGCACTGCTTCCACTCGCATCCGCACTACGCGTGTTCCCCTTTGCTCTCATGGGTGTGAACTTCGGCCTCTCAAACTTCGAGCCAAATTCACCCTTTTGACCGTCCTTAGCTCCGCGAGCTCGACGCGTCACAAACTCCTCGGCTAGCTCAGCGGCTCTAGCCACCGTACTCACGTCTGGCCTATCCAAGACCCAGTATCGCACGTTCTCCGGTAACCGACTATAAAACTGTTCTAGCCCGAAACACTGCAGAACTTTATCGTGGTCACCAAACGCTTTCTCTTCTTTGAGCCACTCCTGCATGTTCGACATAAGCCTATACGCAAACTCTGTATATGACTCACTTCTGCCTTTCTCATTTTCCCGAAACTTCCGACGGAACGCCTCCGCAGACAGCCGGTACTTTTTTAGAAGACTCGATTTCACTGTGTCGAAATCCTCTGCCTCCTCTCTATCCAAGCGAGCGACTACGTCGGCCGCCTCGCCGGGTAACAAAGTGAGCAAGCGCTGTGGCCACGTTTCCCGAGAGAACCCCTGCTTCTCGCACGTTCGCTCAAAGTTAACCAGGAACAAACCAATGTCCTCTCCAAGCTTAAACGGCCGCATCAGGTCAGTCATTTTGAACAATACGCGTTCTCCTGCACCGTGTGCCTGACTTCCATTACGAGCGCGTTCCATCTCTACCTCAAGACGCTTCATTTCCAAAGCGTGTTGACGGTCACGCTCTTGTTGCTCTCGCTCTTTCTGTTCTTTACGTTCACGCTCTTCTTTTTCTTTCTGTTCTTTACGTTCACGCTCTTCTTTTTCTTTCTGTTCTTTAAGTTCGCGCTCTTCTTTTTCTTTTTGCTCTTTAAGTTCGCGCTCCTGTCTTTTTGCAGTCTCTCTCTCTTCAATGGTCTCAAGGCATTCCGACAGCTCGTCATCCTCAGCCTCTAACTCAAGAATAGCCTTTATCAGTTCCGGTTTTCTTAGTTTGTCTGAGACATCCAGACCCAACTCTCTTGCAAGCTCCAACAATTTCGGTTTGCGCAACGACTTCAAATCCATGGCTGCTCTGAATGCTGCTTTCTCTACTGCTTACTATTGTCTTGCCGCAACTAACCCGGCAGCAACGACAACCACAATTACCAGCTCTGTTTCTAACACTAACAAAAGCCTGGCAAAGCTCAGAAGAAGAAAGTCCCGCACTCACCAAACCTCGCAGGCAGGAATTCCGCGCAGTCGTTCCGCTGCAGGCAACCAGTCGTCACACAGGGCTCGTTGCACTGCTCCCGGATCGTCGTTGAGCTGCTCAGCATACAGTCAACTGCATCTCTTCGCTGCTGGCCTCCGTTGTCGCGATCTCACCGCTGGCAGACAGTTGTTTGAAGTCGGAGGCGATCTCACCGCTGGCAACCAGATGTTTTGGGATCGGACTGCTGGTACGATCTGTTGGGAACTCGGCGCTGACGCCCGTGGTTGTACCTGGGTCGCAAGCCCCAAGGGTAGCGTTGGCCTGGCGGCCTGGGGTACAACTGGAAGCATCCGAAGGTCCCGGCAAAGCATGAGTCGACTGGTAACAACGAAACAACTTGTTTATTTTAACATCGCAAAGAGTTGGCGGTCAGGTTTGACCGAAGTAGAGAGACGGGAGAGTACTTCACTCAACAGAAGAAATCGGAGCCCTCCTTTTGGCGTCCGGGGGCAGCTGTTTTTATACTCTCGCAGTTGAGGGCAAGAAGGAACCCCTCAAAAGACGAGCACGTGAATGTACAATGGGCTAATGGTGACGCACACTGTCGTAGCGATGCCGTAGCACCATGTCGAGCACGATCTCGTAGCACCCTGTCGTGGCGCTGCCGGTCGGACACAATGACTGTAATGAGAGGATGGTCCCTGCTTTGGCATCGCCTGTTTCGGGCACAATGACTGGAACGAGATCCCTGCTTTGGCATCGCCTGTTTCGGGCACAATGACTGGAATGAGATCCCTGCTTTGGCATCGCCTGTTTCGGGCACAATGACTGGAATGCGAGGATGATCCCTAGGCGGTCGCATCGCCGCAGTCGCGCCTGGAAACACCTGGCGATGAGTGTTGCGGCGACGACGATCGGGCCAAAATGTCTGCCGCCCCGCCGCAGTCGCGCCGGCAAAACCACGTGTCGCAGGCGAAACGCAACACTTGTCATGTGAGACACAGTTACTAGAATTCACTACAGACTTGCATTTTAACATGGACCGTAACCGTCAAACAGATTGCTTTTTTCTCGACTTCTCCAAAGCCTTCGACCGTGTGGCTCACTGCGGTTTAATTTCCAAGTTATCCGTTCTGAAATTAGACTGCTTAACGCTCTCCTGAATTCGTAATTTCGTAACAAATCGTCAGAAATTCACAGCCGTTAATAATTTTACGTCACCCCTTGCATATGTCAGTTCCGGTGTACCGCAGGGTAGCGTACTAGGACCCTTGCTTTTTCTTATTTACATCAATGATCTGCCCAATAACATCTCATCCTGCATGCGCGTTCTCGCCGATGATTGTATATTATATAGACCAATTCGCAGCCTTGATGACCATCGCATTCTTCAAGAGGACCTTCATCTCGTTGCCAAATGGTTGGAAGACTGGCAAATGAAACTTAACTCATCTAAATGCCAACTAATGGCATTCACGCGAAAAACATCAATTCATAGCTTTTCCTATTATATAAAGACAAATATAGTATCTCAGGCATCAGCACATAAATATCTAGGCGTAAATCTTACACCGAGCCTTTTCTGGGCCTTTCCCATTGCAACCATATGCGCAAACGCTTCCAAATCTCTTGGGTATATTCGTCGCAACTTGCGTAATTGCCCGTCTAAGATCCGTAAATTAGCATTCTTATCATTTGTACATCCTCAGCTTGAGTTCGCGTCCCCTATACAGTCTCCCTACCATGAATACTTAATCCGCATGTTAGAACCATCCAAAACCGAGCTAGTCAATTTATTTCCCGAAATTACAGCTACCCCCCCCCCCCAGTCAAGCATTACTCAAATAAAACTCGCCCTTTCCCTTCAATCACTGAGTAGCCGACGTGACATAGCACTCCTGTCCTTGCTCCATAGATGTGTTCACCAAATGAAGCCATCAAACTTGCCATTGCATCGCGCGTCTTGCACATCACGACGACTTTATAATGATTTAAGCCTCACTCGCATTTATAGCAACACAAACGCATTTAACTTCGTGGCTCTACCACGAGCGATTCGGTTATGAATTTCGGTTCCTAACAGCACTGTCACTCAAATGAGCAATGATAAATTCAGACAACTACTGAACCAACAGTCTTCATCATAACAAATATATTCATCTGTACATATGTCATGTCATATAATACGTGTCACATATGGGTCATCACTTTCTTTTTGTTGTTGTTATTGATGTTTAAATTTTGTTTGCTTTATGTGCTCAGGCTAGTATGTTATTTTGCGCGAGTGTTACATCGCTTTTTATGTTACCGTGAGCTGTACTTTTCATTCCTTTCCCGACAACTCTTTGTATATTTAGCGTTTTTATTTGTTACACTGTTTTGCAAGCACGCGGTCATTTTAAACATTTGTAGGTCTCACATTGTTTATCGCTCATATATCTGTTTTCTCTTGTCAGTTCAATGATGCCCCCCTCACTCAATGCTCCCCTTGGGGCCTGTAAGGTACTTTGAAATAAATAAACAAATAAATGTCGACAGACCATCTATAGACTATAGCTATAGACCAGTCTATGGACAGTCTATGGACTTAGGACCTTACACTTTTTGTAGACTAGTCTATAATATGTCTGAGTTTATAGACACTATAGGCTGTCTATAGAGTAATGAAAATTTATCTTTGTAGACAAATATCTGCAGAATGTCTATAGACAACATTGCATATGGTTATACCGTTCTATATTTGCAGACTGCAGTCTATGGAATGTCTATAAACAAATGTCTGCAGATATTCTATAGACATTTGCCTATAGATATTTTATAGACATTCCGTAGACTTCAGTCTACAAAAATAGTATTGTATCACCCTGTACTTTTGTCTATAGACATAATGCAGACACTTGTCTACAAACGTGAACTTTCATTAATCTATAGAGAGTCTATAGAGTGTCTACAGACTCAGAGATTTGATAGAGTAGTCTACAAAAAGTGTAAGCCTATATCTCTATAGACTGTCTATAGGCAATTCCTGAAAACCATAGACTATAGATCTATAGAGTTTAGCCTTAAACTATTTGTCAACTATTGTCGATATAGGATGTCCCAGCTAACAAATTTAGTGAAGCTGTTCAATGAAGAATAATGTACTGAAAGTCGGTGGAGTAAGATTCGAATTTAAGAGGAAGCTTTAGCTCGGGTGCTCCTATCTAAATACATGTAAAAAGAGAATTCGTTTTTCTCGGCAACCACTGCACCAATTTTGACGAGGTTTGTTGCATTTAAAAGAAAAACTTAAAGTCTAGTGACTGTTGGTTTCGAATTTTTGAGTTAGGGCGTCAATCTTTTATTAAAAACTGGCGAAAATCCGAAATTTCCAAAAAACAAAACTTCCAAGTTTACAACTCCGTAACGCCTAAAGCAAAAACGATAATACAATTCTGTGAAATGCATCTAATAGTACATCCAAAGCGGACAAAATTGATATATTACACATGAATCTCAAAAAATTTAGTAACATGGAAATACAGCTTTTGCAGAACTCTTTTAACCAACGTAACAAATTCACGTAAGATGTAAAATGACATATCGAATTTGTCCGCTTTTAATGTTCTAATGGATGCCGTTCACAGAACCGCGATATCTGTTTTTGATACAGAGCTATCAATTTTTAAATATTGTGCTTCTATTTTTTTTCAAACGGTCAAATATTTGAAAATCGTTTTCAGAAAATTCAAGCCCTAAATAGAAATTCCGCTTCCAACAGTCACTAGAATTCAGCTTTCTCTTTCAAATGCAACAAATTTCATTAAAATCGGTCCAGGGGTTATTTCATAAAAACGTTTTTGCGTTTTACATGTATTTGAATAGGCCGCGTCGGAGTTGGGCCCGAGCTAAAGCTTCCTCTTAAGACCTATGGTGTTCAGCTACCAGAGATCTGACATGTAGGTCTTTTTATAATAGTATATCTTGCATCGTGTTTTTATATCTTCACTGACCAGCTTGGCTAAAATAGCCGGGATGGACACCCTATATACTAGCTAGATAAACCACATTTTGCCAACTATGTTCGATTATATATAAACACTCGCTGCTGGTGGTTGTTATTAGGCAGTCTATTGGAAACGTCTATACAAATCTATTGCATTCAGCATGCATATGGGTACATACCTAGGGAACTCTGCAAGAAAATCATGCATGCGGACGGAAGCAGGCGAAAAATTTCAAATGAGTGTAGCTGTCAATATTTTTGTAAGGCTACATATGCATTTCAGCACAAGCACATTTAAGAAATATTACAGTTGCGTGCAATGCATCCCCTAGAATGAAATCTGCCAGCTATTTGTTATTTACAGTTTACTTAAAATTATTGCTTACATATGGCGGCAAAAAATTTTAATGTATATTATGCATGTGCACCTGTTCCCTCTCATCTGCACTTATGCACTAATGTCAATAGCTCAATAATGCTCCTGAACCAGCTGCACTCAGAAAAAAATTGAAGCACTTGCACTGGTGCTGAATCATGCAGTGCAAAAAAGAAGACGAGTGCACCGATATTGAATTAACTCTTTTTATTGCACGATATAATAATTTTCTTAAAATGAAAGTATTACGCCATGATCGAAAGAGACTATTTACAGATTTACAGACTACTTCCCCTTGGCAAGCAAGGTCGCCAGGCCGGCCTTGACCTTCGTGTCATATGTTCCAAAGGTGCTGCAAGTGTATGCTGCAAATAGTACGTGCAACAATGTGCAGCAAAAATAACAATTGTGTATGCTTTGTATGTTCATTAAGCTGCTTAATATATTTACTCAAACCACTTAAGTCAATACTCAATGCGGTTGAATTATGACTAATGGCTGCTTGTGAATACAAATCAGTGCTTTTATGCAATGTTTCACTTTATGGCCATGATGAACAATTAAACATTCACAACTGCTGCTGGTGCTGCGGCAACAGTATGTAGCTTTTATGACAATTTCATATGTGACACATCATTGTAATTATCCCAAATGATCTCTATATCAATTGCTGAAACAGGGTTACCCAGTTGGATGGTCTGTACACTTCTTGGCTGGTAATTAAATATGCCCGCTCAGAGTGATGTGCTCAGAAGAGTGACTGGAGTATTGACATCTAGGGAACACACGGGGAAGGCGGAAGATGGAAATTCGAGATGCTGAGCAAAACGAGAACAAGGTGAAAGCAGGAGCCAGCGTTTTGACAAGTAGACTTGTCTTCTTCAAGTCCACTTGTCGAAACGTTGGCTCCTGCTTTCACCTTGTTCTCGTTTTGCTCATCGTCTGGAGTATTGACGGTATCATGCCAAAGATATTAATTTGTTTTCCTTAAGACACATTTAAATGCATTTCTCATACTCTTAAATAAATGCATAATTGGCCAAACTTCAATAGAAGGCAGAAGGATTGATTGTATTGATATGGTCACTTAGTTTCTTATAGATAATGAGGCTTCTTTGGCATGGTGGCACGGTTGCAAGTTAGGTAGGCCATATCCGCACCAGAAATACCAGGGGAGTACATTCTGTGTCATGGCATGACAGATATGCACTTCCTGGGAAACAAAACTGAAATTATAGTTCCAATGAATGCGATCACAGTAAATTATTTAAGGTGATCTCAAACATGAGTACTTTTTTCTAGGGTTTCGAGGTTCAGGACATTTAGTTAACGTAAAAAAATTTGTAAGAAACGCCATGTCAGCAAGCTTCACTTAAATTTTTTTTCAATAAATGGTACCAATTTGTCTCAACTTTTTATGAGGTGAAACGTTTTAAAAATATATTTAACAGAGAGAGTCTCTGGAAACTTTGTGTGACATATAACAAGACAGCATACCTATGGGGTCATCTTAAAGTTTCCCGATCTTTTTCCAATCCTTCCCTGGCTGTTTTCATGAAAATTCTCTGACAAGCTATGACACCCGCAGCTTAAGTGCAACAAAAAATTGTGCTTTAATACTTGCCAAGTACTGTCAGTCCATAATATTTATATAAAACGAATAACACGTCAGTCACTTGACATACAGTATTAGATTCAACTGAATTGAACCCCTTGTTTAATAAATCTGACAAGGGCTTGGGCAAGTTCATGGCAACACGAGCACAGTGCGAAAGACAAGGACATAGATAGACACACACGTAAAGCAGATGCAACAATGTGAGGAAAAACTATTCAACAAGTTATTTATACGGTTAATTAGTAGCTTTATATATAATTTTCTTTCATCCCTTATGTCTCTAGTTAACTTGGTTTACCTCTGACTAAAGACTACATGCCAATACGAATCAGTACCATTAAAATGTTTCATATTACAGTATGATGAGTTGTTATAAAACCGTAATGGTCGCTGGTGCCATCAACGGTGCGTTTCGTTTAAAGACAGGTTCATATGACACATAGGGCCAAACAATGATGATGATTGGTGTTTAATGGCGCAAGGGCATCTAAGGCCAAAGAGCGCCAGGACATGTGTTATGGTTTAGTAAAATTGTGGGATTAGGACTATGATTTAAAATAAAGGCTGTATAGAGGCCTACACGTAAGATATATCTTTAACTACTAGTGGATGAATTCTAAAATAATTACTAAGATAAATATAGGGCTTTAAATGCATTTGCTACAGGCACACGTGTTAAATCATTCTGGATTGTCCAAGTCCCTTGGTGTACAATTCTTGCTTACGCAAGAAGCGCAAGACCTCAGACATACTTTTGTGCATCAGACTGTGCCTCACCTGTGAGGCGCAATCTGAAGGTTAGGATGCTATGAGATGGCGTCGAGAAAGTTAACTTGCGCAAGATAATTAAGCACTCTTTTATAGTTAAACAGTGCATCCTCTGATAAGAACATCGAGGGATGGGGTGGTATATGGTGTGAGTAGAGTTCTCTAAAATGAGTCAATCGGTCTCGGTGAAGTTCAGGACATTGAATGAGGACATGTAGGACGGTTAAGTTCTCACCGCAGCGTGTGCACGTCGGTGGGTCAGTTGCAGTCAAGAGGTATTTGTATGTGCCGTAAGTGTGTCCTATTCTGAGTCGTGCCAGTGTGACTTCAGTGTGTCTGTCAAGCTTCAATGGGAAAGATTTGGTTAACTGCGGTTTAAGCAGGTGGAGCTTATTTTCAACTGCCTTGTCCCATTCAGCTTGCCAATGATTACGGAGCGCTTTTCGTACCACAGGTTTCATGTCCACACCAGGTATCCAGCTTACATCAACGGTATTCCGATGAGCCGCTTGTCCAGCATTTTTGTCCGCCATTTCATTGCCTGTGATCCCAGAGTGGCCTGGCACCCAGCATACCTCAAGAGCAAGGTTTTGTTTATGCGCTACGTGGATCTGTTTAAGGAGCTGGTTAATTACAGGGTTTCAGCTTGGTTTGCCACAGGACAGGGCTGTGACAACGCTTAAGGAATCTGTGTATATTATAGACTTTTCTATCTTGTGTTGTACTATATACTCAATAGTGATCAGAATACCGTACGCTTCCGCTGTAAAGATGCTGCTATGTTTATGTAAAGTTTTAGAGTTGGAGAAGTTTGGGCCATGGGCAGCACATGATACCGAAGTTGGAGGCTTTGAAGCATCAGTGAAAAATGCCATAGATTTATACTTGTCTTCGAGGGCCAAGAAATGTTGCTGAATGAGGGCATTTGGACAACTCTTTTTGTTAAGTTCTGTAAAGGACAAGTCACAGGTGACTGTACATTCATCCCAAGGTGGGATGGGTTCAACGTAGTCGCTTTCCTGCAAATCTATGAAATCTGCTCCGCGTTTTTCTGCAACGGATTTCACTGCTAACGGGAACGGCGGTGCGTGTGAAGGCCTGTTTGAATACAACTGACATGTGGACTGATCACTTATGAGTGTTTTGCATGGATGTTGTTTAAGGGACATGGTCCTTATTGCGTAGGTGACTCCGAGATATGTACGCTGATAATCCAGTGGCCACTGATCCGACTCTGCATAGAGGCTTTGCACAGGGCTGGTACGAAAGGCACGAAGTGCTAGGCGGATACCTAAGTGATAGATAGGATTGAGTAGCTTAAGTGCTGTCTTTGAAGCCGACTGATAAACAATACATCCATAGTCTATGCGTGACAACAAAAGGCTTTTAAAAAGAGATAGGAGACAGTGCGTATCTGTTCCCCACGACTGGTTAGATAAAATCCTTAAAAGGTTCATTGTTTTAACACATTTCAGCTTCAACTCTTTTAAATGCTGCATGAAGGTTAGCTTGGTATCGAAGATTACACCCAAAAATTTTTGTTCTCTTTCTAATTACCAGGCTTCTCCCATTCATCGTAATGCAAGGGTCAGGACATACCCCTCTTCGTCGGGAAAATAGCACACAGGTAGTCTTTTCTGCACTGAATATAAAACCGTTTACGTCTGCCCATTTGGCGAGCCGATTAGCAGTTAACTGTATCTGGCGTTCACATATGGACAGATTGCAAGATTTAAAGCTGACTTGGATGTCGTCCACATAGACAGAATAAGATACCACGGATGGTATAGCAGAGCGGAGAGAGTTCATTTTAATTAGGAAAAGTGTGCAACTTAGCTCTCCTCCCTGTGGTACGCCGTTTTCTTGAACAAGAGTGCGCGAAAGTACACTGCCAATTCTTACGCAGAACTTCCTTTCAGACAGGTAATTCTGCAAGATCTTCAGCATATAACCACCAATTCCATAGGACGCCAGGTCTAGCAGAATACCGTATCGTCAGGCTGTATCATATGCTTTCTCAAGATCAAAGAATACAGATAGACAGTATTGGCTGTGTACAAATGCATCAGGTATATATGACTCAAGGAGAACAAGATTATCGGTTGTAGACCTTGCTCTTCGGAAGCCAGATTGTTGGGGATCCAATATACTATTATATTCCAAAAAGAACACAAGGTGACGGTTAATCATTTTTTCAGATACCTTAAGTAAACAGCTTGTGAGTGCAATCGGTCTATAACTGTTAACTAAGGAAGGGTCTTTGCCATGTTTAAATATTGGCAGGACTATTGCCTCCTTCCAAGATGAAGGTATATGACCTGTTGCAAAAATCTTATTATAGAGACCTAAGGTACAGTTTAGGGTCTCACAAGGCAGATTCTTGATTATTTCATATGTTATTGTGTCAGAACCTGGAGCCGAGCTGCCACAAGAGCCTAGGGCAAGCTTGAGTTCATGGATTGTTAGTGGTTTGTTGTATCCTTCTGATGACAACTTGGTTGGACGCAGAGGGACATTTTCAGCTATTTCTTTATGGTGTAAGAACTTTTCCGTATAATTTTCGGAGCTTGATACCCTCTGAAAGTGCTCACCAAGGGTGTTTGCTTGATCTTCTATAGTATCGCCAGAGCCAGTGATGAGAGGAAAAAGATTTGGATGTTGCCCTTTTAGTTTACGTGCCCTATTATACACTTTGATAACATCCGTGTATGAGTTTATGGAGGATACGTAGCGTGTCCAGCTTTCTCTTTTCGATACTCGGCGGATACGGCGGCCATTTGCCTTGTACCGCTTAAATTCTATTAGATTTTCTGTGGTTGGGTAGCGTGAAAATCTACTCCATGCTTTGTTCTGGAGTTTCTTTGCAGTTTCACAGTCTTTGTTCCACCACGGTTTTGGATTTACCTTATCTGTGCAGGACTTAGGTATGCAGTTTTTAGCAGAAACAAGCACAGTTTACATATGTCTGAATTTTGACCAGTCTGCACTATGAAGTTTCCACTTTTTCGGGTAAGCTGGTCCATCGTGCCACTTTGTTGTTTCTAGGAGTGTTGGGAAATGATCGCTCCCATATGGATTACTGATAACTCTCCATTCCAGGCATGGAAGAAGTGATGCTGACCCTATGGCTAAATCTATACATGAATACGTGTTGTGTGTGGAACTGTAATAGGTTGGCTCTGCCTTGTTAAATAGACAGGCTCCAGAAGAAAGAAGGAAGTTTTCTATTGCCCGTCCTCTCGCATCACATCTTGAGTCACCCCAAAATGTGCTGTGAGCATTGAAGTCTCCGATTACTATATAGGGTTCGGGAAGCTGGTCAATCAGTTTTTCAAATTCTTCTGTGTCAAGCCATTCATCAGGCGATATATATAGCGACTTCCTTACCTCAGTAAGGAAGTCTTCATTGCGGTGAGGCTACCTTATGTCACTCTGAAAGCTTCCTTACTGAGGGGCCCTCGGTGAAGGATTCCTTGGTGCTTCCTCAGCATAAGGTAGCTCCAAAGCTACCTTCATGCGTCCTTACGCCGCTCCTGGCCCTGAACGAGCACTTCACCTCACTGCTTAACCACGTGACGTTTGCTTGCGCATGCGCGCTGTCGCCGACCTGCGGAGAAGCGCGAGCATGGTACGTCTTCCCAGGCATGTTCGTTTCAGCCCCGCGTGCGGCTTGAAAGCGTTGCTAGGCGTAGCTAGGCGTTGCACGACGCCGGCGTGCCAGCGTTGATGGAGGCCAAGTTTTGCACTGTAATGCGCTACTTTTTTTAACTTTAGTAAAGAAAACTAGAAGAAAGCGTCCACGCTTCTCTATATTAGCTCTTCAATTTAAGGATTGTGCAACGATACAACATTTTTTTATAAAATAATGGTGTTCGCGTGAAGATTTTAAGAGATAATCTCGAACCCAGGCATGCGGCAACAGCTCCTTACGTGAGGACGGGTGAAGGAAGCTGTCAGAGTACGCTTGCTTCCTCCATCGGTACTTCGCTGTAAGCAGGCCTCACGTAAGGTTAGGAAGCGCTCGAAGGAAAGGAACGTTTCATTGTTTGGGCCATACCCTACTTATCAAAATAAAAAAAAAACAAACGCGAGAATCCCAAACGATTCCTAAAGTAACAATTGCTGAAACAAAGATACCCGGCTGGACTGCGCACAGCTTTCTTGTGTTAACGCAATATGCCCGTGTAAGAATTGCAATTTATTTCCACTTAGCAGAGTATGCATTGTCTCTTTCCTCCTACTCCGAATAATAATAATAATAATATTTGGGGTTTTACGTGCCAAAACCACTTTCTGATTATGAGGCACGCCGTAGTGGAGGACTCCGGAAATTTTGACCACCTGGGGTTCTTTAACGTGCACCTAAATCTAAGCACACGGGTGTTTTCGCATTTCGCCCCCATCGAAATGAGGCCGCCGTCCTCCTACTCCGAGATGAATACACTATTTGCTACAATTTCAATAGAATGCACATGAATGGGGTGTATTGATAAGGCTACTTATCAGCTAAAACATATTACAATATCTTAGCTGTGTTGATAAGGGTAGAACAAGTGCAATGTCCACTGAATTATTTGAATAATCTGTGCGTTATCTATTAAAAATACCACAAAATACATAATCTGACTCTTTTCTTTTGTACAGCGCATGTAGTATAGTCTGTGCAAGCCGACGGCAGTAAATGCAACAGTAATGAGAACCGGAACACTTATTACGCACGACAAGGGCTTCATACCATGCAAGATTGTCAAAATGCGAATCTGCGCAAGTAGCTGCCTAGTGAATAACAGCTAGCACGTAAACTGCATAACGCCGAAGCATCGAAAGACGCTTACCACTTTTCAAAAAGCCAGGAAAATAACTCCTCCTGCTAAACTGTTCATAAAAGAGACCCCCGCCCTCCCCCCCCCCAAAAAAAAAACAAGAAAAAAAAACAAAAAAAGAAATCTTCCATCTATCATCAAACCCAATGCCTTCAGTTTGAAACGTGCAAAGGTGCTTCCCCGAGCAACTAATTTATTGTTCTCTAATTTTGTCGGCTAAGTTGCAAAGCTGCGAGTGACTGAGCATATTGCAAGTTTCGTGCTCCGAAAGCTTTTGCGGTTGCACATATTTAGATTTCTTGCCAGGAGCCTTGAAAATCCTGCTACTTGTACTTTATACGAATACGGTTGCGCATCTACAGCTGATGCAGGCCCCGCAAACACGGTCTTTCATCCGAATACGTTAGCATTTATTCAACCACACGTCTCTGTTTCGAAATTCCTCATGCTAACACAATTTCGAGATATATACGTAAAGCGTGTCACGACAATTTCGCTACACATGCGGTGCAGCGTTCAAGGCAGCCCGATCGAGCGCCACGAAATGAGATCTACCGACACTGGCTGCTCAACACACGCAATCCGCTTAGTTGCAGCTCAGTATGAACGTAAAACATGGTGTATTTACTTTTGTACGCACATCAACTATGACGCTAAAAGCAACAAGTGTGAGCGATCGCTTGCCCTAAAACGTTTCATATAGTAGAAGCGAGAACAAAAGCGCGTTATCAAATCATGTAAACGACAAATCGACAACATTCTCGAGTCGCCTACATTGCATGCAGCCTGTTCGCGCCACGAAATGCCCTCACCTAATCATGAGCTATTGACGGAAAACATCTTTGCTAAAACTTACCGTTCAATGTAGTTGACGTGTGATGCCACAAAGAAGACACGAATAGACCAACACTAAGGTACAGGCAGACACTGCATACCGCTGCAACAAGCGTTTACGTGCCTGGCGCAGTCGTAGAGAATTCAAATTGACGCGAACAGGTGGCGCGCCGCAGCTGCTACCATTGCGCATGCGCAGGAGCTCAGGGCGCCGAGGGTATGCGCGCTCCGAGAAGTCAGAGCGCCTTTTCACCTTTCATTCTTTGTCTCTCTCTCTCTCTGCGCACAATGCGCGCGAAAAGGGTTGCTTTTCTTTCCCATTTTTCATTTTTTTCATAGATAAAGGAATTGCGTTGGCGCGTTGTAAAACAAACGCTGTGGGCTATAGTATGGAACTGGAACGCACACCCAGATGAATGCGCTGTTTGTAAAAGCCGTTACAAGGCCCGCCAAGCGCTTGTATTATCGCCAAACACGATGAGTAAAACAGTGCATTTCTGGCATATCGTCCCACGTACAGCCAAATAGGATACCTGCACATATGTTAGCGCAAATTTTCTGTTCGAATGATTGGTCAAATCAATCAATACAGTGCTTACGTACCCAAATGCTAGGCCCCACAGGCATGCCGCCTGCGAAGGACTGGGTGGGCTCAAAGGATTTGGCACGTATTTTAAGTGAATGATAAACTTTGATGAGTTTATAGTGCAAGATATCAGTCAACGAAAAACCAGCCGATGTTAGTGATGCAGTAATACAGCGCAGTTCTGGCATATCTTCCAGCGTACAGCCACATGGGATACCTGCGCACATGTTAGTGCACATTTTCTGTTCGGTTGATAAGTCAAATCAATCAAGTTAACGTCATCACCGCGTCACCGCGGGAAGTTGAAGAGAGAGAGAGAGACAGAGGAAAGGGGGAAGGCAGGGAGGTTAACCAGAGGGGAAGATTCGGTTTGCTACCCTACACTGGGGAGAGAGGGGAAGGCGAGGTAAAGTGATAACAAAGTAGAGATAAAGAAAGAAACGAGCGTAGACATACACTCACAGTCGCTAACTGTCGCCGCATACTGTCACCGCACAGCACAGTAGCACTTGCATCACTATAAACATCCGTTCAGGCTACAGCCGCTTGTCCAATTCTGTCGCCCTCAAAAAGCGCAACAGTGCCTTCGTCGCCCTCTGCTGCGATGGCTTGTGATGGCGGCATGTTAAAATAAGTTACTCTGTGAGAGGTCTTCGGTCAAAGCGCGCTATCGCGATTGCGAGTGATCGACTCTGTAAATTATAGCGAGGACAGTCACAAAGAAGGTGTTGAAGTCTCCTCATTACCACAGTCATCACACGAGGCGCCGTTGGCCCATCCGATTCGGAAAGTAAAAGACTTGGTGAAAGCCACCCCTAGCCATATTCGACAAAGCAGGGTAGTTTCGCGACGGCAGAGTCCAGCTGGAATGCAAAGGAGTAGAGAGGAGTCAAGATTGTGGAGTCGGTTGTTTTGAAAACTTCCTGCGTTCCACAAGGAGAACGCGATATCACGGCTGAGCATTCAAAGTTTTCTAGTGGCATCTGTCCTTGATAACGGTATCGGCTCCTCTTCATCCCCTTGAAGAGCCGACCGAGCAGCGTTATCGGCGTGTTTGTTCCCTATGACTCCGCAGTGACTTGGAAGCCACTGAAATGTCACGTGGTGTCCTTTGTGAGTCAAAGTATGGATTAGTTCTCTAATCTCAAATACCATTGTTCGTGTGCTCCACGCCGCAGGGCTGATAGCAAAGATTGCAGTGCTGCCTTCGAGTCACTGAATATTGACCATCTTCGAGGTTGTTCTTGGCTGACGAGACGAAGTGCAGCGCGAAGAGCTGCAAGTTCCGCAGCCATCGCTGTCGTTGGGTGACATGTCTTGACACTGATGGTGGTGGCTTTCGCTGGGAAGACCACGGCTCCAGAGGAACACTGGAGAGTTAAAACTATGGGGTTTTACGTGCCGAAACCACTTTCTGATTATGAGGCACGCCGTAGTGGAGGATTTCGGAAATTTCGACCACCTGGGGTTCTTTAACGTGCACCTAAATCTAAGTACACGGGTGTTTTCGCATTTCGCCCCCCATCGAAACGCAGCCGCCGTGACCGGGATTTGATCCTGCGACCTCGTGCTCAGCAGCCCAACACCATAGCCACTGAGCAACCACGGCGGGTGAACACTGGAGAGTTGCCAATCCATAAGTATAAATATGTGCGTGTTCGGCGTACCTCTCGTGCAAAAGGAGCAGAGTTAGTTGTTTAAGAGCAGGTGATGACAGCTCAGATTTTTTCCTGATTCCTGGCACGGTGAGGTGCACTGCAGGTCGAGCCAAACACAATGGAGGAATCGATGGATTAGTTGCGGGGGTGAAGCCTGATGGAAGGCAGCTGTAATACTCCGAAATCGTAGTACAAAATGATGACTGCGGCCATTCTGACAGTAGTGTTGCCAGGTGGTGGGAGAAGCCCGCAAAAAGAGCCCTGTACAATTCCAACATTGCATGCACTGACATTCCCCAAGTCTTTCCGCCCAGAAACTTGAAAAGTTGGGAGATCGCTGTCAGACGCTGTTTCAAGTAGGTCACGTGCGGGCTCCATGAGAGATCGCTATGAATGATTATGCCGAGAAATTTGTGAGTCTTTTTATAAGAAATTATCTGGCAATTTATTGAGATGGCGTAGGGTGTCATTGGTTTACGAGTGAACGCCATCAGTGCACATTTGTTTGACGAGATTTCAAGACCTTGGTTGCGGAGGTATATAGCTGTTAGAGTAGCAGCTTTTTGAAGTCTTGCACGTATCTGAGGACGTGTCACACTTGAGGTCGATATACATATGTCGTCTGCGTACATTGACATCTTGATCGCTGCTGGCAGATGATCAACGAGATCAATGAGCGTGAGGTTGAATAGGGTAGGGCTTAGTAAACCGCCTTGAGGGACACCTCGGTACGTGTAGTGTCGTGCGGTTTTACCGTCACCGGTACACACAAAGAGCGATCTCATAAAAAGGTAATGAGAAATCCATTGGAAAACTCGACCACCTAGGCGAACCATCTCAAGAGCATCGAGAATAGCCTCGTGAGATACGTTATCGTATACCCCCTTGGGATTCAAGAATAAAGCTGCAGATAATCTTTTGCGTGACTTTTGATGCTGGACATAGGTAGCGAGATCAACAACACTGTCTACCGAAGAGCGATCGCGACGAAAACCAGCCATGCAATTTGGTAACATGTTGTAGTGTTCCAGGTACCACTCCAAGCGGGCAAGGATCATCTTTTCCGTTATCCTTTCCACAAAGCTGGCCAGCGCTACGTACGCTAAACTAAAACTGTCTATTGGGCGGTATGAGGAGAGTGCTTCAGGAGAGGGACCAAGCGGCTTGTCTTCCATTCTTCGGGAACCATGCCATCCTGCAAAGATAAGTTGTAGAGATGTAACAGTTCTCTCCGGCGCCATCACTCAGGTTGTTCAAGGCGCGGTAGAATATTCCATCTGGTCCCGCTGATGAAGAACGCCCGCATAGAGCAAGAGCCGCTCCTAGTTCCTCCATTATGAAAGGAAGATCCATGTGGTAGTCACGTGAAACAGGGATGTGACTGGGGGCTGGAAAGTCTGGACCGGTTGCTTGGCCAGCGATCCTTGCACAAAAGTATTCTGCAACATCAGCCTCTAGCCGCCCCTGGAAGAGCGCTTGCGCTTTGAATAGGAAGCGTTGTTCAGGGAGGGAACGTAGACCATGTATGGTTCTCCAGAAGTGGGAAAGTGGCTTTCGGGGGTCTAGTGACAGGAAAACCTTGTCCAACGTCGAGATGTCAATCTATCCATGCAACGTTGAATTTTCTTTTGTAGTCGTCTGGCTGTCCTAAGGTCTTCGACGGACTTTGTACGCCGGTGACGCCGCTCCGCACGACGACGGAGTACACGAAGTCGCTCCAACTCTATATCCGATTCCGGATGCTTCGACGAAACCGTGACCATGCGCGCGGCGTGTAGCATTGCAGACTTGATTGTTTCCTCTAATCCAGAGGACAAGCCCTCTCGACAATCATCTTCCATGGTAGAAGTAAAATTGGTCCAATCAATTAATCGAATCATGTTCCGTGGGATGGACCTGGACATCGTTATGATGACGAGGTACGTGGGAATGTTATCACTCCCGTGTGTCTCGATATCCGACAACAATTTAACACATCTTGTGAAAGACCTGGAGATGAAAGCTAGGTCAAGACAGCTGCATAATTCGCGCCTCGTATAAACGTTCGGCTGCCGTCATTCAGGAGTGAAAGGCCGTGGTCGCAGGCGAAGTTTGCAAGTCTTTGCCCTCTTGCATTTGTCCTTGTGCTTCCACATGCTATATGGTGCGCATTAAAATCTTCTATGATGACATATGGAGCAGGGCACACCGACAAGATGTTCGTGAATCGTTTGGGATCAAAAATACTTGAAGGCGATATATAAACGCCTACAAGTGTAAACATGAGTTTGCCCTTTTTAATTGATAGACAAATATATTGATTGTCATTGGAGGCGGAATTGGCTGGCGAACATATATCGGTTCTCGACTAATAAAAACGATGAATTTGCTATATGTACCATATGTTACGGACATAAGAGCCTCGTATCCCGATAATCTGAGTAGTTTTGACACGTTAGGCTCACATATGACAATGATTGGGAACAAATTAGTATATATATATATTGACGAAAGTCTGAAAGGCGTGACTTTAGCCCTCTTGCGTTCTATTGGATCATTCATGCTGCCTTGACTTCTCGACAGGATGGGCGATGGTTGGCCATGTCTCTATTCGAGGGGCTCAAGCACTGGGCTTAAGGCGTCCAGTACTTTCAGTGCACTTCGAGCCGACGTAGTTCCAAGGTTCGACAGGATCACTCGAATGGCATCTATGAGGGGACGCAGCATTGAAATGACTTGACGATATGCTTTGGGCGTGTCATGAGCGGCAGGAGTTGGCTCCCGAGCGGCCTTGCTAATCTGTGGTTCTGTGGGAGGTTGCTGGCTCGGAAGCTCAGGCCATTCTTCATGAGACAGATTCCTTTCAGCCTACTTTCTAGTGCTGTTCAGCCCCTTTTTGGCCTGATTGGAGAATTTGGGTGCTACAATGGAAGGGTCCC
This sequence comes from Dermacentor variabilis, assembly GCF_050947875.1. Classification (NCBI taxonomy): domain Eukaryota; kingdom Metazoa; phylum Arthropoda; class Arachnida; order Ixodida; family Ixodidae; genus Dermacentor; species Dermacentor variabilis. The sequence continues at coordinate 166,735,852 of NC_134568.1, forward strand.
TCTCCTCTCGTGTCTCTGCCTTTTTTGAGGAGGTTCGGTGACGCCGATGCCGACGCCGACGCCGGATCATTTCAGAGCCTCCCTGTGTGTCGAATTGTCCCGAACCATTTGCTTGAGAACAGCGACCTCTTTCTTGATGCGAGGGCAGTCCCTAGACGAGGCAACATGGCAACCATTACAGTTGCCGTACTTTATGCCAGCAGCCCGGCACGTGTGCTCCGCGTGAGGTTCAGCACACCTGGGACACAGTAAGGTGTTTGGACAGACCCCCTTGACATGCCCAAGCCTAAAGCACTGATGACATTGAATAGGGTTTTGTACGAAGGGCCGAACAGGATGTCGGAAGTGACCGACTTTGACGTGAGATGGTAGGCAATCTCCTCTGAAAGTCAGTTTGAGGCAGCGCGAAGTTCCAAGGCGGCTCACACGCATGATGACAACACCCTCACTTGCTGGTTTGACGAGGATAGGCAAGTCCGCGTTGAGAATGGCGACATCAATGTCATAAATTACACCTGTTGTGGATGCATCATCCATCGGGATAATTGAACGCACTTTGATGCACCCTAGCTCCGAGATTTGCTTCAGGTTTTCGAAAGCACTCCCGTTGGAAACATCGATTGCGAGGACATGTTTACGTGTATTTATCCGAATGGCCTTAATTTCATTCGGCATGACCCCTTCGAAGAAAACAGATAGTTTCTGCCTGTTTAGCAGTCGGATGTTGCTTGAGGGTTTCTCGGGTACGAACACGATGGCGTGAGGCCAGCGTTGAGGCCTTGACATCAGAGTCGCCATGCTCGCTTGCGTTGATGTATTCGCATTGACAGTCCTCCTCTTGGCCCTCTTTTTGCGGGCAGTGATGAAGCTATGATCTGACGAGTCTTCATCCGACACGGAGCAAAGCTCAGTGTCCTCGGTGTCACTGAGCACGCTTCCTCTCTTTCTCGTGAGGCACGGCCTTGATGACCTCTGGCCAGGAGGGCCTCTGGAAGGCTCCACGTCCATGGCCAGAAGACCAGGAGCGAGGCACCAGGAAATTCTGAAGGTCTCGTTAGAAACCAGACAACACAGATAGAAGCGTTCTAAGAAAAAGACACTTCATCCTCGTCCGGGAAGTTGAAAAGTTTAAGGTCAGTACCTCGTGTGGTTGCACTAACGCGAACTAAACCCTCGTGTCCAGAAAAGCTGGATACGATTTACTCTGTTATCATGTACCACTCCCCTCTGTAATGCCTCCGGGCCTTGAGAATATAAATAAATAAATAAATAAATAAATAAATAAATAAATAAATAAATAAACCGCTCGGTAACACAGGTCGCTGAGTAAAGCCCTGCACGCGCCCCGGCCGGCCCGGCACGTGGATCGGGCCGGGTCGTCCGAAGCGTCTTTCGGCGGGTCCGTACCGGGCCCTGGCTTAAAGCAGTGGGTACGGGCCGAGCTCGGGCTTGAAGTCACGGGCCCAGGTGGGACTCGAGCCCACTCATTAAAGGGCCCAAGTGGTGCATACAAGCACACGCAAACGTTATGCATTAGATGGTAAACGCATTCTGTGGCGTGCTGAAGTGATAAACACAAAGAGCTGATTCTTAGTATACCGTCGTAAAGAAAATAGAAAAACAGGTCAAGTTCTGATTTATTTTTCCACAAAAACGAACATTTTTTCCGCGTAAGAAAAAAATAAATTCTACAAAAGAATCTCTTTTCGGACAATTTCCCTGTTACCGCTTTTGCGATTGCACGATTACCAATCTCGGTACTGCTATAGTATTTTAGCGCAAACGCAAGTGGTGTCTCTTTCTACTTATGCGTTTATTTTATGCTGTGTGCCCGTGAATTCTACTGTTTGTGTGAATTCATGAATTTGTGAATTCGCATGCTCAATGACCTCATAGGAGCGAATCGTACGATCAAGGTAAATGCAAACGCCCCAGCGGAAGAATAACAGCTCAGGCAATGGGCCGGAACACTGAATGGACCAGAACACTGATAAAGATTTCGGTTTGTATTGCTTGTACACTATAGCTGATTAGAGGCCGAGTAGGTAACGCTGACACATACGGTACAACCTGTAAGTAGCGAACGCAATTTTATTGCAGCTGGCTATGTGCTCCAAGAGAGAAGCACCTGCTTTTCTTGCACAAGAACATGTCGATTGTTGCCTTTTGCTGGCCTTTGCACAGTCCTATTCTTGTGGCATTGCTTTTGGGGGAAGTCCTCTTGTATGATTGGGTGTTACTTTAGGCGTATTTTTTATCCTTGTTTCATAAGAAAGGAGTAATCTTTAATCTTGTGTAGCCTGAAGCATGGTGTGTGACTTGATTATACAATTTATATTGTACGTCGTGATTACGTTTTCGTGTTGAAGTTAGAATATGAACGATTTATATTTAATCTGATTTTTCTTGCTTTCACCATATATAACATCAAGTTTTTTGACCTTGCTGCAACAAACTATTTATCATGAGCCTCTTTTAAGAATTTGCATAATCATTATTGTTTCCAACGTCAAGTGTAGACAAGAGCATTAAAGAGAATGTCCTGGGTTTGCTTCTATCCGCTTCTTCATGTTTGTTGTCCACTTTGTATAAAAAAACATTTTGCTGCGTTTTATTGTCGCTATACTTTTATTGTAAAGATGTTTCATGTACCGCCCAAGCAACGTTTCATTTAGGTTCTGGCGTACTATGTGCCAAAACCACGGCACGCCATACATAGTGGAGACTGCATTAATTTCGACCACCTGGAGTTCTTTAACGTGCACCTAAATCTAAGTACACCGGCTGTTTTTACATTTCCCCCCCATCGAAATGCGGCCGCCGTGGCCGGAAATAGAACCCGCGACCTAGAGCTTAGCAGCGCAACAGCTTCACCGCTGATCTATCACCCCGGGTAAAGGAAAATTTCGATGCACGAACGCACCGAATTTTCCGCCTGATTGCCCTCTAAAAAGGGCAAGGCGCCAATCATCATCATCATCATAATCATCATAATAAAATTTCCTCCAGCGTGTCCGGGGCGGGCCCGGTCATGCCCACGCGGCCATGGCTAAGCTTAGCTGTAAACGCCCGGGCCCGGGTCGAGCCAGGACTTGGTATCACGGGCGCGGGCTGGGCTCGGGCTTCATAAAGCGGCCCCGGGCAGGGCCCGGGCCGTAACATCAGACTCGTGCAGTGCTCTACCGCTGAGTATGTGCCACTTAGTGCGTGGCAAGCGAGAGGACAATTTTCAGCGTTCGCGGTCACCAGCGGGCCGCGTTTCTCATCTAGAAGGCCACGCATGGTCTTCGAAGCAGTGTCAATAGATAGCACAGCATGTCCAGAAAGAAGCACGAGAGAGGAGCCCGGTGGCCGCATGGCACCGCACCGGAGCGCCATACATTTCGGAGGCCACGCGCAGGCTTCGCTGCGGCGGCGCTAGATGGCACTGAATGTTCTTAGGGAAACGCAATAGCGGAGTCCCGCTGCAGCATACATGCCTCATACTTAACTCGTTTCTACATTGGCAATACGTTGTATTGCTATATTGATTCAATGCTAAGGCATAAACGTCGACAGTCATCGTTAGACGGGTGCAGTCGCAACTTCTTCTATATAATATAAATCTAATAAAGCTAACAAAAAATAAACAGGATGCACCTGTGACAACACTGTGACAACAATGAGACATAGTCATTGCAGATGGAATCTATAATACCTTTAACAATTACTTTTGTTACCAGTTACATTTAGTCACTACTCCATAAGATGCGATATGAATCGTGTATTATATAAACCATTTCTTTATTACATGGAAATATACGAAATAATCTTGCATTTTCCTAACACTTATTACGTTTTAAATATCCTGCCCCCGCAGGCATTTATTTGTCCCAAGAGACATTTCTACAGTTTCATTTATTTTATTTTATTGTACCCTGAAGACCGAAGTATTACAGAGGGGAGTGGGTAATATAGGTACAGTTGTAGCTAATACAATAAATGTAACACTTTTAGTGGCGGATATATACCTAATAAAATATACTGTTATACTGCTGCTGACGTAAAAAGTTAAAGAAAGAAATGGCCGTTACAATTTTGATTTTTCATTTTCCAGTTCTCCAAGCCATATAACACATACAGTATTTACGGCACGTTGTATAGTGTGCATGGGGATGCGCGATTGGATGCGTGACGTTAGCACTGATGTTGTTTTCCCCACATGGCTCCTGTAATCCTGCTTCGCCGCGTGACTCTACAGCGGCGGTCGGTGGGGTTGCAGAGTAGTACGAGATATGGCGCGAGTGTTGCGCAGATGACGCCACCTAACGGCGGGGTTACTTGGGTGCCAAAAGGAGAAGGCTCTTCCTCTTTGGCTCGGGCTGGGAAAGCGGCGTGGTCATTCCGCGCGTGTCTCGATCCATGCTATGCGAGACCTTCTCGCGAGGCCTTGGAGCAGTACACCGGAGTGGAAGAACACGATCCTTCGAACGCGCAACAGTTCGCATGACCGTAAACGCGAACGATGAGGCGTTGGCGTCCAGCATGGGGAGAACATATTCGCTCGATATATCCAGTCGTGGTGAGTCGGACTTCTCAGATTTGTCGCGCGCCCATCGGCATGTTCTGTGGATAATAATTTGGCTAGCAGGTATTAGTGTATGAGAGGTGCAATAAATGCCCTTGCGATTGTTTGCACTACTGTGTTGACATTCCTTTGCACCAAAGGTACGCGTGAGACCCCCAGAATAGTAAGAAATGCAGAAGGTGGAGCTAAGGTCAGTATCCACGAAACAAGCGTGATCATTTGTACATTCAGCCGAATTCTCTTGGGCCAATGTGAGCTTGTCAATGTAAGCAATGTATGAAGTCGCAAATGTGTACTGCTTTGTCTTCGCAATGAGTGAAATTCCCGAATGGGAAGTTTGTGGGTCCGAAAACACGGCTGCAGACCTTCTCTGTGAATGTTCTCATTTTATTGTGCACAGAACAGCGCTCTGTACCACGCTCGACAAACTCGACAACTGTCCCTTCACGTAAAGCGGAACTCTTGAACCCTGATCCCACACAGCGTCAGTGCAAGTTGCTTTAGAAACACGGGTAAGTTTCAAGACTACGTGAAAGACAGCGATCGTTATCATGTGCCTCATCTTGTTTTGGCCGACGGATCTTTTGCTCGTCTTTGTTTTCTTCTCTTTTCTGTCCTTCCCTTATGTAGAGTGTGCAAGCCGACACTTAATCTGGTTAACCTCTATGCCTTTCGTTTCCTATACCTCATTTATATGCATATCCTGTCTCTCGATTTTAAATGCCGTTCAAGAAAAAACACACATTTGAGATGAGATTAACTGCAAAGAGAAAGAAGATGAGCTAGTCAGGAAGAAGAATTTCGAGTTTGTAAACGGACAACGTCTGGCGGCACATATTTGAATTTTCTATTTAGCGCAATTCTTGCTCGCAGTGGCTTTTTGGTAGTGTCTTCAAAGAAGTGACCATGGTTATTTTATTGCTGTGTGGCACGGACAGCACACTACCCTATCCATTAAACCACATAGTAAATGCGAACTGAGTTAAGGCCACCTAGCGGAGTGCTCGTTAACTGGGCTTGTCTGGCACTTCCTGCCTGTGAATAGGCGCGCTGCGGACAGTGCGCGTCTGCCACACAGCGCAAGCTGGATGCTTCTTCAGAGTGCTGAAAGACTCTTAACGTTGCCTGGAAGTTTCTAAGAGGGCTGCAAGTGGCACTGGAGTTCTTTCACAGGTTTTCGCGCGCACCGGAGCTTTCTTCTCAGGATCACGTGGGAGCCTCTTAATTTATTGAGGAGGCCTCGGGCCCCATCACTGCTGCTCGCAGCAATTGAGTTAAAGAAATCAAAGAGTCCCTAAGGGCTTTTCTTTTTTTTTTCTCGAAGTTCGCATTTGGCGACAGTGCGATTTCGTCCATTTGGTTGAGCCAAATGATATGTCCAGCATTGCTTCCGCGTCAAATAACAGGTGAAATTAGCCATTTGCATTGGCGTAGCCAGGAGGGGGGTTGGAAGGTTGAACGCCCCCTCGCTCGAAATTTTCTGACGAACCGCCCCCCCCCCCCCCCACTTTTCCACGGAACAATACGATTCAGGAGGTGAGCTCCGAAAGAGCGAGATGGATGAAAGGGAAAGTCCGAAGGGGGAGGAGGGGGCTGTCATGTCACCGTACCAAGAACATAAGTTTATGCAGTTTGCCCATAACTGCTGTTGTGTTTATAGTAGTAGCGTTTCCTTGCCTTCTCACGTCAACTTTCCCCTATCCCCCCCCGCCCCCCCCCCCCTGTATGGGAACTGTGAACGAAGAGTGGCAAGGCTGTTAAACACTCGTTTCGCGACTGCGTCGGTCCTACTCATTCTCTGCCTCCTCTCCCCCCTCTACCATTCTATCCATTTTCTTTCTGGACTTGGATATAGTAGAAAGGTAATCGCTGTAATTTCTGCAGTGGTTTTGCGAGAGGTCACGGATAATTACTGCTGTCGAGGCTAAGTGGCGATCGACGCCCAGGGTCCTCCAGATGGAATTGTGCATATTCGACGTTTTGCAAAGACTCAAACGAGTTTCTCGCGTGTTATTTCTTCTCTGCCACGTCCCTTCAATGTATATACACGGTCTGAACCGTCGATGTATGCAAACTTTAGAAAAAAAAGTTTCGCTTTAAAAGAACGCTGATTTGCACCCGGCAAGATGTATCAATGACAGGGGTGGTGGGCCAGGGAAGCTAACAAACCGCCACAACAAACAGGTGGGAGGGCAAGGAGGAGAATGGCCTTGAAGTCCACGCATAAACAGAAATATAGTAACGTTAGCGGCCGTCGTGCCATTCAACAAACCGTTGAACATTGAAGAGTGTGACAGTGACTAACGAAAAAAGACTTTAAGAAGGGGAGCGGATTGATGCATACGAGGCGGGGGGACACGCATAAAAGGCGTCAAGAACGAAGTTGGCGGATAATTATGGACATAGGGAGAGTGTATCGTCACTGCCCGATCGCTCAACCCCAGACATACATTGTCAGTCGCCTAGCTGAGGCTCACCCACCACGTGGTAACACGTGCTGCTTGCTGCGGAGAGCGCATCCTAACTAAACGCCTCGGAAACTTTCAGAATAGACTGGTGTCAGGAGACACAACGCTTTCAAATCTCTTGGAGCTACTGGCCCTCATTTTACGACGGACAACAGATGCCGTAATTTTCACAAAGGGTTCTAAAGAGGAAGCAGCCCTGCTTCGGACTGTCTGCCTCGTCAGTTCCCGAGTGTGAACAAATAACAATATGCGTCGCGTGATGACTACAATACCAAGATCGCAAGTTACTTCCAAACATCTCTTCAAACAAGTCGGACAGCTGGTCAGCAAAAGTGAGAGAAACTTGCATCATATGATACTATCGAGGTTCTAGCGCAAAGATTCGCTCCTTAATTTTTAAATCTAGAATAATATAGCATGCCCATATCGCCGAAAGCGCGATTGACTGATAGGAAACTTGCAAAATAGTGCCCGCCCTCTCCCGTACGTAGACGTGGCCGTACCACTCACTAAATGATCTGGCTGGTAAACAACAGTGATTTCTACTGTTACCTGGAGTGCAACAAGTCTGGCCTGCAAAGCAGAAGAAACACGACAGTGCGCTGTCTTGTTTTTATATGGCCGTTTTTAGCACTGTTCATTTTTCCAAGTCCTGTACCAGCTAGGTCATCGACACACATTATATGAATGCATCAGTTTGTAAACGAAATTGTATATTTTGTTAAATATCATCAGCTTTGAATATAGCTTAATTTGATGCGAAGTAGCTGCAAAACGTGCATACTCGCTGTTAAAGCATCCTTGTCCGAGGAGTTTGCCTTTGCATGGTCCACAACCTCCATATATATATATATATATATATATATATATATATATATAGAGAGAGAGAGAGAGAGAGAGAGAGAGAAGGAGAGGAAGAAGTGGTAGATGGCGGAAAACACCCCAAAATAATTTTCTGTCTACGCCACTGGGCATTAAAAAAGTCCCAAAAATAATTCTCGTGATTTAATTTAGGCTACATATTCAATTGCAATATTGAAGGCAGCCCAGTTTTAAGGGCTTGCTAATTAGAAGTCTTAGCCCTAGAACATTTTTCTGTATATCGGTTCAAGGTATGTGTGCCGCAACGCACCAGCGTTCCATAAATGATTTTTCCAACAACCCATCTCTAATGCACGCACAGCGGGAAAGAAATGCCTGGAACGCATGGCTATTTCACGGCTCTCATTTTGAAGATGGGAATCTGGAAACGCGTGCTATTTCATCTATATCGAATAGGCACGCCTTCCTCTGTGATTGACTTAAACGGCACACTTGCAATATGTGCCGTAGAAACTTATACATTAAAGGCCAAATTGTCTAATTAATCTAATTGTATACTGAAACTTACCGTGCAGAACTTGTCCGCTTCCTGGATTATTCCAGCTGAAGAGTAGGAGTTTTGCTATCGGCACACGGCATAGTTAAAAATTCAGATCAATTTTTTTTATGATGCGGTATACAGAGCGCCCAGATAAAACGGAAAGAAGTTAAAAAATATATGAATAGTGTTACGCCCACAAAACTAAGTACATCTTGTAGAGTCAAGCTTGAAAGTCACCGTTAAATTGTTCATGAAATTGTACAATAATGTGTAATAGATTATGGAATTCGTTACTTGCTTTTCTAATTCACAATATGTGAAATAAAAAGTTCTAGGAAGGTATATTAAGCATTGAATTGGGATGTTTTCAACTTAGCGTGCTTAATTTTATGAGCTGAAGAATTAAACCTGCCGAACATGAAAAATACCACCTTGTTACATACACATGCATGCGCGCTAAAAAGAAGCACGCTTATGTAGGCTCACTGGGTACGACGGTCAAATTGGTGCAGGTTCCGTACTAACACCAAGGACACGGCCACTCGTTAGAACAAAGCCATCTGGGCCGCGATCTTGTAGCGATGCCTTTTCCGATGCTATAGCTTCTCTCACTTTTCGGACTTCATCAGTGGTCGGAGTGAAGCTCTCCCAACGTTATCGATGACTAGTTTTACATGAACTCGACAGAATTGTAAATCTTCTTAATTGAAGGTCCACGTTGCTGGTGCTGATGGTGTACGTTGTTGCGTAATCGCGTGCTAGTTTTAATGTTTTGCGGGTTTTCTTATTCTGGTGAAAAATGTTAAACCCACTAATTGTAGATCGCTGAAACATCCCACATTTTTATGTCTACAACTTCTTAATTGACATGCTGTCAATTGGGCCAGAATTTAACGAATTATCTAATTAACTGCAGTTAACTTCATCAACAAAAAAATTTCTGGTCGCTTGTCAACCTGACTGCAAGCAGTATGTATACACTTATTTTGTGCCAAACGATCCACGTTTTTTAAGAGCTTGGTCCATATTTGCCGCGATAACATTAGCCTGAAGATTAATTCTCGATGCTAGGCGGTTTCAAATTATTGTGCGAAGTTGCCCAAAATTTTCCTGTGTAATTTCCTTATTTTCTTTAAGTTTTCTTTTATGAGCACAGCAGTTATTACATGGTAGAGAAAGAGACTTTTAGCGCCCGCCTAGCAAAATAAATAAATAACTAAACAATGGCGAAAGGGCTTTTCTTTGACGGCAGATTGGGAAAAATATGCTCATATGGGGGGGGGGGCATGAAGTTTTAGTTGCTAGCTTCCTTACGGGGAGGTTCTTTTCTTATTTTTTTTCGTGTTGCATCAAATCGTCATATTAACGTCAAATGTCCGGCACCGATGTTATATTGAACCAACGCAAATGTCATTGTCTTGCATATTCCTCGAGTTATAATTACTGCGGATATTTCTCGTTCCTTGGATAAGCGGTAGAAAAATGCTATCCCTCGGCGTGTTTGCGCAAAAAGCGATTGAAGGGAAATGGGCGTGGGCTGTTGGTGGCGTTATCTTACTTTACAAAAAACCGGCAATTGTACCAACATCCATAATTTAATTTCGCTTCCAGTTGTATTCACTGGCACATTATATGTAAGCTTAACCATGGCACTCGGTTTTCTGAACGCCTTTATCTGAAAGCTTCATTTTATTAGAGCTTTGATCAGAACACGTGTTTATCTTTACCGCAGTCTTCTGAAGGCTGTTGTGTCCGGATCCACCTAACGTGCGTCAATGCTTCTACTCAGATCATGATAAAAACCGTTCAGGGCTTGTAATAACTTACAACAGACATCGTTCTCATTGTGACCATCAAGTCAAGCTCTCTACACGGAGACTCAGAGCCAAGGTTACACTCTCAGGAATGTCAACTTGTGCAATAGTTGGCTCTTGCTATCACCTGAAAGTTCTGCAGCCGGCGACGGACGCCAGTTTGGGTGTTGAAATATCAAGGAAAAAATGGCAAGATTCCCCTGACCCAACTAGCAGATAGTAGGACTTGCTGCTATTTGGCAGTAAGTACAAGGGAGACAAAGTAATTGAAGGAAACAACTACCCGCCACGGTAACGAAGCGGCTATGGCATTGCGCTGCTGAGCTCAAGGTAGTGGGTACAATCGTGGTCACGGCGACCGCATTGCGATTGGAACGAAATACAAACTCATGCTTAGGAGCACATTAAAGAACCCCAGGTGGTCAAAATTATTACGTAGTGATCTACTACGTCTTGCCTCATAATCGGATCGTGGTTTTGGCATACGAAACTACAGAAATTCATGTAACGTTTTTCTAATAAAACAACAAAGTAATTCAAACGTAGCGTTGTCCTACAGGGGAAATTATGCCTGCAAAGAAGGACTAATTCAAACGTAGCGTAGTCCTACCGGGGTAAATATGCCTGCAACGAAGGACAACAGGCGTACACGTCGAAACTTACCAACGCATGTTGTTTTTAGAGAATTTTAGCATTTGTTTGTTTTGTCAGACTATACTGTGTAAAGGATTGCAGTTACACTCGCAGGGCGAGAGCCCTGTGTATGATGTAACGCGGAACTTCACTGCGTTGGCATATGAAAAAGGAATAAGGTGAATAAATCGCCCGTGATCGATGTGGTTTTCATGCCGATTGTTCGAAAGAAGAACACGCGCTTGGTACCGTGCGATAAAACACTTACCCTATGGACGGAAGGAATCATTCATCGGTCATCCTGCAATAGACAATCATTTAAATAAAGAACAGAGATGAATACACACACACACACACACACACACACACACACACACACACACACACACACACACACACACACACACACATATATATATATATATATATATATATATATATATATATATATATATATATATATATATATATATATATATATATATATATATATATTTGCCCGATTGAAAACTTCTGCAAGGACAACCCCTCTAGGGTTGGTTTACGTAACTTGATGGGTTTGGGAGGAGGTAAGTCCAACTCGTCATGATTCATGGTATATCGCAGGTAAACAAGGCCGCGTCACAAATCAACCTATAGCTCCGATATAGAGAGAGCGTCACATGGCACGGAGTATTCATCGCTCCAGGCAGTTAACGACTAAAATAAAAGGTAGGACCCCAAACCTCAGGACTTAGCGCGCTCTCGATATTGCTGCAGTGGCGCACTATTCATTCCTCACCATTTATTTGATAACGCGTTGCGAATGTGCGCTCATAGAACGTTACTGAATGCGCATATGTTTATCACGTTTAGCGGCGCTTAAGTTCGATCAAGCAAAGGGGCGCGTAGCCGAATGGAGAACGGAAATCAACAGGCTGCACATCCGCTTCAACGTTGCTACATGGACTCATAAAATGCCATGAATTGCATTGTTTTTTCGTACTTACTGGAGTAACAGATACATTACCGCAGAACAACAAGTTAAATTCAACTTTCACCAATTTCATTAAACAATCTCGTGAGAGAATTTACATAATAGACCCGTCATGCGCCGATTCGAGTCGTTCACACTGCTGTGTGATGCGCTTCAGCGAGGCGGATAAAATAATAATTATACCAGTAGCTGCGAACATTAAGATACCGGGATGAATGCTACGTGTTTCGCGTTAGCATGCTGATGTGCTTAGTACCAAACCAAGCACACATGTAAAAAAAAGGAAATATGAAAAGCCACAACACATATCGTTTAAACACCCTACAGAATTATAGAGTTTGTAGAATAAGAGAAAGAAAGAAGGGGAAAATTCGAGAAAGACTTATAGCCATCAATACACATTTGGCACCTTTTATCGCCATTGCTTCTGTTATGGTGAAAATAGACGTGCCCAAAGATTTATTTGTACAGCAAAGCGTGCTCACGGCGCTCCTACACGATCCACTCAACTTTAATATTTTTCTTGGGCAAACATACCAAGATAACAAAGCCAGTTGAACGGTAATACTAGCGATAGATGAAAACAAGGGGCAGGGGTCGCATTTTGTTAAGATTCATTTACACTACCATCCTCTTTGCGTTTTGTCAGTGGCTCGCACAAAGCTGCGCCTCTCCTGTCACCGCGATCGCCCACAAGGTGGAACGCATGCTAAGAATTGTCTGAAATGAGAAGAAAAGATTCATAACAAATAGAAAGCTTTTGTGTGACATTTCCGAATACGGCGCAAAACTTTCTCCGCAAACAGCGAATACTGTTCTCCATGGCTGCTGCGCAGGTCAGCACAGTGACGTGGAGAGCCGGTGATGCTCTCAATAAAATTACGTAGGTTTAACTACTTTACGCTTATGCATCTTTGAATGGTAGTTTTAGAGAGCTCTAAAGCCCCTTAAGAGGTCATGGTCTATTTCGGATGGTTTAAAAATAGTAGCTCCCACTACATTCATATGGTCCGTTCCAATCACCCGATGTCAGGATTGGGGGCTCAATCCCATCGCTCGTAATCAGTTGTTAAGATTGGAGTCGTGCATGAATTATATGGTAGCTGGCCCATGCCGTTGTCCAACTTATCCACGCTGAGGACGTTGTTCAAGGGAAGGACTGCTTCTCCTCGAGAACGAGGAATATGGGTTTATTTACAGTATCTACATCAGGACGTTGCAGTTAATCAGCCTAGCATGACTGCGAGAGAAAGTGCACTGAGCAGCCGCACAACAGCAGTTTATAAACACTCGGTCCTCCCTCGATCCCAGGTTGAGGGAAACGTTCGACCCGGAGACCAGCCGCCTCTTCGCGAGGGATTACACACACACACACACGCACACACACACACACACACACACACACACACACACACACACACACACACACACACACACACACACACACACACACACACACACACACACACACACACACACACACACAAACACACACACACACACACACACACACACACACACACACACACACACACACACACACACACACACACGCGCGCGCGCGCGCGCGCGCACAGTTTCACGGTCCCCCCGAGGGCAAAGGGCCTTCGCAGAACTCGGAGCTGACCCCCTCAGCGCGCCCGCCATGGTTTCCATTGTCTTGCTTCTTGAACGGCGCGTGGGAAGGGGTCTCCGTAGACGTTCCCGCGGCATCTCCCCCGCTCATAGTAGATCAGGTCCGCGGTGGCGGATTAAGCACTAGTTCTCGCTAGTCCTCTCTACACTGTTTCACTGAGGGTGATAGACGGAACGGTGTATTAACTTTACCCCGAACTTTTGCAAGAATGTGGAAGTCAGTGCGCTGGTGAATACTGACCCTTCATCCGCCTGAATTTCGGCTGGAAAGCCAACTCGTGCAAACACTGTCAAAAGAGCGTCTACTACTTCGGTGGAGCGGAGCCCTTTCAAAGGGATTGCTTCTGGAAACTTTGTAGCCGGACACAGCATGGTAAACAAGTACCTGTAACCCGATTTGATTTTTGGTAGAGGCCCTACCGTGTCTATCACAAGTCGTCTGAAAGGTACTGTTATTAAGGGCACTACCTTTATTGGAGCTTTCCATGTCTCTACTGGTTTAACCGAGCGCTGGCAGGCGTCGCATGATCTTACAAAGTTTTCTGCGTCTTTGAAACAGCCAGGTCAGTAGTATTCCATAAGCAATCTTTCCTTTGGTTTGTTTATGCCTAGGTGGCTGGACCACCCATTTCCATTGCAGAGACTCGAAAGGTCCTCCCTGTCTTAGTAGGTACGACTAACTGATCTAAAATCCTACACTTCCGATCTCTTTAGCGCCGATACAACAATCCGCCTCTCTCATGTATCGTCACGTTGCGCCTAGCAATGCCTTCTTTAGCTGTGTGATGTAATTTAGCTAAGCTCTCATCATTCTTTTGCTCGGCTGCCAGTGACTCTCTATCCACACGTAAGAGCTGATCAAAGTTCTTCGACGCCGGTGATAATAACGACCCTGTCTCGCTTGCGATTGCGTCAGCTTGCTCTTCCTGCAGGCTTGAACGTTGACACTCTAGTGATACGTTCTCATTGAGCTGGTCAGCTGGCAGGCTCTGCTCAACTGTTTTTTTGTCCCTCGGGCCTAGCTCGGATTCGGGTATCGAAGTTATCCCTTTTTCTGCTTCCGCTGGAGCAGCTTGTGCATTTTCAGCCGAAAGCTACGCGAGTTTACGAGCTTGGCCTCGGGTCAATGCCTGTACTATGCGCTCTCAGAGTTTAAGCTCTTTTTCACGCAGTAACTGATTTGAACGATTCGAAAAAAATGTAAGGGTACTGCAGTGACAAAAATTTGGAAACTGCAGCCTCAGTCACTAGCTCCCCGAATGGTCCACTGATTTTGACTTTGGCCATGGGCAGACACACGCTTTGTTATTCTACAACCTGTTTGATCCATGCTACTTCTTCGGTGAAGTCATCTACCGTCACGTTAGACGGATGGACAATGTCCATCGTGGCGGCCCTGTCTCTTAGCACCCGGCATGGTTTGCCATTAACTTGCAGGCCGTGAAGATATGGGCTTAAAATTTCCATATTCTCGTCTTTTTCATCCACGTAGGAGAAAACTACGCTAGGCTTCCCGCAGTTTATAGCTATATGTCCCAGTTTGTGGCATTTATAACAGCGGATTGGTCTGAAAGATTCGAATTTTCTTTTCCGCTCTTTTGGTAATGTTTCCCCGTTTGATTTCTCCTCGCTCTTTTCTGAGGGCTTTTCCTCCACGTCTACAGGCTCCGGTCGTCTAGTCTGCGAACCCTTTTTGAACGGAAATGGTTTCCGCGGTCCATTTCCACCGTCCCAATTTCCGTCCTCGGCGTTCAACTTTCTACGCTTTGTGTACTGTTCGGCTAATTCAGCCGCCCTTTCCACAGTGTTTACATTCCCTCTGTCTTGCACCCACAGTTTCACAGCTTGGGGGATGCTTTTGTAAAACTGCTCTAGACACATGCATTCAATGATCATGTCTCTGCTGTCGTACGCTTCCGCGCTTTTCAGCCACTAGACTAGGTTGGCCTTTAAGCCGTATGCAAACTACGGATACCGCTCGCTATCGTTCTTGCCTGTGCTCCTAAATCTTTGCCGAAAAGCTTCGACTGAAAGGCGGTATTTCTTCGGGAGACTAGCCTTAACTGTTGCATAATCATATGCATCCTGTGCACTGAGTCTGGCGATTACTTCCGCCGCCTCACATGGCAACATAGACAGCAACCGCTGTGGCCATGTACTCTGACCGAAGTTCACCTTCTCGCTAGTCCTTTCGAAATTGCTTAGCAGCAAGGCTATGTCGGTCCCGACCTCAAATGGCTTTAATACCCTGTCCATGCGGTATGATTCTGCCTCACTTGATCGTCCCAGAGCCCGTTCACTTCCTTGAGACAACTCCAAACGTTTGCTTTCAAGTTCAAGTTGCATTTTTCTTAACTCGCGTTCCTTTCTCTCTCTGTCCCGTTTCTCTCTTTTCTTTAGAAGTTCCAATCCCATTTCAATTTCTTCCTCACTGGCCTGTTCGGAAATTAGCTCCAATAATTGCACTTTTAGCATTTCTTTGCGTACATCTAGGCCCAGTTCCTCACCAACAATCAACAATTCGTCTCTCAGCAGTCTCCTTAACTCCATGATTGCTGCTTTACTGCCTCGGTCCTGCTCGCTAAATCTACCTACGAAAATACAACCTAGCTAACAATCAACAATCTAGCTTCCCTACAGTTCTGAAAAGAACAACCACAAAATGAAGCCTAGAGAGTCAAAGCAAGAACCAAGCACTCAGCGCAGACACAGCATCACGTCGCAAAGTCCATCCCACCGCTGCCACCAGTTGTCAGGATTGGGGGCTCAATCCCATCGCTCGTAATCAGTTGTTTAAGATTGGAGTCGGGCATGAATTAGATGGTAGCTGGCCCCTACCGTCGTCCAACTTATCCACGCTGAGGACGTTGTCGAAGGCAAGGACTGCTTCTCATTGAGAACGAGGAATATGGGTTTATTTACAGTATCTACGTCAGGACGTTGCAGTTCATCAGTCTAGCATGACTGCGAGAGAACCTGCACTGAGCAGCCGCACAACAGCAGTTTATAAACACTCGGTCCTCCCTCGATCTCTAGGTGAGGGAGACGAGCCGCCTCATCGCGAGGGATTACACACAAACACACACACACACACACACACACACACACACACACACACACACACACACACACACACACACACACGCACACACACACCCGCACAGGTTCACGGTGCGCCCCCTCCCCCCCCTCCCCCCCGAGGGCAGAGGGCCTTCGCAGAACTCGGAACTGACCCCCTCAGCGCGGCCGCCGCGGTGTCCATCGTCTTGCTTCGAACGGCGCGTGGGAAGTGGTCTCCGTAGAAGTTCCCGCGGCAACTCCCCCGCTCATAGCAGATAAGATCCGCGGTGGCGGGTTCAGGCACAACGCCTGCTTCGTCAAACTCGGCTCCAGCGACGGAGAGTCGAGGACGCGCGCATTGTTGTCCACACACAATCGACTTAGTGACGCCGTATCTAGAGGTTTGCAGTGGCGTTCCAAGAAAAGTTTGCCGCCGCTGTCACAACCGTCTGGCAAAACTTGCACATCGCCACCTCGGCAGGCCATTCCTAAGAGCTAAAACTTGCATGTCAGCGGGCCGTTCTTAACACCGACACCAGATTATAGCGAAGAAACGCGGTCCTGATATCCCCGCCAAATCTGGTCGGCTTCGGGTCAATGGCTCCGCCCGTTCCTGTGGTTGCTCTGGCGAAGAGGGACGCTCGATACGTTGATATGCCGCCACTGACGCCACCTTTCACATCTAAATTCATTCGGCGCTTGAGGCGGAGCTGGCCTTGTTACCAAAAGTTGACCTCAGCTATCGCTTCTTTCCCTGTCCCTGCTCCAAAAAGCAGCAGGCCGTTCGGTTGATGAATGATATGATATGATATGATATTATATGATATGATATCTTCTACATGGATTCAGAGTCCCCGCAGAATCGGCCCGCTTGGATTCAGAAGATCATAGCGGCTATACGAAGATGCCACTAGTTTCGTGGTGTGCACGGTGCTGAATGTGGTTAACGATGTTCTGCGTAAAAACTAAACGTAAGCGTTTGTGTTGCTTTAGGTACTCTCCAGATAGTAGAAACGTGAATAACTTTGCTAACTTTTGTTTGTAGGAAGCTGCGACAGCCGTGCGTATTTAGCGAAAGAAGCGAAACAAGGGCAAATCCTACATACTGTACACCGATAGCACAGTTCCTGCAGCGCTTACCGGACAACAGACGGATTCTTTCCTTTATGCATTGTGAACTGTCATGTCTAGACTCAGTCATAGTGCAGCATAAACAGGTCGTCGGACTTATTACAGCGATGCTTCGTAGGAATGCAGTGGCTTTGGCCCGATACCAGCAAATTGTATGTGCTCTACGCAAAACGTCCGTGTGGCACGTGCAAAACAATTTATTTCACAAACTCTCTCATGCATCCACGCGGTCACCTTGGTGTAGTCACCAACATCAATGTGGTCACCAACTACTCCCAATTTGACACAGTTGACTGGCTCCGCGTCTGCTTTCATTGCTGGAACCCCCGTCATCAACGATGTCATTTTTTTTAAATGTCATCCCATATACACGAAATGCCGCGCCAATGGCACCAATTTTGCATTTAGTGAAAGAAAAGTCGCAGGGCGCTAAATCCGTCGAAAAGGGAGGGTGTTTCCGCCGAGTGACGGAACTGCGTGTGAAAACCGCGCCCATTGTCAATGTAGAGTGCGCACGCAGGGGAATTATTGTGGTGTAGAATGCAGCACCCTATTTCGGCAAATTTGGTGGCAGCACGCGGCCCACACGATCTTTCAGGCGCTTGAGGACATCCACGTAGAAACTGCATTCAGAGTTTGACCTCACTCACACTTTGTACCGATCCGTCGTGCAGAATTCCATGGCAGTTAAAACACATGTAAACATGACTGCTTTTTGCTTTGTTCTTCGCCGCTTTTCGCTCATTGACCTTATTCCATCTCGATGTCGTACACATAGATCCAGGTTTCTTCACCGCTGGCGACCCTTTGCAAAAACTATCAATGTAGTCTGACGTTTTGCAATCAATGCAACATTCTTAGCGTCGCAACTTTCGTTCAGCAGTCTCGGCACCAACGTGGGGCAAACCTTTTTCATTTCTAAATTTCCAGGAAGAAAAAGAAATGTTGTACCAACGACGTTCCCAAACCAGGTGCGTCTAATATTGTTGTAACAGTCGTTGGGCAATCGCTAAGCAAAAGAGAATGCACAGCATCGATGTTTTCATCTTCGCATAAGGTGGCGGGACGTCCTCCATTTGAATCATCTTTGGAGTCGTCCCAGCCTCCCCGAAAATACTGGGCCCACTTAAACATAGTTATTTCCTTTAGGATATCTTTTCCTTTTGGCATCGAGCCTTTTGCAATACTTGAGAAACTTCTGCACCGTTCTTGCCCAATTTCACAAGAAACGTGATTTGATTCTTTGTTCAGCCGGTTAGTCGATCTACGTTTTGACAATGACTAAAAATGGGTTGCAAAAAATACACGGCTAAAATTCTGCCTAGTCATACAGCAGCTTTAGCGTGGAGAGAGGGGCGCCGCTACACACTCTCCAAGATTCTTGCTTACTTATTGCATGAATGTTTGGGACAAACCTCATATGTCATTTCTAAAGGCACTGTTTCATGTTGAGCCACAAAGCACGCGCCGCTTCAACTGCCATCCGGGACGCTGTGCCAGGCAAGGGCACTGTAAAGTGAAACAGGCTTCGGTTGGGAAGGATAAAAGAAAAAAACAATCAAACAGGGGCCATTGTCCCGCTGTGAACGGTGCAAATTCTATCGTTTTTGACCTCTTTCTTTCGCCACCCAAAGCCGGGACACGACGCCGACACGGCGAGTGGAACTGGGGTGTCCATAAAGAAGAAAGAAAAGAGAAAGAAAGAAAGAAGGAAATAAATGAAGAAAGACGGAAGTAAATAAATAAAGAAAGGATGGAAGGAGTAAAAGAACCTCAGAAAACGCCTTTTCTACATAGTACACACATCACTGGGATGAGAACACGTTTGGAGAGTGAAGCCCTCTCAATGGTGCTTTATGTTGAATGCATGAAGAAAGAGAAGGCATTGAACCCCTTACGCATATGTTGAAACACATTTTAATTCCCCGATTCCATCGTGTACATTTCATGTAGGTCGCCCATATCAGGTCGTTTGTACTGTTGCGTACTCCAGGGTAGCGTAGCGTTCTGCTGCCGAGAAGTAGCGACGCCTGCCTATCGAAGCTCGACCGACATTACTTATTGGGTAGCGTGGCGTTGTCGGCGGGCTGCAGGCATCCGGTAGATCATGGCGACCAAGCAGGGGCGAGACGATTTGCTAGTGCGAAACTTGCACGGTTTATTCAAAGGTATTCTAAAGAAAATAAGAAAAGCATGAAGCATGAAGTATCAAGTCTGAAGTCTCTCAAAGTACATTTCGGAGCCCCTTAAATAGGCTCTCTACAAGTGTGGGCGGGAACTTGACACGTGACAGGCACGGAGAGAGGGCCCCTCCTCCTGCAATACTGAGCACGGGTAGGAGAAGTCGATCCTCTTTTCGACGAATCCGGGGAGAAGGTCGGGTGAATGACCTCTCCGGCGCCGTGGGGTCCGGCCAAGAGAAGGTGGAGGGGATGAGGTAGCACACACGATGCCACGACCAAGAGAAGGTGAAGGGGATGAGGTCGCCCGTGGGCTCCGGCTCAGGAGGTAGGGTGAATGACCTCTCCGGCGCCGTGGGGTCCGGCCAAGAGAAGGTGAAGGGGATGAGGTCGCCCGTGGGCTCCGGCTCAGGGGGTAGGGTGAATGACCTGTCGCCACGTGGTGTCAGACGCCAACCCTAACAGCATCTCCGGCGGGGGAGGAAGATACCGACGTGTAGGGGCCAGCAGCCGCTGTACGAGGGATCGGCGTTTCGGTATCAGGATTCCCCGTAGAGGTCACGAACCCTTCGTTCGTAGCAGGTAGATTCCGGGGAGTGGTCATCCGTCCTCGTGGTGCTCTTGTGATTTTTCTCCTTGGTCCGGTCCGGTGAAATTGGTCTTTGCAAGCAGGTCTCGCAACTTTTCGTCTCCTGTGTGGGCAAGCAATAACCCCAGAACAGTACCGGACCCACAACCACAAAGCAGCGAGCACAAGGCCACTCTTCCCCAAGACACACCCGGCTTTTAACAAAAAAAGAAAACCCGCTACACCTTTCCCATTTCCTACACGCGTCCTCCCCCCCCCCCCTCTTAACACTAAAAACAGCCATTTCTTGAAAGCGTTAAGTCGTCGTTATTAAAATCAGCTAACAATCGGCTTCACTTCGGAAAAACACATGAATGCACGAAAAAAAAAACGCCACGGAAACCCGGATGAGCATGAGGCTTTCGATACTCTAGGGGCAATGACTTAAACCGTCGGCATTGCCGTTAAGCTTACCCTTCTTGTAGCGAATATCGAAGGTGTACTGTTGAAGAGCCAAGCTCCAGCGCAAAAGACGACCGTTTTTCGTAGACATGGACTGCAGCCATGTGAGGGGACAGTGGTCAGTCTCTATGGTGAATCTTGAGCCAGCGATATAGCAAGCTAGCTTCTGTACCGCCCAAACTACGCAGGCGCATTCCTTTTCTGATGCACTGTATGCTTCCTCACGAATTGAAAGCTTTCTACTGGCGTACAGTACAGGATGTTCGTTCTCGTCATCTTTCTTTTGACAGAGCACCACCCCCATACGCCTGTCACTGGCATCACACTGAAGAATGAATGGCTTAGAGTAGTCGGGCGCGTGTAACAGTGGCTGACTCGTTAGTGCGTTCTTCCGCATACTAAAAGCCTTTTCTTTTGCGTCATCCAACTTTACCGTTTGTGGTTCTGTTTTTCTGAGAGCATCCGTTAAAGGACTCGCAATCTCGGAATACCGCGGAATATATCTTTGGTAATAACCCGCCAAGCCAAGGAATGATCTGATGTCCCGCTTGGTGCGTGGTTGCGGGAAGTTTTCTATCGCGATCAGTTTAACCTCGGAAGGCCGACGATAGCCTTGCCCGATTACGACCTAGATAAGCTACCGCCGCGTGCCCTAATTGGCATTTGGGAGCCTTAACAGTTAAGTTGGCCTCTCGTAGCCGACACAACACGGTTCGCAAGTGTTGCATATGGTCCGCCCATGAAGAAGAAAAGATAGCTATGTCATCGAGATAGGCAAGTGCAAAGTCCTCCATTCCTCGTAGCACCTGGTCCATAAGGCTAGGGAAGCAATATGGCGCATTCTTTAATCCAAAACTCAGGACTTCCGGACGAAAGGTTCCCATCGGGGAAATAAACGCTGTAAGCCTGCTTGCCCTCTAGGTCAATGGAACCTGCCAATACCCTCTGACTAAATCGAGCGTAGAGATGAAATTATCACTGCTCATTTTCTCAAGCCTTTCCTCGATATGCGGTATTGGATAAGTCTGGTCCTTCGTGATTAAATTGAGCCTGCGGTAGTCGATACATGGCCGCGGCTCTTTTCCTGGGACCTCAACCAAGATAAGAGGCGAGGTATAATCACTCTCTCCTGGCTCGATTACACCTAGCGCTAACATCTTGTTTATTTCAGCGGTCATGACTTCACGTTGACGAGGCGAAACGCTATAAGCTTTCGAACGAACTGGGTCCGATGAGGTTAACTCGATGTCGTGAAGGATCGCAGTTGTCCTGCCCGGTGTGTCTGAACATACGTCTTTAAATTCAAACACGAATTCCTTCAGTTCGGCCCTCTAATTGGGATTCAACTCCGCCTGTTCTACTAACTTATCAATGGTCTCGTCAATGTCTTTTGTCTCCGTCACTGCTGTTAACTCTGGAAAGTCGACAGGCATTTCCTCAGGTTGGTTATTCAACGAGGGTTTCACGATCATTCGCTTTTCCCCAACTTCAAAGCGTCGCGTGCGAGCCGTCCTGTCATAGTAATGCTCGGCATTGTTTTGTGCTTTACGTATTTCCTGCTCGGCAATCATTGTGGCAGGGCTTACGTTTAACAACTTTCTCCTACATTCTGCCTCTCGCGACATTTCAGGCTCCGCAGCTTTCCTGATTTTTTCATTAGCGGGCGTACTTTCCGCCTCATCCCCTGTAGGGCTGTCCTGTTCAGTACTGGTTGACGAATCAGCTGTCAAACCTGTTTTCTCCACCACTGGACATTCGTACACTGCCTTGGAACGAGTTAGGGCTTGCACTGTTCCCTCACTAAACCCGATTCCCTTGCGTCGTAGCAAATCCTCTGATTGGATAGAAAACAAATACGGATACTGCGGCGGAAGATGTGCCGAGACGGCGGCTTCAGTGTCCAGTACTCCGAAAGGGCCTTCAATACGAATTTTGGCCAGCGGGAGACAAACACTGGAGGCCTCTACGGCTTGCCTTATCGAAGCACATTCCCCCGTGAACTGGCCTTCCTCTACGTACGACGGGTGCACTACGTCCATTGTGGCTGCTGAGTCGCGAAGCACCCTACACGGTTTGCCGTTTACCACGAGGTCTCGAATGTACGGTTCTAGCAATTTCAGGTTTTCCTCGTTACTAGTTAGTGACATCAACACTAGTTTGGGATTTCTGCATCCCACGGAGATGTGCCCCGTTTGCCGGCAGTTGTAGCAAACTACTGGTTTCTTGGCCTCGAAAGCCTTTTTCTTTTGCTTTTCTGGCCTCTGTTCGGGTGACTCCTTTTCTCCTTCGCTGTCCTCGTCACTACTTTTCCCTGAATCTGATCTTTCCTTTGTTTTATACCGACTCGACTTTGACCATCGTTTTGGCTTGTCGGGTCTGCATTTATTCATCTCCTCCTTAGGAGCTTCGCTGCCTTCGTCCGCACGGCGAGTTACGTACTCCTCAGCGAGATCGGCCGCTCTCGAAACAGTGTCTACGCCTGGCCTATCCTGAACCCAATACTTGATGTTTACTGGCAGCCGGCGGTAGAACTGTTCTAAGGCAACGCACTGCATTGTCTTTTCGGCATCGCCGAGTGCACAATCTTCTCTGAGCCATTCCTTCAGGTTTACCTCCAAGGTGTATGCAAAATCTGAATATGACTCACTTTTGGTCTTCTCGACTTCCCTGATCTTTCGCCTGAATGCTTCCGCTGATAATCTGTACTTTTTAAGCAGATTTGCTTTGACTTCATCGAAGTCCTCTGCTTCTTCCCTCGGCATGCGGGCGATAATATCAGCTACCTCACGTGGCAGTAACGTAAGCAAGCGTTGCGGCCACGTGTTTCTCGCGAATTTTGCCTTCTCACACGTGCGCTCAAACTGTACCAGAAAAAGACCTATGTCCCCTCCTACTGCGTAGGGTGCCACCAAGTCTGTCATTCTGCGCTCGCTTTCACGTGCCTCTGTGCTAGGTCTTTCGCTATTTTGTGCTTTCAGAAGCTCAATCTCTAGGCGCCTCATCTCGAGGTCGCGCTCTTCCTTGGCCTCACGTGCTGCCAGCTCGCGCTCCTCTTTTTCCTCTAGGCGCTTACGCTCTTCTTTGTCCTCTCTTTCTTTAATGCCATCTAGGCATTCCGTCAGTTCCTCGTCGTCTGCCCCGGTCGCTTCGATCGCCTCAATGATCTCCGGCTTTCTCTTTGATTCGGCAATTTGAAGGCCCAACTCTTTGGCCAAGCTCAACAATTCCGGCTTCTTTAGTGCCTTCAAGTTCATGGCTGCCCTTAGTGCTGCTAAACTTTCACTCTATACAACCTTGGCGTACTCAAACTTACGTCAACGGTTTAAAGGAAAATCACTGGTATGTACTTTTCCAAAAAATGCGTAAAAGCCAAGTGATATCTTAGTGAAGAAAAGCCGTGCACTCACCATATGCAGTCATGATCCAGACACCTTCCTTCCGGACGTTGTTGCCAGGACGAAGAGGCTACGATCTCGTAGTTGTCGTCCAAGTTGGGGTCTCCAGGATTCCGTATCCCAATCGCTGCCAGCCAGTTTGTTGCGTACTCCAGGGTAGCGTAGCGTTCTGCTGCCGAGAAGTAGCGACGCCTGCCTATCGAAGCTCGACCGACATTACTTATTGGGTAGCGTGGCGTTGTCGGCGGGCTGCAGGCATCCGGTAGATCATGGCGACCAAGCAGGGGCGAGACGATTTGCTAGTGCGAAACTTGCACGGTTGATTCAAAGGTATTCTAAAGAAAATAAGAAAAGCATGAAGTATGAAGTATCAAGTCTGAAGTCTCTCAAAGTACATTTCGGAGCCCCTTAAATAGGCTCTCTACAAGTGTGGGCGGGAACTTGACACGTGACAGGCACGGAGAGAGGGCCCCTCCTCCTGCAATACTGAGCACGGGTAGGAGAAGTCGATCCTCTTTTCGACGAATCCGGAGAGAAGGTCGGGTGAATGACCTCTCCGGCGCCGTGGGGTCCGGCCAAGAGAAGGTGGAGGGGATGAGGTAGCACACACGATGCCACGACCAAGAGAAGGTGAAGGGGATGAGGTGGCCCTGGGCTCCGGCTCAGGCGATAGGGTGAATGACCTGTCGCCACGTGGTGTCAGACGCCAACCCTAACAGTACTTAGTGTTTGCGTATCTGGTTCTGTGGAGCGGATGGGGGGTAGTATCATTCTTTCAGATAAACAATAATTTGAACAGGGCTGATTTTTTTTTGTGGCGAACACGCTTCAAAATAATTGTTGGCCATTCACTGAAGCATGGCCACCAACAGATGGTTCTAGTGCGGTTGCAGAAAGTGTTCGCCATCTTGTTTCCCACTGCCAATATACTCTCGCGTAATAGGTGGGGTGGAGATGAACTTGTTTCCTCGGTAAAGTTATGAATATCAGTTCTTTCTGACAAATAAAGAAAAGAGGAACAGACAAGAAATTTCAAGCATATGATTATAGGAAACAATGCAAACATTTAAATGACAAGCTGGTCAAGTTAAGTTTGTTTATAGCATATGTGGCCATCCCAGCACAATGTAACACGGCATAAGTTTTGAAATAATGAGACACTGAATTGATATAGTGTTTTCGAACGAAAATTTTTACAGTTATCAGCGCTGTAGGATACTGCGAGAAATGGATCACGTTCTTTTGAAATAATGATCGCCAATGATAAAAATATTCAATAGCTCGACAAGACCTATTATATAAAATAATGTAGAGGGCACAACGACTTTATTTCTTAAGATACAAATGAACCCATTATGTACAGAGTGAGTTCGGCTAATGGAGAGAATGTTTTATTAATATCAGCAAACACCACAAACATCTCAGCTACACTCAAATATTTTCGTGTCCTGTCTCGATAAATATTCATCAGAGTACCTCGTAAACTATCGCTGTGTTTTTAGTTTGGTGTCCTTTGGAAAATATTGTAGTGGACAGACTTATTCGTGCATTTCTCGAGCTGTGGGGCATGCTGTAGCACAACACAAATCACTAAAACATGGTGAAAGTTGGAGATAAGGTATTTTTCGATTTGCAATTTTCACCGCAGATGGGAACCAGCGTCCCCTGAGTCTAGTTTTGAAGTGGTAAAACAATGACGCGTCTACAGAACTCTGAGCACAAGAAATTCTGTCTTCCACTGTAACACTCATGCAATCATAATTTACCTGTAGAACACGTTTAGGAGTGCGCGTGTGCGCCTCTGGCACATTAATTGCATTCCTGTGTCAGGCGATAAATTTTGCTCCCCCCGTCGCCCCCGATAACATCAATTAGACTGCAAGGAAGTGGAACGCAGTCATTCGGTGTTACATTACTACTCCTTTCACGAAATGTGAATAGAGCCTTAAGTTTATGACTGCTTACTGTAAGCTGGCTGAATAGATGGCACGGTCCCAGTAGGTCTATTCAATTCATTGTATTCACGCAAGTCATTAGCCACTGCTCGGTTCTAAGAAATCAATCCTTTTCAAATGAGCTTGCTTTCATCAGGAAAGTTTGTAATGAAGCAAGTCACAACATGCATGGATGAGCTTTCGTTCTGCGGAGTGAAATTCTATCCCAAAGCAGCTTCGTGTTATCATATGTAGTTTTTCGATTTCTATCATACACATTAAATCAAAAAGGGGGATTAGCTCTATTCACGGGGAGTAATTTGTATGGACTTTCTGGCACAGTATAGCTAACATTCATTCTGCCGTTCATGAGGGGACCCCGACCACTACTGTCGCGCCCTTTAGTAACATCGAAGAGGATAAAGCAACAAATAATATTCAGCAATATGCGGTGCCTCGCACTGACTTGATTGCACGCTCCATCTGAGAATAGCCACTGCACACAGAAGCCGCCGCTATGCCTTTACTGACGGTATCGGCGTCGTCTGTGGAAGCAACGTAGACTACCGGAGGCATGCCCGAGCCATTGAAGCTGCAAGCTAACACTAGCGAGTAGGCACCTATGTTGTTGATGAGGAGCCAGTCATTGACCTCCACGGGCCAGAAAAGCTGCTTGTCAAATATTAGGTCTCTCGGGTTGCTGGTGGCGGCCCAGAAGGCAGTCAACACATTGCGCGGCCGGTCATTGCACTCCTAGGAAGACAGTATAAATAAAAACAATATTAATGCCAAATATATCAACTGGAATGACCCGTATACCACGGAAGCAAAATGTAGCCTCAGCGAAGGTCTCCATGCGCACATTATGCATTTGCAAACCACCGTAGTGGCACAACTTAAATGGAGCTTGGTCACTTAGCACAACGTGGTGGGCTGTGCACGTATGAGATGAATATGAAATTTTCTCTGTACTGAGGTTTTGCTGCGTGATATATAACAACAGCTGAGGAGACTTAATCCGAAGTCCTCAAGTAGCAATCACAAGTGGTATGGTGTGACTTTACCATGCAGAGGTGTCTGCAATAATCACAGTAATCATCCCTACAGCGTCATCATCACAAATGTCAGCATTATCACAATATGCCTTTATTACCACTACCATAAAATTTAAACACCTTTTAATTTTCCTCCGTCTAGATAAGAGGGGCTCGCCTGCTAAACCGCTTCTTCCAGGAGCCAACGCAAAAAGATTACAAGTCGGAATCTGACAGCAGCGAAATGTCCCGACTACTGCAGGTACTTCCAATTTGTAATAGTAACTGAAATATCCCCACAAGAATAGCACCTCTGTTTGAGCAGCGTAAGAATTGAACTGAGCATTTACGCTAAAATTTAGCTTCAGATTGGACTTCAGTATTCATTATCGCGACTCAGCCGTTCTTTCTTTAACTTCGAATTCTAAAGGTTGATTGGCGTCAAACTCACCAATAAAGGCCGAATACTTATTCCTCTTTCTTCGCCTGCGTATCTGGGGATGCTGTTGTACTTGCTTTCGTTGATAAAAACCTCTTTATAGTATTTGCATTTACCTGAAATACAAGAATGAATCCCGCAATATCTACCGAATCCTCTACCAAAAGTTCTACAATCTTACTGCACTCGACCATCAGGCTTTATATATTTCTAACTTGTTCATTGTTAGGGATCAGTAATCTCCAGATGACATAATCACCGAACGATGTACACAACGGGCAAGCGCATGTATAGAAGTTATGGCAGTCATGCTCATGCAAACAGCGACCAGAATGATGAGACTAGGATGCAAACGGAGACTAGGGAACATACCATCAAGGAAGCTTTCTTTGGTTCTTATTCCCGCAACTTTGGCCGCAAGTGTGTAGGATGAGGCCACCAGAAATTGTCCTGGCTCAGCAATCACTGTCGTTCCCGATGACGAAGGAAAGTATGTCTTAAGTGCAGAGCTAACCAGGTGGCACACCTTCGAAGATGAAAGGGAATTAGTCAAAAAAAATCACCGGAAATACCTCATTGAATTAAGTTGTTTACTATTACCACCCGGCCCGCTGCTGGGCAGCGCCCGGAAGTACACCTACAGAGTGGCCAGGGCACAAAGCGTTTATTGTCCTTGGGCTTTTATCAGAATGAAAGCTAAGCGAGGGGGGAGAGGGAGAGAAGGACGAAGGAGGCGCGCGCATGCGTAGACTGACGGCGCCTGTGCAGCGGCGACCAGCAGTTTGTGGCATTCCTCCTTCCTTTGACTCCATAACGCTCCACTGGCTTGATACGTGTGGTACGTTGTAGTTCGGGAGGCGGGCGGTCAGGTGGGCTGGTGGCAGTGGCCGCTGGAGTTTCGCGGTCTTGTACTGGCGGGTCCGGGCTTATCTGAGGTCTATCGCGAGTCTCTGAAGCCAAGGTTTCTTCGATGCTCCTCCGCCTGAGCAGGTCCGTGTGGCGCTGAACAAGCTCGTTCTCCGGGTCTACAGACACGAGGCGTGCCCCCATGGTTGACCGGACCTTGCCAAGGGTCCATTTGTCACCATGGCCGTAATTGCGAAGGTACACAGGATCTCCGAGGGCGAAGTCCCAGCTGCCGCTGTCAGCAGACTGGACCTCTCTGTTGACCGTCACCTGGGAGGAAAACAGATGTGCGTTGTCTGTATCCCAATAACAGTTCCGATGGTGAGCGTCCTGATGGGAGCGGTGTGTTTCTGTAGCGACACAGGGTCCTAGCCAGCGTCTTCGACAAGTCTGCGTCCGCACACTTCTTTAGTCCGTCTTTGAAGTTCGCGCAGCCCGTTCCGCCAGTCCATTGCTCTGCGGCTGGTAAGGGGGTGCCTGAATGTGAACCAACCCATTTCGCTTTAAGAACTCATGAAACTCCCGCCCAGTGAACGGCCTGCCATTATCTGACACTATTGTGTGTGGCAGACCGACCCTACTGAACAGCGTTCGCAGGGTGTCAACTGTGCTGCGGGAGGTCGCGTGAGACAACGGAATGGCCTCAATCCATTTACTGTGAGAGTCCACGACGACAAGCACCATATTGTTTTGGATTAGTCCTGCAAAGTCGACATGCAGTCGCGACCATCTTTCCTGCGTCTCTGGCCAGCTGATAGGTGCTTGCGAGGGTGGCATGGGCAACGCCTGTACGCAATTCTTGCACGCAGCGGCTAAGCGCTCAATATCGTGGTCCAAGCCAGGCCACCAAAATTTTCACCGTGCCATTGTCTTCATTGCCAAAACGCCTTGGTGAGCTCCGTGTATTAACTTCAGTAGCTTATTCCTGGCTTCCGCCGGAACCACAATACGATGGCCCCAGTGAAGCAAGTTCTGTTGTACGGACAGCTCGTGTTGCCTTTTTCGGTACTCCCGCCTCTCTGTGCCTTCAGCAGTCCTTCCACTGGCGCCGCAGGCTCGTCCAACTGGTCCATGACAAGGACGTACTCGGCCGTATCCTCGGCGTCCTGCAGCCCATGTGCAGAAGATTGTGGTAACCGCCCCAATGCATCTACATTGAGCATAAGTTTACCGGGCTTGTACTGCAATTTATACTTATATGCACCAAGTAGTAAGGCCCATCTTTGGACCCAGCAACGCCTGGTGATCTGTAACAAGGATGAACTCTCACCCCAAAGGTAGTCCCGCAACCGAGTAACACCAAATATTAAGGCCAATGGTTCGCGCTCGATCTGGGAGTATACTTTCTTTCGGCCGTTGTCAGTGTTCTCGATCGAAACCCCCCCGGGCGCTTCTGGCCTTCAATGTGATGAAAAAGTGCAGTCCCAACAACATAGGGTGACGCATCACACTCCAAGTAAAGCTCACGGTTCAGATCGAGATGCGTCAGGACTGGTGCCGTGCATAACGCGTTCTTCACCTGGATGAAGGCTTTCCTTGGTGCTCCACGTCCACTTAGCACGCTTTTCTAGCAATTTGTACAACGATGCCAGAATAGTGGGCAAGTCGGGCGTAAACTTCTAAAATGTTACCATGCCCAGAAATGGGCTCAACTCGCTGACATGTGGGGGGAGGCAGCTATCCTGATACCATCCATATTCTTTTCCATGGGATTCAGTCCGTTCGCGTCGATACGATGACCTAGATATGTAACAGACGGCTCGCTGACGCGGCACTTTTCAGCACGAAGCTTAACGCCATGTTCACGAAAGCGCTGGAGCACAGTCATCAGATTTCGATTGTGGCTGTCACCCTCTTCGGCTATCAGTACGTTATCTAGGTACGCCTGTACTCCAGGCAAGCCTTGAAGGATTGATTAAATCCGCCGTTGAAATATCGCTGGTGCCGAAGCAATCCTAAGTGGGAGGCGGTTGAAGCAAAATAGTTCCTTGCGGGTGTTTATCACGGCCAATTCACGAGACTCTTCGTCCAACGGAATCTGGTTGTAGGCGTCGCGCAAATCCAAAATGCTGAACCACTCCCCAACCTAACTGTGCAAAAATATCCTCGATAAGAGGCAGCGGGTATTGTTCCAGCTCGCATACTGTCCCGAAGATAAATAACACGGGCTCGCCGAAGCAGAACAGCCTTCTTTTAAGGATGGCCGACACCCAAAAAACCCCGGAGCACAACTACGCCCTTCGTTGTGTTCTCTCTTTTGATCGGTGCCTGTATTGGGCAGCTGATTTGTGGCGATTCGGACTCGGTAGATGGCAGCTTACTTCGCGTCATTGCTCCCCACGTGAAAAGCAGCCGTCCCGGTCGCTGATCCGAGGGCGACAGAGGGCGCAGGAGAAAGTCTGAGACGGACAAGTCTTCGCGGGCGTAGTACGTACTACGTGGATAATCTCGGCTCGTGGTCATCGTCGGCTCGAGCTTGTAGTAGTATTCGGAGGGACTACCTCGTAGTTCAGGTCGCTGAGTCGCCTGACGATCTTGTACGGGCCAAAGTACCTAGGCAGTCATTATTCCGACAGCCCCTGATGACGGATGGGTGTCCAGACCCAAACGTAATCGCAGGATTCGTACTGAATGTTCCTTCGGCCACTGTTGTAATGGCGGGCGCCTGTACTCTGCTGGAGGCGGATGCGGTTTCAAGCAAGATATAGAGCTTCTTCGGCCTTCTGGACAATGTTGTCAGCACTGTTGCTTTTTTCGTTGTCGACCAGGAGCATGGCGTCTGAAGGTGTTCTTACGCAGCGCCCATGAACCACTTAAAATGGTGTGAATCGGGTGGTTTCCTGAAAAGCCGTATTGTGTGCGAATGTCACGTACGGTAAAATTTGGTCCCATTGCTCTACGTCAACGTACGTCGAGATCATATCGGCGATAGTTCTATCGAGGCCCTCCGTATGTCCATTAGTTTGTGGGTGATAGGCCGTAGTTTTCCGATAATTGGTGTGGGTCAGTGTGATAATCTCCTGTATTAGGTAAGCAGTAAATGCAGTCCCTCGATCGGTTATTAAGACGCAAGGGGCCCCGTGACGTAATACGATGTCATGGATAAAACATGGCGACTTCTGTAGATGTTCCGCGGGGTATAGCCTTTGTTTCTGCGTACCGCGTTAGGTGGTCCGTTGCAACGACTATCCATTTGTTGCCTGCGGACGACTTAGGGAATGGACCGAGAAGGTTCATTTCAACCTGTTGAAACGTTGCTGGAGAAGGGTCCAGGGGTTTCAGAAGACCAGCAGGTTTTAAAGGTTGAACCTTGCGCCGTTGACAATCACGACAGCTCCTCACGTAGCGCTGAACGGACGAGAACAGCCGTGGCCAGTAGTACTTCTGACGTATGTGCGCTAACCTGCTGGCGAAGCCTAAGTGACCGGCACACGCGTCGTCATGACACGATTGCAACACTTCTTCGCGCAGTGAAACTGGGACGACGAGAAGATACGTCTCTTGGCTGTTTTCGAAGTTCTTTTTGTAGAGAACGTTGTTGCGGAGTCAGTAAGAAATCAGCTCTTGTGACATGGGTCGTCGGACAACAAGGTAGAGGTACAGGATGAGGGGAAGCAATGTACTGTCTACAGGTTGGAGGTCAGCCATCTCGACAGTGTCTACTACACCAAGAAACGGGAGGTCTTGCTCTAAATCACTTGGCTTCAAAGCTATAGGTGCACGTGAGAGGCAGTCGGCATCGCAGTGCTTTTGTCCGGATCGATAAACCACTGTGACGTCGTACTCATGAAGGCGGAGACTCCAACGAGCTAGGCGGCCTGAAGAGTCTAAGACTCGCAAGCCAGCACAGTGAGTGGTTGATCACTTACTACTCGAAAAGGTCTGCCATACAGGTAGGGTCGGAACTTGCCGACGGCCCAAACAATGGCGAAACACTCCTTTTCAGTCGTGGAATAGTTGACCTCCACCTTAGTCAGACTACGGCTTGCATAGGCCACTACTCGTTCGGCGCCGTCTTTCCACTAGACGAGTATGGCACCCAACCCCCCGTTGCTGGCGTCTGTGTGGATTTCTGTGTCAGCCTTGTCGTCGAAATGTGCGAGTACGCGGGCTGTTTGCAGTCGCTTCCGCAATTCTGTAAATGCTGCTTGTTGCTCGTCCGTCCACTTGAAGAGTACATCTTGGCATATTAATCTCGTTAATGGTTCAGCGATCCTTGAAATTCCTTCGACAAAACGACGATAGTAAGCACAGAGACCTAAGAAGCGTTGTACTGCCTTCTTGTCAGTTGAAGTCTGCGACGGCAGCTAGCTTCTCGGAGCGTGGCAGAACACCGCGGCGACTGACTACGTGTCCGAGAAACTTGAGCTCCTGAAAACCAAAATAACATTTCTTAGGCTTGATTGTCACATTTGCTTTGCTGATGACAATGAGTACGTGCTTGAGTCCTTCTAGATGTTCATCAAACGCCCTCGAAAACACCACAACGTCGTCTAAGTAGATAAGCACGTCTGCCATTTCAGTTCAGAAAGAACGGTGTCCATCGTCAACTGAAATGTGGCAGGTGCGGAAGACAGGCCGAATGGGAGGACTTTAAATTCATCAGGCGTCACAAATCAGGCGTCACAAATGCTTTTTTTTTCGCGGTCACGCTCATCTACTTCGATCTGTCAATACCCTGACTTAAGATCCAAAGAGGTGAAAAATTGGGCTCGGCGTAGATGATCCAGAGCGTTATCGATCCGTGGCAGGGGATAAAATTCTAGTTTGGTGACACCGTTAAGACGTCGATAGCCAACACAGAAGCGTAGTGCATTGTCCTTTTTTTAACCAGCACAACGGGGGACGCCCGTGGACTTACGGACGGCTGAATCACGTCATCGTTGATAATCTCTTGAACCTGGCGCTTAATCACCTCCCTTTCCGTAGGCGAAACGCGATACGGATGTTGACGAACGGGCGTGCTGACTTGTCCATAGGAATGTGATGTTTCGCAACGGAGGTGCGCCGTACTTTAGACTCGGTAGAGAAGCAGGCAGTGATGTCATTGACAAGGTCGAGTAGTTGCTGTTTCTGTCCTTCCGATAAGCCGGAGTAAACTGAATGCGATCGCTAAGGTTGATCACTTCCAATGAATTAAGCGAAGCAGTTTCGAGCGAGACGACATCCTTGAGGGCAGCAATTTCACGGAGGAAAGCGACAGCTGTGCCTTGTGGTAAGTGCTGATATTCGTTGCTGAAGTTGGTCAGAAGGACTAATGAGTGTCCGTTCTGAAGCTGGACGAGGCCCTGTGCAATGCAGATGTTTTGCTCGAGCATTAACGGAAGGTTTGCCTCGGCGATACCCTCATAGCTGTCGAACGCGTCGCGCGTTACCAGGGTCAGTAGGCTGCTTTTTGGCGGTACCGTTATGCTGTCATCGACGGTGCGCAAGGCGTTTTCAGTGTGGTTCTCGTTGCCAGCGTCGCTTGCTACGGCTTTCGCCGTAGAGAACGTCACACTCAATTTTTCCAGGTTTATTATGGCTCCATTCGCCTGTGGAAAGTCCATGCCCAGTATGAAGTCCCTCGAGCAATTGGGCAGAATAATGAAGACCCCGACGTCAGTAAATCCGCAACCCAGTCCACTGTGTAAAAACTTTCTTTAACTTTGACGCGAGCTCTCTGCTCATAACCGAGCTGTCAGCGCGAGTGTCAATTAAAGCGGTGACTTCTTTGTCGTCTATGGTAACCAGTATGTCTGACGTTACAACTTGTCATTGATCACCGGAATGCGCCTGAACGTCATTTCGCTGACGTCATTGTCGTCGTGATGGAGGATATTCGATGTCTCGGCTTCCGCGGCCTCACCTCCGAAGTTCGCTTGACTCAGTTTTCCGGGTTTGTAGGGATGGGCGAACGACGCCTACGAGCGTCTCGAGGAAACACGGGACTGCGAGCGAGCGATAAAGAACGGAGCTCGTGCCTTCGCTGCTCGAATGAATTACCACGACGCGTGATGAAGTTCTTTATCTCCATAGGGCGTTCGCCAGGTCGTGGATGAGGAGCACCTGGAGGGAAACCACGGAGACCCACGAGCCGATAGGAACACATCGTGTAGACGTGGCCAGCCTCTCCGCAATGACAGCATAGGGGCCTGAGGTCAGGAGCCCACCAGACGTCTCTTTTCCGAAGCCACGACTCCTCGATGGATGGTGGACTGCGACGCCTGAATGCTACTTCCATTTGTTCGGTTGGGCGAATGACGTTTGAGGGACCGTACAGCGACGGTCGTCGTACCACGTCCGCATAAGTCATTCGGACTGGCCCCCGCCGTTGTGGTACCTCGTAGCGTTCAGGAGCATGGATGACTTGCCTTATCTCGTCGCGCACTATCTCTGCCACAGAAGTTCGTGCTGTCGGCGCGTCAGTTATCTGCAGTTTCTGGAGCTCTTCTCGTACCTCAGCCCTGATCATTTCATGCAGGTCCTCGAAGTGGTTTCCCGAAACCATGGTAGGGGGGCTGTTCGAAAGTTCCATCACGTTGCGGTCGTATTGTCTGGCACGCTGTCGAAGGGCCCTTTCCATTGCTGTCGCTTCAGCAAGAAAGTCCGCAAGTGTAGTGGGCGCATTTCGAATAAGCCCAGTAGAAATCTCTTGCTTCACGCCTCGCATCAGATATCGGACCTTCATGTCTTCGGCCATTGAGGCATCCGCATGTCTTCAGTATACCTGGTGACGCTCTCGTT
The DNA here is from genome assembly GCF_050947875.1 of Dermacentor variabilis. NCBI lineage: Eukaryota > Metazoa > Arthropoda > Arachnida > Ixodida > Ixodidae > Dermacentor > Dermacentor variabilis. Next base: position 166,771,143 of record NC_134568.1, read on the forward strand.
TGGGGCTTGTAATCTTGCCTGTATTGCCAACTCCGCTCTCGCTTTCCTGTCCATGTTGGAGTATGCGGCGCCCAGCTGTCGTCGAAATTCGTCCCATGAAGACGATGTCGTTTCATGGTTATGAAACCACGTCCTCGCAGAGTCTTGGAGCGCGAAGTACACGTTGCGCAGCTTGCGGTCTTCGTTCCATCCGCTCGAAATGGTCTACCCAATCTTCCACGTCTTCAGCAGCATCTCCGTGGAATACAGTCGGTGCCTGCGGCTGGTTAAGGATGAACTGCGCTGGCACAACAGCCGCAGCAGAAGGCGGGGGGCTCGGGCAAAAGACCATGCTAAGGTCCCTTGCGACGGTGGCTGGTGCGTGCGTGCACAGGAGTAATCTCTCCCGGACTACCCACAGGAGACCTGTCAGTGGTACACTGCGTCTGCGGCAATGGAAGCATGTACCCAGCACCTCCACCAGTAACATGCCACGCAGATAACTAAGACGGGCTCGCCGAAACAGAACAGCCTTCCTTTAATGATGGCCGACACCCAAAAAACCCCGGGGCACAACTGCGCCCTTCAGCGTCTTCTTTCTGGTGATCGGTGCCTGCAGTGGGCAGCTGATTTCTGGTGATCGGGAATCGTAGTGCGTAGGTTAGTTTGCGTCAATACCAAGTTCAATGTAATCTTGAAGTCACGACAAATGCGAACTGTACAATCTTTCTTTAAAACTGGAACAATCGGCGTGGCCCACTCCGAGTGGGTCACTGCGGATATAATGCCGGCTGCGACGAGTCGATCTAATGCCTCTGAAACCTTATCAAGAAGAGCATATGGTACTTTTCTTGCCTTGAACTTTGGTGTGGCTTCAGGCTTAATGTGAAGGTGGACCGGTGGGCCTTTCATGAGTCCTACGCCCTCGGTACACAGGTCGGCGTAGTGATTCATCGCCGCATGCACTGACGGAGACCCCGGGCTTGACTCTAGTGGTGGCACCACTACGTGTAGTACCGCTGCACCTTCCTCTTGTAATTTCAGCAACAAATCACGACAGCGCAAGAGAGGACCTTCGCAGTCCAAGACAATCAGGTTACAATCAACCTCCGCTGACATATGGCAGACACGCATGGACAGTACTCCGTGCACTGGCATCTCCCCCAAATAGCACGCCAGCTTTATCTTCCATTCCTGCAGCTTGGGCCATTGATGATGGTGGGTTTTGTAGGTTGCTGTAGGAATGACGCATACGGGTGAGCCGGTGTCTACATTCATCTTCAGCTTTACATCGTTCCAAGTGAACGTTTCCTGAATCGGTGGCAACAATGAATCCCTCGAAGTGACGGACCATAGTTGCGACGTGCTGCTATCACTGTCGTCGGTTTGGGCTGTCATATTCAGCGCGTTGTCGATCTTTGGGCCCATTCGTGCCAAGTGCCCTTGTTTTCCACATATATAACAGTGCCTCCCGCGCATTAAACAGGCCGACCGTTCATGATTACGCTTCCCACAGCACTCGCATGGCTTTCACCCATCCTGTTTATTCTGTCGTCGTGGCACCCAACGTTGCTCCTTCCCTGCGAACAATTTCGCCGGGCCCTTTTCTTGATTTATGTTCTGCGCATCTATCTCTGCACTTTCAGCTGCCAACGAAAATGCCTCAGCTTCTTCTAATGTGAAATCATGTTTTGCCAACACTTGCATTTGCAGCTTTTTGAACGTATCCCCCATGCGACACGGTCCCTTCACATCCTGTCCAGCATGGACGAGAAATTGCGGTTATGTGCTAAGCGCGTTATTGCCACAATAAACGCGTGCACCGACTCTCCTTTCTGCTGGTTTCGGTGGAAAAATTTGAAACTTTCCGAAATTTCATTTGGCCGTAGATCATAGTACTCGCTTAACACCTTTATGACCGCATCGTAGCCGAGTGCATTTGGCTTCTGCGGTGCGACACTGCCGTACAGCTCCTCAATTGTTCTCTACCCAAGCGCAGTGACCCACAGGGCTCTTTTCCCGAGACCGTCAGTAACCTCGTTCGTTTCAAAATATGCCTCAGCTCTTACGACGTACGCTTGCCACTTATCTGTTTCGTCGTTGAATTGCGAGAAGCGGTGGCTCATGACTGTCGGTGGGGTGGTTGCTTGCCCGCACTCAGGAAGCAGCTGGGCCTAGTTCTTTGCTGGAATCTTCGTCGCCACTGTTACAACCCACCCGCGGGTGGGTTGACCGCAAGAGTGTAGGATGAGGCCACCAGAAATTGTCCTGGCTCAGCAATCACTGTCGTTCCCGATGACGAACGAAAGTATGTCTTAAGTGCAGAGCTAACCAGGTGGCACACCTTCGAAGATCAAAGGTAATTAGACAAAAAAAGAATCACCGGAAATACCGCATTGAATTAAGTTGTTTACTATTACAACCCGCCCCGCGGCTGGGCAGCGCCCGGAAGTACACCTACAAAGTGGCCAGGGCAGAAAGTCAGCGTTTATTATCCGGCTTGGGCTTTTATCACAACGAAAGGTAAGCGAGGAGGGGAGAGGGAGAGAAGGACGAAGTAGGCGCGCGCATGCGTAGACTGACGGTGCTTGTGCAGCGGTGACTAGAAGTTTGTGGCATTTACCATACCATCAATTCGCGGCGTTATGTCATTGCCACTACGGATAAAGGCATCACATAAAGTATTTTGCGAGTACAAAACCAACGTAAAGAAAGCGGGCTTATATGATCATGCATTGTCACAACCCAAATGCAAGCGAAGCAGAGTTCGTTACGGAGAGCTGCGCTCCTTCTTACATCGTCGGAGCATTTCCTACGAAAAAAAAGGCGTTTATAATTCCCGTGAAACATTTTCGCAGGCCTCGTGTGCCTTCCTCACCGTCTAACTCCGCGCTCTAGACCTAGCCACTACAGTTAAGCTGGCGATGGCGGTGTCGAAAGCAAGGCCGCGTACCACTGACGCTCTCAACTTTAATTTTGGAAGCTGGAAATGTATCTTGATCGGCTGATTCGAAGCATAGAGGGTCTTCCGTATGTGGATGCATAGTTTAAAGCAGACGGCTTGAGTAATTTGCTTACAGCGACAATTGTAACATTTCATTCACTGCTTAAATGAGTGTTTTAAAGGCTCTGCTGATCTATTGAAAAATTACTACGATCTCCTGCCTCCACCTAGAGCAATTATCAGAACTTCAGTAATATTGCACGATGCGTTTAATTAACCACACAAACTTCTCACTTCGCCACGCATCACCCTTGACACACTCAAAAATATTTACAACGGCTTCATATGAGCACTGGAGATATTGTTCTTTTGAGCTGTAGAAAGTTGTCTTACCACTCTTGGGAAGTACAATATTCAGTAGTGCCATTATTTTGCTTAGTCCCTTTCTCAAGATTTGGAAGTTCTATATGCCGCAAGTAGCAACAGCTCCACTGGCACCTTAATAATATGAACCAGAGTACATTATCATATGTAGTAATTAACAGCAATATTAGCATCGCCAATACTATTCGCCATGTTGCCTTGATTTCCTGAGAAATATAGGTCACTGCTCTGTAGCACAATGATGCCCTGCTTGCTAATAAATAAGTGATAACGTTCCTACCTGCTTGAACTCTTCATTGTTTTGGGAAGCTATAGGAAATCCGCCACCAATGTCGAGTACTGTCATGGGGAAACCCATCCGTAGTCCTAAGTCAAACACTGCGCGAGCATTCCGAAGTGTTAGTAAAAATGCTTCATCGGTGCCGGCAATTACGCCCATGTCAAACCTGTAAGTGACAAGAGTGAATTAATCTTGTTGCCTCCTCCAGAACAGTGCACAGAGGAAACAGATATTAGGAATTCCAACAAATAGAAGCCGTACCGGCTGCAAGCTGTAAACATGTGTCGTTTCTGTGGGAGAGTGTCACTTTTTCTAATTCACTCCACACTCGGGAAACGAACCTTAACGTCTTCATGAAACATATTCCTTCTACATGCCTGCCTGCACATCACGTATTACCCGTACCATTTTTATCAGCCGGAAACATCTTCGAAACTGGCTCCACCGGTAACACGATTAGCAAAGAAACCGCGGTGTCAGTTGGGCTGTTCCAGGGTTTTTACACACCGCCTCCAACTCGTTGCTGAAGCGCACCTCGATACGTCCAAAAGTTGGCCCAAAATTATTTTCAATATCAGTCACAAAATCGAGGGCAAAAGGAAAGGTATTAAACGTCCTTGTGAACGGACACCCTCTTTCGTGACATGGTCGAGCGGTGTTGAAATCTGCAGCGGAGCCCTCTCATAAGCCAAACTTCAGTTTGCCGGTTCAAATCTGGCGTGCGTCGCATTGTTTGTGGCGTAATTCTACTGAGCTCGCTAATTGGTCAGATATGCGGATCCGCTTGATGTCCATAATTCCTAAGTATGCAGGGCAGCAGATATACATCTCGAGTGTGGGCGCAGTGTGCAGAAATCGCATGTCTGCACTGTATAGCGTAGGGCGCTGGTTTGGGACAGTTTTCACTTCAACATGTTAGCCAGTGCTGGTTGCGCTACCCTCTGCGATAGGAAGGCAGTCGCTGCAGTGAACGATAGGTCATGTGAGTGGATAAGGAACTCCTTCGCTCTGTATCGTGTCAAATGCCGAGATTCGCCGAGACTTGTGGGCAATTGTTGATAAAAGGGAAAAGTGAAAGACAGTTTTACAGCTAGAACGAGTAGCAGGCGACCATGCAGCCTATCGAGTGACTCCTTAAACCGAGTTGTCTCGAACCAGAGGGCTGCGCTAGACGTTGCAAACATATTTCACAGTACATTACTCCCGCACGCTAGACTTGAGCTGTGGGATGTGCAGTCGGCGTGAAAAGGTTATTGACCGTGGTACCTGAAAAGACGTTCAATTTTAGAGCAGTTTGCGGCCGTAGCCAGTAAAACTCTACAATATTATGCTATCGGCGTTTATACTACAGACTTTAAATTCGAACACAAGTCTGCTTGCTAATTATGCATTTCCTCCCGTGGTTCGTATACTTTAGACGACGACTCTATGCTGAGGGACTAATTCACAAGCAACTTTTACTTTAACATAAGGATCTTTATTAAGGCAAAAGCTTTAAGTGCCTCATGGGTCGAAAAATCCGTTGTCCAGCGTTATCGAAAACTTGACAGTCCAGCGTTACGGCACCAAAATACAATGGCATTAACATTGATGGTGCCACCATTGATGGTTGATCCTATGACTACTGATGAGATCGAACCCACGATCTTTGGTGTTAATTAAGGGTAGCTTAATGAATGGACAGTTAATTAAGATAGAATGAATTAAGGCACTCGAGCCCACGACTTTAGTGTTTATTAAGGAAAAATTAATTAAGGCACAGCTAATTTAGATATAGTTAATTAAGACACCCGTAATAACGTCCTTTGGTGCGGCTCGAACACGCGACCTTCGGTGTTAATTAGGCCGAAGTTAATCAGGGTACAGTAAACTTAAGTATAATTAATTAGGCCACTCGAATCCACGACCTCTGGTAGGAGAAAACAAGAGGGAAAAATAACGCATTATAATGAGAATGTCAAGTAATTTAAAAAAAATGTATTGTGAGCGCGCAGGCTTTCGCTTTCATCCTCTTTAGCGTATGCTAAAGCGACTGCCAACTTTTGTCGTAGGGCCTCCTTGCGCCAATTATAAAAGAATCTTTACACGCAGGCGGACGACTTCGTTGCTGCTTTTTGCGAAGGCACTCCCTAAGGGGGCTTATTTTTACGCAGGAGGAGCGCTTCTCCTCAGATCTACTTTGCATCTGTTTATAATGATCGCTGCTTCTGGCCAAGTGGTCATGCTAGCTTAATAAAACAAATATGGTGGTGTTTTTTAAACTTGTTTGGCGGATCGCTGCTTGGCTGTGCCTACAATATTTCTTCGGTGTTCAATTGTCGAGAGTACGTTGACTATAACGAAGAATTGTAGGCTTCGGTACTTGTCTTATGTGAATATATAGTGCGTGATCGCCGTACGGATGGTTGGATGGGTTTCTGTCGCGATGAAAAAGAGGAAATACCTTGCCGTGCAGACTTCGCGGGGGAGTGAAATTTGCAGTCTGTGATTCTGTTGTGAAAAGTGCTCAACCCCTCGGTATACAAGTGTCATCTAGCCTTTCCCACTGCAAAGCAACATTGGGGCATGGCTTCTGGGTGGGAGTGGTATTTACATACAAATGCTTAGTTCTAGCGTATTGGAATGGCCGATAACATGACATGCGACTCCTGTATACGTGCGAGGAAGCCTTAGAGCAACTGCTATGTGCCTGTCTTAGTCGATACGACATCCAACGCCTCTTTCTCTGGACAACCTTAGGCTGCCTGGACTCGGCACTACATTGAGTCAAATGTTAGAGGTGGGCGAATATCATTTTTTTTTCAAATACGAATCGAATACGAGTGGTAAGTATCGCATATAGAATCGAATATGAATTAAGCAGAAAATAGATGCGTATATTTTCCGAGCAATATCAATTTATCTAAAATTAGGTATCATGCCTGTACTGACTAGTTCAAATAGGACAGCTAACTGTCAGAAACAAAGTATAAGTTTTAAACACAAGATCCCTAAATGTCAGTAGAAAAGCCGCATTTGTAGCCTGTAAACGACATTAATGCCTGGCTAAAAACAAGCCCCCCCCCCCCTCCAAAAGAATATGGCTGTTATATGTCTAGGTTTCCAAAAAGACTAAATAAACGTGTTTCGAAAAGAAAAAAAAAAGCTACTGAAGGACTTGTCTACCGTAGATAGATGTAAAAAGAACCATTGCAAGGAAAACATGACTGATTGTAGCGCAATCGATAAAACTGCTACAAGGCTAGTCTTCCCAATAGCCCCAAATGACAGAGCAGAAGCAGAAATCACAAGTTGTCACGTAGCACTCCATCGCGAAACCGCAAACAAAGCATGTATTACTCCTTTTATTACTGCATTTTTTGCGAAATTTTTTGTCGTTCTCGTACTTTTGATCACTATTGATATGTGATATGAGTAACTAGGCTTCAACAGTTGGCTGTTAGTTAGTATGTGGTCAGTGTTAAGTATTCGAATACACCGAATAATTCATTTTCGAATGATAATCGAATATTACGCACCTACTATTCATATTCGAAATTTAAGTTCGCCCACTCCTATCAAATATGATCAGTTTGGGACCACATTCGTCAATGCTGCAAAAAGCTTTTCGTGCACTGCTGCACTGGCCTGCGTGACCGTTCATAGTCCTCGTATGCATTCGCCCACGTGCATGCAGTGTTCACACTCTCACACTTTTCCTCTATACATTCCCATATAAGGCTATATACATTCCATATACATTCCATGTGCTATCAGCGTCAAATGAAACGTGAACAGCGGAGCGCGTGGCGCAAGCTTAAGTGAAGCTATAGTGCGCGCCTTCCAGTCATCACCATTGACCGGCGCGCACATCCGCTTTGGCCGCACTGCGCGATCCCCCTATGGGGAGATATTTTCGCTTCTGTTCTGGTTCTTACATTTCAAAGGGAGAAAAAAAAATTACCGACGATTACGTTACTTCCTAATGCGAAATTTGAGCGCAGCAAATAAGCTGTTTCACCTTTTGGATAGATTGAGGCAAAGAAATCGAGCAACACATGTATGCGCTATCACATAATTTTTTTTTATTTTTCACACGTATTCCTTTAACAAAGACTCCACTAACAGTTCTTGACAGTCATGAAGGAAGCTTTGTGGTCGGAGAAATAGACTGATATATGTTCGACTTGGTACACCAATGCTTGATTCTCAAAGACGAGATCTATACAAGTGCCTCGCGAGGTTGTCACAGCCGTGGGGGAAGCAGAGGCTAAGCGCCGCCGCCGAGAAGACCCTGCCGTTCGTGCCGCCGAAGCGGAGGCTCATCGCCGCCGTCGAGAGCAACCAGCAGTAAGCGAGGCTGAAGCAGAAGCGCATCGCCGCCGCCGAGAAGACCCTGCAGTTCGCGCCGCCGAAGCGGAGGCTCATCGCCGCCGTCGAGAGCAACCAGCAGTAAGCGGAAGCGGAGGGGGGCGGCGTGTACACCCAGCGGCAAACGATGGGGGCAGAAGCGCGCGCAGCAAGCGGACAACACGATAAAGGGAGGAGGGAAGAGATAGCAGCGACTGACTGATGCCGCTGACGGCGATAGTGAGTCAACCCCAGCTATCCGCCACACAAGAACAGGGGGGGGGGGACCCTTTCCTCCTCTTTCTGCATGGCGGCGACGGTGTTCTATGCAGTCACGTTATCTTGACTCTCTAGCGGCGTCAGCGGCATCCAGCGGTATCAGTCGGTCGCTGCTAGCGCTGGGGGGATGAAAGGGGGGCGGAGCTGGTTACGAGGCCGACGACGACGCCGACGACGACGCGAAACCCAGGAACGGACGCCAAAGAGCTGCGCTCTAAAATAAACGAATACAGAAGCTGGAATATTGCTGTTTACGGCGAGTTTTGTAACACAGTTCGCCGAAACCACAAGTGCTGTCGGTGCGAACAGCGGTGCGCGTTGGGCAGTTTGCCCCGTCATCGTTAGAGAGAGATTCGCTCATGTGGTGTGACGCTTGTGCGCCACATTCACTCTTTCAACCGGTCAACTTGCGCAGCGCGGTATTGCTGGTAGCCGGCGTGGGCGTGCCGCGCACGTTTGGCCGTTGGACTTCCAAACGACCGCCGTGCGGCCAAGCCGGACGTGCGCGCCTGTCAACGGCATGACTGGACGGCGCGCACTGGACTTTCACTTATGCGTGGGTCACGCGCTCCGCTGTTCACGTTTAATTTGACGCTGATAGTAGATTCATAGAGTGGTACATTCCCGTAAAAGTGGTGTAACAGCCGCGGCGAGTGCTTTTTGAAGTGACTGGTGTACGCATTTACAAACGCTACCAACAAAGTGCGTCAGGACGCCTTCATGGCATTAGTCTGTGGATTCAACGCAACCGCTAAATAAAAAAAAATGTGCTTTGTATTCTTCATATGGCGCAGCGGTAACGCGTTATTTCAATGTCTGCTCAATACGATAGGCGCCATTAAAATCTAACAATTTCTCTCACTAAATAATTTTCAATTGTTATTTCGAATTTAGAAGAGTGCAACATGGGACAGGGACAGAATGTGATGGACACAGCGGGACAAGGACAGCAGGCCCCCTTCTGTTCTTGTCCCATGTTGGGCTTTTTTTAAATTCAAGGTTATCAGCCAACAAGCCCGAACTGTGAGGTCATCATTTCCTATGAGAGTTTCTAATCTTATTTCATTTAGAGTTTCTTATCGATGATAAACCAGGCAGAGCGCATATGGAGTTTGGACCGCTGACAAAGAGCAGAAAGGAAACGTAATTGGTATAAAATTCTTGCCATATCCTGGCCAGTGCCTCCAATTTAAGGAGTACGCACAGGGTGTCCCAGCTAACTGTAGCCAGAGTTTAAAAATATGCGAATGCCACGTAGCTGGACAGAACCAAGGAGATGTTGTTTGCCGTCGCTTGGAGATTCTAAAATTATTTTTTTCATAACGCCGAATCAGATAATTAGTCTTAATTGGTTAATCAACTCGATTATAATTAGATACGGAGTGTCAATGAGGAAATTACAGCATCATGGAAAACTCCCGATACAGCTTTCTGTTGCTCAATACGTGCTGCATAAAAGTGTTTTTCCGAGCGTGAAAGAAGCGCGCGAATGCCCGAAAAAATTGCCACGCGACTTGCCGCTCGAGGCACGTTGCGTGCATTTGCGGGCTTCTTATACGCTCGGAAAAACACTTTTATGTAGCACGTATTGAGCAACAGAAAGCTGTGTCGGGAGTTTTTCATGTTGCTCTACAATGTTCTCAGGGATACTTTTCATCGAATTATAATACCTAAGAAGTTGATTAACTAATTAAGACTAATTATCTAATTAGGCGGAATGAAAAAATAATAATTTGAGTATCTCCAAGCAACGGCAAACAACGTTACCTTGGTTCTGTCTAGCTGCGTGGAATTCGCATATTTTTAAACTCTGGCTATAATTAGATGGCACACAGTGTATAACGTGCGGCCAGTGATAAGTGGAAGTAGTCATAGTACCACTAGCCAAAATTAAAGTTCCCGGAGCATACTGGTATACTCACGAAACGCCGACGATGTTGAGCTGCTTTTCCTTTGCAAGGTGCATAAGCTGCTCAGCTTCGTGCAAAGAACATCCAAACTGATCATTCAGAAAAGCTTGCTTTGAGGAGTCGTGCACAGCAATGCGTAGTAGCAACCTGGAATTCGTGGCTTAGATTGTCGTCAAAAAGTTTAGACACCAATACTCCACCAAACGCTACCGGGCTGCTGGAAGGTATATTAGCGTCCAAGGTGTATTCTGAGCTTTGCAGTAGCTCAAAACACAGACACAATCATGGCAACAGGCTGTGTAAAATGTGCTAGAACACTGCCGGTTCAATGAGGCAAAAACAAAGAAAAACGTATTTTGCACTCATAGAGGGTTGTGATAACTACTGGACCATGAAACGGTACAAGAAGAGGGCGGGGCGGTATCGTGAAGGGCTGGGGTGCTGCACTAAAATAGGAATAAAGGAGGCTAGGGTTAGAAACGGATGCAGTGTTTGCATGCGTGTTCACAAGTAACAAATTAATTTTCTGGATTGTTTCAGTCCTGACTTAGTAGCCTAATAATCAATTAAGTGGCGACATGCTGGCAGAGTCGACTCTCCGGCTGCAGACAGGCTGACATCCATACTTCTCCCTTGTCTGAAGTAGTAGTTTAGCGCGAATAAAACCACGGACACAAGGAAGACAGACAAGGACTGTCTGTCATCCTTGTCTGTCTTCCTTGTGTCCGTGGTTTTATTCGCGCTAAACTACTACTTCAAATATGGACGACCAACTAGCCCAATAGTCAACTCTTCTCCCATGTCCACAGCCTGACCACTCAAATTCTAGTATACACCCTCTGTTGCCATTTAAACGATGGACATCGTCTGTTTTAATAAAGTATTTGGTGCCGTTGCCTCCTTCCTGAGGAACTGAAGCTGTAAGAACGCCTTGAAGATTTCACAGCCTGGCACTGGCCATGGAAGCGGCAATAGAGAAAAAAAGACAGCCTTCTGAGCGCTGAGGCCGAATGGGCAAAAGTGTGATGAGTACTGCCTGAGTAGCTTGTTGACAACATGATTTCCGTCCACCCTCAGTCTGAGAACGAGAGAAAGACAAGGTCTACAAAAGAATGCACTGGGCCTCGAAAAGCCGCAACACAATAATGGCTAATATACCGTCTGTTTTGTTTCGTGTTTCCTACGACAGCCTGCTGTCGTTTATCGCTGACCTTCCATGTGTCTGTTTTCTCTTCTTCCTTCTTGCTTGCCCCCTTCTCTTTCTCTGTACCTTGCTCCCGCTGCGGCTTCAGGTCACCCCAAGAGTGTACGTGTACAGAAATACCACAATAACTGAACAATGGCATCAAATTTCGTTGGCCGCCGATAGGCACAATATCGGCAAACTTGGGTTAAACGGAATCCATCTTTTTGAGAACTCCCAGTTAAACGGAACTGTAACCGAAACTACCGCCAACCTTATTGGCGTATGGAACAAGACGAGTCTGACATACATGGCCATATGCCGACGCTATAAATAATGAAAAAAAATCTAATACAGTATAAGGTTGCGGTAAAGTTAACGAAACTTAAAGATGTCGAAGTTGCAACGGTGTCTCCACCATGAAGAATTCCATGGGTGAGTAGTCATTGTTTAGAAGGAACAGAACGCTACGCAGTAGGTAGGATCTTGTAGTCGGGTTGCCACTGCAGCTTCGCTCACACCGCCACAAATAGGAGACCTCAGATGATGTCCTTGTTACCTGCTTTGAGGAGATAATTGAAAATATTATCGGTGAAGTTCGGGTGACGGCTATGGTTCTACTGACGAAAACGCAGACATTACTGTTCGAGTGCGCGTTACTGTTTCACACCAGCCGGCAGGAGATGCAGTTGAAAGTCTGCAGTGCTATATTGAACGCGAGGACTGCGCTGAATTATTGGGAATTCCTTCGCACACGAACGCAGCCGAGCGCAACGAATGTACAATATTATAAGGCAAGCGCATATAAAGGCATTTTTTTACCACAGTGAGATCAGAACATTTGGAAAGTTTCCGAATAAATCTATTCTTGATAAATGTGTGTCATTGATTTAAATAAAACATCATATAAACGAAGCACATTTTTCTGTCGCTTCTAGTTCTATTTAATCGAAGTCGACTGTATATATTGTTTAAAGCTTTATAAGTGGCGTTGTTGTTCTAAGAGGTCCAATGAAAACAGCGATCATCCTGGCAGGTCTTAATAAAGCCCGGTAGGACTTACTTTATTCGCGTATCACTTTTGTTAGAGTGCGTGACTTTTTTGTATTTCATGAATGAGGGCGGTAATGTTGTTCAAATTTTGAGTGATTAAATTTTTATTCCATTTCTCTTACTGTTTTCATTCGTCCTGTCGTTTCATCTATTTTTTCTGTTTATTTTATATACCATCCTACTCACATGGAGAAGCGTGTCGGGCACCTCCCTAAGCTAACGTATCCAGCTCTCATTAAAGTATATCCTCTCATTCTTTTCGTTCTTTTACTATGACACTTTGATAGGAAGTTTGAGTTGTACAGTGTAAATATAAACGGACAACTATGATTAAGCATTAGCATTGTTCCTTCTTGGGACCGTAATTTTTTTCGTGTGTAAAAGATGCTATCACGAAAGCTATGTCAGAAAGAGCGACAGTCTGGCAACATTTATATGTCTCCCGTAGCGAAGAGCAATAATTGCTAGTCTGCTTCAGCTGCTGTCACGTTCAATTTTCAGCACACATAACACTCAACAACTCAGCACACCCAAATCTGGTAAACTTTCAATAAATCAAGAAATTAGAGTGCATGCACATATAGCCTTTTCTCTATTTTTCACCCTACAGCAGCTCCCAAGTCAGTCGTGTAGGCGCCTGGATTTCCAGTGTTTGAGATATTACTTCCACCCCACAGACTGATTCCATCGTGCTTCTAAACTGTCATTCGCATAAGATGCTTGATGAACTTGACATGATGACATGACTTGACATGGCATGATGAACGGGTGATGACATTGCCAGTGAACAGCGCATATAAAATGCGAAAAATATGGTGTTGCGGCACGTTTATTCACTTTTTGGTCCTGGCTGGCTGCGGATCCTTTTCTACAACGAGAGTTACAGGTACGACGCCTGCGTCGCAATATCTTAGCCCTCTTATCTCAAATGTGGCTATAATGTAACACTGCGCAGTTCTAAGAAATTTGTATGCACTAAGATGATAGCCGTTTTGAGTACAATCCTCCCCCTGTCCACCGGCACCCGTGTGTGTGTGGGGGGGGGGGGGGGGGAGGCACACACACACACGAACACACACAAACCCTTACTCGTACCCACAAGAACGCATGCATGTGTAAAGGGCAGAAGTTGCTCTCCGTGTTCTTGGATAAATTTTCAAATTACGTCGCTGTACCCTGCGCAAACCAATAGGCCGTGGGGGACGTTAAACAAGCTTTCTTTTCGCTCCAACTTTTCTTTTCAGCCTTTTCCGCTACATGCAACGTTCACAGACTCCAGTCAATGCAAATAATGGAAAATCAGGTGAAGAGCGTGCCTCCGTCGCGCAAACAAGTCGCAATAAGTGAAACACGAATCATTGTGCGTATATTTCCTTATCTCTCTGAGGCTTCTTTATTTCGGAGTTGCGAACCCGTGAAATGAAGCTAGGAATAATAAAAGCGTTGAGACAAGGGCAAAATATAAGTCAATTTAAGAGATAAACATTTTCTAGCGATCGAGCAAGGCCGATAAAGGCCATTCTTTGCACAGCACTTCAGCACATGCTGTTCATAACATGTAACACAGGACATCGTAGGTGTTGTGCGATTGTCATTCTTTCAAATAGAGCGAAATAGGGCGCATTATTTTAGCAGCTAACCTGAGTAAACAGTAAGATATTGTTCATCGCCTGCGCAATTAAGAAATGTGCTTCGTAACATCTTGCTACCCTTCACCTAGTTTGGAATACGGCGCGGCCAAATAATTGCGGACCGCCGGGTTGAACTTACCTAGCGGTGTCGCCGCTGATCCTTTTCATATCGGCTGCCGAGTCACTACACATTAGCCGCACTCCACATTCTTCGGCGAACTTTAGATGTGAAGGACATTTTGTCGTACTGTTGTACAGAATTCGGTTTTCGTTGACTCCCATGTCCAGCAAAATTCGCATTTCATGCTATCAGAAAATGAACCAGACAAAGCCAAGTAAATGTGATGTAGATTATTGTGCTGACAAAACTGTGAAACATTCCATCATCAGCTTCCTGAAGACTTCTCTTCCAGCCGGTGGTAGGACTTTATTCGTTGTGTTCTTTAGCACTCAATTTTTTTAAAACAAACTCTTAACAAACACTATCTCAAGTGAACCGAGTACAAATCTGGAAAAAAATTTATTTTCTAAGATGAGTACAGCGTTAGGAAAACCATTCTCTATTCGTTTTGAATTTCCTTCGGGTTGCCTAACATGTGCTTAACTTGTAACTGAATCTATCTCCGTGCCACTTACGGTGCCACTGGCAAAATAAGCAATTGCTCCCATGAATGCCACTCCTAAATGCCGCTGCTGTTGTCAATGATAACTACAAAATATCGGCCCTCATGCAATTAGATTACCACACTCCTTGTCTCTCTTATGTTGAATTTCCTTATTTAGGGCAGGTTTTTTTAAAGATCAAGAATAAATTACAGAAACCGATGGAAGTACTTCGCAACTGCAAGTCCTACTCGCTGCGAGAAGAAGCTATAGGTGACAGCACCGTCGCCGCGTTAGTGTGGATATAGGCGGTCAGTGGCGCCTTGCTGTGAGTCATTCGGGCCGATTGTCTGTTAATGAACGCGCTGACTGCAGTAATAAATTATTTACCTCTAAGGTCACATTTTTTGCACGAAATGAGCATAGCACGTTCTTATTACGTGCGAGAAGCCAGAACCGTCATTTCAAGGAAGACTGGCACTCGACCTCAGTCAATGCCTCGGCCATTATTTGTTGCTTTCTGGGCGTTTTCGGCTTGCGTTCTGCCTAGTAAACAAGCTATGTTATTGAGAGCGCTAAGGCGTTGGCAGGATTGCCACGTTGCTTCTCACACGGTTATTTTTAACGCAGTAGCAGTTAACCACCGTGCATTTTAACACAGCTGTTTTTGTATGGTTATACGCTCACCAGAGCGATTAAAGGAGGTTGTAATTGTTTCTTAGGTCAAAATTATTACATTATTTTCTTTACGTAAGCAAATAATGACCACTAGTTTACGTCAAACTAGCAACGCCATAATATATATATATATATATATATATATATATATATATATATATATATATATATATATATATATATATATATATATATAT
Source organism: Dermacentor variabilis (assembly GCF_050947875.1). Taxonomy (NCBI): domain Eukaryota; kingdom Metazoa; phylum Arthropoda; class Arachnida; order Ixodida; family Ixodidae; genus Dermacentor; species Dermacentor variabilis. Next base: position 166,786,593 of record NC_134568.1, read on the forward strand.
ATATATATATATATATATATATATATATATATACACATATTGCAGGCTGGTCGCGTAGCCACTAGGCGAACGCCACCTCATTCACGTTTTAACAAGTTAGCGGATTGATAAATTACATCGCGAGAAGGATATGCTAAGGCGCTACATTCACGCTTTACGGAAACCATTTGATTTGTTCAATACGATGGCTCATATATTTTCTGATGTGCTTGAAGCACAAAGCGGCAATAAAATTAAAGTGATTGTGGCGAGTGGAGGGTGCGATAGTCACACGTCCCGCATTCGATTCATGCAGTCACAGATCTTATTACAGCTCAAAGACTACAGCGCAAGATGAGATTCTTCTGAATAGTGTCAAAATACATGCTAGCAGTTACGGCCATGCACTACCAGCACTGAAAAGTCGTTAATGGATATGCATGCCACGCACATGTAAGTACGTTGTGACTAGCAGACGAGGTGAGGTGCGATTAACACTATGCGTGGATCAGACAACGCCCACCAGGCGGCAACTCTGGGCGAGTCACTTTTTTTTTAGAATTTCGTATTGCTATACTCCGTTGTAAACGGAAGTCTAACGCTCAGTGGACAGATTCATACAATGAATTCAAGAGTATAATGTCAAAATACGCTGTTCATACCTTCGATCCACAAGCAAAATTTACTTCACTCAAGCTCAGACTTTTCAGGACGACATAATCTGAGCAGCATCTCACACCTGAGAAGCAAGAAGAAAACATCGTTAATCTTCTGTTGCACGATACTCATCGCGCTGAAACGGAGAACTTATATAACGCTTTAAAGAATAAAGTCAACGTCAATTCCCCAATTTAGAAATCTTCTCGCTTTTAAAATCAATTTGTGCATCGGCCACCTCAAGGACACTTTTGTTGTTTTCCTGTATGCTTTTCATATGGAGAAGCGAACTGCTTCTCCATATGACTCTTGATTAGGCGATACCGTCCCTAAGTTCTAGAGCGCTTCATGCATGCAGTGAAACATGAAATAGCGGCAGGCTTGTGAAGAACCAAAGCACTCATGCCGTAAGTGTACTTAAAAGGAACATCGAAACTACGGATCGCGAGTCTCAGATACCTGTATAGAGGCGCCCTTTATGCTTGCTTCAAAACAGTAAATAAAGTTACAGCTACGAAATTTTCTAGTCCATGTTCGGGTTCTAATCTCTGCTCACAATGCACGCAGAAACACTGTGATTATTCTATTTTAATAGCCTTGTTCTTCGCGGTTCGTTACTAGTCCGTATTCTGCTCCGGCTTCATAAACCGCAGGATTTACCGGGGTCTAGCGGGGAACGTGAAGAATGGATTATTATTGAAGGACGAGATACTTTGGGCATACGGGTCCTGATGTTCTTCACTTCATTGCTTTTAAAGGATTGATCTTGGCAGAATTTTAAGGGCAACCTACCACACTATTCCTTCTGCGCACACACATTCACGCATTAGTCGGCACACTTTTTTAAAATATCAGGTCACGCAGGACGACAAACATGCGACAACGCGATAAGGTGCTTTTTTATTTACTAATTATTGTTTACTCAATTGGCAAAATTATGTCTTTTAACAGTGGCGAAGGTTGCTAGAATGTGGCCTCAGGAAAGATTTACGCAATTTTCAACCCCTTCTTTTATCTGCAACACTTCCTTATAGAGGTTATGTTATGGAATTGTGGGCTGCGTTATGCTTGGCGTAGGAATTGAAGGTATCAGGATTAATGAGGGTGTTATTAAGAGTTTTACAACAACACAGAGACGTGAACAACACGCAACAACGCGCAACAACGCGCAACAACGCACAGCGAACGTGAAGCAAATGGTCAGAGTTGCCCTTCGTTTACTGCAACATGCGCTGACAGATCAAGTGCCTTAGCTTGTGAGAACGCTACGGGTGTGGAAGCCGTACGGATGACAGTAGCAGTCATATCTGGCTTTAGTACAGTTAACTATATTGCAAGGATGTTATGCTACTGTAATTTTCAATTCGAAGCATTCCTCGCCTTTTATCAGGTATTCCACCTGATCTTCATGATAAATATAGTATAGCGTAAGATGCACATTATGGCGCCAGGTACCTGTCTCGTCGCTTTTGTACATTCTTCAATAAAGATATAGCTGTACCATGGTGAGATTTCCACCAAGGTCGCTCAGTGCAATAGCACAATGCTCTAACCATTAGGCCACAAATACACGTACGGTACAAGATAATAACGACGTCACCACTCTCCTGTCCTCGTGCTAGCTAGCCCTTTGAGACAGTTGGCGCAAGCATCACGTCGCATAGCAACAATCTTGCTTATAAAAGCGAGAGCGCGCCAATATCCGCCACTCTTTCTTCGTGGCAGCTACTGCCCAGTACTACTACACAGTGCACTGCCTTCGGGCATTTACGCATTTATTGAAAAAATATTGAAGGGAGCGGGATAATGTACTTTTTTTGCGGTAAATTTGTTCAACCGATGCCTAATCTGCTTTAATTTCCATGGAAATCATGGGCGAAGTACAGTTGTTGATAGACGTAAAAACAGGCTAAATATTGTTGGCAATTTAAATGATGCGGCTAAATGAAATGAAGACACAGCTTTCTGGCAATATATGACGACGACCATGACGACGACGACGACCACGATGACGACACCACCACCACCATCAACAACAACATTATTTTTTTCTCTTCTAAATTCATGAGGCATGCATGGTTACAATGCAATTTAGTTTACTCACAGTAATATGGCTGTATTTCCGGTAGTTCTTGCTGCCACAGAGAAACCTTGCGCTTAATTTCCCTTACGTCACAAAGGAAGAAAGCTTCATCTTCGTATATCTGCAAGAAATTGCAGTCATGATAGTTCAGGGTGTGCGGTAAGTGTGCGACTGTATACTTTTAGAATAGATGGACAACAAAGCGAAACGGCAAGCTAGGGGAAATTGTCTTTAGAGGCGAACAAACATACGAACCTTGCGCTTAAGCAAAGAAGTCATAGGTCTGAGTTTACTCAGCGTCAGGCTATCTAAGGCAGGCAGAAGTATGGATGCAAAATTGCATTCAAGTTTGAGGGTGAGACAAAAAGACGCTTTTTTCAGGAAATTTTGACCGAAATTGAAGCTACAGTAAAAATAGTTTATATTTACTATTGATGCAACAAGCATATCTATACTCAAATAGGCGTAATAAATACGGAGATAACAATAAACAATAGACTGAACACCTTTTTCTCTTCTGTGAAGCATTTCAAACTGATACCCGAGAAAAAGGTCACTCAGTGTCGATGTTACTCGCGCTTTTTTATAGCATAAAGATCACTGGCAAAACACAGTAGAGATCAGTGATTGCAATCAATCGTGGCTGCTTCCACATTCAAATTTTATTGTATATAGACGAGTTTTCGGACATGTTTTCTTGTGAGCCTTACACGTGAGCCGGTTGCGAAGCTCCTTATGAACGTTTTCAAACAAAAACTAGTTTCGGTCACGACTGGCACACGGCGATCAAAGGTATCCACAGGTGCCTAAACGCTACACGTATCATCGTCTAATTAGTGCAAAGGCCTTGGCACCAGACTGACGGTTTTCAGGCTTTGCGGAGTCCCAGACGTCAGTCCTGGATCAAAACCTATAAAGGGCGTCCTGCGTTGCACTACACTTGAAGGCTACACTTCGTTTTCAAAATGAAACTGAAAGCATACAATGAAGAGACTTCAAAATTGTGCTTCCGTTTTTCTGTGAATCGGCGTCGCTTCTAGACATGTATGCTGCACAGCAGAGAATAGCAAGCTTAATTGTGTTTTCTACTTTCTCTGTGCTGATGCGAAAAAACAAACACAGTTTTCTTCCCCCCCCCCCCCCCCCCAGTCTTTCCGGGTTTCTTTCCAGGCAATTACACCTCTAGGCAGAAGTAACTAGCAACAACCCGCCTACTACCTGAAAATATGGCGTGCTTCTGCAGGCACCGGTGTATGATGGATGCTGTTTGAGATCTTGTTACATACGTAGATCATGAAAGAAGCTGTGAAAGAATCACTATTGTAGTGTTTCTAGACATAAGGCACGCATTTCACACAGCCAGCTACACTCACGTACCCCATGGGTTAATTCAGTTGGGCATAGTTGGCCGAACACTCAGATGGATTGCGTATTTCTTAAGAGACAGGAAAATCTTCATTGAAACTGCTGATGAAAAAGCACAGAGCATAAGGTGAATGAAGGCGTGCCGCTGGGTAGTGCACTCAGTGCGTTTCTATTTAACTGTGTTACGGCTAAATTAGCCCATATCCTGCCTGACACGTTGAATTATTCACTATATGCAGACGACTTGCGCATATGGGCATCTGACTCCAGTGCTCAAGCCGTTCAGCAAAAGCTACAAGCTGGCCTAACACTAATTAACGATTGTTTGAAACACAGAGGTATGATTATTTCACATGCGAAAACTGCTATATTTCCTTTTACAAGGTAACGCCTAAAGAGATTACAGCTCGTGCTAGACCCTCAGCGTCTGCAACTTGTGCGACAACGCAAGTTCTTGGGCATTATCATAGACAGACGGCTATCATGGGCTCTGTTACGGTTGGCGTCTAGCACCCCGTGCAGAAAGGACTCTCGCCTACCATGCCTCATCGAAACGAAGTGTGACTTCCTAATTTGCCATGGTTATCTCGAGTGTATGCCGGTCTGGCGGAAGCCCTGCACTGTTTACAGGCCCTTTTGTGTATGTGCAACTTTAGAGGGACCCTTTCCTCGAACTGTCAAGCTCTACAGGGGAACTTCCGCGAACCAGCAATGCGCAAAAGAGAAGGACAAGCGTCTACACTTCCCGGACCAGAGGCTTGGTATAACCAGAGGAGGGACGCCCTTTTCCTTGCAGCAGGCTTGGTATCTACGGAGGCACGTCGCCGATCGACAAACCAGACTCTATGCCTGTCACGTGACGTCGACGGGAGCAAGATCCCTCCCGCGATTTTAGAGAGCCTACTTAGAGGGCTCCGAAATGTACTTTTCATTACTTCATTCTCTTCTCATCATGTTTCACCAACCTTTGAATAAACCGTGCAAGTTTTGCACTAGAAATTGTCTCGTCCTTGCCCGGTCGCCATGGTCTACCGGATGCCTGCAGCCCACCGACAACGCCACGCTGCCGAATAGTAAAGTCGGTGGAGCTTCCATAAACAGGCGTCGCAACAACTTGGCAACCATGGAACATGCTATCCTGGAGTACGCAACAAACTGGTGGCAGCGGTGGGATACGCAACCCTGGAGACCCCAACTTTGATGAGATCTACGAGATCGTAGCCTCTTCGTGCTGGTGACAACGTTCGGAAGTAAAGTGTCAGGATTCATGACTGCATATGGAGAGTGCACGGCTTTTCTTCACTAAGATATCACTAGGCTTTACGCATTTTTGGAAAGTACAGTGCAGTGACTTTTCTTTAACCGTTGACGGAAGTTTCGAGTACGTCAAGGTTGTTATAGAGTGAAGAGTTAGCCGCACTAAGGGCAGCCATGAATTTGAAGGCACTGAAGATGCAGCAATTGTTGAGCTTGGCCAAAGAGTTGGGCCTCCAAATTGCCGAATCAAAGAGAAAGCCGGAGACCATCGAGGCGATCGAAGTGATCGGGGCAGACGACGATGAACTGAAGGAATGCCTAGAGAGCATTGCGGAGAAGGAGGAAGAGCGTAAGTGCTTAGAAGAAAAAGAGGAGCGCGAGCGGGCAGCACATGAGGCCAAAGAAGAGCGAGACCGTGTTGCACGCGACGCACTCGAAATTAAGCGCCTAGAGATTGAGCTTCTGAAAGCCTAAAATACTGAAAGATCTAGCACATAGGCACGTGCAAGCGAGCGCAGAATGACAGACTTGATGGCACCCTATGCAGTAGGAGGGCACATAGGTCTTTTTCTGGTACAGTTTGAGCGCACGTGAGAGAAGGCAAAATTCGCGAGAAACACGTGGCCGCAACGCTTGCTTTCGTTACTGCCACGTGAAGTTGCTGATATCATCGCCCGCATGGGGAAAGAAGAAGCAAAGGACTTCGATGAAGTCAAAACAAATCTGCATAAAAAGTATAGATTGTCAGCAGAAGCATTCAGGCGAAAATTCAGGGAAGTCGAAAAAACCAAAAGTGAGTCATACTAAGATTTTGCATACACCTTGGAGGTAAACCTGAAAGAATGGCTCAGAGAAGAGAGTACACTCGGCGACGCCGAAAAGACAATTCAGTGTGTTGCTTTAGAACAGTTCTACCGCCGGCTGCCAGTAAACATCAGGTATTGGGTTCAGGATAGACCAGGCGTAGACAGTATCACGAGAGCGGCCAATCTCGCTGAGGAGTACGTAACTCGCCGTTCGGACGAAGGCAAGGAAGCTCCTAAGAAGGAGATCAATAAATACAGACCCGACAAGCCAAAGCGATGGTCAAAGTCGAGTCGGCATAAAACAAAGGAAAGGTCAGATTCGGTGAAAAATAGTGACGACGACAGCGAGGGAAATGAGGAGTCACCTGAACGGAGGGCAGAAAGGCAAAAGAAAAAAAGCTTTCGAGGCAAAGAAACCAGTAGTTTGCTACAACTGCCAGCAAACGGGGCATATCTCCGTGGGGTGCAGAGATCCCAAACTAGTGTTGATGTCACTAAGTAGAAACATGGAAAATCTGAACTTGCTAGAACCATACATACGAGACCTTATGGTAAACGGCAAACCGGGTCGGGTGCTCCGCGACTCGGCAGCAACAATGGACGTGGTGCACCCATCGTACGTGGAGGATAAGGCAAGCCGTAGAGGCCTCAAGTGTTTGTCTCCCCGTATCGAAGGCCCTTTTGGAGTACTGGACACTGAAGCCGCCGTCTCGGCACATCTTCCGCCGCAGTATCAATATTTATTTCGTAACAAATCCGAGGATTTGCTACGTTGCAGGGGAATCGGGTTTAGTGAGGGAATAGTGCAAGCCCTAACTCGTTCCAAGGCAAGAGAGCTCGCGGCCCAGGCAGCGTACGAAGGTCCAGTGGTGGAGGAAACAGGTTTGACGGATGATTCGTCTACCAGCACCAAACAGGACAGCCCTATAGGGGATAAAGCGGAAAGTGCACCAGCTAATGAAGAGGTCAGGCGAGTGCCGGAGCCTGAAATGTCTCGAGAGGCAGAATGCAGGATAAAGTTATTGAACGTAAGCCCTGCCACAATGATTGCTGAACAGGAAATGCTTAAGGAACAAAGCAATGCTAAGCATTACGATGACAGGACGGCTCGGACGCGATACCTTGAAGTTGGATAAAAGGTAATGATCCTGAAAGCCTCATTGAAAAACAAACTAAAGGTTCAATTGGATGGACCGGTTGACATAATTCAGAAATTATCTGAAACAAACTACGTAATCATGGTACCGGGAAAACGAAGGACACCACAAGTATACCATAGCAATCTACTTAAACCCTACCGGCAGAGGGAAGCCATTGTGAACATGTCCCTTAACCAACCTGAGGAGATGCCTGTCAACTTTCCGGAGTTAGTTAACAGCAATGACTGAGGCAAAAGACATTCATGAGACCATTGAAGAGCTAGTAGAGCAGGCGGAGTTGAATCCCAATCGAAGGGCCGAACTGAGGGAACTCGTGTTTGAATTTAAAGACATATGTTCAGACACACATGGCAGGACCACTGCGATGGTTCACGATATCGAGTTAACCTCGTCGGACCCAGTTCGGTCGAAAGCTTATCGTGTTTCACCTCGTCAACGTCAAGTCATGGCCGCTGAAATAAACAACTTGTTAGAGCTAGGCGTAATCGAGCCAGGAGAGAGTGATTATACCTCAACTCTTATCTTGGTTGAGGTCCCAGGAAAGGAGCCGCGACCATGTACGGACTACCGCAGGCTCAATTTAATCATCACGAAGGACCAGACTTATCCAATACCGCATATCGAGGAAAGGCTTGAGAAAATGAGCAGTGATAATTTCATCTCTACGCTCGATTTAGTCAGAGGGTACTGGCAGGTTCCGTTGACCGAGAGGGCAAGCAGGCTTGCGGCGTTTATTTCCCCGATGGCAACCTTTCGGCCGAAAGTTCTGAGCTTTGGATTGAAGAATGCGCCATATTGCTTCTCTAGCCTTATGGACCAGGTGCAACGAGGAATGGAGGACTTTGCACTTCCGTATCTCGATGACATAGCAATCTTTTCTTCATCATGGGCGGACCATGTGCAACACCTGCGAACCATGCTGTGTCATCTACGAGAGGCCAACTTAACTGTCAAGGCTCCCAAATGCCAATTAGGGCGCGCGGAGGTAGCTTATCTAGGTCATGTAATAGGGCAAGGCCATCTCCTGCCTTCCGAGGTTAAACTGATCGCGATAGACAACTTCCCGCAACCACGCACCAAGCAGGACATCAGATCATTCCTTGGCTTGGCGGGTTATTACCAAAGGTATATTCCGCGGTATTCCGAGATTGTGAGTCCTTTAACGGAGGCTCTCAGAAAAACAGAACCACAAACGGTAAAGTGGGATGACGCAAAAGAAAAGGCTTTTAGTATGCTGAAGAACGCACTAACGAGTCAGCCAGTGTTGAACGCGCCCGACTACTCTAAGCCATTCATTCTTCAGTGTGATGCCAGTGACAGGGGTATGAAGGTGGTGCTCTGTCAAAAGAAAGATGACGAGAACGAACACCCTCTACTGTACGCCAGCAGAAAGCTTTCAGTTCGTGAGGATGCATAGAGTGCATCAGAAAAGGAATACGCCTGCGTAGTATGGGCGGTGCAGAAATTAGCTTGCTATATCGCTGGTTCAAGCTTCACCATAAAGACTCACCACTGTCCCCTCACATGGCTGCAGTCCATGTCTACGAAAACCTGTCGTCTTTTGCGCTGGAGCTTGGCTCTTCAACAGTACACCTTCGATATTTGCTACAAGAAGGGTAAGCTTAACGGCAATGCCGACGGTCTGATTCGTTGCTCCTAGAGTAACGAAAGCCTCATTCTGACCCGGATATGCATGGAATATTTACGTTCGTTCACACGTTTTTTTCGCGAAGTTGTAGTCGATTGTTAGCTGATTTTAATAACCATGTCCTAAGGCTTTCAAGAAATGGCTGGTTTTAGTGTTCAGGGGTGGAGGACGCGCGAAAGGAATGGGAAAGGAGTAGCGGGTTTTCTTTTTTTAAAGCTTGGTGTATCTTGGAGGAGGGTGGCCTTGTGCTCGCTGCTTTGTGGTTGTGGGTCCGGCACTGTTCTCGGGTGATTGATTGCCTACGCAGGAGACGAAAAGTTGGGAGACCTGTTTGCAAGTTCGGTTTCACTGGACCGGACCAGGGAGAAAAGTCACAGGAGCGCCACGAGGACTGATGAACAACTCTCAGGAATCTACCAGCTACGAACGAAGAGTTCGTCCCCTCTGAGGGGAATTCTGCTACTGAAACGCCGATCCCTCGCACAGCGGCTGCTGGCCCCTACGCGTCTGGATCTCCCTCCCCCGCCGGAGATGCTGTTACATTTGGCGTCTAGCACCCCGTAAGGAAAGGACTCTCGCCCACCATGCCTCATCGAAATGAAGTGTGACTTCCTAATTCGTCATGGTTGTCTCGAGTGTATGCCGGTCTGGCGGAGGCCCCGCGGTGTTTACAGGCCCTTTTGTGTATGTGCGACTTTAGAGGGACCCTTTCGTCGAACTGTCAAGCTCTACAGGGGAACTTCCGCGAACCAGCAACGCGCAAAATAGGACAAGCGTCTACAATTCCCGGACCTGAGGCTTGGTATAACCGGAGGCGGGACGCCCTTTTCCTTGCAGCAGGCTTGGTATAACCGGAGGCGGGACGCCCTTTCCCTTGCTGCGGCTTGGTATCTACGGAGGCGGGTCGCCCATCGGCAAACCAGACTCTGTGTCTGTCACGTGACGTCGATGGGAGCAAGATCCCTCCCACGATTTTAGAGAGCCTACTTGAGGGGCTCCGAAATGTACTTTTCATCACTTCATTCTCTTCTCATCATCTTACACCAAGCTTTGAATAAACCGTGGAAGTTTCGCACTAGAAATCGTCTCGTCCTTGCCCGGTCGCCATGGTCTACCGGATGCCTGCAGCCCACCGACAATGCCACGATACCGAATAGTAACGTCGGTCGAGTTTCGATAAAGAGGCGTCGCAACAACTCGGCAACCGTGGAGCACGCTATCCAGGAGTACGCAACCGCTCCCCAAATGAAAGCATTAGAGGAGAAAGTCAACTCCCTAATCAACATTCTCCGTCGATTGGCTGGGGTGAGAACGGGTGGTTCAACCTCTTGCTTATTAATATATTAATAATTAGACAACCAATATACACTGCTCTTGTGCTACATGGAATATCCTGTAATCTAGATTAAACAATTCAAAGCTTGCTTGCCAGAAGCCTTCGCATATGTTTTGGTGTTCTACGTGCATCTGCCAGTGCTTTGGTGCACTTTCCATGCACCAAGGTTTACGGAAACTAGCCGTCAATTTTGTCGTTTGGCTACACAACATGCTAACCATCCAGTATGCTAAGACCTTCCTGATAGAAGTGCTGGACGCATACATGAAGAAATACGGCGGTGCAAAAACTTAATGCCTGCTTAGGAATACTGGCCTACTTGCGCAACTCATCCCCCATGGCGACTAGAAATTCCAGAAATAGTCACTTCAATTCCTGGAGTAGGTCGCAAATTTGATAACCCCGTAGTTGCCATAAAACAATTAATCACATCTTTACACTGATAACGTAGATCGTATTCACGTGTATACCGATGGATCATGCTGAAAACAAAGCTCCATATCTGCGTTTTATATACCTGCATACCAAGAGGAAAAGCTTATAAGCTTTGCCACTTCACAACGTCGACAACTGTAGAGCTTTACGCAATACTTTCTGCTTTACGTTACATACGTCAGCAGTCAGAACCGCTTCCTTGGTAATTTTAAATCACTCACAAGCCTCATTGCTCTACTTAAAAGAAATCAGCTTAAGAAAAGCAAACAGCCCATTGACATACGAAATACAGAAGACATACGCCATAGCGAAAGATCTATGACACGACATAACTTTCCAGTGGATTCGAAGTCACTGTCGAATCATGGGAAATGTAACAGCTCATCACATGGCACGTGCAGCACATCAAGAGAATGAATTATCACTACTTCCTCTAGCGGCGAGTGATGCGCGATGTCTATTGAACAAACTATGCGGTAGATTGTCCAAGGAAACTTGGTTCATAAATGATGCGCAGAACTCTCAATTATATAATATAGATTCTGGGATAGAATTCAATATTTCTTTTAAGGTTATTCGATCTGTTGAAACTACAGTTCATAGGCTTTGACTAGGCACTGCCTATACTTAAGACTTCCTTGATAGGATAAGAAAAACTAGCAGTGCTACATGCTCATGCTCATGTGAAGAGACTGAAGAATACATAGAACACCTTCTTGAACCCTGTAAAAATCACAATTCTCCCCGTAATAATCTCTCGAAAAAACTACAGGGCTTGGATAGACGGCCACTATCCTTAGGAAACATTTTAGGTCCATGACCAACAGAGAGACATCAAACCATCGCTACGCGGGCCTTAGTACAATTTTTGACGGAATCAAAAATATCACAAAAATACTAAGTCATACAATAGTTATAGCTCACATAGTTATTATTAACAGGCACCCTCAATCACATGTTCATTGTGTGTTCGTGTTCATGTAGCATTTGTATTTGCTGCATTTAGAGTGTGGCATTCAAGAAACATCTTCTGTGTGAATATCGTGGTTTTGTGAACATTTATGCTGTGTGAACTCATGTGTTGCGAGTGAATATTTCGGTTTTGTGAGCATTTATGCTATGCGAACTCTTCTGTTGCGCGAACATTTATTTATATTGCAGTATTGAGACTTAGTACGTGAATCTTCATGTGTTTATTTGTCCAGTTTGGTGATTGCTGAGAACTTTCTGACGATAACTATCGCGTAAGAGAAGAGGAGTAGCCGGCGCCATACATAGGCACCAACCTCTCCGTAAATACATTTCATAAAAAAACCCCGCCTATTCGACTTTTTTTTTTTACAACTGCCAATGACCCTTAGAAACTGCCACGATAAGTGCACGACTTATATTCGTCGGAATTAAGGAAAGGCTCACAGTGGCCAGACCAAAAAAGAAACGTTGTTTTTTATAATGGAATGATATGTACGCACTTTTTTGTTTTTGTGTTATCTGCTTGTAAGAGTGAAGAAGAAGCGCTATCAGTAGGTGCCTGACCCGCAACCTCCTCATGTCGGAGAAATTTTTTCTATCAACTTAGCTATTGCAATGACTATCTTTCGTGTGTTCCTTCCTTTTATTTATCATTATGAATGCGCAAACGACGGTCACAAATGACACACCAGTGCCACATGTGACCACAGTAGCCGATGCGACACACACACATGCACAAATACACACACACACACACACACACACACACACACACACACACACACACACACACACACACACACACACACACACACACACACACACACACACACACACACACACACACACAAAGTTCACCGACGAATACGATACTCCACAACACAAAATTTGAGCGCAGCAATACGTGTTTTCATTTCGCGATATATTGAGGCAAGGAATTTGAGAGATACATGAAGCAGGGCCGGCGATCTTCGAAAATCTGATCTGCGGCTCAAATGCACCGGCTTGTATACATAACTCGTCGAAGGTTCCAGTTTAATCGCTGGTGCCGCGCGGCTTCCAGGAAGTACTACACAATTCGCGTCGCGCGTGCAATGAGATTACAAAACAATCGCAAACCACGACAATCGAAACAAGCGCGAACGAGACCAAACCAAGCAAACCAAACAAGCGTGAGCGAGAGCTGACGCGAGCAGACGATAGTACAAAGCAAGCGGTTAGGCTGAGACCAGTTACGAGTCCGCATAGAGTGGTTCGTCGGGCCCGCATCACACCAGTTCCCGCGCGCATCTCACGGAAGGGGCCGCTCTCATTTTTCTCCGCCGTTCGCGGCTCGCATCTTTCATATCCCGCTCTGCCTTCGCTCTTTCGTCTCTCGCTGTGCTCGTTCGCTCGGTTACGCAGCCGGCGCCAAAGCTCGCAGCGGGAATGGGTGCCTAAGAGCTGCGCTCTCTAGCCCTTTTCATCGGGCAAGGAGGAAAGCGCGCGTGGCGGGCCTTTCCTCCTCTCTGGCTTGTGCGATCCGGCACGGCACTGCTTGAAAGTATCTTTCTCGCGTGCTGCGGAACGATTTCGAAGTGTTTTCGATCGCACTTTGCGAAATTTACGCAATATCTGTTCATGTAAGGTCGCCAGGGAAGCCTTTCGGTGCATCGGCAACTACAGTACGTGGAAATATCTTTTGGGGGGCAAACATGCGACGCGCATTATCAGTCGCGGTGTGTGCATGTGTTGTGAACTATTATGCGTATATCGCTTTTAATTCAACGAAGAGAATCGGCGTCTCTGTATTACCAGCATGAAATGGTAAATCTGCTCCCTAGCTGATCGCTTGGCGTAGGGACTAAAACATAAGAGCGCACGCTCGTGTACGGCCGACCTAAGGCAACCACGAAACATCTAAGCGGCAGGAGCTATCAAATATTTGTAATACACCGGCATCGTTCTCAAGCATTTCATGTCTAAAAGGCTTGAAATCACTATATGTCTACGCTAGCCTCCTGCATGAGGCTGATGGCACTGCTCAACACAGCGATCACTGCAGTTGGTAAATCAGCATGATACATATGTAAGCTATGTGCTTCGGCATTGCCTTTTTGCCCTGTAAAGCCATAATATCCGAGATGGATCGCATAAAAAGAATGCGATGGCTATTTTTGATGACAAAACTTCCATAATACGTGTGAGTGCGTAGTAGAGAACGGAACGAACACAACCGAAAAAAAATTTGGTTATCATCCTCTTTCTCGAAAAATAAAGAGAAAGAGAAAACGGGCTAACGCCGCAGTACGACCTCGCATAGACATGCCGCACAACGTCTATAGATCTATAAACGTTGATGCCGCATGCTTGGACCAGCGCACAAATATATCTGCAATCCAGCACCTACCACTGCTTAGGATGCTCGCGCAGTTCGTAAACAGTTGCTTTGCTGGACAAGTACAGTTCACACTGTAAGGTATGCTGTTATTACTAACCAAAACTATTTTATTCATGGGTGGAAACCTCATCTACCGAACCAAGTAGTCACGCAATCTAATGTGCAGCTAACAGTTTGAACGCTTGTCAAAGTATAACAGCACAGCTGCTATCGTAGCAGAACGGTACCCACGCTGTTACGATCGTCGCACCTAAACCGCAGCTTAGAACGAGAGGATAATACTGCAATAAGGTCACATTAGGGAATGGAACTTTCAAAATACACGATCTCCGAGGCTGATTGTAGGATCAAACATGCGCGCACACATCGTGCTGCGTGCTCCGTCCGCCTCAACGCCAGCAGAAGGTCCTGCCATACCGACTTAAACAACTTCAGTACGTCTCACCGAACCGTTTTCTACGTAGGAGGCGCCACGTCATACTAAATAGACCGCACGACCGGGAAAACAAACGCCAGGAACTACCGCCGAGCGTACCTCCCATGCAAAACGGAGCGCTCGCCCAAGCCAGCATGCCGACTGGCCGTAGATGGCGCCACTGCGTAGCAATATGATGGCGCCCACGAAAAAAAACGGTCTATAAAAGAAAGAACACACACACACGCACACACACACACACATGCACGCACGCACGCACACACACAAGGACACCTAAGCACTTATGAGTTGTGAATGCGAAATCATTAATGCCCAATTGAACGCCACTGAGCGGTCCTTCGAGTGATGAACTCCTCCAGGGCAAGTGAGCGCGTTGAGACGCTTGACCAACGCCTCCTAGATAGCTGAAGGCCGGTGCACTTCGATCCGTGACCTCATGCTACCTTGCCCGATTGCCATAGAATCGAATAGGGATGCTCCCAAGTTAGGCGCGGTGATTTTGACGTCACCGCTTTCGTCCCACCGGGCTTGGCAATGGAGTTTTCGCTCCAAGTAGTATGATGCCATAAAGCAGAGTGCACAGGCCTGATATGTAGGAGACGCTGGTCGTAGATCCAAAACTTACTACCGCCAACGTTCTTTCTTCCGAATTTATTCTTGTTTTGTAGATTTATTTCTTTGTAGAGATTACCGAGGCGAAGGTAGAACGCAGGCGAGAGCTTGCGCGGCCAAGGAACGGAAAGGATAATACAGGCTTGCGAGAGCGATGGTGACGTGGCGTCGCGGCCATCCTCTCCCCTTACGCAACACCTGGAGCGCCGGCGCGGCAGCCGGTGTTCCCTTCCGCCCGATTTGCTCCAACGAGGCGCGCTGGTAACCTGGTGACGCGGCCAACGGGAATTTAGGGGCCATTTCGTTGCTACATACGCCACCTTTTTCGCTCAATGGGCCATTTGATGCTTTATCATCAATAACTAATGAAAAAATACCTCTTGTCACTTAAACCGCTATAATTTCTCACATTTGTACTACAATAAAAACCACGTAAATATTTTATTTTTAAGTAAATACGTTTTATTTACGAGTAGTTTTCCCTTCTTCATCACTGGCCGCGTATGAGATTATTGAAAAATTTCTAAAATCCTTTAAATTGCTAACTCTTTTAAGGCGTTTCTTTTTACCTACGTACATGTAAGAATATTTTCGCACAAGACCCCCACCACTGACAGAAACGAACGCTCCTGTCTACTTCACGTGACAGGACACCCCACTGTTTTATTGCTGCGTCAACAAATATAAAGAAAAGGACATCATCAGACGCACGTAAGACTGTTTACGTGTGACAATGCGAAAGCATTATAGTCCCTTTGGTGAACTTTTTTATTTTATATACTCATTTTATACACTCATGGCGTGACGTCACCTCCTCACAATTGGGTGAGTCGTCACGTGCCGAATGACACACACACTAGGTCCCAAATTTCGTCAGCCAGATGGCTGCGACGTGACGTGTTCAATGAGGCACGCCCTAGGCACGCCTTTATTCACCGGGAACTGTGGGGCCACCGTGGCATCGGGGAAGCGTGCTCGTCTCGCACCCCGGATCCCCGGATTCGATTACCGCCCAGACCACAATGTAGGGAATTTTCTATCAAAGCCATCAATTTGCTTTGTTTACAGGAACCTCCTTGAGAAATTTGAAGTCAATCCGAGCATTTTTTGACGTGTCGTCTTTGTGCCGTCGACAATTTTTTGTACCACCGCTCGGCCACTACGCCTACGCCATCGAATTTTCCCGTAATGTGGCATGTAATGCTTCCGCATTAAAAACGCAACTGGCTATGGCACTTCGATATATCCAAATTGGCGTTGCGCTGGGGCGCTGTAACGTAAAGCTATTCCAAACTTTTCTATTCCAATTCTGCGATCAGCCCTCCGCGATTGGTCAAAACCTCTCTTGGACCAGCCCCACTGCGCCCGTATGTCATCCGACGTCACGAAAACCGCGATAGCTCCCAATCTGAGAAGACGTGTACCCACTGATTGTGCATGATTCGACCGAAGAAAAGAAAAATAATTATTGCTGATTTGACGCTTTTCGCCGTTAACCCTTTGCTGTTGACCACTTCACCTGTCTGTCACTCGACGTCGCAAAACCGCAAAAACTCATTGAATCGAAGTGACGTGTACGCGTTAAAGATGCATTAATACGCCGAACAGAACTGGATTCTTTTTCTGAGTAGCCGGAGACTGTCCCGTTCCAAAACGAATAGAAGATGGCTGCCGCCGGTCGCTCAGGCGCTGACCACTCGCATCTGCCGGAGAGCATGGGTTTATTAGCGTATAGCGAAACTTTTTGCGCGGCCCTATAACAATAGCGAGCCCTTTCGCCATGTATACGACTTCGCTCTGCCAACTCGTCTTTGCTGAGGATCAACTTTGGCGGCCTTTTTAACTGTCCGTTGCACGCTGCCGCGATTTTAGACAAGCCACCGCAAGCCAAGTAAGGGCAAACGGACCAATCATAGGCACCGACACCTCCCTCTTCATTCGGTTATCTATATTCAATGCGTTAGCTCGGCCCCATCGAAACCCTCTGCGCTTAAGCATGCTACTATCGCCTCTTGTCAGCCAATTAGACAAGAAGAGCCTATCAATGTAGCCAATGTTATTCGTTTCAAAAGCAAACAAAAGTGACCTCCTATAAACCAGGAGAGCATTTGATTGGGCTGTTCAGGCAACGCTGCGGGCCACCGCCCGATTCTTGCGTCGGCGCTTGCGTAAATTTAACGTCACGAGATTGGAATAAAACAGATTGGAATAGTTTTACGTTGGTGCCGCCCCAGGTTCAGTCGCTGTGGCAGTATACTGACAAGTGATATTAAAATTACAAAATAAGTAGAGAAGAATCATGCGAGTAACTAATGTATATTTGCAAGCTCAGTGAGGCTAAAATCCTCCCAATTTGAGCATTAATTTAAAAAAAATGCATCAAAGGGTGTGCCATCTTGAGGCAGCAGACATATTTTACTTGCACAGGGCACAAGGAAAAAGAAACGATACGTTGTCTTTTAGGTTACGTTGTTCTCTTTGGTCCTTTATTTTTGACGTGTTTTGGACTTAATGGATAAAATAATGGATATAATATATCGATCAAGATAGCTTCTTTTGAAACAGAAACAAATACCTATTAGAAACGTACCTTCTGCTCAATTACTATTCGCGCAACATCCGCGACATCCTCGTCCACAAACAGCGATGGAATTCCACTTCCTACCTTGCGCATCTCCACCTGCAGACAGAAAGAAATTTAGATACAACATTTTTATAGCTGAAAGACTGAAAACAGCCAATGACCTATAAAGTGAACTTGATTACTTACGAGCAACTCAAGGCACAGCACTCGTTGGCGAGCTTCGGAAGTTCGAATGGTTCCACGAAAGTTCAAAGCCATCGAGAAGCTCTTATAGATAGACGAACGCCCAAAGGGCAATCGTGTCGTTGCTTATCTTATCAAAGCACTCTTCCTCGGACTGCCTTTCCTGTGAGTTTTTGGGGTCAATCTGGCACTGGTGAAGATTTACACAATGACTGGTTCCCCACTCAGGTGAAGAAGGTAACACTGAAAACCCATTTCCAGAACCTTGAGAGCAACGGCTTGCATTAGCTAAATAAGGATTTCTTGAGGGCAGCCTGCTCCTATTAGAAAGAGCTCTAATGACCACCCGGAGTATACATCAAAGACTCTCATGTCTTGAGCTACGACACGTTCTTGCCCATGGACTGGCGTCCGCTGCGCGTCCCGCGCCATGAGCGCCCTTTGAACCTTTTTGAGAAACGCAAGGTCTCGATGAGATACGTTAGATTGAGTGAATGTTGAATGTTGTGGTGTATTTTGTGTAGGCTGTGAGTCTGTTACGTGCGTCTTGCGTGTAATTTCATTTCTGATCATTCTCGAGCAGCATGCTAGGCATGCCGCACGGTAAACCTCTCCATGACTCCCCCCTCTCTCGTGAGGGCACTTGGTAGTGCATAAATAATGCAAATAACTGTATTCTCTTCTTCTGTAATGGAGCTGGGGCACTGATGATTCATGCGGAGAGTCAGGAATATCGGGCGCCGTTTTCTTCAGCAATTACTAAATTTCACAGCAAAGGAAGGATACAGCGCAAACGTGCCGAACCAGAGTTCTCTCAAAAGCGCAGAATAACTAGCCGCAGTAGCTTCGTTTTCACTAGAAATGTTAGTGTTACGGTTGCTAGCCTCTATTAACAAGCCTGACGTAAATACAAACCGAGGGCTCTTAAAATAGTTTTTGATCTTTTTTTTGGTGGGGGCGGATCTCTTGAAGCACACGTGCTTTCTGTAACATTTCGTCGTATGCCGATTCTAGAACAGCCGCGTTACACAAAAGCATGTGAGTAAATTTCCATATACTTCAGAATCAAATGCGCCTTCTTTTCTATTATAAGCTTTTGTTGAATTGTGCTAGACAAGAATTCTAGAATCATTTCAGCTTTTGTTTGCGAAGCGGACCATGCAAAACGCGTCGCTTGCACAGGAGGCTGTCTTATTCAAGGAAGAATGGCGCAAACGAATAGCGACGCGGTAGTAAACACCTGTCGCCGCTGTTCGTCCTTGAGTATTGATTGCCAATGCGGCCAACAGTCAGTACTTCTGCAAGGCGCATAACATTCACCTTTTTATAGACAATGTAAGGAAAGCAATCTCTTGGTACATGCGTTTAACGAAGATAGAAGGGGCTGCGGAAGGGTATACTGTTCCGAAGTTTCCGTTCCAGCTCAGCGGAATCAAAAGAAGTATTGTAAAAAAATCAAGACCCATTCCACTCTGTGAAGGTGGTTGACCAGCAAAGCTGTTTATTAGATGACACGGAGGTGACACATAATTTTGAACAAAGGTACGAACTCATTTATTGTCTTGATGGGTGGTCATCGTGACGAAAGGTACGCACACTCGTCTATTGTCTCGATCGGTGGTCATTATTTCAGTCGCAACTGCAACCACATTCTTTGATAATCGATGCACGCATCCCGCTGGATGGTCGGTTGGGGCGGATTGCTATGGCATCGGAAAAGATCTGTCTGCAACACGGAACGCGTAAACAGCTCCCTTTTCGGTTCTGACACATCCACATTGAAATCACCGACAACGACCGCAGGGGTAGTGATATCGCTGCCATCCACATCGAAATCAGCGACAACGACTACAGGGGTAGTGTCATCGCAGCTAATTCACGCAAAGTGAGCAGCCACGAACCTTACGGGACTATGAGTTATTGCATTTTTTCCTTGCTTACGGGGGTATGAGCCATTTCTCACGGGGGTATGAGCAATTGATGATGACAGTTTTTGACATGCTGTTCTGTATGTTGTATGCATGATTAGAAAGAATTTAATCACTGTTCGCTTCACTTTGCTGAGTGCTTGTAGCCTCTGCCTTACGGGGGTATGAGCCATTGCATTTTTGCTCGCTTAGGGGAGGGAGTATGAATGCTTACAGGGGTATGAGCCATCGATGGTGATAGTCTTTGTTCACGGAAAACAAAAGTGCATGGGACCCTAGCCATATAGAGCTTCGTTGTAAAAACACAGGGGCATTTGGTAAAGGTCGTTGTTCATGGCAGCTCAAGTTCCCGCTTCCCGCGGAGTTGACAAACTGCACTGCGTATCTCTACGCTTCAAACCAAAATGACAGTAGTCTACCCTGCATGGTGACCAGTATTCCTGCAAAATTGCGTGTCTTGATGTATGAGTATATACGTGGTGCTCATCGCCTGTATAGACACCCTGATGTCTGGTGACAAACATTACACCTAGCGCAGCTCTGTGACAGACATGCTTATTTTTACCACTGAGATGCTGAATAAATAGAAAAAAAGTTAAAATAATTAGGTGCTTCAGTATATATAACCGTGGTATACATGTAAAACTTATTCACAAATGATATTTCACTTTCTGCTGCAATGCTGCTCTTTACCCGGAGAGAGTGATTTTATTTATACAACGATAACTATTGTGGACTTCTAGCTGACTTAGGTAAGTCAAAAGTAGAGGTTTCCATCATCGTTATTTTAGAGCGCAGTTCTTAGGCGCCCTTTCCTGGGTTGAGCGTTGGCGTCCCTCGGCGTAACTACGCGGACGTGGTCGTGCCACTGCTCGCGCGTTCGTCGTCGTCTTCTTCCATAGCTGGCTCCGATGCATCTCAACATGCGAGCGTTCCCATACTGCCCCTCCCTCTGCAAAGGCGCTGATGGCACTGGCCCACTGCCAGTCGGTGCGGTGATTTCGGACTCAAATTCTTTGCTTCATTATACCACGAAATGAAAACACGTATCGAGCTGCGCTCAAATTTCGTATTAGGAAGTATCGTAATCGTCGGGCACTTTTTCGTACCATTCTGCACAGTTTTCTTTCTTTTTTTGAGGTAAAGGCACAGCGCTTCCCACCACAGTGTGTATAAGTTGGCACCGGTACAAAAGTGACTACGGCGGAACCACACCTGTTGATAGGAAAAGCTCGTTGACATACTCTTTACGCGTCATTAACGTTCACTCACTCAGAGGCATTAGAGAGTATGTCTAGGGCTATAGTGTTCTGCACGTTTCCTTCAGTCAAAGTCTTTGATATGCGATGCATGAGGAGAGGAAGCACTAAGCGCCGATAACGTCTATTTTGTGTAGGTAGACGAATATTCGAAGTTTCGAGTAGGAATCGAATATTACACACTAACTATTCGTATTCGAAAATGAACAATTTCGCATTTTAGTATACTCAAACTAGCCAAATATTTCATAAGAACAGACTGATAACATCTGATCCCTGTTTTCCGTCTGCTAAACAAAGCATTGCAAATTATGAGACGTGAAACAACGACAAAATTTTTCGAAGCAGTTGGAAAACAAAATGGGTAAAGCAATGTTTGTTGGCTGTTTCACGGCGGAAACTTATACCTGACAACCTGTAATTTTTGCTAGCTTGTAACCTATCATTTAGTGTTCCAGTCTTATCTTTCACGCCACAACCTGTGATGCTTTCCTTGCAACGGGCCATTTAACATGTGTCTACGGTACGCAAGTCCTTCTGCAGTTTTTAAAGGCGAAAGCCTTTCTAGGCTCGTGGTGAAGTTTGTGTCAGCAGACCTGATTGCCGGAGCGTCCGCCGAAGCGTCATCACGCCAATGAAGACCGATTAAAGACAGATTAAAGAATGAAAAATGATTGATAGTGACAGTTAGTGAATGATAACGTTATAACAGTTATAACAGTGATTGGTAAAGGTTAATAATGACTATTAATGACTAATAATGACTAATAATGATTTGTAATGACTACGATATGGGCAATATGTCTAACTATGACTAGTAAAGAGCAGTAATGACTAAAATGACTACTAATGACTTGTAATGACTACTAATGACTACGAAATTACCAATATGTTTAACGACGGCTTGTAAGGACCTCAACTGATTACAAATAACTAAAATGCTTAATAGTGAGCAGTAGTGACTAATAATGACTGAAATGACTTGTAATGACTAGTAATGATTATGAAATGACCAATATGTCTAACGACAACTTATAACGGCTGATTAGAAATGACTAAAAATACTTAGTAATGACCAGTAATGACTAATAATTACTGAAATGATTTGTAATTACTACTAATGACTATGAAATTACCAATATGTCTAACGACAAAGTGTAACGACTACAATTGATTAGAAATGACTAATAATGACTGAAATGACTTGTAATGACTACTGATGACTACGATATGACCAACATTTTTAACAACGGCTTGTAATGACCACAATTGATTAAAAATGACTAAAATGCTTAGTAGTGAGCAGTAATGACTAAAAGAAAGAAGAGAAAGAGAAGAGGCAAAGAGAAAGAGGAGAATGATAAGAGGAGGAAGAGCACGCTTTCGCCGATCACCTATTAAGAGAGATCTTAAGAGACCCTGTAATTTTTATTTTCTTTTTCCACAATTTCTCATCTTTTCCCGGTAACCACTTATTTGGTGTTCTTGGAAAGCTACTCACAAAGCAGCTATTCAATTTTCGAAGCTTGTTCGAAACAAGGCTCAGAATATGTAGAGAGGTTATTCTTTCAATTTTTTTGAATGAGTAATATTGATTTTAAATGTGAAGCTTTGTCACAGATTGTTAGCCGAATTTCTTCCTTTGGGAGTATATGTGCGTGTACCTAAATATACCTAAATAAATATTCCTGTGGTAAATAGATGCCTCTACCTTTGACTATTCGATATGTTATTCTGATTTAGGTACTTTTCATACGTATTCATTTGTATTCTAAGAGATTGATATTCGCCTACCTTTACTGTCTTATTTTACTTGTATTTTTTCTGTGACCTTCCCCGTTATGGCGTCAGGTCAATTGTTGGCACACACACACACACACACACACACACACACACACACACACACACACACACACACACACACACACACACACACACACACACACACACACACACACACACACACACACATATATGCGTGTGTGTGTGTGTGTGTGTGTGTGTGTGTGTGTGTGTGTGTGTGTCTGTCTGTGTCCGTAAGCTGCGGTCGACAAAAAAAGTTTATATTGCAGCGCCAATCTCGTGTTTACTTTCGTTTCCTACGGCATCCACATTTTGGTTTAGAGTGCGTCCTATCCGCGATATAGATGGCGAGAGGGTTTATAGGGGAGGTTTTCTTCAACGAAGTGCGATTTTAGGGATATACTGCCACTGTCGCAATTCACCATGATTCACTTTCATTCGCTTTGGGTCTGTTTGGAAGGTGGTCCAGTGCTCTCTAAATTACGGTGACAGTTGACAGTGGCGTAAATAGCACCCCGACTGAGCTCTCTCGCTTTCTAGTTTTACTCTTTTATTACACCTGTGCTTACTCAAGCGCAATGGCAGTGTGCTCAGAAGCACCTGCCTGGGTACGAACGAGCACAAGGTCACGAGTAAGGTTGGAGAAAACAGCTCGAGAGCTTTCAGAATTCATCTATCGCAGTTATAAGGTGAAGTGATGTACGAAGCACGAAACCAAAATTGTGGCACCGGATCGGCGTGCAAAAAGGAAAAGATCACCGACGATTACGATGCTCCCTCATAGGAAATTTGAGTGCATCTCTAAACGTGTTTTCATTTGGCGCAGAGAATCTGTCTCGTGCGCCACATTGCACAAGAAGCGAAGTATGGCGCGACTGCCTCACTAATCGGGAGATCGCGAGAGGCAGCGAGCGGGTGCCGCGTGGGCGTGATTCACAGCAGCCGCCGTAGATAGACTCCCCTTATGCAGCGTTTTGTTTCCCTATATGGTATCGGTCGACGCACTCGCTGCATGTCATCGGTGAACAGACAACGGCGCGTTACTCTGGCGTCATCTCGTAGCGGACGTAACCGCAGAGCCCGTCTTGCGCGGCACTACGCTTTGCTTCTTGCTCTTTCGCAATACCCTCCTCCTCCGCTTTCCTCCTCGCGTTCTCCGCTATCACCTTATTTCATTCCCCGCTGCGCTCTGCATTCGGTCTTTCATCCTTCGCTTTGCTCGTTGGGGTTACGCCGATGGAGAACAAACGAAAGAACAAACAAAAAATATAGAACAGGATTGCGAAGTACAACCTTTTTTGATCCAATCCATAAAACGGAGCGGCCCATGAAGTACCAGGAAAAAAAATTATGGCGATTCTGGGGACATGCTGGAGCCTATCTGCAGTGAATGTTTAATGAAGCTATTATTTAAATGCTATGCCTATGAGGGCGAATCAGACACTTCTGTTTATTTTCATCCTACAGCGCGTAATATCATGTGATATTTATGTTTATACACCGCAGAGGCAGCAATTTTACTTTCATGTAAAGTTGATGTTGGTGCACAAAACCATTCACGAGCTATTTCAAAATGCAGTCATCAAATCATGTACGCGTACATTTTGAGACGTCTGCACAGCAAAATCACGAGGAGGAATAAATGAATGATACTCGCCGAGGGAAGAGTGATGATGACAGGTGCACGCACAAAGAAGGCAAAGAAATCTTCGTTTCAGATACAAAACAAAGAAGCTGTTTTCTACAAATGGACTGCCTGTTTGACTAGCTACTGCTGTACCCACTTACAAGAAGAATGGAAACTGTTGTGCCTTTCTTCTACTTCAGCTTAGAGGGAGCCACTATCCTGTATTGCACCTTAGCCGCTCGAAGTGGCCATGAAATCAAGGACCCACCGTACTCACTCCTTGAGTGTTTTGCATACGCTGCTTGGAGATAGTGTGAGTGCGCCTGACACGTGCAGGCCTACTTGATTTAGAAGGGAACCGATATAAGCAAAGTTACTAGAACTAACTGATTCCGTCTGAAGAAGGGGGTGGGGCCAAAATCAAAACCACTCAGACCAGAACCAAGTTCTTTGGGAGCCACACGGGCCACACATTATTGGGAAACGTTGCATCTTTATTTTGCTGAAGGACAGTCTGCGCTTGGCGCATTCGTTGATGTTCTCAGCACGTCCTGCAATGCCACATGAGTCGTAGAAGACTGAAGGCAGGTCTTGTTCAGAGCAATCAAAGAGCATAACTGCTAAGAGACCTAAGTGAGACGCTGGTTTTGGAGCAGCTTTAGCTATGTTGACGTATATGTGCTTCATTAAGGTTCTTTTCATTCCTCGGGGCGTTGGTACTTATCGCATAGTACAGAAGTTTGCTTAAACAGGCTGTAGTCAGCTTGGCCAACGAAGGCAACGAAGCGCGTGCATGTGTTACAAAGAGTTTGCGGAAGTGGTTTTATTTCGCTTCCGACTTTTATGTAAGCGTTCAGTACACGTACCACACGAAATCTTGCTGTCTTTACTCACCTCTCGCGTACTAAAATAACTACGGTGAAGAGATCTTCTGTCCCAGCTTATCGTCATTCATCGTCAGCTTTCAAACCAGCTTGGCGTTAAAAAAACTGGCCGTTCATCTTTTGTGCGCCACATTTTTCTTGTGGATCCGGATGTATGCTATTATTGTTGACGTCCTCACACTACGGATCTCTTCTGGCCATTCTACAGCGTAATGTGCATATGTGTGATTTTCACGGTGACTCTCCGTCTGCCTTATCTTCCTGGCGTTTGGGTGTGTGTCGCTATACAATCACAGTTCTTCACACATTACATCACAGTTAATTCATTACAGTGCGTTACATTTTTATACATGGGTCCCTACAACCGTAAACTATTCCCCATATGTTTTTATTCCAATCTCCTGACGTCAAGTTTACGTAATCGCCGACGCAAGCATTGGGCGGTCACGGGCAGAATTGGTTGAACAGCTTAATGAAGCGCCCTCCTCGTTTATTAGAGTTTAGCTTTGCTTGCTTTCAAAGCCAACAGCAATGCCTTCCTTGACAGGTTTCAAATGCGTAAGCATTTCTATGCCTACCCAACGAGGAAAAACGTCCGTCCGTCGGTCCGTCACGGAAGACGATCGCTTTCGAGATAAGGCCTGCAGCAGCGAGCGAATTGACCTTCGCACTGTCTCTCGTTTCAACACGAAATAAGCGGCGAGAACACAGCGTGCACGAATCTATCAGCACTCGCTGCACTCTATCCCTATCGCAGGTCGCTTTCGAGATAGAGGGGCGCGGGGCAGCACCATACGCCGCCGCCGCCGGAGTACGGTGCGTCGCGGCTGGTAAGGGTTCAACGGGGATGGATAATGCGCTAAAGAGCGATAACGGCTTACAATGGTCGGAACGTCATCAGCGCACCTGGCGCCACCATCTGTAGTAGTTTGCTTGCCTCATCAATTCACCTTACGCGGCCGTCCACAGCAGTTGGTGTCGCCGTAGCGCTGTCGTTTATAGTGGTCGGATCAATTCTCATAACATTGATAATGACACCGGGCTGCGTGGAGGCGAGCAACAGGAACAACGCTTACGCATACTTAGAGAAATCCGAAAACAGTTTCTGCGACAATTTTTCTTATCTAATTGGCAGAGAAGAGGGGAGTAGCACGCAGTAGTGGAGAGGGTTTCAATGGGGCCTTGCTAGCGCAGTGGAAGTAGATACGCGGACGAGGAGGGTGGTACCGGCGTCTGGGAAAAACTCACTTCCCCTTGCTTAGCTTGCCGTGGCTGGTTGAAAATTGCGGCGGTGTGAAACGGAAGGGTAAAGTTATCGCTGAAAGGGATCCCCAGCAAAGAAGAGTTGGCAGAGCGATGTCCTATACGTGCCGAAAGGGCTCGGTAACGTTATGCTGCCACGCAAGAAGTTTTGTCCGCAAACAAGTCCGTGCCCCCCGGCAGCTCCGAGTAGCGCAGCCAGTACCAGAGCGATCGGTGGGCAGCCATCTTTATTTGTTTCGGAATGGGCCAGTCTCCGGTTATTCTTTAAAAAATTAAGCTTTGTTCGGCGTATTAATGGATCTCTATTGCGCAAGCTTCACTTTGATGTGGTGAGTTTTCGTGGGTTTGTGACGTCGCGTTACAGACAGGGGAAGTGGGTGCAGCCCGAAAACTTTGGGCCCATTTCTGAGGGCTAATGGCCAAAAAGGAGTAGAATCAAAAATAATTATTTTTCGTTTGTTCAGTCCAATCAAGAATAATCAGTGTGTACACATCACATCAGACGGGAAGTTTTCGCGGTTTTTATGATAGACAGGTGAAGGGGGTGTGGCCGGAAAAATTTCTGATCTATCATGGAGGGTTGACTGCAGCAATGGAACAGGAACAGTTTTGAATAGCTTTACGTCATAGCGCCCATGCGCTACTACGTTCGGGACACTTGGCTTAGCACTTTTACCATCAATTAGACATTTATCACATATATAATGGACGGACTAAATAAACTGAGTATGCGATGACATACTTAGATTGCGACGATTGCCGTGTCTCGTCAACTGCACGCCCGTACGCCATGGGCGATCTTGCACATTCTCATTTATCGAAGTGACGTTTCTGTACTTCGCATATATTACAAGCTTGCGATTTCATTCACAATGTCAAGCGCTCAACACACATGTAGTTTTCTATTATAGAAACCTGCAAAGGGAGGAAAGTCCACCTATCATGTTATAAAGAAATGCGTGGCCGATGGTGGGATCCAACCTCTGTCTTTAAGCAGTACAGCCCAACGCCCTAGTCATCAGGCCACAATCGCACTCATGCTTCTCCCTGGCCAAAGTAGCTCGTTGAGATGTCGTGCGCGTGCGTTACATGCCAGTTTTTCTAATTATTCCCTCGTGACAGTTATTACTTTGAGACGCCTTGTTAGACTGACTGCCTCGGGATCGGCAGATATTTTCCGTTTGATACCTTCAAGGTTAGTGAACTTCACGTACGATGCTAACGCATAAAAATAAAGAAAAGAAACGAAAACGAAGAGAAGAAGATAAGACAACGGCGTCTGCGTATACTAATATTTCTCAAAATTTAATAATGCCTATTTCGCAGTTTGGTTGTAAAGGATTTTCAAGAATTTCAGTGGGAAATTTGTGCCTGGCAGTTCCACATACCGGTACGTCGGTAGTGCCATTTTCTTTCAGCAGAAATTTTGGCTCTACGAATTCGCAATTGCTAGTATGTCTCCTAAGTGTTTCATATGCGTGTCATATTTTTTCTTCAGGAAATTCAGTTCGGCCATATGTAATAATAATATTTGGGGTTTTACGTGCCAAAACCACTTTCTGATTATGAGGCACGCCGTAGTGGAGGACTCCGGAAATTTTGACCACCTGGGGTTCTATAACGTGCACCTAAATCTAAGCACACGGGTGTTTTCGCATTTCGCCCCCATCGAAATGCGGCCGCCGTGGCCGGGATTCGATCCCGCGACCTCGTGCTCAGCAGCCCAACAGCATAGCCACTGAGCAACCACGGCGGGTTCGGCCATATGTAATTGACATGAAGACAACGACGAAAAGGTCACAGTTTTATTGCTCAACGGAAGCGACAGGGAAAATCAGAGCTCATTGTTGGAAAAGGAAATAACGTTTCAGGCACTATAAATCCAGAAGAAACTGTAGAACGGGCACAATACCTCTCAGCATAGAATTATTTTGAGAATCTGCCACACCAGGGGCTGTATTTTTTGCACCAAGCATGCAAAATACTTGATTGGGGTAACAAGACAATAAATATAGTGCATCGCATACTGATGATACTGGATATATAAATTTTCAGATTCTAGCTTCAGGACTCTGGAAGGTTGGGCAAAATGGTTTTCGATTACGCGCGGAGTCGTAGAAACGTTTTCGCACAGCTTCTGTCAGAATAAAGATAGCGATAAATGGGTGCGAATAAACAACTGCTTATATACATTAGGAGCTAACACCGACTGGTAATTTCGATGTGTTACTACACGGGGGCTCTGGTCTAGAGTTTTGGCATAAAGGAAAGTTAATAACAATGTATTCCGTTTACAACAAATCTCACTGACCATATCATGTTTTTTTATACTCTAGACTATACGTGTTGGTAACGCTTAAGGTAAATAACTGACGGAGTACGCTGCTACAATATTGAACATTCCGAAACGTCCGCTTAGCAGTGTATTAAGTATGGGGCTGGCAAGAAGGTCAGCTCATCGAGTTTTACAGGCGTGAAGCTAGCTAAGCCTTGTGTGAAAGACTGTTTCGCATGCGGTGCCACTTGACGGCCTGTTGCAAGTGGCCGTAGCCAGATCGGACCACCATGGCGTCGATGGTGCGACGAAGTTGAGGAGCGATCTTCGCCGTGGAGATGTAGTGCACTTCTGGCATGGGAAAGCCGTTGAAACCACAGGCTAGCACTAGCGTGTAGGCGCCCATGTTATCCATTAGCAGCCACTCTTCCACGGATACTTTGAAGAATGGCACCTTGCTCAAAATGCAGTCCATGGGATTGCAGGTGGCGCCCCACAGAGTGGTGAGCACGTCTGGAGGCCTCTCATAGGGTGGCTGAAACGCATGGATTGCAGAAATTCGAAGGCCAGTTCAGTTAACAAGACCATGGAAGGAAAGAGCGCCTATAGTAGACATACATACAAGGCAGCAGCAAAACGTAAGAGCTGTGACGGCTAAAAAGAGAGGTTGTTTGACGTGATGCCTTTCCGCAACACAGGAGGTTGTTTTTGTTACGTGCATTCAGAAAGCAGTGGCTATTCTGTATAAAATTTTCTTCCTCATTAGCACTTATGTCTTACTTCTCAGCTTCTTGTGCTCGATTCTTCCGCAGTTATGGCAATATTTGATGCCTGTGTTTATAACGCATAACACAAAACGATGAAACAACTATCCCGAACTTCAGCATTCAATAGCTCAAGTATCCGATATATTGGCTTAAGGAGGTACATCCTTTGTCAAAAATATATGCGCCGCGCAACCTGCGACCGCGAACCTGACTACAGGCTTTTTCGGAGAGTTCCTGGGGTCTGTCATTTGTTCCGACGCCTTTGAGAATGAAGCCAACGCTCGTACTCACCACCTATAGGTTTCGCGCATCGGCAGCGCAACGGGAACCACACCACACAGACGAATGACATGTGGTGAAAACGCAGAGCATCCCGTATACTTTCGACAAAGGCGGTACGTTAACTTAGCTTGGCGGACTTTGAAAGAAAATTGGCAGGTCATCGCAAGTCTTTAGCGTTCGGATAATTAGCGCCGCTTCTTGTCGTCCAGCCGGACAGGGGCAACTTTGCCAGCCGCCACAAAGAGCGCGCGCACAAGACCGTGGGAGGCCAGAGAACTTCTTTCTCACTCGTTCTTTTTATTCCTTAGTCCTTTGGCAACTTCAAATTGTGATGAAAAATAATGCGGTTTTCTCTTCGCATAGAATATATGTTCATATCAAGCATTCAGTGCAACCCGTAACCTTTCACATTGGTGCGCACAGTGATAGGTGGGTTATTGAGATGTTAATAGCGTAGAATGTTTTATTTTGGAGCACTTTCGATCAACATTATATCAACTATGATCTTTTACCATCTACTGGTCGGTGGGGGCTTCCGGCATCACACTTAATTGTAGCCTTCTTGGGCGTTAGAATGGCCATGGAGGAGCCTTACTGTCAATGATAGGAACGTGGCACAAGACTCAGTCTACATTCATAAACACTGTTTTAATATTTTGATTTCTTCAAGTCGGTTAGCGTAGCTAAAGCAGGAGCATAAATAAACTAGAATTATGAGTTTTGCAGAGCACCAATGTGACCAGGCGCACTATCCCTCCCCCTCCCCTAACGTACAATGATGATGATGAAGACTATTAATAATAATAATAATAATAATCCCCTTTGAAATAGGGTGGTGAGAAATAGTCACCTAGTTAATCAGGTGTGCAATACACGCTTTTCATGATAGCCTTTTGTATATATATCCGCAATCATCTTTCTCTTCCTTAAAACTTCTATATCTATCTGCAGCGCTACCTATGCCTGTAAATATTCGGAACCGGATATCCTACTACACCAGCACCCCCTTTTATTTTTCGTTTCGTCCGGAAGAAAAATCAGTCTCTCTAAGGCACACTATGCACCTCGAACCCTTGCCAGTCACCGACGTGTTTATAAAGCCGATTAGAAATGCAGTGCAGTAGACACATATGTAAAAAAAAAGTAGACGTGAAATCTTACGCTATTTTAGCTTTTTAGCCGCATATATAAAGCTACTGCTTGATGAAGAAGCGTGCTGTTTGAACAAAAATGTATGCGCGTAGGTGCCTGAAAATATATGGAGAAATACTTACATCAAGTGGTCGGTAACTTATGTCCATAAACTGGTAGAGGTCTCGAGGAATGCAGTTGTATTTGCTTTCATTTATGTATACGTTTTCATGCCTTTGTGTTAGGCCTAGAAAATACGAAAGTAGAGAACATGAACAATATATCAAATTCCGTCTAACCAACAATTTTAAAGGTTCCTTAAAAGGCAAGCTATCGACAGGTAATATTTTGACAGAAATCTGCCTGAACGGGTGACATTTTAAATTGGACTAAATATTCTCCAACCAACTTACCAAAAGAAATTTTTGAAGTTACAATGCCGGTACGGCCTCTTTTTCAGGAAGGACTCGCGGGCCATCGCAGTGAGAGCAGCTATCAGTGGCTGCAATTTCTTTTGTGCTATTTCGTTGTTCTCGGCCTTGTCCCGAATGGCGTTGTCCGCACATGCTACGTAGTAACTACGAGTGACCTGCTCATGTTCCGAGATTTCGATACAATCTGCCAGTATTCTAGAAACAGCTTCCGTACACTGAACTGCAGATTTGTGCTACAATAAGGTGGATGAAAGTTCTTCCCTAGAAGGAATTAGTTTCATTTAGTTTCAGTTTCAGGAATTAGTCAAACCCCGCAAGCACCGTGGAACTCAAATGTTGTCGTCGCATTTTTTTCGTAGTGTTCTATTAGAGCGCCAAGCTCCGCTTCTAACTTCTGCGCATTCTTTTTCAGGTATACGGGAGCCTTTCAACTACGGTCTTCTTTTTGCTGGCATGTATGGCAGGAGTAGGGTTGCAAACCGTCCAGAGTTTAAGGGGACAGTCCCGACTTTAACCTAAAATTCGCGTGTCCCTACTTTATCGAGTCGCGATGGCCAAATGTCCGGTCTTCTGCTTTCTTTTACTGGATTACAATAAATGGACCAGATTTCCTTGTTAGAATGCCTGATAGCTCATTTGCACATTCTTTTTTGTTGCGCTCCGTTGTATTGTCAGAAACATAATCACGGTTTCAATTTTGTCGAGGTTCTCGTTGTGTCGTACGCCCTGACCGTTTACAGTATTTTGTTAGATAAGGCAAACATACTGCACCTTGTCGCAAATTGCGGCTCGCTAGGACTAAAAAAATTGTTCCACTTTGTTGCACAGGCGGACAGGCGGCTCCTAGCACTGGCAAGGCGGTCGTCACCAGCGGCCCCACGTTCCCGACTTTTTCTACTCGAGAGTTGGGAGCCCTAGATAGGCAGCCGGTGCAAGACACCGCCCCGGGGAGGTATTTTTTTTTCTCGGAAAATGGTCCTTAGGCGTCGGCTGCAAGCCGCATGTCGCTATTATCGGGTTTCTGCCAGTTTGAGTCGGACACCTTCCTTCCAGAACGTTATTAAAACCTGTTTGGTTATCGCGTGGTTGTATGGTATGGCGATGAAAAAAATGAGTGCAGCGGAACCTCAATGGCACGTGTAAGCATGACAGGAACATTCGAATGTTCCGTGACATGAGCCTGTAAGCCATTCCTTCACGGCCACACTGAACTACACATTATTTTTTTCAGAACACACGGTACGCATTTCTTGTAGCCCTCCTAGGCTTGCCATTGTTAGATTTGAAGGGCAATACCAATGATCGGCGTGATTGTCTATAGAGAGGAAAGCTTAGTGAACTTTACTGCTGCTCTGATGAATGGGGCGGGAAATGTTTATAAACCAGTTCAGTCATAAAAAACAGATGTAAACTAACCGTCAATGACGAGTTCCTTCGTTTTCTTGGCGACCACTTTTATCAGCAAAGTGTATGCGGATGTGACGAAAAATTGTCCTGGTTCACCAATAATCTCGACGCCAGACGAGGCAGGAAAAAACTTGTCGATAGAAGATCGCACAGCTTCGCAAACCTTTAAAGAGCAGAGCAGTGCAACAGAAGCATAGTTGGCGATTCGCCCCCTGTATGTTATACAATAATAATCAATATAGTATAAATAAATAACTAAATCACTCAATCAACCAACCAATCAATCAATCAATAATTTGTTAATGTGCCCAGGAGCAGAACTGAGATCTGGATGCTGGTGCACAGAAAGAAAGGTAAAAATATAAAAGAACTGCGACTAAAAGTTATGGAGTAAAGAATGAAATGAGAAAAACCAAACAAAGAACGAACTCGATAAACAGCTACATAATGAACAATAATATAGCAATAACACGTAATTGAGAAATGGAGAACATGTACGGAAGGGGAAAGAAGCTATGAGAACTCTAGTGTAGCTAGAGAGAAGACATAAGAGAAAGTGCGAAGATCAGAACAGAAAGAAGGCAACACGCTTTGAAAGATATCAAGGTGAAAATACTGATGCCCATAAATGTAAAACTAATAAAAGTAATACGTACTTTTGCACTTAAAAAATGATACGCAAGACCCAATGTACCGAAAAGAACAATATGGTAGACAAAACAATGTGAGGTAGAGAAACAAATAAAAAAGAAGTAAATGAGGAAGCGGGCGTAACAAAGAGTTCATCAAACAAGATGTTCATCTACGCATACACAAAACACAGGGAATTAACTCCGAAATATGTCAATACAGGCAGAGTACTTAATACATTATTTTTTTTGTAGCCAAGCAGGCATAGCACAGTCTCTGCTAGTACAAGGTCACGCAGAAAACGCGAAATGCTGCCTGGTATACTTTCGTGACACAAAAGGTTGTGTATCATCCAGAAGCTTTGGGCAATGTATAGTGCCATGTAGAGGAAAAAGATGTATGATTTAAAACGTCTTAATTTGAGGAAGGCGAATGGACGTATGATTGAGAGGGCTGGACTATGGTTGTCAGAATGGCAAAATCGTTGTTGCAAATAGATATCAATTATTTTGCTGCGTGTTCGATGAGGTCAGATTTAGAGTGGCACGTCCCACCCCAAACTACAGAGGCATACTCCTGTAGTCGAAGGCCCACAGCGAAATACAGTTTCCGAAAGGCAGCAGGGGAGTGGAAGTAATGCGATATACGACAAACAATACCAAAAGCGTGAAGGGCACATTGCTTCGCACAATTAGCGTGTGAAGAGAAGCACCACGTTTTGTCGAAAGTACACATCAAGATCTTTCATTTGATCGACCCTGAGCAATTGACCATGATGAAGAGTGCGAGAAAATTGCACGTGGTGTTTTTTCCGCGTATAATCTAATACCATAGCTTTGGAAGCACTTAAGACTAGCTTATTGGTCTTTGCACAAGTTTGAAAGTGAGAAATCAATCAATAATTTATTGACCATGTCGACGAAAAACACTGAGGTTTGGATGCTATTACACAGAAAAAGAAAAAGAAATGTAAAAATCGAAGATATCTATGACGAAGAGTTACATGATAAAACAATTGAATGAAAAAGAAAGAAAAACAATAAAGGACTGGATAAACAGTTGCATAATGAGCAACGATACAGAAACAACACGCAGTTGAGCGACGGAGTACATCTATACGGAAGAAAGTATGAGAAGACAGCAGATGATCATAGCTAGAAAGAAGGTTCAAGAGAAAGTGCGCTCCTCGGAACAGAAATAATTTTCAACATGTCTTGAAAGATATCAAGATGAAAAAATCACAATTATAAACACTTTGCATTGTGTGGAGCTATAATACAAATAAATAAATAAATAAATAAATAAATAAATACATAAATTATTTACCGTGCCCAGGGACACCCCTAAGGTATGATTGTTGGCGCATGCATACGTTAAAAACCGAGAGACAGACAAACAAACAAAGAAACAAAAAAACTACTGGAGAATATAAGTAAAAAAGACGAATAGAAAGAAGTTTCGACAGAAGGCTGTAGATACAACAAAGCGCTAGGTGAATACAAAAAAAATATAGGTGGAAAAGGGCAGTTGAACAATGTGTAAAAATATGACACAACAACGCAAAGCTTGGAAAAGAACAGTGCCAACGAGTTATGAAAAATATCGGGATAATGAAAATAACCGTTATACAGACTCTGTATTTTGTGGACGGCTGAGTGTCGACGATGATATGCAGGA
Organism: Dermacentor variabilis; assembly: GCF_050947875.1. NCBI lineage: Eukaryota > Metazoa > Arthropoda > Arachnida > Ixodida > Ixodidae > Dermacentor > Dermacentor variabilis. Next base: position 166,821,853 of record NC_134568.1, read on the forward strand.
ACATAGAAATATCTAAGTTTTATGGTGATTTTCCGCGTAATACGAAACATGGTATAAGACTGTTGAGTTTGGGGCCGGTGCGGACACCGGGAAGCACTTTGAAAATAAACAGAAGTTCAGCGTAATTATGTCGGCGGCGAAGTAAAGGCAATGTCAATAATCCAACTGCTCAAGAACAAGGTCCAGTGCCCGTATTAGCAAAGCGGTAATGATATATTCTTAGAAACATTTTCTGGACCCCATCTACTTTTGTATAATGTAACTGTTGCATCTAGAAATGCCCTTTCAGATGACCGATGCGTATTCGAGTTGAGGAAGACAGATTGTTGTGCACAACTTGCGGAACGTTGTAGGAGAATTGAATTTTCTCAATCGTCTGAGAGCCAAGACAGCGCATACCCGCAACACGTTGCAACACGTTTACTGTCAGCTGAAAAGTGCAAGGTTGTATAAAAAAGCACACAGAGATCATTGATCTCACAAGCCTTATACAATTGTACAGAATCTACAGAATAAGAAAAGGAATGCTTGCTGTTTTGCATACGAAGGTCATGACTTTGTTCTTAGTAGCATTGAAAGTGAGGTTATTTGCACCATTTAGAAAAAGAAAATAGGTCAGACTGCAGGATGCGACATTAATCAACAGTGTGAATTTCCTTAAAAAGCGTGATGCCCTCCGTATGTAGAAGCAAAGGAAAATTCTGAATAGCTGAAAGAACGTCATTATTGTTATTCATCATCATCTTATTCTTCTTTTCGTTATTATTATTATTAACAATAAATTATACATTTTCTATAGTACCCATGAACAGCTATGAAGCTTTGGCACTGATGCACTTAAAAACTAATACTTAAAACAGTATGAACAGAAAGGCAAACGTGGTCGACAAAACAAGATTACGTAGATGAACAAACAGCAGAAAAACAACGAGGAAAGCGAGTTAATCTTTCAATATGACGGGTAAACAACATGATTCACAATATAGCTTACAAGTGAATGCGTAACAGTCAGTGAGATTCTGATGAATCGCCATTAAGGTCCTGCGTACTTACTCCAAGCTTTTCCTGCAGTGATTTCAGGAGGTCGTTCAAGTCCGTTTCGGAAACTACGTTCCTTCGCTGCAAATCGTGCAGTGAAACCGAAGTCCGGCAAGCAACTTGCAATGGTTGCTAACGAATGGTTCGTCTGGCTGTTTTGCTCGAACAAGTTAACATTTAGGTAACGTTTTTTAGGTAATGGAATTGTACTAACTTCTGAGTGCACTTTTCTTAGAAAAACAGAACCATTTGAGCAATCGGGCGCTAGTTTACGCCCTGCTTGCTTTCAAGGGGAGAGGTACTTACATTTAAAAGTGAGAGACTCGAGAGTCATCATTCGCAAATTTATATTTTGCGATGTGGCGGTTTTACAAACACGCTATATCGACGGCATCTGCACCCAAAGTTTCATTCCCACCATCTAATTTATGATAATATGTTAAAGCTTTGTCTGAATAAATGACCCCAGCGAATATGTTTGAGCTGCTTTGCACATAAAAACACACACACAGTTTCGACTTGTCCTTTCTTTAAAGTTTCTTTTTTATATTCAGATGTAACAAAATCAAAGATTTATAGTGTTGTTAATCAAATATATTTAATAAATATGGATTAATTAATTATTGGGTTTTTACGTGCCAAAACCACTTTCTGATTATGAGGCACGCCGTAGTGGGGGACTCCGGAAATTTCGACCACCTGGGGTTCTTTAACGTGCACCTAAATCTAAGTACACAGGTGTTTACGCATTACGCCCCCATCGAAATGCAGCCTCCGTGGCTTGGATTCGATCCTGCGACCTCGTGCTCAGCAGCCCAACACCATAGCCACTGAGCAACCACGACGAGTAATAAATATGGAGGCCGCTGCAGTACTTCGAGATGCTTGTACACTGTAGCAGAAAACCTTTTCAACCTCCCAACTGTTAATTAATTTTATAGTGAAGCTATATATGGCTAGGGTACCATGCATTTTTGTTCTCGGTGAACAAAAACTATCATCATCAATGGCTCATACCCCTGTAAGCATCCATGCTCCCGTAAGCAAGCAAAAATGCAATGGCTCATAGCCCCGTAAGGCAGAGGCTACAAGCACTCAGCAAAGTGAAGCGAACAGTGCTTAAATTCTTTCTAATTACGCAGACCACATAGAGAAAAGCATGTCGAAAACTGTCATCATCAAATGCTCATACCCCCATGAGCAATGGCTCATACCCACGTGAGCAGTGGCTCGTACCACCGTATGCAAGCAAAAAAATGCAATGACTCATAGTGCCGCAATGCACATGGCTACTAACTTTGTGCGAATTAACTGCAATCTCACTAACCCTGTTGTCGTTGTCGGTGATTTTCAAAGAGGATGTGTAGGTATCAAAAAGGAACCCGTTTACGCGTTCCGTGCTGATGATTTATCCCTTGCGATGCCACACCAATCCGGCCCAACCGACCACCCAGCGGCGTACGTACTTCGATTTGACGTTATCAAAGAATGTGATTGCAGTTGCGAGTGAAATAATAAGCACCCACCAAGACAACAAATCAGTTCGGAGCTTTGTTCAAAATTATGTGTCATCTCCGTGGTAAACCACCTACACAGAGTGAAATGGATCATGTTTATTTTGGCTTCGCCTTCTTTAAGCGTAATTACCAGAGGAAACTCCTCAAAAGCTCTCACCAAGTCGTGAATGATGCATTGAGATTCCGACGTTCCGATATGAAATCAGCCAGAAATTGCCAATTACTTAGAATGATGAAATCTCTGCGTTTACAGGTCCAGGGGTGTATATTTAAATGCGGCTGGCGCTTAACAAAGTAAGAGTAGTAAAATGCCTAGGTTGACGTTTTATACAGCAATTTTTTTTAAGTTGAATGGAAGGAGTTCAGGTTGTGAAATAAATGTAAACCTTCATGTAGGAGGATGCTTCACCGGCTCGCCTGCTTACTGTGCCTCAGATATAGTTTCATAGCTAGGAGGACGAGCTAAGAACTTCAGCTGCTCATTGGCATTTATTTTCATTAAAATCTGGTTCAGTAACAGAAGCCATTCTTTCCTGTAGAATATCATATGAAGTAGTTCTCCATGCTTTCTTAACGTTTCGGTATTAAAAAAAGGAGGGGGAAACTTACCATCACGAGCAAAAGGAGAAAGAAAGGAAGAAGAAATGCAAGTCAAGTGATACAAAAGAGGAGCCTTCTGTAATGCTGGCCGAAGAGGGGGAGCACACGGACGTACGCACGCAGAAAATGTGATCACAAGTTCAGCTTCAAGGCTTCAGCCTTATTTCCCTGTAAACACCCTGCTCTCCCACTATTTTATACGTGAGCTAAAAAAAAGCAAACCTCAATAATGCGCAGGGGAAATATAAGCGAGTGTATGCCTTGCTACTAAAAAAAAATGATGATGATGATGATGATGATGATGATGATGATGATGATGATGAATGTGAGGAAATGCATGATTTAGGGCAACCATTTTGCTATGCCACTGATAACGACTGAAAGTTGCGCGGAGCAACGCCTCAAATTTGATTGCTCAAAGGACATTTCGCGCACTAAAAGCACTCCCCGCCATCCGCTTAGAATAAGCTACGTTTAGATGTCTATAAGGCACACTGGAGAGTTTCACGTTGATTATCGAAGCGAGAACAGTGGCACAGAAGATGACCGATGGTCTTCACACTTGCACTTAGCGCACATTGGTGATTCCGCCATTCCAATACGACAGCTGTAGGAGTTGGTGAATGCTACTCCTACCCACAACCGACACAGTGTGTGCCTTGAATAGACTGGATGACAGGCCGTTTACGGAAGCGAAGATCTTGGGAGTCTGGCCCCACAGTTCATTAGCGCAGAAAGCAGTTCGAGCGCTTTGTCACTACCTGAAGGCAACAGACTTGAGTGCCCGACTATAGACATCCTACACCTAAGTTGTCTCTCTCTCCTTCACTCCGCATTCCCCTCCCCACGCGTAGGGTAGCAAACTGGACTCAGTCTGGTTAACCTCCCTGCCTTTCCTTTTTCCCTTCTCTGTCTCTCTAGATGTCTATAAGCCTGACATGTGGGAGCCCTAGTTATCCTCAGTGCGTCTTGCTTGAACTACGTGCTAGAACTGACACTTGGCTTTAGCGACGTTCCTTTAGCAGAGGTGGCCGCATTTCCCGGAGAGATTTCCTCTATCAGTGAGCACCATGCTTGGACACCATGTTCACTCCCCGATTAAGCAGATGCGTGCTGCCACCGCCTTCGGCGACTTGTTGGTCGACAGCGATTTCATGGAGGACCTCTGAGTGCCGCTTCAATATTGTGTGTCTGATTACCGTTCCCATGATATGCTTTCCGCTTATTAAGTTTATATACAAGTTTCAATATTTCCTGTTACTCTCTCATTTGAATGGCCAGAAGTCAAGAATGGGAAGCTTGTGGGGGCAAAGAGACAATTTCGCGCCTTCTTTGCGATTGTCCTCGTTTCAGCACAGAAAGAAAGACGCTGTGCTTTATGCTCGACGAGCTCGACAGCTGCCTCCTCAGAGAAAATAAAATTCTTAGAACCTGGTCCGAGCCGAGACGTGCCCAAGTTTCTTTAAACGCTCTAGCGTTATTTTTTTAAAGCATAGAGACAGACACAAAAACTATAATCGTCAGTTGCATTCATTGTGTTTGTGTAGGGAGGTTTTCTTAATATCTTCTTTTCCTTTTTCTCATCTTTTCTGACGATACTGCACCCCCTAGTGCATAGTAACCAGCCTGTCAGCTAATCTGGTTAACACCTCTGCACTCCATTTCTTATTTTCTCTCTCCCTCTTTCGATACCACATATATTTGATAAGATTCATGTGGGATTCTCTGCATGTGATGATATCATGACAATACCAAACAACTAGATAGCACTTCCGGTGCTCGTGCCCGTGGTCACACTATTTGCATGATTTGATACTTTAGTGGGACCTGTACCAAACAAAAGGAACGTGCTGGGTGCTGGTGCCACGTATAGTGACACTACTTGCATGCTTGTGACTTAGTATGTGTAGCGTTTATTGTTTTCTTCACACCTTCTCTTATTTTTTTTTAATTCCTGCGTAGTTCATTTCAGCTTTCGGTATAAAAAGCGCTAAAAATACCCACCTTTGAATTTTGCGTCAGTTATGCAATAAAGAATTATGCACATCCAACTGACAACTTGAAATCTACGTGCAACGAAGCTGTCGGGAAGCGTCTAATCAAACGCTATAATTTTGCCCATTTCATTCGTTGTCTTTGACGTAAAGAAAACTAACGCCCCAAACGTGCCCTCGCCCACCCGCGCTGCGTAATGCGACCGACACGGCGACGATTACAAAGAGCTAGTTGACATCGGCATGATAGCCGTACACGTGCGATTGAAGCCTAATGGTTAGAGCATCGGGCTGCTGCACTTGGAGGACCGAGGTTCAATCCCACCATCGGGCACGTAATTAAACTTTGTTAAGTGTGAGCTGTTCGACCAGACAACAGCAGCGCCCAGCAGCCACGGTCAGGAAAGTCTGCGAGGGGTCATGGAGAAAGTTTCGCTTTAAAATAAGGTCGAGAAACGACAACAAGCAGCCCTACCGGCTCTGTGCTGCTTCCGCAGCTTCTGGTGCTTGCACTTCGACCCCTAGTTTTGTCATACAACAATTTTGCAGGCCACGGTGGAAGCGCGCAGTAAACAATGGCCGTAACATTGCTACAGGCTAATCGCGCAACCGTGTTAAGAGCACTAGGTAACAGTAAGGCTGTGAGCCTATTGTGTGCAAAGTGCCATGAAAAAAAGAAAATGTTCAGACTCGCTAGACCTCGTTTCGTGAAGGGCGAAATTGTTGAGGTTACCCCGTAAAGCTTGATAAACGGTTCCCTTTTTCAGACATTTGTTCCGCCATACTGAACCTTTATTACTAGAAGGCGAACTATATGTCATCGATATACACATAGAGCACAAGCAATGTGGGTTTTAGCATTGGTAGCAAGACAAACGCGATGAGGCATCTCATTACTGCGCAATAAGGTTGATTTCAGTATTCTACTAGGGTGTCAATGTTACGATTTCTTGTACAGCCCTTAACGTAATCGCGTAACACGCCTAAATGCGTCGGAACTCCTACGCTCCACCTACTACACACCAACACAACATAGACATTTCAGAACTGATCAGATATTATTTTGGCACATAAGTATTTCACGAATTAAAGATACTGAATGATATTTATTCCGAAGATCCGTGATTAAAGGCTTATAAAATAAATCCGTCAGTAAAGTTCGAAAAACACATATGTGGTGCCTACTTGCTTAGTTAAAATTTTCTGAGTCGCTGAAAGAAAGCACTGGTTTTCAAACCTTTTGGAAATTGTCTTTCTTTCGGACGCCGCCAGGAAATCCACCCCCGATGTCAAGAACTGTCATTGCAAAACCCATCTCGATGCCAATGTCGAAAATGGCTCTGGCATCAGCGATTGTCAGTGCGAATATTTCGGGATGCTTGTAAGCGCACCCAACATGAAATCTGCGAGTAATAGGGAGCAAGGTGGCATCAAGTCCGAAGCAAAAAGCAGAGACATTGCTAGTGCTTGCTTTTGTCGTTAAGTTCACAATTTAAGATGTGCAATGTCGCAAAATTTTAGCGTACAGCTTGAATTCACACCAACGGATGTGAGAAAGCACTAATGCAATACGTTGAAACAGTTTTACCATGCTGTCCGCTTGTTACCGTTTAAGCCTACCTCAGAACGTACAGCAGGTAACGCGCATATAAGTCAGCTACGCCCACCCCCCTCACCCCTACCTTTTTTTTCAGCCTTTTGCAATGCCACTATAGTGTTATTGACATGTGCATTGCAGCAGTGACATACAAAAAAATTGATTGTGCAGTCTTTTTTCACAGTATTTGGAGTAAGAGTGGCTCAGATATGCAAAAATAAACACACTAAAAGATACGCATGTCGAAGGACAATGACTATAACTTATGATTAAAGCAAAAAGAAAAGCGCGGGTTCGTAGACAGCAATTTTAATGCCAGAATTGATATTAAACTACAGCTTGTTTGCTTTCACTCATGCCTCCAGTACTTCCCATGAGTCTTTTTCAACTTCGCAAAAACACAATTTTTAGTGATCATTATGTTCTAATGTGTGAGCCCCTAAGGGTTCGAAAAAATTGCAGTTATGCTATGCCTATGTGACAAAAGTGTGCTGTAAACCATTACACGGAAATAAATGACAATAAAGGAGCAAACAATGTGAACTAAGAACACTTTGTCAGCATGAAAATTATGTTTGTCATTTTAAACGGAACAACCTCAATTTCAGCTCGCGTGTGTGTCTTGCTGAAATGTCAATTGCTTTAAGTCACAGTTCAGCGAGTCAGCTTTTGTGTTCAACGCAATCGTTAAGATAAAGCACATTATGTGTAGGATTATTTGAAATTTTCAGGTAGAGGCGTACACAACTTCTGAAGAAAACTGAGTCAGTCTGTTGCCTGAAGAACACAACGTTACAAATTAAAATTTTTATGACTCCCCTTAAAGCAAATGTTACAGGACTCGAATTAATTATCCACAGTAGTAAGCCATTGGCAAAATTTGCTACCGTAAGTGCCCTTAAAGGTATTCAGTTACAATGACCCTCCGTTAGTCCATGCCGCTGTGCACACAAACACAACTTGTGCTCAGTAGAAACGTAATGTGGCAGTGCAAAGGGCTAATGAATGCGAACGATGCCGTAGCCTTAAGAGGAAGCTTTAGCTCGGGTGCTGCTATCTAAACACATGTAAAAGGAGAATTCGTTTTTCTCGGCAACCACTGCACCAAATTTGACGACGTTTGTTGCATTTAAAAGACAAACTTAAAATATAGTGACTGTTGGTTTCGAATTTTGGATTTAAGTCCTCATTTCTTTTAGAAAAGAAATCTCAAAAATTGAATATTTTCAGGAAATGAAACTATCACGTTTACAACTCTGTACCTCAGCAACCAGAAAAGATAATATAGTTCTGTAAATTGCATCTAATAGTACAACTAAAGCGGACAAACTTGTTATGTTACTCGTGAATCTAAAAAAATGAGTAATATAAAATGCAGCTTTTGCAGAACCCTTGCAAACAACGTAACAAATATATGTAAGATATGAAATGACATGCCGAATTTGTCCGGTTTCAATGGTCTAATGGATGCCGTTTACAGATCCGCGATATCTGTTTTGGATGCAGAGCTATGAATATGTAAACTTCGTGCTTCTATCTTGTTCAAACTTTCGAATTTTGGAGATCTTTGTAACAAAATTCAAGATCTAAATGGAAATTCCGATTCCAACAGTCACTAGAATTCCACTTTTTCTCTCAAATGCAACAAATTTCATTAAAATCGGTCCAGGGGTTATCTTATAAAAACGTTTTTGCGTTTCGTATGTATTTGAATAGGCGGCGTCCGAGTTGGACCCGAGCTAAAGCTTCCTCTTAAGCACCGCAGATGATGGCTGCAGCTGAGCAATCCATCTTAAGGAAAACAGAGGACAGATCGGCGTTGTAAGAAGGCAATAAAGATAAGATAGAAAATCAGAATTCATAATTGCGTGTGATGAGTCGCCGGTTTGCATGAGGATACACTGAAGCACATCAACAACAGGGAAAGTCAAATGCGTTAGCTTTGGTATCTCGTTCACCCGTCTCGTGCAGCTCTTCCAATTTGTTACGCAGTGAACGGCACGCCTATACATTTTGCGTTTCTCAAATTCTCTTGAAAAGTGCTGCTCTGGAGGAGCGACTGCCGGTAAATATCGCATGGCCAGATCCGCCTGCAGTGAACAACCTCGTTTTTCTCCTCCTTGGCGAAAAAATTACTTCATGTTGTTGCTCGAACTTGCATGTCAAGTGAAACAATTACCGTGCTAATCAGTGCTGCATGTATAAGTGGTAAGTGACTAGAGCTTTCTCATTTAGCACGTTATGCCCATCTACTACAAAAGTCCATGACTTCTACAACGTCTTGGGCAAAATGAAGGTAAACTAAGGTTAACTATTCTATACCCGACGCTAACTTTCAGGCAACAACAAGAAGAGGAAGTTCCTGAGGCTGCGCAGCGCATCTTACGCAGCCGAAGCAGACTTTCTTTTTAATACGCACCTGCACGTAGTCCGCAAATCTAAATATCGGTAGACTACTGAGCGTGAGGGAAAGCGCGTTAAGGATTCTTTCGTTTCTTATTCCAGGTAATTTTACCATATTAAATTAAAATCTTGCTGAGTAAAGGATTTTTGTTTCTCGCTGTTTCAGGTTTTCTGAATTTCTGGTGTCCATGTCTGGCTCCTACAAACAAAGATGGCGTTGCTGGGTTGCAACAAGTATGAGCGACTGCTCGCGAGCTGATCTCAATTCAGCTGTCAGGAGCGAACGATGAGAGCGGCGTGTTGCGGAATGTTTGGTCGGCTGCTTACAATCACGAGAAAAACGGCTGTGTTGTGCAACTGATACCACCAGCGCAAGTGCGTCGCGAGTCCGCCAGACGTGCAAGTACAACTAGAATTAGAAACAACACAAAAAGGAAACCGACCATTTCATAAACACTATGGCAATGAGGATTGGTATTTTCACTTGTTCACTGTCACGGGTATAGTGACTTTGGCAAGATTTCGCGTGTAGCACCAGATGCGTCAGCGTCTACGGGAGGCAGAGTTTCGGGCACTTTGCGACGACAGTTATCAACTTCAGGAATACAGACACTTGCCCAAAGTTCCACCTGTTGACCCATATTCGTCGATGTCTATTATGCGGTTGATAGCGTTCCTTCCACTCTGCGAAAACAGCGTGCTTAACCGGTGCCTGGAATGATGTTACCCGTAGACGCCGACGCGTCCATTGCTGGGCTCGCCAAATCGCGCGAAAGTTATTGCATCCCCGAAAGTGAACAATCAACAAAGCCTCCCTTGTATTCCATAAAATATATGAAATGACTTGTTTCCTTTACGTAGGAATTCTGATTACACAGTTCCTCGCTGGTCCATGTTTTTCCGAAATAAAAATGCTTACTTTAATAAAAGTGCTTCCTACCCTCCTTCGCAATACAAAATATTTTATCGTAGCCACAGAACGTTACTATAGCGCATCGTGCGCATTTGCACGTGTATCTGAGTAGCGTGCCGTTAAGCGTAAATTAGAGGTGACCTTGAAGTAATATGTTTTGGAGAGGACATCCCCTAACAAGTCCAGTTATCCTTTTCTTGAGTGCGCCACTATGTATTCATTAATATTTGTGTTTACTTCTCATAAATGTTATACATGTCTGTTTGCCTTGGCGTTAGTAGTATTCATAGTATTCATATAGTATTCATATAGTATTCATATAGTATTCATATAGTATTCATATATATATTCCTATAGTATTCATATGCCTAGCTGAGCTCATATGAAAAAGCGCTGGTAAAAGCGAAACTGCCAGCAAAACGTTCAGACTACGTGGCGTAGTAACATACGTACAGTAGCTCCCAGCTATGTAGCTTTGGCTGCGCTGCTACGGAAAGTTGCCGAGTGTAACCAAACTCCATTTTGCTAATGTACACTGTCCGAAGGACTGTTTCGGCTGCAATGATCTTCAGCGCCATGTAGAAAAACGAACTGCTTAACACTCTTCTGAAGGCTTAAACGACCACAGAAGAAGCGCACTGTCGGTCATCGTCTTGATTGCATGCTCCATGTTTGGTGTTGTGTCCACACTATGTGAAAAGAACTTCCCACCAGCCCTTCCTAGCATTCAACATATCGGTATTGTGCCGGAGAAATACCTGCACGGTAAACAGCTTATTGAATCATGTCCTCAATTTGCGTTTTGCAGTATTGGAATATGTGAAGTATACTTACGACACACCAACCACATTCAATTCCATATCGCGAGCGGCAGAGAGAACATTTCTTGCATCATGGAATGGAATCCCATATTTGGCATTCATGGACTGCTGTACGCCAAATTCGTTTGCAGCTATACGCAGCAGCAACCTGGATATCATAGACAAGACTTTATGCTAAGAAATGCGTTATAATTTGTGGCTTGAATTAGTTGATGGAAAGCGCTTTATTTTCAAAGGTTTAAATAATGCAAGCATTTCATTTAAGCAGTGAGCATGTAGAAAAGCAAAGTTGGTTTCAGAGTCATGAAAGGCAAGCAGGAGCGACAGCACACTAGTGGAGACAAATTTGAAATACTGCGTAGATGAAAGCGCAAGAACCCTAAATGTATTGCACGTCTGCCTTGTTGCTTTTTGATTGATTGTTGAGAGCCGCCATCGTAAAGGACTCGGCAATAAATCTTGAATATTTGGGTGTCTTTAACGTACGCATACGCTAAGCTCATTGCCGGAATGTTTTTTTCTTCCGCTGCCATAGTAGTAAGGTCACCGCTGCTAGGAATGGCACCTGTGACCTCATGCTCAGGAGCCACATCTGTGGGTGATTTTTTTTCCCGTGTATTCGTTTCTAGCTTTTAGATTTACGCTCCATGAATCACAAACAACTTAATTGTCATGACTCAGATTTTTCTGCAAGCGCGCGGTTTACTGCAGGCTCAAATAAACGTTTTATCAATCCAATCCAATCTGCACTTAGTCATATCGCATTTTTGTTGCAAGATGTTACCCTGAAGTTTCAGAGTGCTGTCACGCCTATACATAAACCTAAGTACGCACAGGAAAATGGGAAAGCCGTAGCGTGGCATTATTATTTACTTTTAAGGAAATTTTCCCTTTTGATTGATGTGGCGTCCGCTTTGACGCTTCACTGAAGCGACACGTATGCTGACCATTGGTTTAGGCAGTGAGCTTGCGCCGAAATGATCTCCGCGAAAGTGATCGAGTGAATACGACCACTCAACTTTCATAACGCCGAAGTAGTAAAGGCGTGGCACCCATTCGAGCATACGCATTGTCATTTTGGGAAACACTAAATGTGAAACTAAGACAGTACTCAATAAAAATTGTTACTGGGCTTGTACAGCGCGTAGAGCTGAACAGGCAGCGTTAATGAGCGAAAGACGGACATGTTGGCCACGCCGGTTTTGCTGTATTGTTTTTCCGCAGGGAACGAAAGGAAGCATGGACAGGCGGAGGACAACGAAGAGAGGCAGCGAGTGAAGTCGACAAAGAACAAGGGCAGTCAGCGAAGCAGAAGACAAAGAAAGCCAGTTGAGTTGCCATTGACACACCTCGCGTTTGGGTCCTTGATTTTCTCCAACTCTTCCGCTGAATCAAAAGTTATGAGGGTCACGCCTCGTTCTTGCGCGAAGCGCAGATGTGACGTGCACTTCACGGTGTTGGCGTACACGATGCGACTTGCAGTAACGCCCATGTCGAACACAGACATCATTTCGGCCTGCAAGAAAACGGTCTCCCGAATTCATTCCGTACAACGCACCAAATATGTACATGTCACGTGTGTTACGCCTCTCTCCAATTCACCCTTTCCCTATGCGTGCCATTTTACACACTCTGCCGTTATGCATGCTTATTCTGGGAAGGGTGCCTTGGAATCGGAACTTTAACGTTTATTCAGTGAAGCAGAATTCGCTGATTCTGCTTTTAGTGACCGTTAGACATAGTCATCAAAGATGAGCTAGGTGTTCTTTTATTGTTGAGGCCAGCTTTACAGGAACATTCCAACACATTTTATTTGAAGCTGAGAACAGACTCGAATGAGTGCGACGCCTTTTAATGATTATAGTCCTGGACGAGTTGTGTCGCTCGCCTTCGTCTTCGCCTAGCGATTAGTTTTGATCATGAACCAGCCTGACTTACTCACTTTTCTGTCTTAGTTTTTTTCTAGAAATAGTATTGGAGTATATTGTAACGTTGAAGGATAAGACAACGAGGACGACCGTAGCTCCAAAAAGTATGACAGGCCAGCCTGGCGCATGCCGCGCTGACTAAGATAGAAAAGAGCTTGAGCCAGGCTGTGTTTGAGACCGGAGAAGTCCTGCATCAAGCCCTCATAAAGGGACATGACATCATCTTCCAGTGGCTTCCGGGGCACCGTGGCATCGCTGGAAATGACCTTGCTGATGATGCTGCGCGGTCAACCCATAAAGAAACCCTGACAGCTCCTATACCCTAATCAAGGACAGACGCTGCGAGGGGTCTTCGTTTACTTGCTCAAAGCAAAACAGAAACTTCGTGGAACACCGCGATTTTATCCAACTGCCGTCTCCACCGGCTGGATCCTACATTGAAGCTGCAGATTCCATCGAACTTCTCCCGCCGTGATGCAACTCTACTGTGCCGCCTCTGGTTAGGGGTGGCTTTTATGAAAGCCTACTCATTTCTTATTGGAATGTCCGACACACCGATCTGTGACTCATGCAACTTTGAAGAGAAAATCGAGCACTTGCGTTTTTTTAAATATCAATGAGACCGAACGCGATGTTCTTCAGAGTGGGTTAAGCCGATTAGACAGCAGACGATTCTCAGACATTAAGATTCTCGGACCATGTCCCCACGCGTCGCAGGCTTACAAAGCGACACGGGCATTGCTACGATTCATGAAATCGACTGGCCTCAGTGACCGATTATAAGCAGGAAGTGATGGACAACCGCACGTGTTCACACTGAGAGTACCGTCTTCCCTCCTTCTCCTTTCTTTTCATCCCTTAGACCCCTTATCCCCTGTAGGGTAGCAAACCGAACGTGTATCTGGTTGATCTCCCTACCTTTGCTTCTTTTTTATTCCTCCCGCTCCTCATGCGTAGTGGCGCCGATACCAATGCCCTGCCTATCACCTGTTTCTTTCTTGTTCGTTCCGCGAAGCACTTATGGTAACCTTTCCGGGTTGGCGTGTGACAAAAGGGCTCGAGAGCAACAAGATAGAGGCGCAAGGACGAACGAGATGCGTGAACTACCGCTCCCCTGTTTGTTAGACGAGTGGAGGGGTGTGCGTGCGCGTGCGGGCTTTTGCTCGGAAGCAACTCATGGTCTTGAAACAATAACCCATTGTCTGGTGTTTACGGGCTGTCTGGCTGGCTAACGTCATTGACGGTGTCAAAAGGGGCTTCGAGATATTGCGAGCTTCCTGATGCAGGCGATTGAATAATATTTGGCTCGCGTGTTCGCGGTAGCTTTGCCTTTTTCTTATCGTTTTCGTGAAGTGTCTCGTTGTTGTTTAAAGCAGGAATCTTTCTTTCTTGTTTTCACCTGTAAGCGGAACACCAAAACACACTTCTTGGTCCTTTTAGTCCATGACATCAGAATGCAGCATTCTCGACACTGCACCTTATCTAAGCTAACATAACCGAACGTTTTTTGTGTTTTTACCGCTCCCTAGCTCAAGCGTTATTGCGAGTCCGGTGCAGGGCAACGACGCCATGTTGTGCGGGCATAAATAACTTCGATTGCGTTTTTTTGCCCCACCGTAAATGCAAAACGAGCCTTCAGAAATAAAAAAAGATAAGCAGCTTTGACTTCTATCAAAATACAGATTACAGAAACTCGGTAATGGAGCGATATCTTCTATTTACTGGAAAGACTTAAAAAGTAGTGAACTTAAGTATCCTTATGTGATTTGAATGCGAAAGCATTATCTTTTATGTATTAATTGGTGTCCTGCATGATACGTGACGTCATGCATTGTCGTGTGTCATTAAAAACTGTACCTTAATCAACCTTTATCTAATTCGTACCAACCTTAATCCACGTTAACCCACCGCAATCCACCCCACTTCAGTTTAATTCACCTTAATCCATCTTGCCGTAATTCGCAGCAACCTTAATCCATTTTAATCTTCCTCAATCCCCCTTGCTCTAAATTGTATGAACTTGAATCCATCTTAAACCACTTCGCTCTAATTTGTACCAACCTTAATCTACCTTAACGCACTTTAATCTACCTTAATCCACTTTCATTCAGGTTCATTCACTTTACTTCACCTTAATTCACTTTACTCCACCTTAACACACCTTACTCTAACTTGTTCTAACTTTAATTGTGTATTACTACTGAAGTCATACAGGACGATGATGACGTCACTGATGATGATGATCTTTGGTACCATTCATTGCAACAATGCCGGCTTTTCTGCCTCATGGGACATATAAATGCTTCGAGGATTATAGCAGCAGAACTTGTTGAACACAGACACAGAAGGGAAGGAATAGACGCACACGCACACTGTCAGCTGACTTCTTTATTGAAATTTCCGCGCATTTTATTCCGTCGACACACCTCATTACTTTTATCAACCTGAGGCTTCTCTCAAAAAGGCGACTTTTTTTCTTGTCAAGGCGGTGTGCGTACACATTGGACTCGTGTTTGACTTATCTCAAATGCCTCAGGAATCTCTCGAGTTAGCCTATCGTCATTCTTTTTCAGGACTTGCACATCATGCAATTTGGGGGTGCACGTGCGCCCTTGGATATCTTTTCTTTCCTGTTCATTTCTCAATGTTTGCAGTGCAAGGCTAAATTGCTGCCAGGGGTCCCTGAAAGTGATGATGCGTGCTCTCTTGTCCGATCATTTAGACATCTTACTGCGTGCCCTATGTATTGTACTCATTTGACGAAATCGCAGTATCCGGTTTGATGCGGGATCTGGCATTGTGGTTTCTTCTTTTCCCGGTTATAACAGCGTTTGACTACATCAATAAATATACCATGCTTATGTTGGCTCTGTCAACATTTGTGTTGTTAACAGACTGCGCAAGGATTGAGGAAGTTTTGGCGATCGATAAAAATGCATCCCAGAGGAGTGATCGTGGCCGTCGCCCCTCGACCATCATTTGCGCCTGAGGCCTATTAGTACATCCGGTCTGCGGGCAACAAATTACTCGCTGGAATACTTATAATATGGCACAGATATCGCCACATGCAAGTGCTTGGTGATGTCACGTAGTACTTTTAGGCAGTATTTTTTTTAAACTTTGCACTCTGTTTTTGTAGCGCCAAAAAAGTATAATCAGGGCAGGAATCTTTATGAAAAAGAAAATTAATTGAATATTTCTGTGCAAGCGTTGACAGTTTGGGGTTTAAATAAAAATATTTACAGTTGGGTAATTATTTTGGAAATAATTACCCAACTAAGGCCTAATATTCAACAAATATACACATATTTGTTAGAGAGGGTAGTGAATAATACTTCGTTGCATTCGCGTAGTCGGACCTTCTCTTTAAGAACTGGCTTAAAGTAGCCGGAACACCTTGTATAAGTAAGGCTTTGCCACATTGAAATGGTAAAAAGACAAAAGAAATATACACACCCACTAGTTTACACAGTGTCTGAGGTGTCCTGTGCAATTCACATTGAGATTTGGCCATTACTGCATACGGAGGCCTACTTAAGTGAGATGTGACCGAAAATACAGTGTTCCGGCATTGTACACAAAGAGGCGTCCCAATCTAGTCTTGCTGGTTCAGCTGGACTTTGAACGGCAAGACAGCGCAGGAAAGTGTGTGTCTCCCTGTTTTCGTTTCCTACACTGTTTCATTGTTAAATTCGTCAACACAATGAATACGTTTTATACTTTATTCCCTCTACATATGTTCTTGAGAAGTGGGATTATCCCAGGAAAAACTCTGTACAGTCGACACTTGAGACATCAGGAAGCGGCAACCGTGGTAACAAAAGTTTTTCTGACGTTGTTTTATCATAAGTAAAAAACAATATATACCTTGTTTGAACAATCAAAATTCACTCCGTGGGTGTTCAGTATTTGAAGTATTACAGGATCTGAGCATGCCTTGACAGCTGTAAAAGAGAGAATAATAATAATAATAATAATAATAATAATTTTTCATCATCACACTGATGACAGAAGCTGTAGGTAAAAGCTGCTCTGCGTAGAGGCAGCTTGACAAAGGCCTACAGCTACCTTCGTACAAAACAGCCAGCAGCGAAAGTCACAATAACATGCAACATACAGCAAATCCGTTAAAATAAATATAGAGGATCTCTTAGTCTCATAAACAGACAAAGCACAAGAACAAGTTTAAAGATGAACAGAGAGCCAATGCAATTTAAAAACCTAGCACATGCAATTTTCGCAATTCGATCGGTGTACATTTCAGAAAATCTATGCCAACATTCAAACATTTATTAAGTAGTGTAGGAATTATGTAGGATAATTTATCTTTGGAATAATTTATTTTCGGGGTTATCACTTTCCACATTTCTTTATATCGTCTATTAAGCAATGTTAATGTTTTGTTGTAAGAGTGTGCATTCAGCTCTAACATGAACAAGTCCTGAAAACTACTTACCGCTTATGGTTAGCAATATTACTTATTCTTGGGGACACTAAGGTCCTAAAAACGTTTCTCTTCGGATCCACCAGGAAAGCTAAAGCCGAAAATAATGTACCCTTGTCATTCATCCCTAACGTGTAGACGAGTGGGATTATACAAGTATGTATCTTGTCCCGCGAATACGGGTATGTGCTCGCGTTATTCTGAATCGGAATTGCGCATCTGCACGTTGGCACTATTGTTGAGAATCGCGTGTGAAAGCCGACGTAGACTGAGCATAAATATGTATGGTAACGCTGCTCTCTTCAACGCTTCTTGGATATTTATGTGTGTAGATGCTGTAGATTTGTGTGTGTAGATACATTAAATCTGAGATTAGTCTATCACTGGTGACGATGACAACAGAAGGCGGCAATGCGTCGGCGCAGGCTGCGAATTCACGGACGTGAAAAAGTCTAGCGATAGCTCATAGTCACGATAGAGTACCTACTGAATGTCTTTTCTCTCCTTACCTATTCTTCCTGTTTCCCTTCCCCAAGTGTAGGGTAGCCAACCGGGCACGTCCTTGGCTAACCTCCCTACTTTTCCCTCTTCTTTTCTCTCTCTCTACTGAATTTATTTTTCTGCGTATACTTGTATGCACACAATTCGAAAAAATATGCACGTCATGGAAATGTTGCCGCCATTAGTTTCTCCAAGTTCATTTAATTTTAATCTCTTGGTTATTTCTTGGGTTTTGAACTCATTTAATGCGACAGCGGCCACTTCAGCGACTACTCAAAACTCCTGCAAAACTCCTGCAGTCTTTTTAGATCTCGGCCAAATGTATATGGCGACGACAACACTGCGTCAGTAACCACGGTGGGGGTATGACAACGACTCCGGCAGGACAATGGTGGTGTGGCGAAGCCGGCGACATGACCACAACTACAGAGCAGCGGCAAAATGGTGGCCGCGACGGCGATGGCGGCATTCCGACGGCGATGCAACAAAGAAGAATGCTACATTATGACGAAGATACCATGACAGTGACGGCACGACGACGACAACAACTTCATTGACTCTGATATACTTCATTGACTGTGATATCAAAGAAAGCGAAGAGTAGACTTTTGGAGAGGAACGCTCTGAAATACTGCTGCGTCGCACACCAGCTTATGGTGCTTGAGCGCATTGCATGCTGTTGATCCGAAATACATACGCTGACGCCTTGAGTCTCTTGGTTTCCGTGGCGTTCGCTATCAAGTCCGCACAAATGTCCAGGGGCACAAGAGACAGGCCAGCGTAGTGTTTAGCGCATCTGATTAGTAATTGAACATCGCCGCAATGGTGTGTTTTTGTTTTTTTCTTGCCGGCCATATACATACGTCTATTTATATAAAAGCGTGGAGGCACCCCTCATGCAGAAATTGCAGCACTGACTTAGCGAACATAACGTGCATGAGCTCCAGCATCCCTTTAGATGCTGGAGCAGCATTTTGGAGAGCTCCGGGGTTTTCAGGTACTGGCTCCAGGCCCAGGTGATGGAGGGTATAAGGGCTCTCCAGCACGTATCTCTGGAGGGAGGCTTTTTCCAACCGATAATGATTATGGGGAGCGGAGCAGACACACCGATGAATTAAGGCGCGCGTGGCCCAAGGGAGAAGCGATTCTTGGTGGAGGAATGATAGAGCGAAATGCTGAAGAAAATGTATCAGGTGGAATGTGTGGTGTGGAAATAAGTGGACGTTCCCTGCGCCCAGTGCATATTGGCAGTGTATGAATAAGACCATTGAAGATAGTGTATGCATTCTAAAATTCATAGCTTCTTGGAAACTTTCTTTTGAAACTGCACAGTGAAGAGCCAGTCAGTGTAGATATTCACCACGCTGATGGTCTGCAATGTATTGGCAGGTTCGACTGCGTCCTTCAGGGCCTGCAGCTCAAGCATCAAGAATAATGAATCGTCAATGAAACGTAAAATTGGGCACAAAAAAGTTGCTGACCGTGCCATACATTGGTGGCAAGGAAGATGACGTCCCCCACCTCGTTCCTAAAATGGCAACCGCCCCCATTATAATGTGATTATATGCAGGCATGATACGAAGCCCGAATGAAACATTTTTGCTATTAACATGCGGTAACCATGAAACCGCGTGTGAGAGCGCTTCAGTCCAGATTCGCAAGTGCGTAATAAGGGGTACTATAAAGTAAAGCTATCCCAAACATTTCTATTCCAATTCTGCAATCACCCTCCACGATAAGTCAAACAAATTTTGAGCCAATACCCACTGCCTCTGTCTGTCACACGACTTCACGGAAAACGCGAAACCACCCCATTCCATATAATATTTGTACATTGATTATGCATGATAATACTGAACGAAAGAAAAATAATAATTTCCGATTCAACGCCTTTTTCACCATTAGCGAAAAAGGCGTCCTTTAACCAATTGGTCAAGCTTTTTCGGGCTGCACCCACTTTCCCTGTCGGTCACGCGACGCCACAAAATCGCGAAAACGCACTGCGTCAAAGTGACGTGTGCAGGTTGAAGACGCATTAATATGCCAAACGAAACTGAATTTTTTTTTCTGTGTACCCGGAGACTGCCCTGTTCCGAAAGGAATACAAGCTGGCAGCCGGCCAATTGCTGTGGCACTGGCTACTCGTAGCTATCGGGAGCAAGAATTTATTTGCGTATAGTAAGAGATCTTGCCTGGCACTACAACGTTATTGAGTCCTTTCGACACGTATACGACATTGTTCTGCCAACTATACTTTGCTGAGGATCCATTTTAGCGGCCTTTTTAACTTTCCGTTGCACGCCGCCGCGGTTTCCGACCATTCACCACAAGTTAAATAAGGGGAAGCGGAACAATCGCAGCCGCCGGCACCACACTCCTCGTCCTGTTTTCTACTTTTACTGTGCTGGCTCGGCCCTATCGAAACTGTCTCCACTTGAGTGTGCTCTTGGCCTCTTCTCAGCCAATTAGATCAGGAAAACTGCTCAATGTAGGCAATGCTATTCGCTTTGAAAAGTATGTGACATCCTATAAACGAGAAGCGCGTTTGATTGAGCTTTTCAAACAACGCTGCCGGTTACCGCCCGAAGCTTGCGTCGGTAGTTACGTAAACTTGACGTCAGGAGATTGGAATAAGAACAGATTAGGCGGAGTTTTACGTAACAGGGCCCAAGGTGACTTAATAACCTTTTGTGGAACTTTTTCAGAATATAGAGAACCGAGCCTCATTAAAGGCAACTTGGCGTAAACAAGCACATTAGGCGCTTTGTATGCCCTCTATATAATTTAGGTCAATAAATTATTATATAAAAATTCGTTTGAAATATCGTAACCTAATATCTAACTAAGCAAGTTGCTGATATGATAAATTGACTGCTATTGATGTGTGTGCCTTCCGCCTGCTTGAGACACACGTTACTTTTTGCTCTGTCTGTAAAAATGTACGTGAAATCTCAACATGGCTGAAAATTCGTAAAACTTTCGGTGAAGTAGCGTAGGTCTCAGTACCGGTAACCGGTGGTTAGAATTGTTTCAACGTGCAGCGAAAATTCTGGGGTCTTACGTACTAAAACCACGATCTGATTATGATGCACACCGGCTGCATTTCTAGAATGAGGGGTTCAAGTGCTTAACATCATTGAGCTCTGCCACTCGGTAAGCACGCACACGCACAAATCCCTCCCACCACACGCAAACGCACATGCAGAGAAAGAGAAGAGATCGACAGAAAGACACACACACACACACACACACACACACACACACACACACACACACACACACACACACACACACACACACACACACACACACACGCACACACGCACGCAGAGACGAGAAAACAAAGAGATATAAGCTGATGCGTGAGGTGGTCTAGAAGAAAAGCAGCAACTGCTTCAAATCAGAGCCAAGACAAAAAATCACAAATGCGCTACAATATCCTTGAAGACTTACCATAGAAAGGCGTCACACGGGGCATTTCCTCACGCCATAGCTTTATCTTTGCTTCCAAATCACGTATATCACAAACAAAAAAGGCATCGTCTGCGTGCTGTCAAGAAAACATTGGTTACATAGCGTATGTCAAAATGTACCTAAATGCAAATAATTTAATATATTTACAGAATTGGCGTACCAATACTATGCAGTCCCATGTAACGGTAGTTTATTCTTTGCCAACTTCTTTCGAGCGCCGAACGCCGACAAAGAGGACATTCAGCAAACCATTCAGAAATTTTGAACTATGCCTGCAGGCCTATATGAAGTACAAAGTCTTTTTATGTGAAGATTTTACGTTTTGAAAGGAATTTTTTTTCTTGCAATGATATATTAAAAAAAAATTCGAGGACCTGCCGCACTATACACGAAGCTGCTGTCCATGTCATTCCTAACTATCTTGCGAAACATAGTGCGCCGTACATTTCCTTCTCTACGGTAGTGATAGGTATTCTCAGGGCACATCGCCCAATCAGTACTGTACAGCCTCATGTAACCTGGGTATTGCGTTGTTAATGAACTCACGTAGGCATCCACAGAGGATCCTGCCCCCTGTAGAAGGGGGCAGGACACCTGTAAGACCCTCATCAAGCTGTTTCAGCTTTCTGTCCCGTCTTCCCTTTTCACATCGCAAAGGAAATAAAAGTGATTTATTGTTTGACTGATTTCCTTAGCAAATATGAGAATTTAGGATATTTAGTGGCCAGCTAACTCAGTCTGATTTAAGAATACTATGAAATAAACGAAAACAAGAACAGAAAAACTTCCAGATCTACTATGCTACTGTAGCGCCTGGCATCAAACGACGATGTTGTCCGAACAAAACACGCGTCAATTACAAGTGGCGGTGCAACACGTGCAAGCGTCTGTCAACAGAACGCACGTGCACGCCAGACAAGACTAAGTGCACAATGATAAGAGGCGCGGCGAATGCTATCCCCGAATCTCACACAGTGTATCTCGCCGAGGAACGCGTCCCGCAACCGTTGTTGGTCACGGTTGCACTTAGGGCCCACTAGGAGGAAACACAACCAGAAACCTTGAGAAAATATGAAAGTTGCTTGAAAAACAGCCGTTCACAGGGTGAAGATGGTACGATAACCCAAACATCGCGAGCCTACAGGCTCGGCGTCGAGCGTAGTTGAATTGAGTCCACTATGGAAGCAGTGTCATAGCCTACCTCTGATGTTCCTCCCCTCCCCCCCCCCCTTTTTTTTAGATACGTTACATAGAGTATCCGTAATCATGCCTTATGGCATTTATTTTCTGCGAATGTCGGTTGCGTTTTCGGTGATTTTATTATATGACGGTGCATAAGCTTGCTTTCAATATTTAATTGTAAGGTTTACGTGCTCTTCGTTTGTGGCAAGTATTCTGTGTTGGCAATAATTAAGCTGTTTTGACGTTGCAACAAAGATTGAAATGAAGAAAAAGACTAAAATTCCGTTATTAAAGGAGGTTGCAATATTGACCACACTTTTCTTGTACACAGGGGGATAATTAAGGGTGATGAGTTCTTCCGAGTCGATACGTATTCATGCAGAATTATTTGAGCTGTCATGGGTTTCAAAATTTAATTATGGTCTAACAGCACCTTTTTGTATTCTTTAAAAGTTTCCGTGTGATTTCGCAGTTCCCAAAGGTTATTAGATTGCTCGCAATTACCTAACAGTATCCTTTGCAACTAAGAGCAACTTTTTTAGCAGAACACCTGTTCTCTGGTATGGTACAGATTTTTTCTGCAGTTATCACTCTGTTCTCGCTAACCACGCGCAGTTTAAAGACATTTTTATACTATTTTACCTTCCTTGGAGCCAGGGTAGAATTTTTATTCATGCCGCAGTGAGATAGAATTGATACGTTTAGTGGCACCTTCATGCCATCTCGAGATTCGTGGTTTACCGAGGAAATACTTTTAAAATACGCCAATGCCACGTAGCCGGACGGAACCAAGGTAATGTTGTTTGCCGTCGCATAGATATACTCAGATTATTTTTTATTGCACCTAATTATGTAATTAGTCTTATATAATTAATAAACTTCTCAAGCATTATAGTTAGATGAAAAGTATCAATGAGAAAATTGTAGAGCGACATGAAAAACCTTCGATACAGCTTTCTGTAGCTCAGTACGTGCTACATAAAATTGTTTTTCCCTGCGTGAAAGCAGCCCGCGATTACACGCGAAGTGCCTCGAGCGTCCAGTCGCGTGCCAATTTTGGGTGCATCTGCGGGATTCTTTCACGCTCGGCAAAACACTTTTTTGTAGCACGTACTTAGCAACAGAAAGCTGTATCGGGAGTTTTTGATGTTGCCCTACAATTTTCTCATTGACACTTCTAATCTAATTATATTATTTGAAAAGTTGAGTATTTAATGGAGACTAATTATTTCATTAGGCGGAATGCGAAACACACCCTGAGTATCCCCAAGCGACGCCAAACAAGACTACTTTGGTTCTGTCCAGCTACGTGCCATTTGGATATTTTTAATCTCGGTGCATGATAGTTGGAACACCCTGTGTATGCGAACGTTACATATGTTCCGAATGCCAGTAGCCGCAAATGCGGTTACCTAACCCTTGTAGGCTGATCGACACATGGTGCTACTATGGTATGCGCACACATGTTCAGTGTAATAACCAATAAATTCGTACCTAAAACGTAAACACATAATTTCGGCTCATAGGTACCTCCAAAGCAAAGCCATCTCGTAATGCAAGACTGCAGTATACTAAGCAAATTTCTTTATTTGCTTGATTTTCTTTGATTTGGCCACTAATTATGTACCAATTGGCGCGTTCTAATTCTTCATTAGTACACCATATTGAGTATGGGCCACTGTGACACAGAAAGCATAGAATCCCTGAATGTTCCTTGAAATATAGGTGTCGTACTTCTCTGTGCCATAAATCGTTCATCAGCATTCTTCTCGCAACTAGCATCACACATCACGTTCACACTCACGACATCGCTCTGTAGACGCCACACACTGTGCATCCGTATAATTTGGTGTTCGCACTTCCGCATAGCTTGTGAGTGCTGCAGTACATAAATTTAAAGATTGCACGATAATAATGTTGACACCTTTGTGGTGGATAAACATAAACGTTCCGTAAGATAAGACGTGGCAAAGGATGAAAGTAAGCACAGTTGTAGGCATCGCTGCTAGTTTCACTAAAACTTCGCTACACATAGATTCAAATATGTAGGTCGGCTGTGTGTATTTTTTTCGGTATTAAGCGTTGGAGCTCTGTGCCCACGTAAGTTCGCGAAAAGAAATGCCCAAATCTATTTGTGTTTGGACATCAAGCGCACTCACTGCTTAGTCACATCACCTACATCACTTAATTTATGAATAGTCACATCGCCGCGTGACGCTGAGCCATTCCTTGCTGCTTCTCGAAGCATTGCTATTCTGTTTATTTATTGTAATCACATTGCTGGAGAGCACGACTTACAGCAGAGCACGACCGTACAGTAGGTTACATATTACATTGCATAGACAAGGTATGAGAAATGTAGCGGCAATGCTCCTCACGAATTCAAAACGTACTAAACAACTGTTGCGAGTACAACGAAAATAACTGACATTGCCATACGTTATGCTAGAAATGCATAAAAATGGATGAGCTACATGGAGGATAATCAATTTTACAGTGCGTTGGCTGTCACGTTTCAAGCCAGAATGCTCCACAGAAAGCAAACTCATGATTTTTGAAAGATAAGAATCAGCACTCAGGAGCTCATGTTTACCGCATGCAAGTTCTTGAACAAACTTTAACATTACCTGCGATTGAATGACTTTTCGGGCGACATCCGTGACTTTTTCATCAACGTGAACCAAATCCTCGCTGTCCTTGGTTTCTCCCATTGCAAAACTCGCGCTGCTCTAACTGCGAAACGAAAACGCCAGTGCTCCTTCTTTTTAACGGAAGGCCGAAAGAACGTCCTTAAAGGCAAGGACAAAGTACGCAGTCTCCTGGCGACCACAAGAACACGAATGCAAGAGAGAGATAAGAAAACCACCGACACGCAAAGAACGAGAACAACACAAAGCGGCACAAACACGTAGCTTCGCCTCGCAGTAGCGAAAAGAATATGAAGCTGTGACGAGTTTTCGTAAAGACTTCTTCCAGTGTCGAGAAAAGAAAAATTGTGAAGAACCGGCGGCCGTCGTCAGAGGTGACGCGCTGCTGCTGACCAAAGTAAGAGATAAACTTTGAACGTCTCGACAAGTGCGTGCTTACCGCAGCTCTTTGACGTATCCAACAGCGGCTCTTACCCCTCTCGCTTCGAGTGAAAGTAACGTCACACTACTGTTCCGCACACAGGCACTCAATGAAGAACCACCGTAAAAGTGATGAAGCATCTGTGACTCTTAAGATTTGGCTAGAGTGTAACAAGGAGGTCGTCGGCTAAGAGTTTACCGCAAATACAGCTCAAAGAAAGAAGAAAAAACAAGCAGCAAACTTCTCGCGTCCAGACCGTCTTTCGTTTTCATTTTTTTTTCTCTTTTCTAGTCGTGCTTAAACCAGGCAACCAGCGCCTAGTCATTACTGGCATGCATGTTCGACGAAGAATCCTGGATATAGTTCCGTACCATAAGCCTGTGGTTACGACTGATGAAAAGAAGAGCGAAAGAAACTCTAGACGAGGAATTCAAACTAAGGCTGCAAGAATGAGTTGCTACGGGGTAGACTTTTGGCGCAGTTACAATGCACACCCCCTTTTTTCTTCTTCAGGAAAAGGCATACGAGGCGATGAACAACTGGCGAAAGAACACTGCTCACTAAATCGAGAAAATTTCGCCTCAGAATTTAGTAGTAAGATTAGAAATTGTTTTATTTTGTGCGGAACTCAAACAGGAGCTAACTGGTGATGGCATGAGAGACCATGAATATTGGATAAGCAAGAGACCAGTAGAAATCACTGGCGAGTTACTAGATAATGGTCACTCAATGTTCTTTTTCTTTTGAATTCAATTATATAAATTTATTAAACACATTGGCGACTCTAGATAGCCCTGCTTACATTTTGTCGCAGGACAAGCAAAAAATGAAAGCGGAACGTAAGTGCTGAGATAGAATGAAGACCGTGTAAAAGCATGAACGCCTCCACGGTTCATCACACGAGTAAAAAGAAAACAGAATACAGTAGAGGAGCACACAAACATGCAGAATTCCCTAAACAAGTACAAGTGAAAAAATCGGAGAACACGTACGAAATTTACAGTTTTGCATTGGAGTGAACCAACGCAACTGCACATATTGCATAACATCACAGATAACTTCAATTAGCAAGCTTAAACTTGCATGAATAATATGCGCTCTGTTTAATTCATACATTTAGACATTTATGATGCGGGCGCTTCACTGATATACACTGTCATTGATCTGTAACGTCCCTACAACAGCAGAAACACCTGAAACGACTCACTGGAGCCTTATTCATTAATGTTAATGGCGCCTATGACAATGTAGCTTATCATAAAATTCTGGATGCCTAAGATACTTTTAAGATCGGTGGACACATCTTTCGCTAGATACGCACCTATTTGTGTGAAATATCTTTCTTTGTTTTAACTGAAGACAGATGAACGCCGTCTAGTAACACCTCTCGTAGTTTACCGCAAGCCGGAGTACTTAGCCCTACACTGTTCAACCTGTCTCTGGGATTCGTTGCCGCAAAAACTCCATATATGAAGACGGCATTTTCATATGGGCACCACAAGTGACCCTCGTGCAAGTCCTCGCATGACTTCATAACGTTTCAATGGTAGTGTCAACAAATCTAGGATGGCAAGGGCTGAAACCGTCACCTGAAACGTGCGCACTCGTTGCTGTTACTCGCAAAGCAATGGCCCCGTGCGCTTTGTGTATCAATAATAAAATTGTATGAAACAGAAGAACGCGCCCTTTTCTTAGTGTTATCGTCGATAGAGACTTGCCTTTTTGGCAAAATAATTGCAATACATCAGGACTATTCGCCAACACAATTCACGCCTGCTACACGATTATCAGTACCATTGTGGTGTCTGAATAGGCCTTAAGTGTAATTGACGATTCCTGGCATCGGAAAGAAAGCTAAGCTAGGGCGGTGTTGAAAGCTTTAAGGCAAGCAACTTTGCAACACCTTTACAACGTGCACAAAACTCAGCAACATGTATACACAGATGGTTCGGTGAAACGGAACAGCGCTGCGGTTGCATTCATCATCCTGGTGAAACGTGAACAAATCAGGTTGAAAGCATTATGTATTAGTAAAACTTCTTCTTGGGCAGGTTGGTCCTCTTCTTTGTCCGTGGTTCTTTGCGCTACAATAGCTTCAATACATTATGCATGACCACATCGACGGGTGAGAGCATGCTGTCGTTGCTGCCATTCAATTCCATGCAGCCATTCCATGCAGTCCATTGAATTCACGAGTCAGGACCACAGCAACAATCGACAGTTTTCTGCAACTGCAAGGCAGCGCCCCAAAGCATACAAAATGCAATGGCCCATGGACCCAACGAAGAAGTGTTCTTGAAAATTCGACAGACCTATCACGGGACAGTCGTGACAAGGGATATGAGAGTTCTTTCATTGGTTTCCAAATGTCAGCGGGAATGACTGCTGTGATGAAGCCGCCTGGTCTGCGCCTGTGAGGGGCGGATGTGTTTTGATTCTGCTTTCGCGAACTGACGTGGCGGCTGCGCTGAACTCGAGGTCTGTTGAATGTACATTGCCCCAATAGGACTCGAACGTTTTCACCACTTGTCGTTTACGGTCGTTGTCTCCCGATATACAGCTGCATCTACCGCCTGGATTGCCACTACGCGAACAGACCATGCTGTATTGTTTGTGGCTTGGCGTCACATTTACTTACTCCTATGCCTTCCTCATTGGAATGGCCAACAGCACCACGAGTGACACATGCAGCTATGACAAGATTCTCACGCAAATGAGCTGTGTCACCCGCGCTATAATGCTCAGAGGCAAGTGATGCGCGCAGTACTGGACCAAACGGAAGATCGTTCATTACCAGAACAAAACGTTCTAAGCTGCTGCTCTCAAAGAAACTCCTCACACAAGGATTCATTCATTCTCTTCGGCTTCCTGAGGCCTACGGGCCTTCAGATAGACTGATTTAAAAACACCGTCACTTACAACTCTACAACTCAATGCATATTTTAAATATGCATTCTTTCCAAGTAGTATTCACGAGTGGAACGGTTTGCCCGAACATCTTGTCGTCGCCTCACCTACAACATTTTTTTTAATAATTTGCAGCGTCTCATGTTCGACATTTGAATTTTGTTCCTTATACCATGACTGTCCTATCTATATGAATATTTCGTGTTTTGTAATTTTCACATATTGTATACCTATTGATATTTATACTATCATTTTTGTCAATGAAAAAATGTGCTTATTTTTATGGTGACATTGCTGACTTATGAAGCTGATCCGGTTCCGCTATTTCTTTGCTACCGTTATGTACTGCACACATGTTTTGCGCACCTGTGCGATGTCCTGCACTGAGCGCATGTCTTCATTATCTACTTGAATCATACCATGTTAACTCTTGAATAGCTATAATAGGATTCCATTTCTGTACACCCTCTCCCCTACAATAATGCTTGATAAGAGGGATGTAGGCATTCGAATAAATAAATAAATAAATAAAGCGTGCGCGTTTACTTTAGTGGAGCTCGTCTCTCTTTCCCTTCCTCTTTCTTTCCACTGACTTGCTCTTTTTATCCACCTTTTTGATGAGGAGAGTACAACTGGAGCACATATCCTCAGACACACAACGGACGCTCTCACATTCCGGAGCCCGTCTACAAACATCACGCACCATAGTCAGCAGATCCGCTGGAGAGTTCCTTCCCACTGTGGCAAACTTAGGCCCAAGAGCGAGAGGCCATGTCACAAACTCCGGTAGGGTCATACCTACATCTGTGCGAACTTGTGTCGCTGCCTTAGGGGTAGAGGCCCTGCAGTGGTTGGCAAGACGAAACAATTCCTGCTGCCACCTATGCTCCACACTGCTGTCAGCAGGCACAGTCAGCTCTCGTCGTTTGTCGGCCTTGAATCGACGGCTCCCGGGGCCATGATCCACTTTAACGCTGTGAGATTGGCGATAAATCTTTGCCTGCCTCAACCATACGGAGCGCAGTATTTTACATACCCTTTTTCCATGCCCTACGGACAAAATGAATCCACGAAAGGCCACAAGGACCTCAGGAGGCAGCTGTTACTTTCGGCTTCGAACGCAGTAAGTCAGGATGCCGGCCTGGCAAAGGGTGAAAGCTGTCAAGGTAACAAAAATGGACGGATGCAGACAAACAGAGTTAGCCATGTCCGACTGAAGCAGGGTTTGAGTACAGGCTAGTTGGCCTTCCATTGCAAACTTGACTTACAGCGCATACATAGACAAGAGGACCGAAAGAACGACGAAGACAAGCGCAGACTTGCAAGTAAAAATTTTAGTTCCAATAACTAGCATACATGACCAAGATACAAAGACAAAAGCGCCCCTTCCAGAATACGAAGCCAACATGAGCAAGCACTCAAGATTCAAACGAATCACAACCGCCCTCTTAAGACGATCGAGAGCTCATGTGCGATCTCAAGAAAGCATGTTCTTTAGCTCTTCATGCAAGTGACGACTTACTGACCGAGTTAGCCTCGGCGATTGCTGCTGCTTCAATGAGAAGTCCAGTGTTTTTATTAGGATGCCTAGCTAAGATACTGGTCGTTTTAAAGAAAAGAACACAACCGCATTGTGCGAAATGGACTCCAAGGAACCTGTCCTCGCTATTTTTGCTCGTTATTGCTATGTTCTTGGGGTACAACATTTAGAAATATACCTGTCCGTCCTACATAAGACAGACCGCATTGCAGGGGTACCCATGTACTTAGATTTAGGTGCACGCGAAAGAACCCCAGGTGGTCCAAATTTCCGGAGTTCCCCACTACGGCGTGTCTCATAATCAGAAAGTGGCTTTGGAACGTAAAACCCCATAATTTAAATATAACTTCGTGTCCTTTCTCTGTCAGGTTGTGAATGAGATATGTAATCTCGAACACAAACCGCTCCAACGGGCCGCGCCGTACATCTGACAAAAAAGACCGCCAAGATAATCTAAGAATGAAGGGCAAGCAAAATGCAACTATAGTGAAACAGAGAACACTTTGGGAGTACAATAAATATGAGGTCGCCCGAATAATCTGGAAAGGAAAACAATAGTGCGAGCGCTAGCGTTTGAAAGTGCCATTCTGTGCTTAAAATCAGAGATCTTGTCAGCTGGAGTGGGGAGTTAACCAAACGTAAGTGGGCTCATTGGTATTGAGGGCTCACGGTGAAACCACCGATGAGGCCGTGGAGCGTGAGATGGGTTGAGTCTCTTTTGAAGTCAGAGAAGCGCAGAACAAAATGAGTTTTGAAAAATACTCAGGAATATGTATGAATAGAAATGGGCGGCTAAAGTGCACACATATCTGTACCTCAACAGCATGGACACGCAATGGAGGAAGAGGTAAAGAAAGTTGGCGACCAAATACAGGTAAATTTAAAGCGTAAATAGAGAACCAGGAGCCATAAATAAAACGAGAGAAACAGAGACGATAAGCTAGATGTAAAAGAGGGAATCAGGAAGGTCCATGGATATTTACAGATACGACAAGAAAGAAACCAAAGCAAGAATCTGTTCGAGAACGCAAAAGGCCGTGCCTTGCTATTAGGGGCCCAAGCTGAGCTAGAAAAAAAGAAAAAAAAAACTAACGGAGCAAATATTAGCTACCACATGAGGTATGTGTCTGCTGTAGTAAAAGTCCGGAGATGACTCGGCACATCGTAATGGAATGCCAAGACATTCACCGAGCGAGAACCGTAGCGGACGTCCACCTTCCAGTAACTCTGGGATTCAAAGGGGATACAAGCATTAACTCGTGTGCAGTCGAGATAAGCAAGAGGTGTTTAGAGTATTGGGGGGAAAATGCAGGAACGAGCTTGATAGAACCAGAGACGTTACACGCATAGGTAACTGCACAGTATAGAGATAGAGGTTTTAAGGAAGACAAGGGAAAAAGGTCAAGAAGAGATGCCAAAATGCTATAGTCTGCAATTGATGAGTAATACTTGGTTGGCTATTTGTCGCCGCCTCGTTTCGAAGGGGATACTACCAGAAGTCACCAATCACCATCGCATCAAGTCACCGGACTCCTCGGTCCGCCCTCACATGCTTGACCTCACGCCTGCAGCAGATCACGGAACCTCTGACGAACGGTAGTCAGGCCGAGCCCGCAAGGCGGACCGGACAGCCCACGCGCCTCGTACTCGGCACAGCAAGGCTGCACTGACGGTGACGGCGAAAACGCGCCTCGAGTGTCCATATAATTGCTACCGCAATTTTTCTTGGCCCGGATTCGAAGTCGGGACCAGACCAACCCCTTTTTAGTGAGGTCGCTCCGCTATCTAATCTAAGAAGTAGGCTGGCGAATTGCTGCAACGGGCCGAAATAATGGAAAACTCCAGCTGTAAGAACACTAAATAAGCCATACAGTTTCGTGGAAATTAGTTCGGCACGGGAAGTTTTGTGAAAGATAAAAAACAGGATTTTTCTCTTGCATATGAAGACTATGCATGTTTTCATTGCAAACGTGTTCTTTACAGTGCTTGATGTTTCGGGAAACACATCTACTGCAGGCATCCGAACACAGGTGCACGTATGCTACTTTTTTCTTGACTCGATGAGATTTGCAAAAAACGTTCGCTTCCCGACATCGTTCGGTATACAGGCACTGTCCCCCTCATATGCTTTATTTGTGTGACGCTGAATCCAAGAAAAGTCGGAAATAGTAAAGGGAAGATTAGCATGTTAATTTCGGATCGTGGCATTTATATCCTCTTTTCTTTCTTGCTCACGGCCAACATAGTATACATGTTGTTATGAGAAATATTTATGCCAAAAAATTCTGGCACCCACAGGGTAGAAGACAGAAAAGAGTGACAAATTTTACAGTTTTTGTTTGGCTTGAGCTGGTTTTTGCATCAGAAAACTTACTTGTAATAAATATGGTTTTGTTGATTCAATCAACACGCAGGGTGTTTCAACGAAGAATTGAAGTAATACTTAAGAATAGCCGTTTTGATATAAAAGGACGGTTGCTTCGGGCACATGCCGTCAGTGGTGGCGACCACGCATGATGGGTGAAGCGGGATAATTATTCGCTAATTAACAAAAACCTATTATATATATTTTAAACGTTTAGTTTCAGCGGGCTCACTGTAATTGGTAAGTTGAATCGAGCTATATCCCTACAAGCCATATCAACTTTTGGATCTGGAAAAAAATTTTCTAACTTTATAGTGGGCAAATAGTGTTCATACTAGTTGGAATATTGATTAATTTGTTTCTATAAAAAGTCGCAGTTTTGCCCGAAAGGCGAAGCATCGATTGCGATATAAGGTTATTAGGCAGCTATACGAATTAAGGATAGTAGCTTTATCGGCCGTGTAAACTTGGAAATATTCGCTTGCTAAGTGAATTAACAAGCATGGTGTCAGCGCGCACAAGCAAACTTGAACACATCATACACGATGAGTATCGACACTCACTGTCAAAACGCTGGTGTGAGCAAGCGCTGCAGCAGCAGCGAGCGAAGTGACCTTCGTGCGCTCTATCGCTTGAACGCAAGAGCGGCGAGAACACAGCGCGCACAAATGTACGAGCCTTCTGCAAACCCTGTTCAAGATACGGCGCGCGCGACCTAGAATGGCCTTGTAAAGTACGGGCTTGTTAGCAGAGTCGAAGCCACCCCTCCCCAGCCTCCCGCGCTGCCTCCCTGCTTTACTCCATATATGGCGCGAGATTGAGCCGCGATCGTCAGTTCCGCTTGCGCCCGGTGGCGAAATGCGCAGTTGCTGTCGCAGCACCAACGCCGCACCAGCTCCTACCCTCCCATCCCCCCACGGCCTTTCGCGCGACGAAAGAAGGCGCGTTTGCTCTCAGCTTTCTTCCTTCGCGCGCGCCATATTGAGCCGCGATCGTCGGCTTCCCTCGCGTGCTTTCACTTGCACAAACAGCATACCAGCCGCGGTGCGCTCTATCGCTTGAACTGTATCACCCTTCGACTTTATAGGAAACATGATGGTGACGCCGAAGGCGATGGGGACGGCAAACATGCGCCTGGTGTGTCCATATAATTGCTATAGGAAAAAATTCCATTGCCCACATAACTGTCGAACGACGAATTTCGGCTATCAGAGCGCGCGAAGCCAAAACTGGGAGGCTGCAGGGAGCGCAAAGCCGCTCCCCTCGAGGCGGCGTTGCATTTACGTCACCCAGTAAGGGCCAGCCAGCGCCGTGGGGCTCCGGGCGCACCCCCTTCCCTTTACTAAGAGAGTCTTATTTGGCATGTTACTCATCTTGTCGGAGCTCGCAATGATCATATTATCAAAGTCGATGCAAACCATCATCGACACCTAGCATGTGCGCCTGTGCAGATCGATGCAGTTCCTCCTAGAACGACCGCGTGCCAATCTATTTCGGTCGCTTCTAACTGCGACAGAAGTTCTGCCTATGGAGACGTCGACACACAGGTCTTATTTGCTGAAAAAATCAAGTAACATAAGTAATAGCGGTTAAGACGGAGGAACCGAAAAAGAAAATGCGTGGTGCACGTGGTACAACGCGCCGTCGTTCCTGCTTCAGCACTAAAGGCCATTCTTGCTATCAAAACTTACGCGTGCAATGCGAAGATGTGACCATCTGTATTGCATCTAGGTTCTCGTCACCTGCAAAACCCGGCGCACCCCCTTCCCTTTACTAAGAGAGTCTTATTTGGCATGTTACTCATCTTGTCGGAGCTCGCAATGATCATATTATCAAAGTCGATGCAAACCATCATCGACACCTAGCATGTGTGCCTGTGCAGATCGATGCAGTTCCTCCTAGAACGACCGCGTGCCAATCTATTTCGGTCGCTTCTAACTGCGACAGAAGTTCTGCCTATGGAGACGTCGACACACAGGTCTTATTTGCTGAAAAAATCAAGTAACATAAGTAATAGCGGTTAAGACGGAGGAACCGAAAAAGAAAATGCGTGGTGCACGTGGTACAACGCGCCGTCGTTCCTGCTTCAGCACTAAAGGCCATTCTTGCTATCAAAACTTACGCGTGCAATGCGAAGATGTGACCATCTGTATTGCATCTAGGTTCTCGTCACCTGCAAAACCCGGCGCAGGGACTGATGACGTGCCTCACTCACGAAACAAGAGAAGCATTACTTAACCGCCGATTCTAACGGCTCTTTGGCGAATACGTATTTCTAAGTGGACTTTTCATTAAATCGCACCATTCTGTAGCAGGAGATGCGATAACACAGAATTTATCGTATTTGTTGGGAACTTGTATTGTGGCGGCAGGAAAAACAAATTAAAGGCACTATTGCATGACCTAGCAGCAACGTCTAGACTCCTGAGTAGACAGCGGCGTAATGGAATTCACTCAGTGCCGTTGTTTTGTGTTATTAGACCTGATAGATAAACCGTAAATAAGTACTCTCGATGCGGCCTCAACATCAAAAAGCGTGTTCCGGAATACCCTGTTCAAGGCTCAAAAGACTAATAGAATACTTGTCAGTTTGATTGCAGCGAAGGCACTGATGTGAGTCTATTACGACCTTAGTTAAAGAGCAGGCGGGTTTGACCGCTACGCAGACCATTAAAGACGACTGCTCCTGTCTATGCTACTGTCTTTCCCTCACAAAGAATTTTACATTCACACTAAGAAAAAACGTAAATCCTTCCGAGAACGGGATCATGTCAGCACTGTAAAGCGGCTCGTATTTTCACCTTCGTAAGGAGCTGCTTCGTAGCCTGTCACAATTGCTCCCTAGCCAACTTGAGCGAACGCGTGACCCACACCTCTTGAGGAAATGCGACCGAGTCATGGATCCCTGCTAGGCGCTTCAGGTTTCTCTCACCTGCTTCTCTTCGGCACGATTTCTTCCTCTAAAGAGCATATGTAGAGCTTCTAGTGCTCAATTAAGTTACGAACTATCACGCTCGATACATTAATTTGTGGGGGCAGAAGAACAAGAGTAGAACAGGGTAAGTGAACATAGCAGAAGAAAACAATGTAAGGCCCTTAGTCATCCTCAACTCAATTTGCAAAGAATAAATTTTCGGAACATATTTTGATTCGATGCGTATTGGCCGTATATGAGGGCTGTTTGAGACAACAGAACTACAGATATGGTATTATTTGGGGAAGGGACGAACGCTATGACGCCCGAAGACGTGCATAGAGGCGATGGTGTTAAGAAAGCCAAAAACATCCCCTGTGTAGATTTAGCACAAAGCTTACACTAACTCCAGGTCGCTCCCATGAGGCCCTCGGTTCATAAAACGAGCAGACGCAGGCGCTGCCCTCTAAGAAGCGACTGTAGATAAGTGTTCTGTACTGCATTCCGAACGCGTGGAGGTCGCGTGATCTCGAGCGTGCGCGTCTATCAGAAACAGCTGAAGGACCGGCCAACTTGTGACCACGAAGGTCGGATCATTTGACGCACGCGGACGGAAGCTTCCCTCCTCGGAGCTTGTTCTATAGGCTTTGTCCGAAAGTGGGTCAGGCACCTGGGAGAGGAGAACAACG
Source organism: Dermacentor variabilis (assembly GCF_050947875.1). Lineage (NCBI taxonomy): Eukaryota > Metazoa > Arthropoda > Arachnida > Ixodida > Ixodidae > Dermacentor > Dermacentor variabilis. Next base: position 166,857,749 of record NC_134568.1, read on the forward strand.
GTGACACTCTAACGGAGCTTTTGTGCCACTTGGCGCAACGATATAGCGCAGCGCTGCGGTATGCGACAAAAGAGCAAAGCGGTTTTCTTTCAACAAAGCGAAGATAGAAAATAGCAAGGCGTCAAATATATCAGTTCACGTAATTGCGGAACCAAAATAAAAAGACGTGGAGACAGCGAGGGCCGCCATTCTCGAGCTATAATTTTCACGTACGCTTCTATTTTGTGAACCGTAACAACGAGCGCGATACCCCGCAGCGCAGAGACGCACGTTCGATGACGTCACTACGGTTATGCTGCCCGTTCTCAAAACGCACTGAACTATCGCGTGATGTAAATAAGACGTTGATGAAAGATTGCTCAACCAACCGTTTTCCTTTCCTCACGTCGGGCTTGCCGCGTGTAAGCTGGTTGGGGCACACTGGGCTTGACATCTCTAAGTTTGTCGATGAAAAAATACGGGTCTGAACAAAACTTCCATAATATGACCTACAATTATTTCAATAGCTCGGCTTGAATTCCGTTTAACTATACAAATAAAACGAATAAAGCCTCGCGACTTTTAGAGTATTGAAACAGCATTAATCTTCATTAGGTTTTCACGGCGGCAAAGTGTTTCAGCTCAAACACGTGGTATCTCTTTCACCGACGCGCTGCGCGTTTCGCTTGAACTAAAGGCTAACATTTTAAGCAAGACAACGTGCGCTTTAAAGAAAATCTTGCACGCAGGGCTGCTTTTTTTCGCACCGACATTTTGCAACAAGATCGTGTTTACTGGTTAGCATTCTTTAGCGAAGCGGCATCTCTGCTTGCCTGTAGTTTATGCAGAAAAAAAGAAGCTCCCATTGTGTACGCACCGGGCCATCGAACATGCGAGCTGCAGCGGAGAGGTGGACGTGTATCGCTGTCTGTCCACAAATGAAAGTCCCGATGAAACAGGCGCGCAACGACGTCAAATGTTTTACTGAACGATGCAGACCAGCGCACGGAATCTTATTGTAATGTTTAAAATTAAAATTAAATTCCTAGCTTCACGGGCGGAAACCACTATCTGATTACAAGGCACGCCGTAGAATTTCAGAATTACAAGGCACGCCATAATTTCGGAACCCAAAGGGGGGGGGGGCGTCTTTGACCACTCCTGCGGTTCTGAAATTCATACCCCCTGAAGTTCTTTAACGTCCCTCTAATGCTCTGTACACGAGCAATTTTTCTTTTGCATTCTGCCGCCATCTCAATGCAGCCGCCACGGCCACGTTCAAACCAGTGACCTCGATCTCACTTGTTTAACACCTTAGCCACTGGGCTACCGGCCTGAGTTGGAATATTTGAGAGAAAACAAAGTAGTAAGCACTAAAATCTTCTTCTGACTTGGTAATTATCACGACACAGATATATAGAGAGCAGAGCGCTTTAATGAATCCAGGAGCGATTTACCTGGTGCCATGGGTGGCACATCAGAGCGATGACAAATGAAATGATGCGCCCAGTGAACGTCACAGAACCATAACACGCACAAAGCAAACCTTAACACGCAACACACAAACTAATTAAAGTACCTCATTTAGACCAGTCTCTATCAGTAAACAGAGGAGAGAATAAAAGGAAATGGCAGGCATAATAACCAGAAAAGCGTCCCGTTGGCTACCGAATACATTGGGGAAGGGTAAGTGGAGACTAGAAAGATGAGAAAGAAAGTCGAAGTAAAGGCACGATGAACGCCTGCACATGCTTGGACGACGCCACGCAGTGGAAGGCGTTCACACAGGCTAGTCAAGCGCCAAAGTGGCTTTACTGCTCTGCGGATCGACGAGCAATGAGGCCGGTGTTCAAATAGTGCCTGCGTTGACAGCATCCGATTATCCAATAGTGGCAATGCTTTGGAAATTGATTGCCTTTGTGATTGACTTTGCGAGACACTGTCGCAATAAGTGGCCGTCGTTTTCTTCGCAGTCACAGACATCGCACACAACACTGCCTTGCAGGCTAGTTAGTGTTGTGTATGGCTTCGTGAAAGGAACTCCTGACCACAGCTGACACAGATGTGGTGCATGCCTCACCTCGAGAAGTCCTGGTTCTGGGTCGTAGTTGCACCAAAGTTCGTGCAGTCTGGTGCGCTTTATATTTGGGGTGTTCCGCTCTGCTACTGAGAGTGTTCGTGCCGGGTGGAGAAGCTTCCTCAGAGAGTCTGTTATGGAGAGTGGGATGAGAACGGCTGCGCTCTTCTTGATAGGACGCTCAAGCGGCTCTGTCTGCGGGATCATTACCAGTGATCCCGCAAATGCAAGGTAACCACTGCAAATGCATTTTGTGGTATTTTCCTTTTAACTTGGCGATGAATTTTTCAATTTTGCACGCCAAGTGGACGTAAGCTTAGGAAATTTCCAACTGTTTCCGTTGCATGGCATGCACTGCCAGCGCTCGTATCATAGTACGTATCATAGTTCTATGTACGACAGTTTTTGATGTATATGGAGTGTTTTTAAATTACATGGATAATCTTGCCACTGTGCTGTGCGTGGAACACAACCTAACCTGCTCTTGCAGCATATTTACATTAAAAAGAACATCCCCAATATCTACACTGAATAAAAATGCAGGTCAGCCTACATAATCGCTCGACAAGACCAAACGGCAATCTTCCACGGAGTGGGCGTGTTCGTCGGCAGAAAACAAACCATGAAACTGCCAAGAAATGTCACCTGCAAATGCTGTGTTTCCACATCGGCTAAATGAATATTGATGCGTGAATCTAAGCGAACATATGCTGTTAACGTATGTCATGCTTCTTTTTAATACAAGCCATTATCCCCTTTAGAACAAGTGCATGCCTTCAGTCGCACTCATTGATGTATTCAAAGGCAAAATATTGTGCCCAGCTCGAAACGCGTATAAAAACTATACTGCCAGTGGTATGCCTGGCGGTGTACCGGACAACGCATTCCAACGCACTTATTAGATGGATCAATATGCTACAGCTATAACGTACAATTTCCCATCAAAAAAAAAAATAAAAGAAGTGACACTCGGCAAACAAATAAAAATGTGCCCGTAGACTATTCCCCTGCTCAAAGCATATCGGCCAGATGGTACTCGAGCTCGTTGACACTCAGCGTGAGGCGGTTCCTAGCCAGTTCCGGTATAAAACACTTGTAAGGAACGAAAAGCACATGTACAACGCGGCAACCGATAGCGTCAAAGTGCACGCCTGGAGAGAATCCTCCGATAGCCCCCACTTCGGTTCTACTGCCCACGTAGTGAAATAGGGCGCTCGAGGTATTAGCTCCCTTATATGTATAATGCGTTAGTTTACTTTCGAATTATTGTGAGCGCAACTAAGGGGCCTGACATTCGGAGTTCTGCCATTGATATTGCCTCACTGATTGTCGGAAATACGGTGCCACACACTTTTTCTATGGGTACATCCCGCTGGTAATTTTATTGCTGTAACAACGCGAATCAGCGTAGCTATGGCTATTTCCAAAGTCTTGCCACCACAGTGTATATATATCGAATTAGATACCTTATGGCCCCAACAGATCTTCACCAATAAAATATAGATGATGTTTGCGGCCAACGCCCAAATTATCGCTCTAGTTTTGTTAATCAAGTACGCCATCCGTCATTCTGGCCTTTTTTTATGAAAGACCACTTCAACATTCATAATATCTAATAGAATTCTGAACTTTCTTTTATGAGTCTAAGGGGGGGGGCGGTATTCGAAGTCTTGAATATGAATCGAACATTACGCTATAACTATTCGTCTTCGTATTCGAAAATGAACTATTCAGCATTTTCGAATATTGGAACTTACCAAATCTGTCGCAACAACCAATTGTTAAAATCTGGTTCCACCTGCTCAGCATAGTATCACAAATAATCAAAAGTGAACAACGACAAAGGCTTCCGAAGCAATGCAGTAACGAAAATGGGAAATTAAGCCTTTCTTTTTCAGTTTCATGACGGATGCCTACGTAAATGACAAGTGTGATTTTTGTCTGTCATTTAGTGTATTTGGCAGTCTAGTCACGCAGCAGCTTTATATTTCACGCTACAGCCAGTGATGTTTTTTTTTGGAACGGGCCATTTTACTTGTGGTAACGGCACACAAGTCCTTCAGCAGCTTTCTTTTTTTCCGGAACTTGATTGTTTTCTCGGTAACCATTTATTTATCGGTAACCATTTATTCAGTAGCCATGCATCCTGGAAAACCTGGCTTGCAATCTCGCTCTATTGATGATGGGAGGCTGTTCATGCAGCCTTTATTTTTGGGGAGTATCAGTAATCTTGTGTTTAAAAAGGACTCGAATTGGTCCCTGGTAATGAGCTGTCTTTTTTTTTCACTAGGAACTACAAGCACCTTACCTAATTATACCAAAATAGATATTCCTGCTTTTAATATAGGTGTCTGCGTTTGACTATTCGTTGTTCGATACTTAGTATTCGTATTCAATTCGTATTCGAAAAGGTAATATTCGCCCACCGATAATGAATTCCTTTTGACGTTTGCAGAACAACTGTATGTCTGTTAATACCTACCTTTTTTCAGCTAAAACGGCCCCACAACTAACCAAAATAACAAAATTAGTTGAAAATACTTTTTTTATTTTGTTCCAACATCATGGCACAACCTTGTTTGGAGTTTCAAGCATAAAATATTTATTTGGTTTGAGTGACCACTGAGTTTCGAAACCATTAGCAGTGAACTGAGCACATTTATTGAAATTCCTTAGCTGATTTCGACGATCGCACAGTACACTGGCGATTTAACTGATATGTTTTTTTTTCTTGCCCAGTTGTGGCTGACCAGAAGCACCCACGGTAAAAAGTAACTTTAGATGTTTGTCAAGCAAAAAGAACTACATTTAGAAATCTGCCAAAGCTTATTTCGGACTTCACTCGATGGGCAGCTTAGAAGCTTTGTTCGATTTAACTGGGGCCCTACAACGTAAAACTATTCCAATATGTTTTTTATCTATATCTCCTGACGTCAAATTTGCGTAACCGCCAACGCAAGCACCGGGCGGTCACCCGCAGGGTTGTCTGAACAGACCAATCAAACGCTCTCCTCGTTCATAGGGGGTCGCTTTTGTTTGCTTGAAAAACGAATAACATTGCCTACACTGAGCGGCATATCTAATCTAATTGGCTGACGAGAGGTGAGTAGCACCCCCAAGTGGAGAGGGATTCAAGAAGGCCGAGCCACTGCACTGAAAGTCGATAACCGGATTAAGGGGGCTGTGCCGGCGTCTGCGATTGGTCCGCTTTCCGTTACTTAGCTTGCGGTGGCTGGTCGAAAATCGCCGTGGCATGCAACGGAAGCTTAAGAACGACGCTAAAACGGATCCTCAGCAAAGAAGAGTTAGCAGAATGAGGTCCTAAACGTGCCGAAAGTGCTCGAAAACGTTACACGGCCACGCAAGAAATTTTATTATACGCAAATAAACCCATGCTCTCCGGCAGGTGCGAGTAGCCAGCGCCTGAGCGATCGGCGGCAGCCATCTTTTATTCCTTTAGGAACGGGGCAGCCTGCGGCTATTCAGAATAAAACTCAGTTTTGTTGGGCATATTACTGCATCTTTAATGCGTACACGTCACTTTGACACGGTGAGTTTTTGCGGTTTTGTGACGTCGCGTGACCGGCAGGTAAAGTGGGTGCAGCCCCAAAACTTTTGACCAATAGCCGGGGGCTAACGGCGAAAAGGCGTCGAATCAGGAATAACTATTTTTCTTTTTTCTGTCATATCATGCATAATCAGTATGTACACGTCATATCAGATGGGGAGCCATTGCAGTTTTCGTGAAGTCGTGTCAAAGACAGGTAAACTTAGGTTGGTCCAAAAAATGTTTTTGACCAATCACGGAGGGCTGATTACAGGATTGGAATAGAAAAGTTTGGAATAGTGTTACGTTATAGGGCCCCTGAGAACCATGCTACGCAAACGCTAAAGACAATTTTGTAGATAACATTTTTTACATGTATATCAACAACCGACTCCCCGAAACTTTGGTGTGTCCTAAAGACAAAGGAAAATGATACCTTGAACCTGGTTGACCGGGGATGAAAGGTTATTTTGTCGAACCAGTGCGCGAAGATGCTTCAATAAAGATTTTGTAAGCAATTTTGCAATAATGTTTACTTGTTCACCACTGTTTGCGCAGTACTGTGACTTCTTTTTTATGTCTTGTTGAACCGAGTGGCGTGGAGAACTTACTCTAAAAGTTAAAAGCTTGTTGCTCCTCTTGTTGGACTTAATCCTGAATTTGGCAGAAAGTAAAAGACCTTATTTCTCAATTATGCTAACAAGCAAGTCCAGCATTGGGGTGCTCGACAGCCGCCGTATAGCGGGTTCAGTAATGTGGCAGGTTGGGCTTGTTGGTACAACGTAATGGTGAAATGCAGCGCAGATATGCACACAAGGACGGAAGAAACGAGACCACAGACTGAAAGGCAGCGCTATAGTTGATCGTCTCGTTTCTTCTGTCCTTGTGGATATCAACCCTGCAATCCACCAGTATAACAGGTGTCTCACTAAATGCGTTCAAAATACCTTAAAAAATAAGTAAGGGAATGCAATTGAATGATTTTGCCTGGATTACTTTTGCCACAGAGTCATACATTTAAAAGATGGCTCTATGTATTAATTAGAAAAGTCATTATGCAAATTAGGCTAACTGTTTAACCAAGAGAGCTGTGCGAGTGATCCCAATAAAACACTTGAAGCGCACCATAGGAAGAGCTTATGAAATGCTTTCTAGAAATGAAAAAAAATTGACGCTGTTAATTTTTTACAGTGCAATGAATTGCGATCAATTTCACACATAAAAGTAGAGCTAAACAGCCGAAGAGCGCAACTATCCCGCCGATAGTAGACGCCCGTGAGTGACGTGATTGATTCTGCCTTAGAGGTAGGCGAGCATATTGCGAGTGTCCTTATCAAGACGCGATCTCGGTCGCGTCATGGTCGCCCGACAGCGAGCCGCAAGCAGCCACGTCACTGGTGGACGTCTACTACGGGCGTCACATTTGCGCTCTTTAGCTGTTTCGATTTTCGGTATGAAATTGGCCGGAATTCATTACGCTCTAGAAATTAACAGCGTCAACTTTTTGCATTTATGGAAACGGTTGCGACCTCCGCGGATGCCCCGCTTCAAGTCCTCGATTGAGATCACTTGCATAGCTCTTAAGGTTCAAAAGTTAATTAGTCTAATATACATAATAACTCATTTGTTTACTATAGAGTGGTCTTCAAATGTATTACTCTGTGGTAAAAGCAATGCAGAGGAAATCCTTTATTACCTAATGATTCCCGTTTTAAAGGAATGTTGAAGGCGTTTCGCTGAAACACTCGCCGTATATATACATGTACCGGGTCTTCAAAGTTTGAGTAACGGTCATCTTAATAAAAACTCTCTGATACCTACGCAAAAATTTCCTTGCACATGTGTTTCATGCGCTTTGGCGGACACAATTTTCGCGACAAAGTAGTCACTAGAGAGATAATTTACAAGAACTTTCGAAATTACTTTTTTTGCTATCACGATTATGGCACATGCTTATGTATAAACCGTTGAGACAATCACATTCGAAGACAACTTCACTTTGATTCTTTCGGAGTGCTTCGGTTCCGAGGTATTCATCATCAAATTTGAGATTCAGTCAGCTAATTTTGTCTTCAGGGGCATGGGTATTGACAGAACGTCAAGCCCCCAGTGTGACATAGCGTCTTGCGTGTGACACATTGTTTGCAAGCAGGTTGAAGCTAATAACATCGACGCTCTTACTTTCGGCTGGCAAAAATAAGCAACGACTGACTTTTTTCCTTTCCCGACTCCGCGCTGCAGCATAACTGTCATGCTTCTTCATGTAACAATGGGGATCTTACGTTGTGTCGGGACCCACGCCTCCGAATGCCAAATGACTTAAGTGTTAAATTTGATGTTGAAAAACTGCAGCAGATTCAACGTGCCCTGTAGGAATCCATATACAGCGAATCTTATGAGGCATTGTTCACGCGCACGTTATCATCCGGCTCGAGGATCCCACGAGAAAGAAGCTCTAGAATGCAATGCATCTTTGAACGCAACCACCGTGATCGGGGTTGAAAGAGGCAAGCTCGACATCTGTGCCATTTCTTTGGGGTACCCAACCTCCCCTTAGAGGCACAGCTGCGATCGTCCACGCCGTTGCCAGGCCGGCACAATACATGCGCAACGTGAGGCCATCATCTCCGGTGCGCCCTCTGCCGTTTCAACGCGGGTCTCCGCGTATGAGCAGGCCGGCTTACCCCCTTTACCTTCCGCTCCTGCGAGCGAAGTAATGTGAGCCATCGCTCCTAGATGGCGTCAGTATATGGATAAACGAAGGCAATAGATACATGGAAACACAGGAAAAAACAATAACAGGAAAGGGAAAGAGAAATGCAGCCATAATAAAACACAGAGAGTTATGGGGATACAATAGGTACGAGGTGCTCCAGGGTATGTGGAAAGGTGTGATGGTTCCAGGACTTGCGTTTGGGAATGTGGTTGTTTGCTTGAAATCAGGGGTACAATCAGGACTCGATGGCAGCCAAAGGTCAGCGGGATGCCTCCAATTGGGCTTTCACGGGAAGACTACAAATGAAGCTGTGCAGGGTGATATGGGCTGGACTAGTTTTGAAGTCACCGAATCTCACAGTAAAATTGATTATGAAGAGCGACTGAGGAATATGGAAGAAAGTAATTGCGTTGGGAGAGTGCTGAGGTATTTGTACAGGAAAAAACATTGACTCACAGTGGAGGAAAAGAACTAGGAAGCTTACCGGCGAGTATGCGACCTGTATGGTGAGCAACACCGCAACAAAGAACGTCAAGCGGAAAGTCAGGGAGGCTGAGATAAACTCATGTGGCGGCCATGGTGGCGGCCATGGAAAAGAGACCTGCCATGAGTAACTATACTTCAGAGGAAAAAAACGAAATCAGGAAAGAAACATTTTATAATAACTTCCCTTTATAGCTTCCGTAATGTAATGTAAAGTAATGAGCTTCCCTTTATAATAATAAAGGGAAGCTCATTACTTTTCGAAGCGAGAGCAGGATGCCTTAGACCACGCCCCTATAAAGCGAGCTATAGGAAGGAAGAAGAAGCATGTGCTTGCTGCGGTAAAGTTAGGGAAATGATGGAGCGTATTCTATTAGACAGTGAAGATATCTGCGCACCGTCGATTTAAAATCACTGGCCTCCTTGAAGCTCTTGGTTTCAGCGCGAGCAGGCGAAAAGTAAACATGTCAGCAACAGAGATTAGTAAGAGGCCATTGGAAGATTGGTGGAAAAAAGTAGTGAAATGACAAACAATGGAGGCGTAGAAAAAGGAAGTTCACAATAGGGGTTCAGAAACATTGTTTATGAGAATTCATCGTGGTTTTTTTCCCTTTTTTATTTTTAATATAGGTAGGACATTAGGTAATAAAATAACAAGAGCTTGGTGGCGCAACCCACCGCCCCGTTCCAAAGGAGACGCTCATAACTTCCATCCATCGATAAAGTCCCTAGATTAAACAAGTTTACGAGGTAGCGACCCTGATTGTTCTTCGCGCCGGCCTTTTCACTCTCACGCTTACTCTCTCTTCTCTATTTTATTCGAGAAGGTAATTGGTGCATTGCTTGCACGTGATGTGCTAAAGGGCTAGAGGTGATATTTAATACATTGCAAAAGGTTAAAAACTAGTGCGCATGCGCTAATGCCCCTGGATTTTCTGCGAGCGAAAAATACCTAGGGACTTTAGCGCTAATGATCTGGTCAGAATTTTTCTGGAAGAAAAGGTGTAGCCAAGACATAGGGCGGCGTTTTCTAGTGTGCTACGGCAGTTGGCATTAAAAAAAAGAAAGCACGCGACGCTGTAATAATCTGCATGAGAAGCTGCTTCCAGCTCTGTAGAAGCTACTGGCTCCTCGGAGCATGAGGAAGGCGAACACATCAAAATGTTTTTGTCCGCGTTTTGTTGCCTGCTACCGACGCCTGTAGCGTCCTAAGTGTCCTCTGCAGCGCCCATCGTTGCGTAACAATGCGCAAAGTAGGCATAGCAGGAGCCACGCGAATTATATTCATCTTGTGCAAGCGCCTGCGTTCTGTTTGAATCCCACCGATGGCAACGGTTGTTGTGGTCGCACCGATGGTACGACCTGTTGGGAACTCGGCGCTGACGCCCGTGGTTGCACCTGGGTCGCAAGCCCCAAGGGTAGCGTTGGCCTGGCGGCCTGGGGTACAACTGGAAGCATCCGAAGGTCCCGGCAAAGCATGAGTCGACTGGTAACAACAAAACAACTTGTTTATTTTAACATCGCAAAGAGTTGGTGGTCAGGTTGACCGAAGTAGAGAGACGGGAGAGCACTTTACTCAACAGAAGAAATCGGAGCCCTCCTTTTGCGTCCGGGGGCAGCTGTTTTTATACTCTCGCAGTTGAGGGCAAGAAGGAACCCCTCAATAGACGAGCACGTGATTGTACAATGAGATAAGGTGACGCATACTGTCGTGGCGCCGCCGGTCGGGCACAATGGCTGGGAGGAGAAGGTGACTCCTACTGTCGTATCGCCTCCGGTCGGGCACAATGGCTGGGAGGAGAAGGTAACTCCTACTGTCGTATCGCCTCCGGTCGGGCACAATGGCTGGGAGGAGAAGGTGACCCCTACTGTCGTATCGCCTCCGGTCGGGCACAATGGCTGGGAGGAGAAGGTAACTCCTACTGTCGTATCGCCTCCGGTCGGGCACAATGGCTGGGAGGAGAAGGTGACCCCTGCTGTCGTATCGCCGCCGGTCGGGCACAATGGCACATACACTCACACACGCACATGAAGACACGTGGCATCGGAACATGCCTGGACGCGCTTGGCGGGGAGCGTAGCGGCGACGCCGAACGGGCCAAAATGTCTGCCGCTTTGTTGCAGTCGCGCCGGCTAAACCGCGCGTCGTAGGCGAAACGTAACAGACCGCCCCGCCGGGGGAAGGAGATCCCGATGGACAGGGGACTGCATCCGCTGTCCGGAGGGATGTCGCTCGATGATGCTCATAACCGAAGTCGGGCGTCCCTCGACGTTTCTTGAGCGCAGCGCACAGAGAAGGCCTCGTTCTCTCGTTCAGGTTCGCACAGGACACTGCAAAGTGACTTCGGGAGAGTTCACATTTTTGTTCTCGTTCCCGGCAAGCGTTAGAACTACGCTGAAACTCAACCGCTCAGTCAGCAAGCACGGCACAACCCTCACTAAGCCCTGCCAGGCTCTTTCCCCTTTTATACCACTGCCTAGTTCCTTACAGTAGTCTAGCATCACTCAGAACGCGTCCACAAATTGGAAAATTGCACTAGAAAGCATATCATCACTTTGAAACACTAAACAAAAGCAATATGTTAAAAAATCCTGCCTCAGGAAGAAAAACATCAGTAACAAACAATTTTGAGGCTGATTCCTACGTTAGGGGCTTCGACTTAAGCCATCGGCGTTACCGTTGAGACTCCCCTTTTTGTAACGCACCTCAAAGGAATATTGTTGCAAAGCGAGGCTCCAGCGCAGGAGGCGGCCATTTTTGAGAGAGATGGTGTGCAGCCATTGGAGAGGGCAGTGATCCGTCTCAATGATAAACCTCGAGCCGGCTAGATAGCATGACAATTTCTGAACAGCCCACACGAGACATGCACACTCTTTCTCGGTGGCGCTATACGCCTGCTCACGACTGGTCAGCTTACGACTAGCATACAGGACGGGGTGTTCTACTTCTCCATTTTCCCGTTGGCACAGTACAACGCCCATGCCTCGCTCACTAGCATCGCACTGAACAACGAACCCTTTTGTATAGTCTGGCGATCGTAGCACAGGCTGGCTTGTTAGGGCACTCTTTAGGGCGCTAAAAGCTCTTTCCTTTGTCTTGTCCCAGACGACTGTTTGAGGCTCTGGGGAGGTAAGTTCTATGTCATGAGTAAGGACAGAAGTCCTACCAGGCCTCTCAGAGAACAGACCTTGAAACTCTTGTAAGAGCTGGTGTAGTTCGGTTTTCTGCTCACGCGACAGCGATGCTCCACTGACTAAGTCACTAATGACTTGACCGGTGTCTTCCCTGTTCGTCACTGAGCCTAGTCCCGGAAGCTCGACCGGAAGCTCTTCAGGAACGTTTACCATCATGCACACCACTGCTTCCCGTTGTTTATAGGGTTTGAGCAGATTACAGTGGTAAACTTGCTGTGCTTTCCGCTTTCCTGGCAGACTTACCACGTAGTTAACGTCCGACAGTTTCTGAACAATTCGTGCTGGGCCCTCCCACTGCACGTCTAGTTTGTTGTTTAGCGATGTGCGCAATATCATGACCTCATCGCCCACCTCAAAACGACGGGCCCTGGCTGTCCGATCATAATAAACCTTGGCCCTCTGCTGGGCCTTTGCCATTGCTTCACCTGACAACTCCTGTGCCCTTCTTAAGCGTTCGAGGAGCTTAAGCACGTACTCCACCACGACTGGGTCGTCGCCCCTGCCTTCCCACGATTCTCGAAGCATGCGAAGCGGAGACCGAAGCGAGCGACCGTACACCAGCTCAGCTGGCGAAAACCCCGTAGCTGCATGCGGCGCGGTCCTTAATGCAAACATCACCCCAGGCAGACACAGCTCCCAGTCAGTTCGATGTTCAAAACACAATGCTCTCAACACGCGCTTCATGACGGAGTGGAGCTTCTCAACGGAATTCGACTGTGGGCGGTACACTGAGCTGTGTAACAGCTTTACCCCACACCTTTCGAGAAAAGTTGTCGTCAAAGCGCTAGTAAACACTGTGCCCTGATCTGATTGGATTTCCGCAGGAAAACCAACTCGCGCAAATATGGACAGTAGTGCATTGACTATCTCAACTGAGCTGAGTTCTTTAAGCGGCACTGCTTCAGGGAACTTTGTCGCTGGGCAGATCACAGTCAAAATGTGTCTGTACCCCGTGGCTGTTACCGGCAGAGGTCCCACTGTATCAATAACGAGCCGTCTAAAAGGCTCCGTAATGATAGGTACCAATTTCAACGGCGCCCTCGATTTGTCCCCTGGTTTGCCTACCCGTTGACAGGTGTCACATGTCCTCACGAAATGGTCTGCGTCCCGAAAACACCCTGGCCAATAGTACTCTTGCAAGAGACGGTCCTTAGTTTTCTTAACTCCAAGGTGTCCGGACCACGAACCCCCATGCGTCAAGCGCAACAGATCCTGACGATAGCATTGAGGAACGATCAGCTGATCGAACTCCACTCCTCTGCGGTCTAGATAATTCCGGTACAGGACTCCAGCTCGCTCCACAAAACGCGCATTTTTCCGGGCGATGCCTTCCTTGACATTGCAGCGTATGTTTTCTAGGCTACCATCCTTCTTTTGCTCGGCTATCAAAGCCGACCGGCTGACTTTTAGCAACCTATCAAGTCCATCTGACGTAGGCGCGATGAGCAAATCTGTAGATAGCTCTTCTAACTTTCCCGTGTCGGGCATTTCCTCTCCAGTATCTGGCGCCTTCAACGCTACAGACTCAATTTTATTCAGTTCGGGCGTGCTCTGAATATCAGCTTGCTGCGCCTCTGACCCTTTCTCATTGTTCGATAACGTCGGCCCCGCAACTACCGCCTTTGCAGCGAGCTCCCGAACCTTCAACCTGGTTAAGGCCTGAACGCTAGCCTCACCAAACAAAAGCCCCTTCTCGCGCAGGAGGTGATCGGACCTGTTCGAAAATAGGTACGGGTACTGGGGGGGGGGGGGGCAGCATAGAAGACACTGCGGCCTCCGTCTCAAGCGCTCCGAAAGGTCCTTCAATAAGCACTTTTGCTACCGGCAGACACACGCTATGAGCTTCCACGGCTTGCTTGATCCATGCGCACTCGCCCGTGAACATATGGGGTTCTACATAAGACGGGTGAACTACATCCATCGTAGCTGCGGAATCGCGATGCACTCGGCACTCTTTCCCGTTCACGAGGAGGTCTCGCATGTAAGGCTCGAGAAGCTTCATGTTCTCGTCAGTGCTGCATAATGAAAAAAACACGACTTTTGGTGTTGTTTCCGGACACTGCGCCGAAAAGTGACCCGGCTTCTGGCACGTATAACAAACGCGCGCTTGCCTCATCTCGAACCGCTTTCTGCGTTCGGCTTCGGCTGCCGCCGTCTCCTTAGGTTCGGTCGCACTGCTTCCACTCGCATCCGCACTACGTGTGTTCCCCTTTGCTCTCATGGGTGTGAACTTCGGCCTCTCAAACTTCGATCCAAATTCACCCTTTTGACCGTCCTTAGCTCCGCGAGCCCGACGCGTCACAAACTCCTCGGCTAGCTCAGCGGCTTTAGCCACCGTACAAACGTCTGGCCTATCCAAGACCCAGTACCGCACGTTCTCAGGTAACCGACTATAAAACTGTTCTAGCCCGAAACACTGCAGAACTTTATCGTTGTCACCAAACGCTTTCTCTTCTTTGAGCCACTCCTGCATGTTTGACATAAGCCTGTACGCAAACTCTGTATATGACTCACTTTTGCTTTTCTCATTTTCCCGAAACTTCCGACGGAACGCCTCCGCTGACAGCCTGTACTTTTTTAGCAAACTCGATTTCACTTTGTCGAAATCCTCTGCCTCCTCTCTATCCAAGCGAGCGACTACGTCGGCCGCCTCGCCGGGTAACAAAGTGAGCAAGCGCTGTGGCCACGTTTCCCGAGAGAACCCCTGCTTCTCGCACGTTCGCTCAAAGTTAACCAGGAACAAACCAATGTCCTCTCCAAGCTTAAACGGCCGCATCAGGTCAGTCATTTTGAACAATACGCGTTCTCCTGCACCGTGTGCCTGACTTCCATTACGAGCGCGTTCCATCTCTACCTCGAGACGCTTCATTTCCAAAGCGTGTTCGCGCTCTTCTTTTTCTTTCTGCTCTTTAAGTTCGCGCTCCTGTTTCTCTTTTTGCTCTTTAAGTTCGCGCTCATGTTTCTCTTTTTGCTCTTTAAGTTCGCGCTCCTGTCTTTTTGACCTCTCCTCAATAGTCTCAAGGCATTCCGACAGCTCGTCATCCTCAGCCTCTAACTCAAGAATAGCCTTTAGCAGTTCTGGTTTTCTGAGTTTGTCCGAGACATCCAGACCCAACTCTCTTGCAAGCTCCAACAATTTCGGTTTGCGCAACGACTTCAAATCCATGGCTGCTCTGAATGCTGCTTTCTCTACTGCCTATTATTGTCTTGCCGGAATCTAACCCGGCAGCAACGACAACCACAATTACCAGCTCTGTTTCTGACACTAACAAAAGCCTGGCAAAGCTCAGAAGAAGAAAGTCCCGCACTCACCAAACCTCGCAGCCAAGAGTTCAGCGCAGTCGTTCCGCTGCAGGCAACCAGTCATCACACAGGGCTCGTTGCACTGCTCCCGGATCGTCGTTGAGCTGCTCAGCATACAGTCAACTGCATATCTTCGCTGCTGGCCTCCGTTGTCGCGATCCCACCGCTGGCAGACAGCTGTTTGAATCCCACCGATGGCAACGGTTGTTGTGGTCGCACCGATGGTACGACCTGTTGGGAACTCGGCGCTGACGCCCGTGGTTGCACCTGGGTCGCAAGCCCCAAGGGTAGCGTTGGCCTGGCGGCCTGGGGTACAACTGGAAGCATCCGAAGGTCCCGGCAAAGCATGAGTCGACTGGTAACAACAAAACAACTTGTTTATTTTAACATCGCAAAGAGTTGGTGGTCAGGTTGACCGAAGTAGAGAGACGGGAGAGCACTTTACTCAACAGAAGAAATCGGAGCCCTCCTTTTGCGTCCGGGGGCAGCTGTTTTTATACTCTCGCAGTTGAGGGCAAGAAGGAACCCCTCAATAGACGAGCACGTGATTGTACAATGAGATAAGGTGACGCATACTGTCGTGGCGCCGCCGGTCGGGCACAATGGCTGGGAGGAGAAGGTGACTCCTACTGTCGTATTGCCTCCGGTCGGGCACAATGGCTGGGAGGAGAAGGTAACTCCTACTGTCGTATCGCCTCCGGTCGGGCACAATGGCTGGGAGGAGAAGCTGACCCCTACTGTCGTATCGCCTCCGGTCGGGCACAATGGCTGGGAGGAGAAGGTAATTCCTACTGTCGTATCGCCTCCGGTCGGGCACAATGGCTGGGAGGAGAAGGTGACCCCTGCTGTCGTATCGCCGCCGGTCGGGCACAATGGCACATACACTCACACACGCACATGAAGACACGTGGCATCGGAACATGCCTGGACGCGCTTGGCGGGGAGCGTAGCGGCGACGCCGAACGGGCCAAAATGTCTGCCGCTTTGTTGCAGTCGCGCCGGCTAAACCGCGCGTCGTAGGCGAAACGTAACAGTTCCCATACCTTGCAGCCTTGGCTGTGCTAAATGCCGCTTATGAGACAGAGTACATTTCAGTGAAGACAGGGTTTTTATTTATTTATTATTTTTTTTAGTTAAACGCGGCCCGCATCGGTGCCCCGAAACAGCTCTATGACCTGACCAGCCGTCGTTGAGAAAACGAAGCCGGACGCCGGCGTCGATGATGCATCACAAACAATAAATGTTTCGGCGCTATAACTATAGGCCGCGTTTACTTCAATGCTGGGGCTTCGTTTAATTTGCAGTACGCTTTTTTTCAGCAGTTCCTTCAACTTAGCTTAGCCGACAACAGGGCCAAGCATTCTTCTGAATATTGCCACGTGTACATGTTTATCTCTCTCGGTGACCATGTTTCACCGCTTAACAAATGTTATCGCACAGCGCAGGACGCGCCTGCATGCATAGGAAGTTTCTCGAATGTTATCGATGGTTCCATCCGCTTTCAGTCGCCGAACCTTGTGTAACCTGATTGCATGTGTGTGCGACGTGAATAGTGTAGAACTTTGTGGAAGACACGCGGGTCCCAGCGATTAGTCTGGAACATTCGACAATTGATGCATAAAACCCGACGCGCTTGACCCGTTGATGACATTTTCGACGACCGCCGACCGTGTTCGCCGCTATCGTTGTGCTAAAGTGTAGCCTATTTTTGTAGGTACAGGTTCGCACAATACAAGTTAGTTTTGTCTTTCACAGTACTGCTACTGTGTTCTTCAACGTCACCACCACGTGACAATATGCTCACCCTCACCACGTCGTCTACTCGGCGTCTATTTGGCGCTTGCTCCTCGACGTCATCGCGTGCCGCAGAAACGCGGAGTAGAAAATAGTAGTCCAATAAACCATTACGCTGTTAAAGCGTTATGCGTCGTCAACGCATCATCAGCGCTAAGGCTGTGGTGGCGTCTGCCAGGTTAAATTAAAACCTCTTTTATACCTTGGCGTCGTGTAGGCCTAACAGCGTCAAAAAAAACAACAAAGATCTGATTTCAATAACAACGACAAATCATACCTAACGTCCTGCCCTCAGCGTGAGATTAGGCTAAGCGATGGCTGATCTCATCTTTTAATTCTTGCCGTTGGAGTGGAGAGCAAGTAACAATCGTGAATTTGGATAGAAGCGGGCGCATGCGAGGGTGCATGCGAGGTACCATGGCTAGTGGTGCAAAATATAAAACATGCCCATCGGTGCTAGTTGGACAGCACGCATTACGCTTTTTCTAATACTGTACTTTACACTTTATACTAAGCAATTGCCCATTCTATGTGGGATTTACTTGTATCCAAACATATATATTTAGATTCAGCGTGTTAACTTACATCAAACATTCAATTTTTTATGTAGGCCCTCATTAATTGACATTAATTTAGACCCTCATTAATTTTAACCAGCAGAAAAGGAGGAGTGGCGCTACCTTGAAAACTTGTTTTATCTACGGACCTTAGTAGACGAGCGTGAGCTATTCGGCGAGACAGGAGCAGCAGCACGCGGCAGCCACGGTCAGCGAGAGAGGCGCAGGGGAGTTCCCGAAGAAAGGTTCGCTTTACATCTCGGAACCGTAGCCGCCGCTGACGGCTCGTCTCCGAACTTGCTCATCGGATTAGCGGCTCCACCCAATTGTGCGGCGCAGCCGGACACCATGGGCAATGTAGCTGTTGAGGCGAAGAATTGTATGTATTGAAACATTGAGAATTACTTCTACTGAAATAACTTTTGCTTTAAAATATACGTAATTAAAAATTACTTCAACTGCCTAGACTAAAAGGAGCTCCCATTTCAGGCTCACGCCCGCGACGACTGACTTCGATTCGTTAAGACTCACGGGTAGCAATGAGTCTAAGCGAGTATGAGTCAGTCGATTCAGGAGTGAGTTTGCCAACCCTTGCGGAGGCCTCTCAACACTGGGAACTGCATCAATGCATGTCGTGTGTTACAGAGGCTTAACGAAAGTATCGGACATCTCTCGTACAAGCGCTTCTGGAAATAATCATGAAACTATTATCTGAAGGTCTTTTTTCCGTTACATTCTGCGCATAATGTGTTTAGCCGTTCAAAATATATGGTTGGTAATGCGGAAGTGCCACGTCTGCCTTGTACGTAACCGTTCTGAGAAAATGCTGAATGTTCAAGCCCGCTCCCGTCAGATTCGCCTGAGCAGCATAACTCTGAGCGATAATATCCTCTTTCAGCATCGTACGCTTGCAATCACGCTCACTGAGATCTGTGATCCTCAGCGGTTCTCAAGCGTTACTGCTGACCATTAACTTTACTAGAATGAACAAAAGGTGTCCGAAACTACGTATATAAAGTGCAGAAGGTATAGAAAGGCGACAGGAACATTACGACGAAAGTGCACTTTAGCGACTCCCTAGCGACTGTACTATGCCGGGCCACGCAGTAGTAGGAAATCAAGCCTGTGCGACCGATATTCAAAATCGGACATCTAACCCCTCTTCAACAGAGCTATGAACACCATAATTGGCGCGAAATATCTGCCCAAATATTGATGTGTGGTTTGAAAACGGTGGCAAAACTTTATTTCACACTCATCCAAATGTATAATTTGATATGCCACCAACCGTCAGCCGGTCTATCGAAAGTGATATATATTAACTGTTTCTAGCGCTATGTACACAAAGCGTTGTCTCCAGTGTAGGGCGCGAGCCGATAGTACGGCAGGCTCTTGCCAGGAAAAAGGGGGTATCCAACGCTTCCGTGTTTCACTGCTCTAATCATGCGAATCAAATATTAGCTCACTTAAGCGATTCCCCAGGCTCTTCAGCGCACCAGCCATATACTCAACATTCCTGTCATAGCGACAGCTTTTCGCTGTTTTAGATGCCTGTCAACAATGGGTTGCTGTCACTGTCATCGTCGTCATGGCGTCGTTATCGCTGCAGTCGTGCTTTTTATTTTGGATTTTTCTTCAGGACATTTATTCAGGATGCTTATTCAGCAGAATGCGTTGGCGGGCTAGTTGGTGCGAATCCATGAATACTTTGTTTTGCGCTAAACAAAGTATTCATACTTATTCAGGATATTGTCATATCTTATTATCATACCATAAAAATGTGCATTGTCCCCTTGAATTGTGGATGCGTTCCGTTGCTTGCGTTTCAATCAAATTACTTGAGGATGTAGTTTATTCATGTTTATTAACTCTGAGGGTTTGTATGCCGTATACATTCTTAATAATTTTTTATCTGGCCTCAGAAATGTGACGCACTCACTTGCGACAAAATGGCGCCTTTCCCTAATTCCTTCTTTAACGTAATTATTTGAAATAATGGATGTAAGGGCAAAACAAAACCTAACCATGATGGCTCATTCCTATTAGCAGTGATATGGCGGTCACCAACACGACTACGCAAGTCGAACGTCGCTTGTACTTCTTCAGTATTTGTTTATTTGAAAGAAATGTTTTAAATGCCAAGTGGCTGGACGAGAAGTTTCAAGTTTGCGGAACCGATGTTTGAGGGTACAGTAAATAAGTAGAGTCAATGGGAGCAGTACTTATCGGACAACGCCTTTATCCGTCCAAGGTCGCAAATACGGAGGATGGCGATGTACAATGCACTTTAAGCCCCCAGAGCAAGGATTCCTCCTAGAGTCGGCCAAGAGGCTGCGTACACAAAACTGGTTGTTTGTTAAATCACTGTCAAGAATCGTTCAGCGCACTGGCGCAGGAAATGAGTTCTTGGAACAGCTGCCAAGAAGCTGGGTGGCGGCATCGATGCTGAGCGCGTCATTGGCGCGTTCGAATTTACATCGCTGCAACGGTAGTCGTATGTAAACGGACAGAGAATAGGCCAAGCTTAAATAAGTTCGCCGTGTTGTCTACGTGTAAAGCGCCTACTGAAATGATGTGGAAAGTAGAAGGACGGTGGGAACAAGGGAGCAGGTTGGACTTTATGTAAATAGCTTCAGGCAGGGACATGGGGCTGAGGGAGGTGAGGGGATGCGTTGTGAACTCATCAAACTTCGGGCTTCTGGTGTGTACGCAGAGTCACTGCTGAAGATAGCATTTTAAGATTTCTAGAATAGTTGTAACTGTTGTTCCAACACTGATAACACCAAATTAAATTAAGAAACTCTGCATAAAAAAAGTTTGCTTTTTGGGTAAGTAATGCTCTGAAGAAAGCGACTTTATAAGAAGGAATTAAGCGAATTGCCATGACTTTAGCGCATAACATTATCGACTTACATGTAACTTATTACCTTAAATTATATTACATAATAGCTATTAATGCGTACTTAATCTGAGCAGGTCGCGTCATCACCCGCCACAAAGCGCCTTGGGCACTTGCAGTACCATAGGAGGTGCTAAAATATCAATCTGTTATATTTTGCTGTTACATTTTGAATCATGCAAAACCAACTAGCACAGTATGTTTTTCTCTAAGAAATGCGATCGCATTTGTTTTTTTTAATAGCATGTACGAAATGATACGTAAAGACGAGAACACGTTCAATAGCACGCTGTATCACCGACTTCCGTTACAGCCTTGCGAACTCCGTATGCCGGAAACTTTAGATAAACAACCATTGCTTGATTTGAATATTTATCGCCTATATACGAAGTGAAGGCCGGTCTGGCGTCTTTAGCGCGCAAAATTGTGCTTCCGCTGAGCTTACACAAGCAGCTACTCAAAGCCATTGACAGGGGAGATAAGCGATTGTTTTATGATATATTCTGCCGTTTATGGTGGGTTATCTGAAGTACAGTAGTAGTTGTCTTCCTGTGTTTCAGGGGTAAATTAAAGTACTCTTTGTTGTATTGTTCCGAACAAACATTAAAGCTTGTCGTAATAAGTATGAATATCACCATAGACAGTGGGAACGAATAGGTGTAGCTAAATATAAAATACACGATTAAGCTTCGGCAACTTAGCTTCCGGCTTCAGAAGGCAACGTCGCAACATGAGCAAAAAACTATCCCAAAACTTAACAGTCAAAAAGCATGCATGGTGCAAATTTCACACCCGGCGAGCATACTTCATGGTGTGCGGAATAATTGTTCACGCTCTAAATGATCCAGTGATCGTACATTCAGCATCTCCATCACGCGTTTTGTTCTTGCGAAGGAACGTGTAGTACGCACGTAGTTGTGCAGGCCATAGGCGTAGCCAGCTAGCGGGGGGGGTTAGAAAGGTCGAAACCCTCGAAGTTTTCTGACGAACCTCGCTCCCGCCCCTTTTCCTAGGAACAGATAGTTTCAGGAAGCGGCCGCCGAAAGAGCGACATGGATGAAAGGGAAAGTTTGAATGTGAAAGCAAGGCCAGGGCTTGTGGCGGTATGAAAGTGCGGGGAGGGGGGGGGGGCTGTCACGCGGTGATACGTCCTCCCATGCACAGAAGATTGTGGCCCCACTCATGGCATGCATCTACCTCATTCCGGATTGTGCTAACCATAACTGCTGAGGGGGGATCAGCGCTAAAAATTCCACCCACAGATAAAGATGGGATGAGCGCGTGCATAAAACTTTGTGGCATTGTTGCTCCTCACCAGGCTTTCGTGTCGTCGAAGAACTCATTTCTGGTACTTGAGCGAATCGTCAACCACGCTGCGTGGAAGAAAAAAGATTACGAAAATAACGCAACCTGAGGCGCTATAACGTAAAACTATTCCAATCTGTTTTTATTCCACTATCTTAACGTCAAATTTACGTAGCCACCGACGCAAGCACGGGGTGGTTCCACCTGGACCAGTGTCCTAGAACTTCTTGTTCTGTAAAGGGGCGATGGTCCACTTTTCTTGATACTGTAACGGGGACAGTCACAGTGGAGGTACTTAATCGTCTCATCGCAGCCGCAGTTGTCGCAAGCAGTGCTATCGGCCATTGTAATGCGGATCGAATTCCCTCTTGTCCCACAGAGTCTGCGTAAGCTAGCGTGCGAGGTAGCGAAGCCTTGTGGCTGCATCTGTTCTCGACAGTGATATGGGTATAATATGGGCACCATCGTAGGTCAATCGGGCAGCGTTATCCGCATTCTGATTTTCCGAAATTGCGCACTGACCCGGTATCCACTGGTATATGATGATGTGCCCTTTCTCGATTGCGTGATGGTGGAGTAGTAGGATGTCTGCGACCAATTGCACGTTATGTACGTGGTTGAAAAGGAACAGCAGACGCTGGAGAACTGCCTTCGAGTCATAAAAGATGGACTACGACTGTGATGATTTGTGACCAATGAAATCCAAAGCAGCAAGGATAGCTGAAAGTTCTCCAGCCGTCAATGATGTAATGTGAGACGTCTTGAATTGGATGGTGACAGATTTTGCGGGAATTACTCCTGCTCCAGCTGAACTTTTGGAGCAGACAGAACCGTCCGTGTAAACTTGGATGCCTTCTCTGTGTTTATCATATACTGTGTCCCTGTGTTTATCATATCGTATACTGCGGCGTCAAACGCATATGTGCCAGTGCTCAAAGACGCCAAAAAGCACTTCCAATCCCATGTTCTCCCTTCAATGCTTGCCACTAATGTTAAAAAAATTTGGCGTGCAAGTATTCCTTCGACAGACAACAGTCTTGTCTTAACCGACTCTTCCGGTGTTCCAATTCCTTCCCACCTTTCTGCCACCATACTAAACCATACATTTTCCGAAAATTTCACAGCCACATCTAGCACAGGCAAGATTGTTCCAGTCCCCCAAAAAGGTCCTCCATCGTTGTGCTCTAGTTATCGTCCCATTTCACTCACAAGTGTCTGTTGCAAACTAATGGAGCATGTTATTTACTCTCAGATCGTAAACTTTTTGTATTCAATAACCTCTTTCACCCAGCTCAACATGGCTTCCGTAAAGCTCTTTCATGTGACACCCAACTAGCTTTATTTTTTCATTATCTAAGCTCTAACCTCGACTTGAACGTACCTGTAGATGCTATTTTCTTAGACTTTCAAAAGGCATTTGACAATGTTCCACACCAACGGCTACTCCTAAAACTTTCCCGTCTCAAGATTAATCCATTTGTCCTAGACTGGATACGTAGCTTCCTCACTAACCGACAACAGTTTGTATTTGCTAACACACAGTCATCTAAAAGATCTTTTGTCCTTTCGGGCGTACCACAAGGCACAGTTCTCGGACCACTACTCTTTCTAATTTACATTAATGATCTTCCTACTGAGATCTCTTCTAACATTCGATTGTTCGCAGACGACTGTGTAGTTTATCGACGCATAACTAACACTTCAGACATGCATTTGCTTCAAGATGACCTAAAACGCATTGAATTATGGTGTAACAAATGGTTGATGTCTTTAAATACTAAAAAAAACCTCGCTAGTTTCTTTTCATCGCAGACAGCATCACCAATCAGGGAAATACACCATATACGGCGCCGAAATCTCATCCGTAGACTCATATAAATACCTCGGCATAACCTTGTCAACTACCCTAAATTGGTCACATCATGTCATTAACTTAGCCAATACCGCGAATCGAACCCTCGGTTTTCTCCGCCGGAATCTAAGACTTGCTCCCCCATCAGTAAAATTGTTAGCTTATGTTACATATGTCCGCCCTAAGTTAGAATATGCATGCTCTGTCTGGGATCCTCATCAACATAACCTGTCTAATACACTGGAATCAATTCAAAACCGTGCAGCCCGGTTTATCTACTCTGAATATTCTTATCATGCAAGCGTATCTGAACTTAAATCTCGTGCCGGTCTTACTAATCTAGAATCGCGACGTCTTATTTCTAGACTGTGTCTTTTTCACAAATTCCATCATTCACCACTCCACATTTCAGCTATATTACCAGCTCATCGTCAGTCCAGCCGCATTAACCACAGCAAAGCCGTGTATCCTCCCCCGGCGCAGACTACCTCTCATCTACGATCATTTTTTGTGAAAACCGCCAGGGACTGTAACGGTCTGTCTGCTGACATCACGCACCACTCCGACACTCATCACTTCAAGGCTGCTCTCGAATCACTGTTTTGTTAAAGCCCATCCCTCATGTAATACCCAATCTCTGGGGCCTTTGAGGTATAATAAATAAATAAATAAATAAATAAATAAATAAATAAATAAATAAATAAATAAATAAATAAAATATGCCCAGTACACAGCACTATAACTATGTTACCATGCCCTCCATAATCGTTGCTCAATCCGGTGTCAGTCAGCTTATTGATGGACTATGCATTCATTCTGTTTCCCGATACGATTGTATTAACTCGAAATTCTTAGAAAAACACTTCATATTATTCTTCTATCATACTATCCAAAGTTTTCCAGCAATCCCTTGACCATTGTACGCTACCTAATGAGTGGAAAATAGGCAAAGTGATTCCAGTGTATAAATCCGGCAGCAAAGCATCCCCTAATAATTATCGCCCCTTCTCTCTCACCAGTACACGCTGTAAAATGCTCGAACATATTATTTTACCGAAATGGTTATTTCCTTGAATTGAACTCATTTTTTACGTCAGCACGACACGGTTTTCGGAAATCTTACTCCTGTGAAACCCAATTAATATTGTTTACACATGCACTACACCATATTCTTTACAAATCCTCACTAGCGGATTGTATATTCTTAGATTTTTCAAAAGCATTCGACAAGGTGCGTCACAAACTATTACTTCATAAACTAAAACAACTTAACATTGACGGTAACCTTTATAAATGGATTGAGTGTTTTCTTCTCAACCGCTTGCAATTCATTTATGCTAAGGGCATAACTCCGGTTTTACAGAGGTCCGTTCAGGTGCTCCACAGGGTTCCGTCTTTGGAGCTCTACTGTTCCTAATTTACATTAATGATCTTCCCTTGCTTATCAACTCCCATATCCATCTGTTCGCTGATGATTGCGTCATTTTCAGGGAAGTTGCCAATGCTAACGATGTTGAATTACTTCAGTCGGACCTTACCACTATTGGGAACTGGTGCAATGAATGGTTAATGGAGCTAAATATTAACAAATTCAAATTCATGCGTGTGTCTAGGAAAACATCTACAATACCGTCGTATTACATTAACAACATGTCATTGGAACCAGTTTCTTCATATAAATATCTTTGTGTTTACATCACTTCTAACATAAGCTGGTCTCTTCCTACTGAGAATATAATTAAAAATGCTAATCACATGCTTGGCTACCTACGTCGCAACTTTTTCAACGTACCTACTAATTTGAAACTTTTGTTATATGAAACTTTAATACGACCCAAACTCGAATACGCGACTCCGGTATGGGACCCTGCTCATGAAAACCTAATCACTGACCTCGAGATGGTTCAAAATAACTCTGTACGTTTTATTCTTGCTAACTACAACCTGAGTATGAGTATAACTGACATAAAATCTAATGTTTGCCTCCCATCGCTGGCATCTTGCAGAAAAGTGTCTCGTATTGCCCTCTTCCACAAGTTGTACCATCATCACACTCTCCGAGATCACCTCATCCCCCATCTAATTTATGTATCCCGTCGCATTGATTATCAGTAAAAAGTCGGCATTTTGTCATGAAACACTTAGTTTTTCACAATCATGCCTTTCGCGAACCTCACGTGACTGGAACTATCTTCACGCCAAAGTTGTAGGCCTTATTAATTATGAACAGTTCCGTGAAGCCTTAGCTAATATTGTATATACAGGTGCCATTTAAACACTCATGTAACCAACTGTATTTGTCTTCATTCTTTTGTACTTATCACTCCCCCTCTGTAATGCCCTTGGCCCTGAGGGGTATAACAAATGAAATGAAATGAAAATGAAAATGAAGTTTAGGAATTAAAGCACGGTTTGTTTGAGGGCGAAAGATGGCATCTCCGTTTGTTTTTTTATTCCGGGAATGACAAGAAGGGCCTGGAGTGGATGCAGGCAGCACAACGGTAGAGATGGTCGTGCTGCAGGCGTGAAGTTTGACGGCAAAGTTCCATAGTTGCCGGCAATAATCCTGTTAAACGCTGAACGAAGTTGAGCGGCAGGAAGGGAACCCGGATGATGCTATGGAAGTCGGGCGAAGTGCCTGATGTGCATCCGTAAAGGGACACTAAAGCGAAACAACAAATCAGTTTAGACTAATAAAGCATTGTTTGAGAACACTGCAGGCAGTCATTTCAAAGTAATAGTTTGATTATTATATCAGAAAATGAAGGTGGAAGTATCGGTATTTGAATTTCGCGCCTCAACCCCGACGCCGGTACGTCAGTGTGACGTCAGGGATTCCAAAACATGTTTTCGCTTTTGGGCCGCGTTGGCTGAGTAAAGGTTCCCGAAACTTGCCATGTTTAATATTTGGTTCCTTTAAGACACAATGTAGTCAACCTGTACCGCTATATAATTAAGTAGGCCCTAGAAGATGCTATCAAAATCCATGACACCACAGCGACCAGGTGCGGGAACTTCAAGAAGGCGTCGCCACCCGTCTTTCGTTCTTGCGCTTTTTCTGGCTTACGAAGAGTCTTATCGTCGTAAGAGTGGTGTTTTTGGTGTCCTAGAGAGGTAATTTACTGATGCAGAATAAATAATTTTTCTCTTTAGCGTCCCTTTAAAGCGTCGACTTGCAGGTACGTAGTGATGGGGCGGTCATGCGCGATGCCTATGATTGCTTCCGTGGATGCACACCTGGGAAGGCCAAGACATATTCGCAGAGCTTCAGCTGATACAGTACAATGCAGTTAAAGTAAACGAAAAGCATTGCGGCCAAATTATGGTTGGCAGACAAAATAATAGGGCAGAAACCGCATAGTAAATTATGGTATATTTATGGCAATTATTTCTCCGTGGTGGAGTCTTAGTGACCCATATCCGCAATAGTCTTCTGGCTTAGAATGACCATAAGCATTTTCCAGGATGCTATTTCCAAATGAAAATTACTTATGGCTAATATCCCACATTTAGAGCGCTGATTCATCCTTCATTCCATTGAAAGGAAAAAAAATGAGAGCGTAACTGTTGAACATGTAGTATGCTAAAGAATGCGTAGAAAAAATGCGATGTAACCCACGTTACATTGCATTACGTACAGGAGTGATATTATAACGTATTTGCGCGACATTTCGTGAATATAATGAACACGACTTGGCTTAGTTTTATTGAGGACGCGTAAATGAATTTTGTTAGGCCAACTGGGGCAAGAGGTCACACCATCACGTTCTCAGTACGAAGTCTTCATGGGGGTTGGAAATGGCAAGGTGAATGCTCCTGGTGTAACACGTAACTATTCTGCCGTTGATTAGGACACCTAAACTCAGCAAGCGACCTAAAGATGTTGTGCTACTTCCCTTGTTGCTACGTAATACGCTTCCTTTTTACGACGGAAAAGGCAAAACGTTAGTCTTTCTAACGCTACCGAACAATGTGTACGTACGTAAAGAACGGCTCGAGAGATGGGAAAACAGAGACAGGACTTGGCTAAACGTTGGCACAAGACTTCCTTGATGTCGCATAAGCAGTTCAGCTTAATGTAGCCAAGTATCTACGGTATGTGAGAACCCTCCGGCAACCCCAAATTTTCGCGGTATGCCTCCACTCGCCGAAAGGTAACGTCAATGCCTCGTAGCTGTGCTCCGCGAAGGTCATTCAAGCATAGTTTAATTACATGTTGTATAAAATGCTCAATTGCGTGAGTTAGGGTTGCAAATAGTGCTCAAATTCGAAAAATATCTGTGAGTAGTTAGCGCGCGTCATTGGCCGGCATTTCCTCTTGTCGATGTCACCATGCAGTGACCATCACCCGTTCTTAAAAAGAGGAAAATAAAGAAGAAAACATTCCTGAGGACGAAAAAATTTGACAAATTAGACACGAACTGATTTGCGCGGCCTGTCTCTCATACGATTGCAGGGGCTGCTAGCCTTCAAGTAATAATTCGAAGGAAGTGGTGACAGGCACATCTACTATAAAAGCATGCCCTCCTACATAGGGCGAATGTCGCGTGTAATTTCTTCTAGGCTAAAATATTGGCAACCCTGCAAGTGCGCGGAGAACTGTGGCCTGTGGGTGGCTCTGCCTAATGGAAACCTCGCCTGTCATCCTGCTTACGTATTTTGCACGCTAATTCTATGGTACAGCTCTCGTAAAGGTCGAACGTATTCTAGCAGGCTTTCGAGGGATCTTCAGCCTGCAAGGCAAGCTAATATAGAATGTAAAACTAATACCTTGGTGAATGGAAATCCTTCGGGCATATCTTTGTGCATCATTGACAATGAAGCTTCAACTGAAACACATGCTGAAAGCTCTACACAAGTGGCAACACTCAAGCACGAATTTAATGCTCGAATACGCCAATTGCTGCTTTGTTCGAGACTAAGATGCCTAGAAATTCTGCGATTGTCTGGGAGTCGTAACCACTGTACCCTGGAATCACTGCTTGAGATCTCTCCCCCGAAGCCTGAGACACATTAAGGTGCCGTGTGACGGTGTTGCAGAGATTACTCAGCTCATTGAGCGCGCTATTCGTGCCAAATGCTGCTGGTCCGACTTTAGCCTACGGTATACGTTTAGCAATACATCGAATATAACACCCCGCGACGGTTCACCCATAATATGCGCCTGCGAGTAGTACAAAGCCACATTTTACTAAATCTGCCTTTTTGTACCACAATGACAGTTACTGGTGTTGCCTGACCACCGAATCCTCAAAGAAGTGCAAAACGGAGATTTGTTGCAAGATGGATGGTCAGTAATCACTTCCGCAAGGAGAAAGGGAATGCGGTGTAAACAATGGTTCAGTCGCCAGAGGGCAGCGAGACTGTTCATTGGGTGCCATTGTCACGGATGTGCCCAGCTGCGACCCGTCGGCGAGCGAAACAGGGGTGGTGAACGATTTCAAACGATGACTGACTTCTTCACAGCGTATTTCGCAATCCACTGTCGAAGACGAATGCGCAGTCTTTCAGCCAGCTTGTCCAAGCCTTAAAAAAGCAGGTGTGAGCAACGCGAACGTCGCCTACTCCATATTGTTTGCACTAGTTCTCACTGTCCTTTTGAGGAACTCAGTGTTTTTTTTTGTGTGTGTGTGATGTAAGTCATTCATTACCAAAAAAATTATTCAAGCAACCTTAAAAGTATTCATATAGTTGCAAAGCGCCTATTGAAGAACTTGTAGCGCTTACTGAGAAATTTACAACTCATTGCTTGTCATGACGACAGTGGCTGTGATTTTAATTTTTCGGCGCTCGAAAGCAAGCCGAAAATAAACGGTCCACCTACTTGGCAATGATATCAGGGTGGCCCGTGGAACGTCCACGTTCTTCTGATGATAAGGCGTCGGTGAATTCTTCGAATGTACGCCGAGAATCATTCAACATCTGCGAAGTCTCGTCTTGTCTTGTCTTGTATCCCAGACAGTGGCGTATACCCACTATGGGGAACTGGCCAAGAAGCAGACCGTTTTTCGGATGTTTAAAAGTAAAGCAAAACTAGATTTAAATAGTGGAGCGTGGGATTATAGAACTGTAATTTAGAAGTGTAATGAAGATATAGTGTTAAGAATTTCGACAAAATAAGTTAACGTAAGGAAATGGAATAGAAATTATTGATAATTGTAGAAAGTCAGCAAGGTACTTTTTTGTCTCTCTAATAAAATTGTAAACTGCAAGGAAAGCATCCCTGTGGCTGGATCCCAGTGAAGTCGCCCCAAAAGAAAGAATGGTTGGCGAGGTTAGCGATATAGCCCAATTTGGTAAATGAGTATTCTAATAGTTTTCTTTGTCGTAGAAAGCGGCGGCATGAGAGAAAATTATGTTCGATAGTTTCAGGTGCACTGCAAAAAGAACATAAGAACATACAGGGGACATAGCGAGACCAGACCTGTGTAACTAAAAATTTAGAGGAGGTATACGACATCTCAGTTTTGTAAAAGAAACTTCCAATTGCCTTGAAGGATACCAATTATTATTCCATGGGAAGCCAAGATGGTGGAATTCAGAAGACGGTGTTAGCATAGATATTGCAGAATTTTGAGATATAGCGAGTTTTCTGCACCTAGCCGTGGTGACATAAGCTGATGTCGGCAAAACGGGTATGATAGGGCCGTTGAGGGATGCTCATGCGAGTGAATGAGCCATTTCATTCAAGTGCAACCCATGATTCCCGGTACCCAAAGCAAACATACTTTCCGTAAGTACGGAGGTACCATCGAACGAAATGTTCTTTGAATTCTTGAATTTAAAGATGCAGTTAGTGCTGTACATACAGATAGCGAGTCGGTCACAATAACAGCTAATGGGTCCTTTTGGGGGAGTTTTCGTAACGCTAATATAATCGCTAATAATTGTGCCTGAAATATAGGTGTGAAGTCGGGAAGGCGAAGAGGGTAAAACCATTGAAGAGATTCGGAGAAGATCCCCACTCCTGCCTTCTCATTGCACACAGAAGCGTCAGTATATAGCTATTACATTGGCAGTGGTTAGCTGGTGTAGGTGGCAGTGTAAGACATTAAGACATTTTTACGTCAGCACAGCATGGTTTTCGGAAATCTTACTCCTGTGAAACCCAATTAATATCATTTACACATGCACTACACCATATTCTTGACAAATCATAACTAGCTGATTGTATATTCTTAGATTTTTCAAAAGCATTCGACAAGGTGTGTCAAAAACTATTACTTCATAAACTAAAACAACTTAACATAGACAGTAACCTTTTGAAATGGATTGAATGTTTTCTTCTCAACCGCTCGCAGTTTGTTTGTGCTAACGGCATTAACTCCGGTTTTACAGAAGTCCGTTCAGGTGTTCCACAGGGTTCCGTCCTTGGCCCCTACTGTTCCTAATTTACATTAATGATCTTCCCTCGCTTATCAACTCCCATATCCATCTATTCGCTGATGATTGCGTCATCTTCAGATAAGTTACCAATGCTAACGATATTGAATTACTTCAGTCAGACCTTACCACGATAGGGAACTGGTGCAATGAATGGTTAATGGAGCTCAATATTAACAAATGCAAAGTCATGCGTGTTTCTAGGAAAACATCTATAATACCGTCGTACTACATTAACAACATGTCGTTGGAATCAGTTTCTTCATATAAATATCTTGGTGTTTACATCACTTCTAACCTGAACTGGTCTCTTCATACTGAAAACATAATCAAAAACGCTGAAAACGCCAAAAACGCTCTGTACTGTCGTAAATGCGTTCCATCCGCGCACTACTGTCTGTTCGACTATGCACAAGAAGCGTTTTCAATCACGCGTTGTTGGAGTTGTTTATTCGATTCCACTATCATGCGGGAAGACATATATAGGTCAAACTGGTCGCTGCCTTAATGAAAGGCTAAAAGAACATAATTACAATGTGCACCGGGCTATACAGGGACACTTAGGAATTCACTGTCGGGACTGTGGATGTAAACCGAATTTTTATCGGTGTGAAGTGCTAAAAAAGCACCGATCACAACTAACGCGGGAAATCATTGAAGCTGATCTCATAGCAAGGGCTGGCAGCAGGTGCGTTAGCGCGCCATCTTTGTGCCTATCTCCGCAGGAAGCAAGATTTTTTGCTCAGTTTAACCTTGCATGACAGAATTGCCCGTTCTGTGACCCATGATAGTGTAGCCTTCTATCGGTGTGATGTTTTGTGAAGTTTTGTGATGACTTGTCCTGATGCGTTCTTGTAGGTATTTATTTCGTGGAACTCGCTAATAAACCAGTTGGAAGTGAGTGATCTGTTCCTTTATCTGGCCGGCTCGGCTTATTTCTTCCTTTGCATGTTGCGCTGTACCAGTTCCAGAATGTGTCCATACGCCAAGTTTGCCATTCAAAGGAAGCCTTAACAGACCTCAAAATTGAGTTCGAGGACACATTTTCAAATGATGCTAAAGAATTAACAAGCCGAGATTTAATTTAATTTCATTTCATTTATTATACCCCTCAGGGCCGAGAGCATTACAGAGGGGGAGCGGCGATGCTCTGTAGCATGGAGGCAGTTACGAACTAGGACGTATTCCCATTCTGCGCTCTCGCACATCATATATCCGGATATATATCCAGCGGACAAATTCAACAAATGTGAATCCAGAGCCACTCTGGAGCATATATTATGGGAGTGCCGAGAGATATGTAACAACAACGAGAACGCGGCCTCTAGCAACACTCTTCGGACGCGCTGGGATTTCGCGCTGCTCAGCCCCGCCCTCGAGGATCAACTGTGGAACGTCCAGTGGGCCAAGGATGCCGCCAGAACGGACGAACTTCCTGGCCGTCATCTAGGCGGGACCTTTGGCCCTCCCCATCAACTCGCGGAAAAGTCCGGATGCCGCTGTGGATAGCTATGGAGCGATATAGCTATCCCATCTCTCTCTCTCTCTCTCACACACACACACACACACACACACACACACACACACACACACACACACACACACACACACACACACACACACACACACACACACACACACACACACACACACACACACACACACACACACACACACACACACACACACACACACACACACACACACACACACACACACACACACACACACACACACACACACGCGCGCGCGCGCGCACGCGCACGCTGTGTTATGGTAGAGAAAACAACCGAAAATTTAAGCAACGTTAAGGCATTTTGATAGGAGTTTACTTGTGACAATGAAACGCATGGCGCGTCATTGACTGTGCTTGATACCTTCTCCTGCAGCCTTCCGTAGTGGCGGCCGAGCGCATTCTTGTCAGATACGCAGGAGCGGTGGTTATTGAATAAACTGATCCAGTCATTGCCCAGCAGAGGAGCGATGTCGTCCTCGCACTTTGTAAACATTGCGTCAAGCTTGTTCACAGTGCAGGAATACTAGACTGCGCTTCCCGTCCCAATGGTAAGCCTGCGAATGTGGGTCCGGGCTGTGGAGGACTGCGGTATAATTTCGGCTTCCTGTCTTTAACGAGCACATAAACAGCAGGGGACAATTGTTTCCGAATTGTCCCCATCGCTATTTCTTTTCTCATTCGAGCGCTATAGAAGCGAAGCAGTTTGGATAAACCACTATCTCGAGCTCAGCAGCATAACGCTACATACCCTACATGCTCATACAGTGGGTACATCAACATTGGGCCCACCAGCAGGCATGAGACACTGCTACCAATATTCGGATTATCTTTCGCGGAAAGTATATATAAAATTTACATCCAGTAATGAATGTCAGTAACAAGGCAAATGAATCCAATGAGATCACTTTTATACTTGCACGACGGGAGTTCAAGTATCAAGGGTACAAAAAACGTTTGTATTGTTATTCCTGTCTTGTTACCATGCAAATAAAGAAAACACACAAGTGTATAAGCGCTGTTCTTCCCCATTTGCAATGAAGAAAGAAATAAACATGCTCACGGAGTGTATCTACGGAACTACGTTGCACCGTATGAAGAAGTAGGACGTCAAATTCAAAGAGTTCTCATAACTAAAACGACATGCAGGCGACATCCGCGGAGAGCGGGGCGCAGTCAGCGACAGATCGAACACGAGTCAAGCGCGGCACTAGAGGGCGAGGGCCTTCATGAGACAAGGAAACGCGTAACGAGGTCTCTCGCATTTCTCCGTGCTGGCAGCGTCCGCTCGGGAAACGGTCTTCGTGCGCTCGCGAACGCTCAGGGAGCGATGCGTGACGGGATATTAACGAGCAGAACGTCGGAGTTTTCCCGTGGCGCTCTGATTGCCTAGAAGCGACGTTCTCTATCAGTTGAACCTCCTCCGGTCGCCAGTGGTCGTACGTCACCCATTAGCATTGCATACAGTGACAGAAAAAAATTAAATCAAATCCATGAGCCTATTTTGAACATTTGTGCCCATGTTGTGAAAAAAAAACAGAAAGAAAGAGGAAATCAGTTTCATGAAAGGAAAGAAACCAAACGATCTTAAACGAAACGACAGAAAATGAACAAACAACAACAACAACAAATAGCGCAGAAGCTCCTCTAGGAATTGTTCAAGTATGCGTAAGCATTGTGCCCCTTCATCACCTCCACGCAGCCCGGTGTCATTATAAATGTTACGAAACTTGACCCCACCAGCATAATCGACAGCGCTGCGGCTACACGAGCTGCTGCGTACGGTGGCACAAAGGGAATTGATGACGCAAGCAAACTACTGCAGATGGCGGCACCAGGCGCGCTGATAACTTTCCGATCATTATAAGCCGTTAACATTCTTTAGTGCCTTATCCTGCCGCGTCGAAGCATTATCCACCGTGATCAAGATTGCTTTTATACTTGCACGACTGGAGTTCAAGTCTCAAGGGTACAAACAGCGGTTTTATTGTTATTTCTGTCTTGTTACCATGCAATTAAAGAAAACACACAAATACATACGCAGCCGGCGGCCGCTACGTATGTCGCGGCCACGCGGGCATGTGTTCTCGCAGCTTAGTTCACGTTGAAGCGAGATGCGCGGACCATATCTTGAAAGCGATCTGCGATGGGGACACAGTGTGCTGAGTGCTGCCAGCTTCGTGTGCGCTGTGTTCTTGCCGCTTAGTTCGCGTTGAAGTGAGAGGCAGCACGATGGGGCATTCGCTCACTGCTGCGGACAATTTCGTGAAAGTGATTGTCCTACGTCACGGACGGACGGATCGACCGATGTGTTTCCTTACTGGGTAGGCATAAAAATGCTTACGCATTTAAAAACCTGAAGACACCTAAGCACTTTTTATGAGTTGTGAATGCGAAACCATTAATGTCCAAGTAAATCCCGTTGAGCGTTTCTTCGTGTAAAGATCTCCTCGTTGGCAAGCGAGCACGTTGAGACGATTGGCCAACGCCTCCTAGACAGCACAAGGACGGTGCGCTTCGATCTGTGACCTCATGATATCTTGCCCGACTGCCATAGAATGGGTACGCTCCCGAGTAAGCCTCATCGATTTTGACGTCACCGCTTTCGTCACGCCGGGCTTCGCAATGGAAATTTTGCTGCCAGTAGCATGATGTCATAAAGCAGAGTGCACAGGCCTGCTACCTAGGAGGCGCTGGTTTAGCCCAGAGGGTTAGACACTCGACTTCTGAGCGTGCGGTCGTAGGTTTGAAACTCACTGCCCCCAGCGTTTCTTCCTTCGAATTTATTGTATTCATCTCCCCCGAAGCGTTGCGAATACTACTTGTGGACAAAACCCAGAGTAAGGAAGTTTACGTCATATGGGCGCCCGCCCACACCACCTCGCTCGCCGGCAACGAGACGGCACACAGGGCGGCTCGAGGGCTTAGGGGTGATTTACGCTCAAACCGTCCATCGCCGCACGCCGCACCGCACGCAGGCGGTTCTTGAAAAACAGGCGGTCGTCGCGATTGGTCACAAAATTGCATTTACGCTGAAACCGCATGATGCGGTGCGGTTCGCATGTGCCCTCTGGTTGTCCTAATAGGTCACCAGCTACTGGCAACATGCATCAGCGAGTTCGCAGTACCGTGTGCTGGCGACCAGCAAAGTTTCGCGCCGTGCCAGAATTTTGTTACGTTTGCTCTCTCATTAGTTATTTTTTTATTAGTTAGCTCGAGCGGCTCGCATGCGCCGGCATCCGCACTTTGGTTTGGGGACGCGACGTCTGTTGAAAGCTGGCAAACGTTCGGCAGTGCGCAGAGCAACGCTGTTCGAAGTCGGCAACAATTGCCAAGAGCAGACGACAATGGCATATTTTTGTCGATGTAGGTTGAAGCTTCCGCGTCATGGTGAAAACGCGACTCTTGCACTGTCACATTCTGTGCTACATGTGTGGCGTTCACGTGGTGACCCACCTTTGGAACACTGTGCAGTCGTCTTATCGGTGCCGCTTTTTTTTATTTTTTTATTGCTACCGCATAATGTTGCGACAATATACGTCACCATGTGGTCGGTTGTGTGCGGCGCGATGTCGAACTTTTTGTAGCTGTGCTAGCGAACGCTTGTGTTGTGGACAAGCGACGCACCACCGCTCCTCGGCTAGACGAAGCACCAGCGCGGAAGAAATGGGAAGCGACCCCATCGCGAGTCGAGTTTTGAGAATTCTCCGTCGTCCTCAGCGTCTCGGCTACCAGACAGTGACCGAGTGTTTGCCC
Source organism: Dermacentor variabilis (assembly GCF_050947875.1). NCBI lineage: Eukaryota > Metazoa > Arthropoda > Arachnida > Ixodida > Ixodidae > Dermacentor > Dermacentor variabilis. Next base: position 166,894,108 of record NC_134568.1, read on the forward strand.
CCTCGAACACGAGCAGCTCTCGCCTGCGTGTTTTGTAGAAAATAAACGCAGTCTGTTTTCTGCCACCAAACGATGCGCACTCCTTTGACGGACGGGACGAGACGCTGTATGTAACACTAGCGACGAGGCAGGTGTCGCGAAGCGGATAAGTTTTCGAAGTTAAGGTCATGGCTACAGGACGAATGCACGGCGCTGTCGAGCCTTTCTTGGGCAAATCTTGGGAATCGTGAATCCAGTGCCATGACTTTTACTTCGTGGCGAGCGACGTCAGCAACGAAGCAAAGAAGCGGCCACTGCTCCTCACGCCTTCTAGAGCCGACACTTTCGGACACTGTGTGCGCGCTGATAGCGCCGAAGGTCCTGGGAAAAGTCAACTTCAATGACTTAGTGACACTTCTCAGACGGCACTTTGCCACATCCGAGCTTTACAGCCGGTACGTGTTTAAAAGACCCGACCAACGGCCAGACGAGTCGATCAGCAGCTACGCTGCGGCCCTCGGAACCTTGACAGCCGACTGCAACTTCTGAGCGCTGCCTTAGGCTACAATATCGACGACGTCTCCTGACACCCAAACGACCGCTTCAGCAGCGAACCAGACTATGCCGCCCCAAGATGTGATGCTCCGGGACACATTCGTCCGCGGCGTCTGGGACGAATGTTTTCCGCAGAGACTGTTCGCAGAAAAAGCCTGACATTTCAACGCGCTCTGGACGTAGCCCTCTCAGCGGAAAGTGCGTCAAGGCATCAGCGACGAATCAAAGGAGTTTCGCGTAGCGCCCGTGACCAAATAGCCCAGGACTTGCAATGCGTGCACTTCCACGTCGTCAGCGGCGCCAGCGATGTCCTCGTGACTAGCCGGAGCCGATCTTGACAGCATGTCGGCCAAGACGAGGTGTTTTCCCTGGTACGTACTGCGAAACGAAATCATATTTCAGAAGTCTTAAAGAAACCTCTGAAGGTGGGGAGGCATGTCGCAGATCCCTTTCGCAGCAATAGATAGCAACGGTTTATGGTCAGTTTCAATAAAAACTTTGTGCCCGTACACGAAGTGGTGAAACTTCTCACAGCCGAACGAAATGCTGAGAGTCTACTTTTCAATCTGCTCATAACGCTGCTCAGCTTGTGTTAGCGCACGGGATGCATATGCCACTGGGTGCCACTTATCACCATCGTGACTCTGCAAGAGCGCTGCACCCATGCCTTCTTTTTATGAATCACATGTTATTTTAGACTGTCTTTGGGGATCAAAGATGGCGAGTACGGGTTTCATGGTTAGAATTTGAGTGATAGCTTTCCACTCTTTCCGTGGTTTTCAGTCCACTCAAATACTGCGTGTGTTTTGATAAGCGCTCGGAGAAGCGCAGTCCGCTCAGAAAGCCGTGGCACGTACTTTGCTAAGTAGTTGATTACACCGACCATGCGCTGAACACCACATTTGGTTTTGGGTTCCGGCGTTTCAAACAAGCTTTTGATAAGTTTTTGGTCGGGCAAGATGCCGTCACGTCCAATGATATCGCCCAGGAATTGTATTTCCGTAACATCAAACCGGAATTTTTTTGCGCTGAACGAAAAGGGTTCTACTCAAATTGAGGACGACACAACGAGCTATGGAAAGAAGAATGATAGGTGTAACGTTAAGGGATAAGAAAAGAGCAGATTGGGTGAGGGAACAAACGGGAGTTAATGACATCTTAGTTGAAATCAAGAAAAAGAAATGGGCATGGGCAGGACATGTAATGAGGAGGAAAGATAACCGATGGTCATTAAGGGTTACGGACTGGATCCCAAGGGAAGGGAAGCGTAGCAGGGGGCGACAGAAAGTCAGGTGGGCGGATGAGATTAAGAAGTTTGCAGGGACGGCATGGCCACAATTAGTACATGACCGGGGTTGTTGGAGAAGTATGGGAGAGGCCTTTGCCCTGCAGTGGGCGTAACCAGGCTGATGATGATGATGATGATGATGATGAACGTTAAAGGGAAGCTGAAGAGTCTGTCAAATTCAATAAGACGCTCATATACGGATGCGGGAACCTTATAAACCATGTAGGTAAAATTTGGGGTTTTTTTATCAATTAGGAGTGACGTATTCGTCGGTTAAAATTGCGCTGTAGCTCCGCCCCCCGTCGAATGCCGCGCGCCGCTGCTGACGCTGACGATGCGAGCGGAGACCGGAAACCGCGGTGTTGTGACGTCAACACTAGTGCTCCGTTCCTTCGCAGCCTCCGCGACCGTGCCTGACCAGCTTGTTTCTGCGTGCGTGCCATAGTAATCTGCTTCGATCGACCCTGCATTCCTTTGTTGGTGCGTCTGCGTGTATGTAGAGTGGTAGTCAACGTGCGCAGCATCAACTGAAGTGGTGGGCCGATCATGCCGGTTTTCTGTGCAGCCTACGGTTGCACGAGCACCAGCGACCGCGACGATGATGTCTTTCATTACTTCCCACAAGACAAGAAGCTTTTAACGAAGTGGGAGGCTGCTGTGAAGCGAAAGAATTTCAAGCCCTCAAGAACAACAATACACGAACTCGCCCAAACCTGGATTTTTATTTACTGCGAGCTTCTTCGTGTTAGCACGCTGAACGGAAGGTGCATGTTTATTTCCCGCCCTTGACGCAGGTTTCGTCGCAAAGGGCCGCGAATTTTCTATTTGCACGTGTGTTGTAAAACAGCCTGCATGCAGCTACGATAACGCAGTGCAAATGTAGAGTTTGCATGTGCTGGAAAGCCGGCGCACGCCGGGACGCTACGCTCCCCCCTTCTCTCGCGCACAGCGAGAAACCGACCGTCTCACGTAGCCGACGGAATTCGCCGCCTTTACGACTTCGGTTACGAGTAGTGTGCGGATGGCGCACAGATGAAGGTCACTACACGTACTGCATGAACCGGGAAGCTTTTCACACGTTTAAACCGTCTTTGTAGATTGCCGACAGCTTTGGACAGCGCACAAATGCCGACGATCGCATGCCCGCTTACGTTCCACGAGGAGGCATGCAGGAACACAACACTACAGTTGTTTGACCGGAAACGAGCTCACTAGATCGGCGAAAGATCGACGAGATCACTAGATCGCTTTGCAAAAAACATACTCACCAAAGAGCATTTCCAACACGAGGACATCCCAAGACTTCGCTTTCGTTCGCGTCGAAAGCACTGCTCGCACCAGCATCGTTTTCTTCTTCGAGAGGCCGGCTCTTCGCAATCGGCTCTTACATGTAGGGAGTAACGCCGAACTCCTCAGAAAAACGCAGTCTCTCTAAATTTTCCATTACCGTCTCAGAAAAACAGCACCAAACTACCTGGCACCGCGCTTCATGTGTAGCGGCAGCGGTCGGTTCGGACGAACACTAGTGTTGACGTCACGAGGCGCCCGACCAATCACAGGCGGAAACGAGACGCGCGAGCTGGGCGTGTCCGCTGCTTCACTTTTCGTCGAAATAAAATATATTTGCGCTTTCTTTCGCTCAATTTCGATACGATATTCGAATTCGGAGGGTTGAAAACCATTATGTACAGATGTTCACTCATTTTTTCTGGAAAACATTTCAGCTTCCCTTTAAGCCGGCTTTTTCGGCCGCTTTCAAGACCGCAACCAGTCTCTGGTCATGCTGCTGTTTGTTTGCTCCCAATACCAAAATATCGTCGATGTACACATGTACACCGGGAAGGCCTTCAAATACTTGAGTCATCGTCCTTTGAAAGATTTCAGGCGCTGAGGCGATGCCGAAGGGCAATCGGAGGTAACGGTACCTGCCGAAAGGAGTAGCAAAAGTGCATATTTTCGACGTCTGCTCGCCAAGTGCGATCTGGTGGAAGCCGGAGTTTGCGTCCAAGCAACTAAATATAGTTGCGCCGGCCAAATCCCCGTCCATATCCTCGCGCCTTGGGAGCTGGAAGTGTTCTCTTTTTATGTTCTCATTAATTTTCCGGGGGTCCATGCGAATTATAATTCTGCCGTCCTTTTTCTTGACGGTAACCAAAGGGCTTACCCAGTCCGCGGGGTCGTTCTCTTTTACGATGATGGCCTCGCACTCCAGTCTTCGCAGCTCTTCCTGAAGAGGGCCCCGCAGGGACAATGGAATACGCCGCGCTGGTTGAACGACAGGAACCGCTGTTGGTTGCAGGACCATGCTATATGGTTGCTTCAAGAAGCCCAATCCCTGGAAGAGGTGCTGGAAATTCGTCACTGCTTCGTAGTCTGTTGAGGCGCTTACAGTGGCCACTGTGCGTTGGAAAAGGCCCAAGGCTTCACTCGCTTCCAGTCCTAGTATGGCAAAGAACTGGACTGTGGCGGAAGTATTTCCTACCGTCACCTCCTGCGACGTTGCTCCGAAGTGTGTTATGACGCCACAGTTGTAGGCCTGTAGTACCGAGGTAGCAGCAGTCAACGGTCCCGCCGCACGCATTTTCCGGTATGCCGAAAACGGCAGTAAGCTGGCCTGTGACCCGGTGTCTACCATCTTGCCCTTGACCTCAGCTTCCACTATCCAATCTTTGGCATTTCTGTTCCCAACACCAATTTCTAGGATGCCGAAGTTATCGTCAAAGTCGTCTTTGCTGACTTCGGTAATTTTGACGTTTCTCGACAGCACACCGCAAAATGATTGGGCAAGTGGCATACGTTGCATTTCTTTTCGTATGCAGGGCACTGCCTTGGTCTGTGCCGCCGTTCGCACTTTGTGCAGCGGTACTGCTTGTTGCCATCTTGGGCGTTTCTGCTTTTCGGTGCATTTGCGGCCCCCGCAATAGCGTCAATGTCGCTGTCCGTGGCCCTCCGGACCTCGTTTCGTTGCGCCACAGATTCGGCGACCTTGCAAAATTCTGCCGCCTTCACTAGAGTCAACTGTTGTTCGCGAAGCATATTTTCGCGCAACGTTGAGTTATTCGTGCCTAACACTATTTGATCCCGGATCATTGAATCACGGTGTTCTCCGAAATTGCACTGCCCAGCTTGCTTTTTTAGGTCACGAAGAAATTTTTCGAACGGTTCCCCATCTGCCTGCTTCCTCGCGCGAAACAGATATCGCTCATGCACTTCGTTGCTTACCTCAGAGCAGTAAGACTCGAACTTTTCAACGATTGTTGCGTAGTCTTCCTTGGATTCTTGTGCTTCAAATTTGAACGTGTTGAACACGTCAAGTGCTTCGTCACCAGCCACACTCAGAAGGAGTGCCACTTTTCCAGCTTCCGTGCGGGTTGCTCCTTCGCCGTGGTTGCCACTATGAAAAAGTCAAACTTCTGTTTGAAGCGCTTCGATTGCTCAGAGAGATTGCCGGTAAGTTGCAAGGGTGGCAGTGCCTTCAGTAGTTCCATCGTTGGGGCTCCGCCGTATCCACGCTTCGACCCGAAGTGCCCACTTCTGACACCATGTAACGCGTGCGACGTGTGTCTGGTAAAGATCGAGGCAACTACACGATGGCAGGAACAAGAAGCAGCGAAGGGTTTATTGGCACGCTCTTAAATCGTCAAACGCACGCATGATATCAGTGCTGTCCTGATAAGGTAGCGCAGACAGCGCATGCCCGATACACACCGCCGGTATTTTCTTCCGCTTTCAAAACATGTGGCTGGCACAAAGTCTTTCCCGACTAAACTTGGGTATGGTGGCTAGATAACCTGGAAGTCGCCGACAGGAAGAATCGGCAGTAATAGAGGTTGCACTCATGAGGATTCGCCCCTTCGATGTTGCATTGATGTTAACGACGCCCCGTGGAGGTAATGAGTATCGCACAAGTCGTCCTCGCCAACACTGTGCGCCAGGGCCGCCCTGCTCTTCAAGACGAGGCAATATGTAAGCAATGCCCAGGGACAGTGCGTGGCAAGTTGTTTGGCTATTATTCGCTGATGCGCTGCGTGTTGCAGCGAATGAACTACCGCCGAGTGTCCCATCCCACCGGTGCTACATCGTCTGGGCCTAACGCATGAGCTCCCACCGTCGTATACGCTCCTTAGCCAGTCTGAAAATCTTCAGTCAATATTCGTAAATGCGTGAACGTAGACCACCGAACATCAGTTGTCTGGACGATACGCTGGGCGTGACATTACGATTTTTGGTTATGTTTGTATAAAACAACGAGTTCACTTTCGCAATTTTGCAAACGAATTTCACAAATCGTTCCCATATGAGGCTCAGCTAATCTGATTTACTCATAATTTACATGCTATCATGACAGTGGTACTGAACACTTATTTCTCCACATTTCTAAACATTTTGAAAACATAAACCACCTGTTATGTGACTCCTAAACACAGCCTTTAGCGTCCCATATACGTACACACTCGGCAATCGTTAATAAGAATAGCAAGTTCCTTTTATCGAATGTTCAGCTTCTCACTATCAAAAATTGCTCTTTGCTACGGGTCTTATTAAATCCGGTTTTATCAAAGCTTCAGCTATTGGTTAATAGGGATGACTGACTAAGCCAACAACAGTTCCTCCGAAATTTAGTTGTTTGCTCACGATCGTGTTTATCACCGTGATCAGCCTATTCAAGCACACTGCAGGACGAAGGCCTGGCCCAGCGATGTCCAGTAACCCCTTATTTGCATCATCATCATCATCCCCATTAGCACCATAATTTCTATTATTATTATTATTATTATTATTACTATTATTATTATTATTATTATTATTATTATTATTATTATTATTATTATTATTATTTCACTCAGATAAGTACCACATGCACACAGAGAAAGGGAGAAGCAAGTCTTAAGTTGCACCTAAAAGGGACACCATGCACTCCCGTTTGAAGTGGACAGACAAAAGAAAAGAAGCTTAAAAACTGCTAGATTGCTTGGACAATTCAATTCCCTTAACTCAATTATTGCGAATCACAGCTCCAAAGTTTTTTTTTTAATTACTTCGGCAGCTTCCCTACGGAATGCGTTCCCGGTCCACTTGCCTTCGAGCGGCTGCGCCACATCTGCATGGCATTTACGGAGACCACGCATCCGTTCTCTGGCTGCACCCGTTTCGGCTTTCTGCCTTTCTTGCACCGTTCAGTCGTTGCGACGGCACCGGCTGCGGCTATGCATGCCTACGTGCGACGGCAACCGTCGTCGATTTCCAAGCCGGCATACAGCATTGGTATCCAGAGCGCGCACGAAGCCTTGCCTCTCTTTTTATTGCAAAATCAATTATACAGACACTTCAGCCGCAATCATGCCGTCAGCGTTGTTCCCCGTTCCAACATACAAGGTGGTTATGTTCGTGCCGAGCACCTTTCATTGCAATAGAAATTATTATCGGCCGCTTGAGGTGCATTCCCGCCGTGAGCGCCAATACCATGCTGTCCCGCTATCCCGGCCACGGCGGCCGCATTTCGATGGGGGCGAAATCCGAAAACACCCGTGTGCTTAGATTTAGGTGCACGTTAAAGAACCCCAGGTGGTCGAAATTTCCGGAGTCCTCCACTACGGCGTGCCTCATAATCAGAAAGTGGTTTTGGCACGTAAAACCCCAAATATTATTATTTATGCTGTCCCGCTATCGACGGCGCATGCGCGGCTCGCGCGAAGGGTTATACGGTATCCAAGGGCGCGGAATGTGTTCGGCTTCAATGACGACGATTCAAAGTGTAGGCACTGTCGCTAAGTCCGCTCGATTCGCGGAGCCATGACAGCGTTCTGGCTCCTGCTTATTGCACGAGCGTTGTGCGCACGGACTCCATAGAGTTTCATGCAATAATTACTAGAGGGAACTCTGGCGATAGTGTCTACGGGAGCTGCAGTCGGGGCGATTCAGCCAGCATGGGAATTATGGGACGTACATGTATTTGCCTAAACTTCCTCCTTCGGGCTTCACACGGCTTCGCGACTTGTAAGCTCGTCATTTTCAACAAAGTACTGTGTAATAAATAATTAAATGAACGTGATTAAAACTGTTCGACGACAGGATTAGAACATAGTATACCTCTGAAACAGAAGCCCGATATTGAAACCATTACGCCACGGACGCATGCATCGAGATGTGGCATAAGATGGCCTTATGAATTTCTCGCGGGCCAGTTGGCCCGTTGACACGCTTGGCGCGTTTCGGTTTGGCCACCTCGCCAGGCTGAACTACTGCAATTAGTACCAGTTGTAAGTGTTCGCAGAGTATTGTGCACTTAGAAAAGTACGCATTGCTCTGAAATTCAGGAAAATGAATACAGATAAGGCGTATAGTAAACAAAGCCACGTGAGCGTGTGAATCCACAAGCACGAAAATAGGACAAATCCATGTATCTGCCATTGTTCCCATGGTGACTGAGCGATCACAGTGCCGAGTTCCCTCTAGTAAATATTGTATGCAACTCTATATATGGCGGACACTGAACGCAGAGTGTGTTCCTGCTAAGCTGTTGTGCGCATGCATTGCTCTGAGCAGAACGCACAGTAAACAATAGTCAAACATTGTCTAATATTTCACTGGACCAACGCCGACAGTGGTTTCCTGTCGGTCTCATCTTCACCATCGACGTGCGACGCCCGCGACACCACTGAGTGCTCTGCTCTTCATCCCGCCAGCGTTGTGGGACACCGGGTAACAGACCGGGCACTGCTCCTTCGGCGCAGGAGCAGTTGCCGCACATGCTGTGTCGCGTCAACATGTCTCACAGACGTAGATTTATAAGACAGTCGGTAGGGTTCAAGGGCAACGCGAAACCTTGTAATCGCTGTCAATGCTTCGCCTTTCGGGCGAAACTGTCACTTTTTTTTAACTGTCCTATTAGGCCTTTGCCATTATTGTAGGTGGGCTACGTGAATAGGCGGGCATTAGCAGTAACTAGAATTTCAACACCAACTTCACCTATTGCCTAAAATAAACTAGTTTACTCTTTAATTACTATACTTTCAGGGTACATATTGCAACTGCGATAGTGACGCCGAGGAGTAGTGAAGTCATGTACGATTATGCGTCTCCAGTCATGTCCGATGTCCCACAATCGGCTAAAAGAATGCCTCGGCGTTCAGTTAAGATCATTCCGCTGTTAGAGGCACGCTTTTGAGAAACTGTTAACTAGAACGCCAATGTACTTAGGGAAAACAGGGGGAAGGCGGGAGATGGAAATTCAAGACGATGAGCCAAACGAGAACAAGGTGAAAGCAGGAGCCAACGTTTCGACAAGTGGACTTGTCTTCTTCAAGGTAGATCGTAGCACATTCGAAGGTCACGAAAAGTGACAGAGCACCAACGCAGCCATTGACCGCATGATTAAGCCATCGAGTGATGTGTTGCCATCACCGCGATTGATAATAGCGTTAAGCAGACTGTCCTGTCATTTCCCTGTCACTTTTTAAGCAGAAGCACAACAGGCTAAAGGCACTGTTCGTTCATATGCACCGCGTTCAAGAGCCCTGCAATAGCGGTGCGCAAGTGGGCACGTTATGTGCTTTTTTTCACATTTCGGAAATGTCTGGTTACGGAAGTGGAAAAAAGAATGGTTTCGTTAGAAGTAGGAAGTTAGAAACTGCTGAAAACGAAAACACTTTACAACTTTCTCATCGGAAGCTTGTCCTACGTTAATGCTTGCGAAGTTGGCAAATTATTCTTGACTAATAACGCAATCAAGCGGAATACAGCAAATTGGGTGATTATTTCTCTATACAGTAGTCAACAACATGCATTTGGTCGCGTCCTCCTAGAGTGCTAAGCATATTTTTAAACGTTCGTTAGAGTTAGCTGGGACACCAAGTATACATGCACATACAGACCCTTAAAAGTTACACTATGAGTAATTTTAACAAAATATTGCACTAGTCACGCCCACACTGCTTGCACACCAGCGTGGGCGCAGCAAACAGCTTATGCTATTTGGGGAACAAAATTTGGCGAACAAATAGGACGAATAGGTATATAAGTAAGAAATAAGCGTTAATTCCGTTTATTATTTCACGATTATGTTGCACATTTATTTCCGTCATTTTAGCACAGTCGTATATTCAAACCGAACTGCATTTTGTTGGATAGCCTCCCCCCAAAATGCGTAGCTTATTCCGTATAGCACGCTAGTCTACAAGCCCGGGGGGACTGACAACAGCAACGCACCTGCTCTAGCTAGACAAAAACAACACTGGCTTCCCCCTTTCACATGAAGTCGGCGGCGTGATATGGTGAATGGGAGGGGGGTGTCGATATTGTTGGAGTAAAGTTTTGAGATTACGGAAAATGCACGCTAACGAACCTATAATTATTCAATTCTTTTATGTCGCCTGTCTGATATGCAGGTATTTTTCCAAGTCTGTGGTGCATTTTAAGTACTGAAGCATTGCACAGAAAGGGCCATAAGCTTTCTTTCTTTAATTTTCAATGCATGGTAGCCAACAAGACGCTTTCCTGGTTGACATCTCTGCCTTATATCTTTCTTTTCTGTGGCGACATAATTTAATAGGAGAGGTTGGCGCCTTTAGGTGGCGTTGGTTACTCCTCGTCACTCGGTAAACAAAATGGAATCGCGAAACGGGGCGCGAACACCGAATAAAATCATAGAGCATGAACGCAAAGTTCTGCACATGAGTCCAGGAAGCCACAAAAATAAGCACAAACAGTTGCATAAGGAAATACAAGTACTTTCAATTGTCCGAGAACACATATAAAAACACAATTTTCTAGGCCAGTGCAGCAAACATAAATACACATACATAACATAAACATAACTACTTGACAACATAAGAAGCTTGTACTTACATCACACATATTTATTTCAGAGGACAATTAACATCTTATAAACCCAAGATATCGGTATCTAAAGCGTTTCGAGCGCAATATTCCCACCGTCCATTATTGGACCCAATGTTATTTCATCTTATCCGGTCTGTTTTTCTCGCACACATTTGCAATGTTCTTTTATCTTGACCCCTAGTTACACACAAGACTTCCATTGCTTCTGTGGGACTGCGTGGAATCGTGACTACCTGGCTGTTCTGGCTACTGTATAATGTTCGCTAAGAATTTCTCTCCATCCGTTAGCAGTATTATACTAATGAAGTTGCTGATGACATTGCTTTGTTCACTTTCACTGTGTACGTCATGTTCACGTCATTTCAAAGTATCACTCGTGCTGAGTTCACGCTTTCTCCGTTATTTTTTGTTTCCTCAATCTTTCCAATGTTATAATTGTGAATTTCACTTATTTTGAACTTGTTGATCAGATTTTACATTTCATGAATTGCTGCTACTTACTGTCTGTGTTTCGAGAATCTAATACCTTCCATTTTTTTTCGTTTGGTTCCTTGTTGCTGGTGAGAGCTATCCTGTTTCAAGTGCAGCCTCTAAAATTATTTTTACCAAGGTATATCATTCATTACCTTCATGCTATCCTCCCGCTTCTGTACTAATGATTCATATTTCTTCTTGAACACTATCTTGAATTTTTCCATTTGTATCGGGGCTGCAACCAGGTTTTCCGCTTTTTCTTGACTCGGTTTTTTCTTACTCTTTTGAAAGGGGTGAGGTTACCTCAAGCCGCGTCTGTGCGGTTTTTCCCCTCATCCACCTCCATTTACCACTCCTCTGTACATGTGTGTGTGTGAAAATGGAAATCAATAAATCAAATCAAATCAAATCAAATCAAATCAAATCTAGGACAATCCTCGACGACCTCACTGTAGCTTTTGATCGCTGCCCTGTACACTGCCCAAGTCTTAATACTGCATTCCCGATGCAGGAATCGGCATAAAGTAGAAAGTCTATTTTGTTCATTGTTACTTCATTCAGGCCTTTACATGTATACTTGCAATTATTGCGTTCCCTGAAGAAGGCATTAAGTCTACGCCGTGAATTCCTTTCAGGAAATTCTATCAATGTTACTCCGCTACAATTTCTAGAGTTGATGCCAATGTTTTCCGATGTCCTTCTAGCCAGCCTGCTTCTTCTCCAGTTTTGCATTCAATTAGCCGATGAATAAACCATATTACTCGATGTTTGCCATTGCTACTCCACAGAACTAAGAAAATATTTATAGAAAACATTTCTACTTGTTCATTATCACAATATCACGTTGGCCCATGGGCCTACACTGCGTTTAATTTGTGCATTATATTTGCTTTTAGCATGAGGAGATTGCTATTCCTTTATTAATACTTAAACATTAACGCTTTTATCATCATGGACTGGAAATACTACCCCGCATACTCTTTTATTAGGAAAGTATCTGAAGGAAAAGGCGTGCATATTTGTGAGCGCTGTATATATCACACCACTTACTCTAACCTCCCTAAAGCCTTCTGATTTCCCAGCTATAACGCCTGGTAATTCCTTTGAAAACCCTGATAGACTATCTTCACACGAGAGGATTCGCTTGTTGAACTATGCCAGGTTCATTTTCGAGTAGCGGCCTGTCCGGGTCTAGACATTCTACAGCGTCCTTTGCTCTGCACGAACTCTGACTGCTCACGTTGGTCAGGAGCTCCACTACCTCCATGGACTGAAGGCCAAGGGCTAATGCGAGATTGATGAGAGAGTTGGTGGCCAATTACTGGGACATGGAGGCTGATTGTTCTTCTAGCGAGAAACTATGCGTTAGAAGCTCAGTGAGCTTTGCTGATGCGGTTGCACCTGTAGTAGTACAGCCGCAGGAATAATCGTCTATATTTTTTTTCATTCGCTTCTGCCAAAGCAAGGCGTCAGTTCAAGCCATGGACGGAAATTTGAATCGAGAACCTTTAGTGAGGAAACCCACTGCCCACTTTTGCGTAACTTTGCTTCATGCCACCGATACTACGATTGCGTAGTATCGATCGATAGTACTACGATGGCAGGGCGGCGCGCTTAAATCCACGAAAGTATGGTGGTAGGTTGAAAGGTGGTGTAATGTATGGAACGTGCTGAGTGCTTCAAGGCAGAGCCAATGCAGGTAAATAATACGGTTTGCTTCATCAATCACAACTCGCATGAAACGTGCAATAATTTATTGCTTTACCACTACGAGGTGACAAAGTTTCGTGCGAAGACTTGTGTTACACTATGCATGATGTCAAGTGTAAAGCAAGACAGAATAATGCACCTGTAACATTGCCTTCGAGGGACTAGTGACCACGGAACTCGCATGCAGGGGTGCAACTAAAGAATGGGTTTACTGATGCATATAGTACATATAGTACATATAGTGCATATAGTACATTTACTTGGACTACAGCCTGATCCCGATGACACCACTATATATGCTTTGGCTGCTTACAATGATAAGGCCCGGACGACTTTTTCTTTTACCTTTTGCAACAACTCACACTTAATTTAGCCGACGAAAGAGACAATGACTAGTCGGCAATAGCCCATCATCATAGTAGTAATGCGCTGTGAAGCCCATGCGGCCGAAAGATTTCTGGTATCGTTATAATTGTGCTGCTAGTATGTTTTCATGACAATTAATGACTTTGGTTTTATATGGAGAGAATAAAGAAAACAGTAAAGGGAGATGGACATGGTTATTCTAGTAGGAGAGGGAGAAGTTAACCTGGCCGAACGCCTGGTATGCCACTACACGTTATTAGACATACGAAAACAACTAAAGAAATAAAAGAAACAAATCTAGAATATTGAAGCAAACGTCAGAAAAGAGAAACTCAAAGCAAAAATAACAAAAAAAAACGCTGTTAAAAACAGAGACACGCGTACAGAATGTTATTGAGGTATACGTCATACAAGAAAGTCCGTATGGAAGAACCATCGCTCCCTGAAGGTTCGGGAAAGCAGTTTAAAGAGCACACCGCGATGGAGGTTCAAATAACTCTTTGGCAGTCTTTCAAGCTGTGGAACGCTTACAAATGCAAATTATGTGAAAGAAGCACGGAAACGATGCACGTGCGTCACACTGATTTAGTAACGGCAGTTTTAATAAAGAAAAGATTAGTGAAAGCGATACTGAGCCGGGTGCGATGCAAACATTCACAATGGCACCCATTGAAGCCACGGGACAAGTTACGATTCGGATAAACAATGCCAAAAGGCCTGTTTTATGCCACTCCAAAAGGTACGCATAGAACTACGCAGCAGCAAACATAAAATTGGCTGCGTCACGGAAACAAAGCGATATGAGGATAGGTTCGTAGAAGCCACATATGGTTTCGCGTTGTGTTGGTCTAGTGAGCTGCACTCTACACGTAGCCAAGCGCGTAATGTAAGAAAAGTCTCCATGTCACACAATTAAAAAAATATTGCTACACGCGTGTGGTATTTGTTTGTTTGAACGAAGCGCGTGGGTGCCATCACTCCAGATAAAGAGGAGAAAGAACGAACTGGGCTCGCGCTGTGAATCTAACCGGTCAGCGCTGCAACCTTTGTTGTAAGTATAACCTGTAAATAGTTGCTCGTTTTACTGACTCGTCCTTCGCGTAACATTGTGGTGGAGGTGGAACGTTCCCCGTCCTTGCCACGGAGCTCCGAAGCGGCCGCACCGTCGTTTTCTCAGCCATGGCTTCCGATGGACCCACCCCGTCGCCACCTACACCTGCGGGGCCATCTACAACGTATGTTACGGTTCCTAGTCTCCGTGATCCTGGGACATTCTCCACCCAAAATGGCGTTGACGTCGACGACTGACTCAGCATGAATAAGCATATTAGCCAAAGCCACCACTGCGACCCTACCATCACGCTTGCCCATGTGATCTTTTATCTGGACGGGACACCGCGTGTCTCGTTTCACACTGATGAGGTCGAGCTCTCCAGCTGGGACATATTCAAAGCGAGGCTTCGCGACCTATTCGGCAACCCGTCAGCTCACCAAAAGGCTGCACAAAAAGAGCTTGTCACCCGTGTCCAGTCGTCGACTGAATTGTATGTCTCCTACATAAAGGAAATGCTCGTGCTTTGCCGGAAAGTCGCTGAGCACATGACGGAGGTTGACAAGGTAGGCCATATCCTAAAAGGCATCGCGGACGACGCGTTCAATTTGCTCGTCTATAACGACGTCTCCATCGTCGACGCCATCGTCAAAGAGTGCCGCCACATCGAAGTAACCAAAAGCCGCCGCGTCGCCCCACAGTTTTCCCGGCTCCCAAACACCCCTGCCACATTGTCTTGCTCCGCTCTTACCGCCACACGACCATTTCAAGAGAAGGTCACACGTATCGTTCGCCGTGAGATGGAAGCGGCGAGTCCGGCCCCCCTTCATCCACGACCTCTTGACGGTACATTTGACCAAGCGGCCCCCATTTCCGTTATTCAAGCAGTTGTGCGCCAAGAAATTGCAAACCTTGGCATCCCTACCACCTCCTCTGTCTACCGACCTGATTCGGCACCCATTCCCATGTCCACAACCTGTAATGCCCAGTATTTCGCTCCTAGACCAGATAATCCTGCTGAATGGCGAACCCCAGACGACAAACCGATCTGCTTCCACTGCCACCGCGTTGGTCATCTAGCCCGCCACTGCCGCACCACCTGGTTGCCGCCGTACTGGAGCTCATTCCCTGCTCCTCGCCCATACGCCGACACTCGCCGTTATTCACCTCGCCGTCTGTGCCCTACTTCCGATGCCCCTGACAGCCGCTCCTCCGTGCGATCGCCGTCGCCTCAGCGCCGTCGCTCTCCATCACCCCCCAACCTCGCCGCTTTTCCTCGCCAAACCAACGGACGGAAAACTAGGCCATGCAGCTCTTGGAGGTAGTGCTGCATCACGTTCGTCCTGTCTAAATCCTCCGTTGACGCTCCTCACCAAGGCGATTCTAATTGAAGTATACGTAGATGGTGTTCCGTCGACGGCATTAATTGATGCCGGAGCCCAAGTGTCCATAATGAGCGCTAGACTATGTCGTCGCCTCAAAAAAGTTGTTACGCCTGCCTTCACTCGAGCCGTATGCGTCGCCAATGGCGCCACTATTGCCGTCAGGGGCATGTGCACTGCTCGCATAGGAATTGCTGGCCGCCAATGTTTCAGTCCTGTTCACCGTGCTGACCATGCAGTTGCCCTCATGACCTAATCTTCGGTATCAACTTTCTGACGACGCATTCTGCCCCCATTGAGTGTTCCACCGGTACGCTGTGCCTCGAGTTTCCTCTTCTTTCAGACGTTCGCCCCGAACAACCGAACACCCTCTGCACTACAGCGTTTGTTCGCTTACCTCCCACAGCCCTAACCTTCGTCGAATTGGCCTCAACGGCAACCGTGCCTGATGGCGACTATGTCGTCGCACCTATTCGTGATGTCCTCCTGGCACGCGATATCTCTGTGCCACACTACGTTGTAACCTTTGCCGTTAATCGGATGTGTCTGCCCGTTATCAACTTTGGCTGGACGAAGCAAGTGTTACCTGAAGGCATAGCGGTGGCCCAGCTCCGGTCAGTGACAGACGACCATGTCACTGCTTTTGCAGCCGACGCGTCTCCAGATCCTCCTGATTACCCGCAGGATGCCTTGAACATCGACAGCCCATCACGTCCCATGGTCGCTCCGGACCTCGCACTTGACCGAGCAGCCACCCTATATCGCCCTTTGCTTTCCTACCGCGACATCTTTGACACTGCCAATCGACCACTTGGTCAGACAGCCCTTGTTAAGCATCGGGAGCACCCCCCGTCCAGTTGCTGCAGGAGTGCCACAGGGGTCAGTGGTGAGCCCCTTCCTTTTCAACCTGGCCATGGCACGGTTGCCTGCTGCCCTGCCATTCGACCATCACTTCCCCGTGCAGTCCTCAATATACGCGGACGACATCGCCCTATGGGTACGGGGACCACCGCAACACATCCGCAAGGCACGTGCGGCCCTATAGAGAGCCCTGGACACTGCGGCTGCCTACTTGTGCAGCATCGGCCTTACCATCTCGGCCAGGAAGACCGAGGCCTTGCAACTGCACCCCAGAGCATCAGCCCACCGCTCAGCTGGCCGGCTGCGGTTGGAGAGCGTTCAGATCCCATGGAACAAGGCAGTCACCTACCTGAAACTGCGCATTGACCATCGGCTGAACTGGCTGCCGGCTACCAAGCTCCTGTACGCCCAGGCGCTTCGGGTCCGCAAGGCTACCTCACAGCTTCTTGCCCGTGGACAGGGCTGTACAACCAGGTGGGCCCTGCAGCTATTTGAAGCTGCAGTCACTTCACGGCTACTGTATGCCCTCCCGCTTGTGGCGCTGCCCCCACCCCGCCTGCGGAAACTGGAGCTGCAGCATCGGTCAGCAATACGGCTCTGTCTTGGCGTTCCCCGAACCTCACAAGTGGCCGCCACTTTGGCTTCGGCAGGTGCCTTGCCCTTGTCATTACTCTTCCTACAACAGGGGTTACGACACATTGATCGCCTACACCATGCCACAGATGGTCAAGCACTCCTGACGCACCTACGCTCCCGGCCAGCATCACACATGGGACGGCTGTGTGGCCTCTATAAGGAAGTCATAGGGGACACGCCTGCAAACGCTGTACAGCCTCGCCCACCACATCGACCACCAATCACTAACTCGACGGAGCTGCCAGGTGTCTCGAAGAACCGTTCCCCAACATGTGCCCTACAGCAGACGGCAGCCTCTCTCCTCCAAGAGAGACTTGGGGACCACCTTCACATCTTCGTCGATGGATCCATGATAGCGGAGACTGGCTCATCCACAGCAGTCTGTGTTGCACCGGCCCTATGAAAGAGCAAGCTGCGCCGTCTCCCGGGGCACGCAAGTTCTACCGCAGCATAGTTAGCAGGACTCCACCTTGCTGTGGACCTACTTGCAGAGGAGCTACGAGCGAGCCCGGCAGCCATCTTCTGCGACTCTAAGGCAGCGATGTTCTGCCTGCAGAACCCTGACAGGGATAGCCTTGGGGTAGCGCTACTCTCTTCAAGACTGACGGCCCTTCAGGACGCAGGATGCTCAGTATCTCTGCATTGGCTACCGGCACACGTGGGGATCCCGGGCAATGAAGAGGCGGACACTCTGGCACAAAGTGCCCACCACTCAAGCATCCCCCTCAGCCCTGCTGTAACGGCCGCAGACTTCTCGAGACACAGGCTGCGCGGGCACATCATCGCCTGCCACCCGGACAAACGGGTATCCCTTGGCCGACCTCCACGGCCTCTTCCACAGCACGGCCTCCTACGAAGGGATGCCTCGTTGCTGCTGCGACTGCGAGTTGGCTGCTACTGCACGGTAGCCCGCCGGCACCGCCTTGGGAAAGCCACCTCGCCAGCCTGTGCCTCCTGTGGTGAACCAGAACCTCTAGAGCACCTCCTGCTGGCCTGCCCTGCTCACCTCCAGCACGGCGGTCGACTTCTGCAAGAGTTCCACCGCCTGGGGCTCCCATGTTCACGACAGGAAGATATCCTCTTCCCCTGTCGTCATCAGCTACCAGCCTTCCTAAGTTTCGTCGAGTACCTCGGCTCGTCGGGGCTCTCGGCGAGACTATAGGACATTTCTACAAAGACGAATGGCCTAACGGCCATCCCACCACCTCGGGCTTCCTGATCGACCATTACTTCGCTTCCATCTCTACGACCCTCTACCTTTCTCCCTCCTACCCTCTCATTCTTTTAACCCCACCCACGCTACCCTGCTGGCGCTGAGCCGTGCTCCCGCATGGGTTGCAGAAAATAGCGCTAGCCTTTTCTCCTTCCCCACAAGAACTACTTCTCTCTCTCTCAACACTGGTGATGCTGTTCCCATTCACCGCCGACCGGATTGCGTGTCCACGACAGGGCGGCAAGTTATTCAGCAGGAAGTAAACAAGATGCTCGCCAGAGGCATTGTTGAGCCCTCGTCGAGTCCTTGGGCATCGCCGGTCGTGCTCGTCAAAAAGAAAGGTGGCACGAGGTGTTTCTGCGTTGATTACCGCCACCTAAACCGAATCACTAAAAAGGACGTTTACGCTTTACCACGAATCGACGACGCTTTTGATTGTCTTCACGGTGCCAAATGCTTTTCCTCCATCGGCCTTCGATCTGGTTATTGGCAGATTTCCGTCGATGAGCAAGACCAAGAAAAGACCGCTTTCGTTACTCCAGATGGCCTCTATACAATTCAAGGTTATGCCGTTCGGTTTATGCAATGCCCCCGCCACGTTCGAATGGATTATGTACTCTCTGCTTCAAAGTTTCAAATGGTGAACTTGCCTTTGTTACCTCCACGACATTCTTTGTGTTTTCTCCTACATTTGAGACGCACCTTGAGCGCGTCGCAGCTATCCTTGACGTCTTCCGCAAGGCCGGGCTCCAATGAAACTCATCGAAGTGCCACTGGCGCCGACAGATTACAGTGCTAGGCCATCTCGTCGAAGCTTCCGGAGTACAACCCGACCAGGAGAAGGTTCGAGCAGTAATGGCTTTTCCCGTTCCTTTTCTGTCTGTCGAATACATCCGGAGTTTTGTGGGGCTTTGTTCTTATTTCTCACAGTTCGTGAAAGATTTCGCAGCAATCGCTCGACCACTCTCTGAACTTCTGAAGAAAGACGTGCCTTTTACGTAGGGTTCCCCTCAGGCTGCCGCATTTTCACGCCTTATCCCGATTCTCAGCAATCCACTGGTCTGGCCCACGTTGACCAGTCCGCACCTACAGAGTTCCGAACCGATGCCAGTGGTTATGGGCTCGGCGCCGTCTTATCGCAACGCCAACACGGACACGACCGCATTATAGCCTACGCTAGCCGGCCCCTGACAACTGCAGAGCGCAACTATTCGATTACGCAGCGCTAATGTCTTGCTCTCGTCTGGGCTGTTTCAAAGTTCCGCCCGTATTGATATGGCAAGCCCTTCTCAGTAATCACATACCATCATGCGCTCTGTTAGCTCTCGTCGCTCAAGAATCCAACAGGCCGGCTCGGTCGTTGGGCCCTTCGACTACAAGAATATCCCTACACAGTGACTTACAAGTTTGGACGCCAACAACAGGACGCAGACTGCCTCTCTCGCTACCCAGTCGAAGACAAACAAATGGCCTCACGGAGCGTCTCAATCGCACTCTCAAAGACATGCTCGCGAAATATGTGTCTTCAGACTACACTGACTGGGACGTCACTCTACCATTTGTCACATTTGCTATAATTCCTCGCGCCACGACACCATGGGTTATTCCCCATCGTTCCTTCTGTTTGGCCGAGAACCAGCACTGCCGCTCGACACAATCCCCCCTCTTCACGCGGCACCGAACAGTGAATATGCACTTGACGTCACCGCCCGCAGTGCCCACGCACGGGAAATTGCCCGTGACCGCCTTCCGAAATCTCAAGAGAGTCATAGGCGTTTGTACGACCGGCGACACCAAGACGTACAGTTCCCGCCTGGTTCTTTGGCGCTTCTGTGGTCTCCGTCGCGTCAGGTCTGCGTGTACGAAAAACTGCTGCCTCGTTACACAGGCCCATACGGAGTGATTCGTGCCGTGACTCCCGTCACCTACGAAACCGCCCCTGACGCCCCATCTGCTTCCCAGTCCAGTGATATCATGCACGTTACACGACTGAAGCAGTATCACCCTCCCAGTGATGACATTTAGACGCTCCGGGAGGTCGCTTCTGCCGCCGGGGGTTTATTGTAATGCGTGTAGTATTTGTTTCAACGAGGCACGTGGACGCCATCACACCAGAAATGAGGAGGAAGAATGAACTGGGCTCGCGCTGTGAATCTGACCGGTCAGCGCTGCAACCGTTGTAAATATAATCTGTAAATAGTTGCTGGTCTTACTGACACGTCCTTCGCGTATATAAAGCCTTACGTGTCAAAACCACGATCTGACTATGATTCACGCCGTAGTGGGGGACTACGCAATAATTTGGACCAGCTGGGTTTCCTAAGCGTGCACGTAAATCCAAGTACATGTGTGTTTGCGCGTTTCGCCCTCATCAAAATACGGCCATCATGGCCAGGATTTGATCCCCCGACCTTGTGCTCAGCAGTCCAACACCACAGCCTCTGAGCGACTGCGGCGAGTCATAGAATTTGACTGCTCACTGTTCATAAGTTCACCCAACGAAGCACTTCTCCAGTGGTTGCACAGATCATGTGATAAAACACGCATGCTTCAGCCTGAGAGTGTAAGTACTGGAGAAAAAATTTTGCACTGTTAAAATAGAAAATTCAAATGGATGCTTTGGCTACGTTGCTATCGCGTTATATTATCCAGCTGTGAAGGTCTACGATACCGATCGTTTTCCCTCTGTTTTCAATAATGCTCCATTTCTTTTTGGGCCTTTTTTTCAACAAGACAATATATCTTGGCGTTAGTCCCGCTTCGATCTCTAGCAAAAATAGATGCTAAGTGGGGTCACAGACATTAACATGTACGTGGGCGCCATCATCTTCGGCATACCCTCGCTAGCAGCATTCTGGATGGACAGTGCAATAACGAGCAAGTAACTGTTGCCCAGCTCTATACCCCTCAGCGCACATCGTGCCCTCCCCCTCTTTCTTTCCCATTAGCCTTGCAGCTCTTGCGACGCCCCTGCTGAAAGTGGGAACGAGGTGGAGCCCTAAAGTTAGGCTGCCGAGCAATGACACAGGGGGCGAGCAATAAATTACACAATAACCCGCGATGACGCTAGTATCCCAGAGAGGCCCAGTTCAGCGCTTCCAAAAGCGTCGTCGAGCCTTTAGGGCCACTTGGCTGTAAGCCCGCTTGTTGAGCTTGTGTTATTGCCGTGAATTACAGGGCATGTCATGCTTCAAAAGGCGTGAAAGCGATGTAGATCCGATAAAAAAGCAACAACGACGTCACTCACCTCTTATCATGTTTTATTATAGACGGGTGTGACCTGTTATGTTTTTAGAGCTGTTACAGCAACTTTAATGTGAAGCTCCTTAATGGAATCTATATAGTACAATTTTGGTAATTTATGTTGTTTTTTTTCTTCAGTTTTTATTACCGAAAATAGCCATTTCCCAACCATTTCTTCAAATATAGTATGCCCATAGACTGCAATAAGTAGGTCTCACATTATGCTAGCGTTTGGTGCCCTAATTCAACTTGCATAGTTTACTATTACTCTTGACTAGTTCTGCTGCAGTTCTTGACTAGGCGATTTTGATGGCAGTGTGGGCGGGATACCACTGATGTGACGAACGAATCGCGAAAAAGCATGCGAAATGGTGCCGCCATTATTATATCCCATGTTTCGTTCAAACTGTAGCAGAATGTCGCAATAACTGCGCGTTTTATGTCGCATGCTATGCCGCTGCGACAGCGAGGACCACGGAGGCGAAGCGTGCTGGCTGCCTGCTGCTGAGTAACCTAAGAACGTCGCTTCGAGGGGCGCGGCTTTGCGCTCGGTGCAGCCTCCCAGTTTGGGTTTCGCGCATTTTGATAGCCGAAATTTGTCGTGCCACGGTTGCGTGAATAAGCATTTTTTCCAGATCCAAATGTTGACGTAGCTTTTACAGAGAGTTTGCTTAAGTTCCCCAGTGACGATGAGCCTGATGAAACTAAACGTTTATAAGTTAATTAACATTTTTTTGTTAATTAGCACCTAATTACCGGGTATCTCTAGTCACCTGTGGTCGCCGTTGATGATGGCATGTATCCTAAGGAACCGCGCTTTTATTGAAAAACTGCTATTTTAAATATTACTTAAAATCTTCATAAAACACCCGGTCGAGCGAAAGAGTTGTTTGTATGCACAAAAGTATTCGAGATACTTGTGGGCTGTCGCTGAAAGCAGTAGTAGTGTAGTCGCACCATTCATGTGCCCAGTATTCGTTGATGTCCGCTAGTGCACGAGTGGCTACTCAACCAGAAGGCCGTGCAAAGGACGGCGCGTAGAGTTGGTGGTTTGCGATGGGTGAGCGATCGCAATCAGAACAATAGCCTGGGGTGTGCGATCTGTGCTGCGGCAACAGGTTATCGGAGGCGTCCTAAGGGCTTCAAATATAAGCTACAAGGGCCTCTTTTCAGATGCTGTATTGCGTATGTTTCAATTTACTATGCGATTATCTTCTAATGTGACATAGTTAGGAGCTAGATTAACACGGGAAGTCAAATAAATGATTATACATCATTTATATTTAATTAATTATATTTATTAATTGGTGAGGCCGCTTTTTATTGTCAATCTTCAATGACTGGGCAGAAAAAACTGCTGCAGCAGTTAATGCCAACATTGTTGCTGTTGGCAACAAAGCTACTGACTAACATGTTGACCACCACGTTGGGAAACATGTGGGGGCAAACATTGAGAAACTTGGTCCGCAGTGGGAATAGTTGCTTCAAATATTGCCGTACGGCGGAGTTCGACCACCGCTCCGTACCAATGGAAAGCTTGGCGGTCACTGAGCGCACGCGAAACTCAGTGGAGAAGGCTGCTAACGTGGTGCTTTGGACGCAGGTCAATAAGCACACATATTTGACTCTTCCTTTTAGATCTTTCAGACACGCGTTTTTGTTATTGTAACAACGGGCGGCCAACGCAAGTATTCCAGTAAAGTGTCACGATTATTGCATAGTCAATGATACTTGTCTAATCCGTAGAACGCTTTCGGAAGCGGTCGACAAAGGCATTGGGACGTGTTACCAGATTCGCCATGAACCGATCTGTTCTTTCGCTTTCCTCGCCTTTGAGGCTGTGACGACCAAGCGGCAGTCGGTGCCATGGAAAGTGATTCTCGTCAACCGGACATTTCTCGAACAACTAACCATACAGATGACAACGCGTTTCCCTCACGTGAACGCTCCTCCACCATGTGAATCAATGCAGCGTAGCAGGCGCCACCCGGTACGCTCAACACACCCACAACAACTGCCTTAAACAAGGTACAAAGCATAGAAGTGCCGCTAGAGTTGTCACAGCTTTGCCTTGCGTTTCGAAGAGGTCATGAGCCGGCACGTTTTTACAGCACACGTGTGTCAGAATTGTCTACTGGCGACAGCTGCGGAAGGATTGACAACATGGAAAAGCCGTCTTGGCGAAAAGAACGCCGTGAATGACTGCTGCTTTGAGGCGCGCAGCAAACAGCGGAACTGCAACCCGCGCGATCAACATGTATGGTGCGTGAGCGTATTACCTGCTGTTGCCTGCGCAGTCTCCGAGTGAGCATCATGCTCAAAAGCCCACGCCAACTGGGATGTGCGGAAGTTGGCAATGGCTTAAAGATTATTTGCATCGCATATAAACTATTGTAGCCTTGTGTGGGGTACGACGAGTAAGAACAATGAAATAAAAATTCTGCGGTTGCAAAACAAAATTGTCCGCAATATCGCCAATATTCCTTACTTCGTCTCTACGCAAAATGCTTTTATCAAATGCAATATGATCAAAGTAAACCACTTGTACAGGTTTCGCATATTAATTTTGTTTCTGCATCAAATGCGCTGAAAAACCTTTTTAATATCTCTCTCATCTGCAGCACCTAAGGATGCTGATATGCGTACACACAACACAGAACAATGGTTGGTGCTGCGATCCCGAACTAACTATAAATTTCAGGCTCTACACTTTAATATTTCGGCCATTCTAAATGAATATACACATACACGTGACTTTTCACGAAAATAGTTGCGGCAATACTTTGTGAACCTGTCGTTTGCAACACATTCGTTCTCATGTGCTGGTATATGTATTTCATTTGGTATTGCCATTGTTGTATGTCTGCTCATTTCGTCTGTAACAATGCTTCTTGTTATGTCTATTAGTACGAATTGTCGAATTTTGCATCTAAAGGCTTTGTATACCGTTCTGAATTCTGCTTAGCTTTTGTATAGATTACCTTGCAATGGCTTTTCCTTGTTATTCTATAAGAGTGATCTAATTATCTTGTTATGTTCTTGAACCCTGCCACGTGAGGCTTTCCAGGTCCATGTCCAGCTGCCTAGAGCAGCTTTTAGCCTGGAAGACCTTCAAGTTTCTCTGGAGAAGCTAAACATTATTATATTATTATTACGTAGGGAAGGACCGTATCCCAGGTCTTGTGTTGGTCATCGACGTACAAGTGCATGGATAACATATTGGGTAGGGTCTTCTTCGGGCGCTCTTTAAGGCCATTCATCTGCAGGTGGTAGGCGGTTGTACAGCAGTGACTTGTCTGGCATTATTGTGGGATCGCCTGAGTAATCTACGCCCTAAAACCAGTTCATTTGTCGGCGATCAGCACTTCTGGGGCACCATATCGTAACCAGATGAACTCGAGGAAGAATTTCGCCCCTTCGGCCGTAGTACCTCCGAGTAAGGCTTTTGCTTAGGCGTAGCCGGTAGCCTACGGTAACGTAGTCTACGGTAGCCTACGGTAACGTAGTCGGTAGCCTCGACAAACCACTAAATAAAATAATAAAACCACTTACTCCCGTATGTTGACGTCGGAAAATGCCAGAACAAGCCCATTGTGATCTCCTGGAATGGTCGGCAAGGGGACTCGATTGGCTGCAAGAATATCGCTGGCCTTGTTTATGGTCTCTTGCGTGCTGGCAGTCTCGGTATGTTCTGACGTAGTGGGCAACGTCGGCGATCAGGCCCGGCCAGTAATACTCCTCTTGTATCGTCGATAACGTACGGGAGAATCCGAGATGCCCAGTGGCCGGACCGTCATGTATGGCGTGTGCTGAGGGAACAAGAAGGTAGTTGGCGTGGACTGGTGACAAGTTCTTTACGAGTTCGTAAAAACGCCCTCGTAAACAAAGACAATCCTCGTCTAAATGACCTAGGGACAACGTCGGTGTCGCCTTCAAAGTACTTCGCAAAGTGTTCTTAAGTCAGGGTCTGCTCGTTGCTGTTCAGCATGTCTGCCGCGCTTACTGTTTCCAGAAAGGCATCCTCATTCTTTTCGTTTTGTGATGGCGGGGCAGTGGGGGCGCGTGATAGGCAGTCGGTATCAGAGTGCTTCTGTCCCGACTTTAAGACGACGGCGAAGTGAAATTCCTGGAGTCTGAGACTCCATCGTGCGAGGCGTCCTGAAAGGTCCTTTAAGTTTGCCAGTCAACAAAAGGCATGGTGGTGGCTTATGACTTTGAAGAAGCTGCCGTGTAGGTTGGGGGGAATTTCAAGGTGACCCAAATGACGGCAAGACATTCTTTTCGGTCGTCGAATAATTGGCTTCTGCTTTGTACAGCGACCGGCTAGCGTAAGCAATGATCACTTTAAATTGGTCTTTTCTGTGGACTAGGACAGCACCGAGGCCAAGGCTACTTGGCCTCGGTGTTGGCGTCTTCATCGAAGTCGCACAGCACCGGACAGCACCGAGGCCAAGGCCTACTTTAGGTGTTGGCGTCTTCCTCGAAGCGCGCGAATACTGGTGGGAACTCCAGGCGCCGTCTAAGGTCTTCGAATGCTTTGTTTTGCGGCGTTTCCCATTTGAACTCGACGCCGAACTTTTTGAGGTATGTCAGTAAGTAGCTCGGCCATGCGTGAAAAGACTGGCGAAGCGCCTATAATAGGCTCACAGGCCAAGAAATGTGAGCACTCCCTTGTCGGCGGGCTGTGGAAAGTCAGCGATGGCAGATGTTTTTTGCAGATCAAGACCGTCTCCAAATTTGCTTATGACGTCACCCAGGAATAGAAGCTCATCGTAAGCAAAGCGGCACTTGGCCATCTTCATCGCCTCCGCTACTTTTCCAAGCCGCCTAAGGTGATCGTTGAAATTCAAGCGGAAGACAACGACGTCATTCAAGTGAACGAGACAGGTCTTCTACTTTGACCCTGCTAATACCGTGTCCATCACGAGCTCGAACGTTGCAGCTGCGCAGCACAGTCCGAATGGCATGACGTGGAACTCGTAGACGCCGTCCGGCAGGATGAAGGCGATCTTCTCGCGATCTATATCGTCGACTTCTATTTGCCAGTAGCCTGTCTGTAGATCCATCGATGAGATATACTTTGTGTTGTAGAACCGGTTCAATGCGTTGTCTATCCGTGGGGGCGGGACATTTATCGAAGAACTGCGTCAGTTCTTCGATAAATGTCCAAATCTCTGGCAGTTGTAGCATCTCAAAGCAGGGCCGTGATATTCTTCTACGGGATGACTCGTGAAACCTAAATGCACTCGTTGCGGCATTGGTTTGCCTTCTCTGAAATGGAGAACGACAGTTCTAAGAGAGGATGATTCTACCGCTCCGTCTTCTTGGTGATTGTAGCGTGCCTGACGACGGACAGATGTCACGCCAAAGTACCTCAGGAAGCCAACCAGTTGTTCTTTTGTATACTCAACTGGCACATGGCGTATCTTGCCAACATTCTTGGTATAAGACGCCGGAATGAATAGTATGACTCCCAAACCAGCCACTTCGCTCATCGACAGCAGATGTCTTGCAGATGAGACTGAAGTAACGTTGACAGAGAAACTTCCATCTCTATTCACGTGGAATGACTGTACTTTTTCCTTTGCCGCGGAGACAATTTCCGACGCAGCTCGGTTTAGATTCACTTGCCAGAAGTTGCGTCCTTCCTGTGAGGGTCGAAAAACAACTGGAATTCCCTCAGGTCGCTTCTTTTTATACGTTACCAAGGAGAACGGCGCTTGATCGCAGTCTATGTCTTCATCTTCACTTAGCTCCTAGGTAGATGTCTTGTCGTCGTAAACCCGTGGTTTCTTGGTTTCACTTTCACTTGTCTCAGCCATATTCACTGTAGGTGCGCTGGAAGGTAGAGTAGCGTTGAAAACTATCGTCGCCGGCTTGATGACATTAGGCGCGTGTTGTGGCGCTTCCGAGTGTGGCGCCGATTCTGCGGCACTCATGCGCCTAGGAACGCGCTGTCGGACATATGGCTCGTGCCGGTGTTCTTTGCTGCCTACCGCCGTGGTAGGCGTAGATGGGCTGCGGAGCGCAGCAAAACCACGCGATATTGTGCGTGATCTTTAGCACACAGATATCCCACGGGATGTCTGTTCTCTCTGGAGAGCAGCGAAGTCTCAACACTGCACTGATTCTTGAAGAAACAGAAAATAATATCTCACCGAAGAAGCAGCGGCCGCTCGGAGCCTGCGTGATCTTGTTTACCCAATGATAATCCACGCAGAAACGGAAGCTTCTGTCTTTTTTCTTCACCAAGACCACCGGAGATACCCACAGGCTTTTTGATGGCTGGATGATGTCGTCGCGCAGCATTTCGTCGACTTGTTGCCTTATAGCTTCACGTTCTTGTGCTGAAACTCGGTAAAGGCTCTGGCGGTGTAGTCGAGCTCACTCTTCGGTAATTATGCGATGCTTTGCAATTGGTGTTTCTCGAATCCTCGATGACATCGAAAAGCAGTCGTTGTATCGTCGGAGAAGACTTCTGAGCTTTTGCTGCTTATTAAGGGACAGACTTGTATTTATGTCGAAGTCTGGTTCGGAAGCTGTGGTCGTCGTGGTAGATGCGGCAGAATCCGAGAGGACAAACGCATTGCTGGTTTCTACAATTTGCTCGATATATGCGATAGCCGTGAACTTGTTCAGGTGTCTGTATTCGTGGCTGAAGTTTGAAGCTTTACTTTCGCCTTTCCACAATGGAGTCCAGCGATTCCTCTTGCGACGCAAATTCCGCGGTCTAGCCTAGATGTTGATCGCCCTCGACGATGCCTTCTACGTCTTCGAGTGTTTTGGTGCCAATTGATAGGATGATACTGGAGCGAGGCGGGATGCTGATTCGATCTTCAAGCACACTCAAAGCATGGTGAATGAGAGAGTTCCCCAACGATATCACGTGATCCTTGGATAGCGTTATTGACTTGGACTTCAGGTCGATGATTGCGCCGTGCTGGCTCAGGAAGTCCATGCTGAGCATTACGTCTCGCGAGCACTCTTGGGTGACAACGAACGTCGCAGGGTAGATCCGATCATTAAGTCTGATTCTTGCAGCGCAGATTCCAGTCGGCATTTTCAGGTGTCATGCAGCTGCCCGAATTTCTGGGCCGTCCCACTAGTGTTGACTTTCTTCAACTTGGCGGCGAACAATCGACTGGGGATGGAATAGTCGGCTCCTGTGTCCACTAAGCTGTGACTGCGTGGCCGTCGAGAAGCACGTCAAGGTCGGTGGTTTTTTGTCTTGCGGGGCAGTTAGGTAGCGGCGTCAGGTCACAGCTGGAGCGCCTTGGCCTAGTGATGTTATGTCGGGTAGTCAGGTCTCATTTAGGCGGCGTTTTCTGGTTTCAAGATGTCGTTCAGGTGGCGTAGTGCCATCGCTACGTGGTCGAGAAGGTCTTTTCGGTGTCTTCGTTGGCGGCGGATGGTTTTCGGCATTTCCACGCACAGCAACCGCACATATAATGGTGGCTGCTTTTAGTTTTCCGGATATGCCTTACGGACTGGCCACGGGCTGGTCCTGTGTACGGTCGGCGTTGCGGCGACAGGCAGCGTCCTGGTGATGGCGGACGCGAAGGACGTTGGCGCCTGCATTGTGTTGCGGCGACGTAGTTGGCGAGGTAACGTGGTCGCCTGCTAAGCTCTGGATGCGGCGTGTTGACGGTGAACCCTCGTAATTCCAGCTCACTGTATGAGCCCTGGTGCTACGCGTGGGCCACTTCTCTGCAGTGATAGCAAAGCGGGCGGTGGTCGGGAGCGCGTCACACGTTTGTCATCTGAGCGTTGCGCGGATTGCTAACGGACGGGCTGGCCGCGGCTGCTGGCGCGGGTGCGGAAATGGAAGCCGACGGCGAGCGATGGCGGCACTGGTCATTGCTTCAGGCTGGCGCTGTGGTGTTTCCGACTGCACTTCAGGAACTTCCAATGACGAAAGGATCTCTTCTCGTGCGACATCAACGATCGAGGCCACCTGAGGCTACGACCTTGCGAACATCCTCTGTAGCTCCTCACGCAGAATTGCTCGGATGGTCTCGCGCAAGTGGACGGTGCCATGTGCTCGAACCTCGTACCTCGGTATAACCATCTGACGATCACACTGTTTGGTGCGTATTTCCAGCGTCACCTCGATCGCAGTGGCTTCCTATAAAAATTCCGCGGCGGCCTTCGGTGGGTTGCGAATTAGTCCGGAGAACAGGTCTTGCTTCACTCCCCGCATGGGGAAACGAACTTTCTTCTCCTCAGATATGTTCGGTTTGGCATGTCGCAAAAGACGGGCCATATCTTCCGTGTAAATGGCAACGTTCTCGTTCGGGAACTGCTCTCGAGTTTTTGGGTGAGCTTCTGCACTTTCTTTGTGCACGACGCCCGTTAAAGTCCGCAGAAAGCCGTTGCGTAACAAGTTCCATGTCGTGAGGGTAAGCTCCCGGTTCTTAAACCAAGTCCTCGCGCTATCTTCCAAGGAGAAGTACTCATGGCGCGACTTGTCCTCGGAGTTACAGTTATTCAAATCGGCGACGCTTTCGTGTGTCTCCGGCCTACTTTTGGGGTCTTCAGCTGATGATCCGCGAAAGGTCTCTGGCTCCCTGCGTTGTTGCAGGACGATCGGAGATACGGGTGCTGTCGCTTTGGCTCTTGCCTTGTCCTTGATCTTCCTGGAAGTGTCAGCTAGAAGTCCTTGCTCCGGCAGTAATTTTCGTAGCCTGCGGCTAGCTCGATGGTCCGTGGCCATGTTTACGATGTCCTCACGGCTTGGGCTTGCAGCGGGTTACCGTTATCCTACGAAGCATCTCCTCCAGATGTAACGTTGTAGTGACGCTGAAAGATACAGCAACAAAAACAAAAACTCTTTATTGGGCGAACATGAGACCAGAAAACAGCTTACACTCAAACCACAACGATAGCGGCGAGCCTAGCCGGCGATCTTGGCAAATCCGATCTGCGAGTCAGCGCTTCGACTTTATATATGACCCGACGATGCTTCCACGGTGTTCGCTGGCGCCCGCGTGCCGTACAAAAAGTACCGTATAATTTGTGCGCCTCATGCAATATGATTACACAAGGTTCGGCGAGAATATACACAACTGACAGAATCAACGATAACATTCACGTAAGTTCCTATAATGCATAATGCAGGCGCGCCTTGCGCTTAGATATAACTAAGTCGTTGATGGGTGAAATGCAGTCTCGAGCAAAGGATAAATAAGTACACGTGTCAGTGTGTGTGGGGGGCATTTATGTGTGTATGTATTAAAATTATGGGGTTTAACGTGCCAAAACCACTTTCTGATTATGAGGCACGCCGTAGTGGAGGACTCCGGAAATTTCCACCGCCTGGGTTTCTTTAAGTACACGGGTGTTTTCGCATTTCGCCCCCATCGAAAAGCGGCCGCCGCGGCCGGGATTCGATCCCGCGACCTAGTGCTCAGCAGCCCAACACCATAGCCACTGAGCAACCACGGCAGGTATGTATGTATGTATGTATGTATGTATGTATGTATGTATGTATGTATGTATGTATGTATGTATGTGTGTGTGTGTGTGTGTGTGTGTGTGTGTGTGTGTGTGTGTGTGTGTGTGTGTGTGTGTGTGTGTGTGTGTGTGTGTGTGTGTGTGTGTGTGTGTGTGTGTGTGTGTGTGTGTGTAAGCGATTTACGTACGTTCAATTTTACGCCCATATTGGATGTTTCACAGGTAGTCCTAAAGTCACCATGATTTCGAGAGGCAGTAGCACGAAAATACGTTCAAGACGCGACAGCCAGCGTTGCTGGAGCTCTCATGCTCGAGGGGCGAAAAGGAAGCAGCCTCTTTCGCATTGCTGAGCGCAACGCCGAATCACTGCGATAACTTTACTGCAGCTGCGCAGACATTCAGTGCTTCAACATAAAAAATGAAGAGGGCCTTAGAGAGCAACGAACACCAAGGTGACCCTTTGAAACAGAAGTGGACACAAAAGGTATAAGATGGGAGGAGAATTCGCTTTTACGCTCGAGAAAATCTAATCTCCAAGTTGAGTCGTCGCACCGAGACGAAGTGAACAGCGCCTGTCCGTGGCGAACTAGCCAAGACTGCAGAAGCGCTTCAAACTGGCGGTCACGCGCACTACCGGTCGAGACGTTTCTTTTATTTTTCGTTTTCGCTGGCACCTTCTTAGTGCATGGAAGAGTGGAAGACAGGCAACTCGCAAAACAAGAGTGCCAGGCTGCTTATTACAGCATACATACCTGATCTCGGTCTTTTTTTCTAGATTGCGATTGATGGACGAGAACAACCGTGAGCCAGCGTCTTTTCACAAACTAAGTTTTACGCTATGAACGGTGTTACATTATAAAAAATTCGCCAGCACAGTTTGAATTCACTCGTAGAAAAGAGAAGAACGTCGCGTATATCAGCCTTGCGAAAACTGAACATGGAAAGCGAAACAAGCCGAAGCACGCGCTGACGGGAGTCCAAAAAATGCCACATGAGACTACGCGGGAGCGGAAATCCGCAACGCACGTGCATGTGCTGGGGGATCATTCGATGGTGCAACGACCATAACGGCCGAGCATCCTCTGCGGGATATCTGCTGCGTCGACACGTTAAATATCTCGTCACAGCGCTGTCGCAGAGTCCAAACTCGCATGGTCGGTGAAGCCATACAGAAGGTAATGATTTCCCGAAATGACCCGACAAATGACGGGCGTGTCCTAGTGATTCCAGTAATGTTCCCGTGCTTTCGCTACCACACATAGGAGCAGCGACGTTGTCCGCCGAGAGGTCATATAATGGGTGCAATTCGCGTCGAGTTAAAACGCGTCTGTGGCCTCTGATGAAGCAAGATTCCCACTGCTAACAAGACCGCCTGCAATAACACGTTGGTCAGAGATGTTAGCCGCTCAGCCAACTCCACGGAGCTGAAAGTTCACATTTGTGAGTGGAGGGGCCCAAGGTGGTGCGTTGTATAAGAGACAAAGTGTCTCTTATATGATACAGAGTGACCGCTACTGCTTATTTCAGACCCCAAGACAGCTTACAACTATTTTCACGAAAAAGTTTAAATCTGCTTATTAGAAATGTTTCAGGAACAAGGTTTTGAAACCTGCGCGTAAATGTAGAAAGACCTGGGGTTAAAAACAGTGTTTAAAAGAAATACGCACAAAAAATAGTTTTTTCATGACTTTATTTCAACGCGGTCTGAAGAAGCTTTGCGCCAATTTAGGGTTCAAAGGAATAAAGTAAATAGTCTTCTGCGTCGCGAGAAAAGAATGTAGTTACAACATTTAGTTATTGTTGACGTTATGAAAAAGGCAGATATTGTTTGAAAGCGTATTAACACAGTTCTTGGACGAAGTGGTTGTAAGGAGACTATTAGGGAAATTACAATTAATGGCAATGCAATATTAGAAAAGGAACTAGCCAAATCTTTC
This sequence comes from Dermacentor variabilis, assembly GCF_050947875.1. Classification (NCBI taxonomy): domain Eukaryota; kingdom Metazoa; phylum Arthropoda; class Arachnida; order Ixodida; family Ixodidae; genus Dermacentor; species Dermacentor variabilis. The sequence continues at coordinate 166,927,097 of NC_134568.1, forward strand.
AACAAGTATTTAACCAATTTAGGAAAAAGTTCTCACAATTCAAATTGTTCGCACTATCTAACTACAAGGACCAGCCAATTTGCATTTTGACTCCTACGACAGATACGGAAATAATTGACACTTTGTTATCTATCAGAAATAGTGAATGTTGTAATGCCGATGATTTTGTAATTGGGCCTGCAAAGTTCGTACTAGATGCAATCACTCCGGCGTTGAAACATATTTATAACCTTGTTTTATCTGATGGTATTTTTCCAAAAAGCCTCCAGGTAGCTAAAGTTATAGTGCTACACAAGGGTAACGATAAAAACGATTTAACTAGCTATAAACCAATATCCGTCTTGCCAATTTTTTCAGAACCTCTGCAAAAATTAAATCACAGCCTCATTACATCCTTTACAACTAAGCATAAATTAATATCAAATATGCAGTTTGGATTTAGGAGACGTCAGTCTACTGAAACTGCCCTTCTAGCACAAGAGGAAATTATATTATATTCTTTCAAACGTCAGCTATGTACATTGGGTATTTTTGTCGACTACTCAAAGGCGTTCGACTGCATAAATCGTACAACCCAACTCGAAAAGTTTAACTAGTATGGTTTTCGAAGCGATTTTTAAGTGAATAGAATCATATCTCCCGCACCGCATCTTATACGTAGTTAAAAACAGCACGCGTACGATTTGAGACCACTCATCGCAGGACTACCACGGGAAAGCATTTCGGGCCCCTTGCTTTCTTGTATTTATATTAATGATTTACTGAGCATTGACAAAGACGTAAAATTTATTGCATATGCAGACGACATGACAATCCTTGTAACCGAAAAAAATTCTGAAGATGTCATGATTAAAGCCAATGAGGTGCTGTCAAAATTATCATCTTTGAGTATCGCGAACTCGTTAAAAATAAATGTTAATAAAACAAAGGCCGTACTTTTTAGGCCAAAAAATCGAAATATTGATACTCATACCCTTTTACAGCTTAAGAACTTCATTTTGCCTATTGTTCCTTCCATTAAGTGTCTTGGAGTTATATTTGAGCAACATTTGTCTTGGAATGCTCACGTGGAAATGGTAATGGGTAAGCTCTCTCGAAGGACTGGAATTCTACGCAAGTTGAGTTTTTTTCTGCCAGGAAGTATTAAACTTCTTTTGTGCAAATCACTGTTATTACCATATATAAACTGTTGTCATTTCGTCTGGGCCACTACAACGCTTTCTAACATCAATTCACTGCACAGAATACAAAAAAATGCTGTACGTTGTATACTAGATGTCCCTTACTTAACGCATCCTATAGTCCTCTATCTGAGAAAGCTCAATTTGCTGTCAACACCTAACATTTATGAAAATATGTTAATAGAAAATTATATGACCACTTTAAAAAAAACAGTGACACCCTAAAACGTATTTCCAACTTATTAGCAAAACATAATGCGGTAAGTACAAAGAGTTCTGGAATGTGGGAACTACCCAGGCCTAGAACAAATTATCCTTATCAAATGGTACGTTTTCGACAACCCTACCATTTGAGCAAGGCAAACATAACGTAATGCTTATTTCTGTGCTAGAATAAACATATATCTAGATGCAAATATGTATATAAACGCTTGAAGGTTCTTTTAAAAGGTGCAATTCTTGTATAATAATTTTTTGTACTGTTCGCACCAAATCCTTCTGTATATATTTCTGTATGAAATATTTCAATATATTGTGTTTTATAAGACAGATGTGCATAGTGCTGAATTTTATTATTATTTCTTGTGTATTTTGTGATGTATTCATGACTAGCTGTATTGATGAGAATTAATCCTCATGCATGCTTTGCTTTTTTCTAATGCTTGCTCATAGTTATCATGAAAAATGTTTCACAGATATTAGTGCGGAAATCCTATTTTTCCAATTTCTCTTGCATTTAACTGCGTTCAACCTTTGTTGGATTTGTTGCTGCCTGCAAAAGGGGGCCATGGACCACGACAAGCTTTGCTGGCGTTTTGTCCACGGTACACGGTACATCAGTTTATTTTATTTGACTTTGTAAAGGTAAAAATACACAATCATCCCGCAGGGAGTTTTCATACAAACTGCCAACTGTTTGTCGTTAAATAAAAATGCTAAATTAGTATCAAGCGTGTGATGTGACACTTCTGCCTTATTGCGCAACGACAGAAGTAGGGGGTGCGCAAAGAATGCAGTCAGCGGAACCAACTCTACAATACGGACATCATCAGTGTCTGAGAGACAATGTGCGCCTGTAAAGGGCTCGCTGAAGCCCATCCTAAGCGGCGGTCATGGCGCAAGGAACGTGGGAAGACCGTTGAATTAACGGATAACAGGGACCTCCTACAAGTAAAACCTCCCCGTCGGAAGTGAGCTCCCCGTCGGAAGATTGAAACTTAGTTATGATTACTCTTACACCTCTGTGTGTGCAGTGTTTCATTTTATCGTAACAGGTACTTCAGGATGCTAAAGCACAGATAAAGCCGGACGTGCTTCAGTCAAAAGCCATTCAAAACTTACAATTACCGAAAGTCATGGAAATGAGAAGAAAGAAGATGGTAACGATGAATGTAAGATAAATTTTGTAAAAGTATATTAAAGGATTATTGAACAAGTACATTTGAAGCATACTCGCAAAACAATGACAATTTAGAGCATACTGAGCAGCAGTCACAGCAGCGCTACAGACACTCTCCCGTAAATTAGTCCGTCTGAGTGCCTAACTTTCCTTGACCGTGTACTTATCTTTAACATAGAGATATGAGTTGTTTCTTGTAGAGAGTATAGTTATCGTATTCTGCATTCGTCGTAGGTGACAATACTGTTTATTCTGGTGCGGATGCAGTAGTTGGCGTGCTCGCTGATGCGACAATTTGTTAGGTGTTTTTTATAGGGGTTTTGCAAAGGGCCAACGCGAGAATTCCTTAATGTCAATATGCTCTTTCACATGTTCATTCGATAATCAGCGATGTCGCCGAGACCACCTTAAGACATCTCTAGCCACTCTGAATATTGCTATTCGTAAGGTTAAAGCGTCATGCGAGTACGCACACCCGCGCAATCATGTAGTTATGCTCATAAGCTGTCATTAACCAGCGGACACGATTCTCAACACACCAAGCTTTTTATGCAACCAGATGGCTAGCTGACTGAAGGCATTAAAGCCATTCCATGACACTCAAGAAAAGCATGATATGCGCAGTTTTTTATTTAGGATATTTGAAGAAAAAAGTACGCATATTTGTTTTATGAAAGTCAGACACCAATTCGCAGCTTTCTAGTTGACTGTACAATCGGTGACGGTGCCATACTCTTGAATAAATGTTGAGGTATTACTGTACAGTTTTCGTTGAATAATTCTAAGCGGTAAGAATGGCTGACATATAATGTAGAATTTTTCGCTTGATTCTATTCCTCTCAATATCAGTTACTGCTCACGTAGGGAGAGCCGTGCTTGGACTACTGACGAAGCTCAAAAAGAAATTGCATTGCAATAAAATCGCTTATATTACCCCGGAAATTTATAGTCCACTTTTAGATGGTACACTTACCGGCAGTGTTCTATTTGACAGCAGGTATATTTCGAGAGCTTTAAGAACAGGGACACCAGAAACCACCTGACGTCCACGGACGTCGTTCACTAGAATGAAACACCATTCTCCACGTTGCATGATGCCAAAATGAAAGTATCGCCACACAAGATCAATCGAGAATATAGACCCTGTTTTCAAATTCTTCGCACCACTGCTCAACGTCCGAAAATTAAGGACGAAAGCAAAGGAGCAGAATGTGGCGGAAGGATTCTTGGTTAATTGGGTCTTAAAACCATCGCGCAAGTTACACGATCCACACAAGGAGGAAATATACACACACATAAAATAAAAGAAAGCAAGAATGAACGGATCGAGCATGCACTTTATGTTTGCCAGGGATATTACGTTTTACTCTTCACTGGCTCGTGGGATTATAAATTAGCGCAGAGTTTGACTACGCTTACGCAAAAGCCCTCAAAATGGTAGGCTCAAAATCTAGAGAGGCAGCTTTCTTCCGGGCACACAAGTGTCCTCAATTGATACGAAATCTTCCTCGCGCCATTCATCTCTATCATACACCTCCTCCACCGCGGAATTTCTTTTCACGTGCATAAAAAATGGTTGTGAATCGTAGGGCAGCAAGTCTCACACAAAGTTCGTCCATGCATACATACCCACAAAATGACAATTGTTGCTCGTGTTTGCTGTTCTTATTTTGGTTTGATGCCAGTTTCATGACCTTGTAAAACAGTTCATTAGTCTGCTCAAAGTACGGAAAGTTAGATATGAGAATCAAAGGCCTAAGATTCGTCTTCAGAGAAAATCGCTGAAAGATATCGACCACGCCACGACCTTAATTGAACGACACCACGAAGAAGCGCGCCATTCCACGCTAAGCCGTACTTGAAATGAACAGCGTATCTGACGGCGTTCTCATTAACGATATCACGCCAAACGTTCCTTGGGGGGCTGAATGGAGTAGCGCTTGCGCCCGATAAACGTGAATGGACTCGGCATCATACAGCGGTACGGGGCCGGTGAGGAAAGCGCGGCCTCGTCGAAAGCGAGGACACTTGAGCGGCAGCTGCAGATGACGCGTCGCACCGCTCGGCGCCGTGGCGCCGCCTGTACACGAGCCCTCGGCCCGACGAAGGGCTACTGCCACATCGCGAGGCCAACTGCTCGGAGAACCATCTGGATTCAGCAGAGCGAGAGCTCGCTGTAATTTATATACGATTAGCGTCGACAGACCCTAAAGTCCTTATGAGGCTGACTGACAGTTTGTGCAACTATCGCGGATTACCCAGGACTGGTCAGATTCTTGTGCAGGCTGTGAATTTGGGTGTGGCAAGGGAGAAACGTTTATGTTTTCCCAATCTTGAGTGTCACAAAAAAGTATTCATCTCTTTTAATCTGTGTGTTTTATTCCCCTTTCGCCTGGTCTCTTTTTCTTTCTTTTGTTTAATTTTTTTGAATAGCTGTTGTGTGGGCTGTTGACTCACTTGTATGTGCGCGTTGTCGGAGTCATTGGCGTTAGTCGCAACAATTTCAGTGAACATAGATTTGAACCTCTAAATGCAGGGCCTACTGGCGAGCTACAAGTGTTGGTGAGCTTTGTATATAGGTATATAATTTTAAGGAATTCACTACAGGTAAGAAAAGTAATATTAATCCTTTATAGGCTGTGCCCCAGACAGAGCCGCACATTTTGTATTCGTAATTTCCTAGTAGACACCACTATAACGCAGTGCGTCTGAACTGTGCATCTGTTTTTATGCCGCTTTGTTCAAATTTGTCTTTCACTTCCTTGTGAGATCGCGAAGGTGGCGCTCATGTTGATCTGCTTTTGTTACGATTTTCTTTTTGGCATTGCTTGTGAGTGTTCTTAAACATGTCAGATGAAAACATGCAAGAAATTAGTTCAAATAATTTTTGCTAAGAAAAACTACTGGATTATTCCTTAGCTATCTATTAACTTTGCGCCCCATCTTGTTTATGCTTATTATTTGCTTAGATAATTATTATTTATTCAATTATTTATTATTCACTGCACCGTCTGAAATGTTTGTGGTAAGCGCTCACGTACATTGAACTTCTTGACAGCAAAGACAAAGTCAAATTATTTTATTTAAGAATCAGAAATCAGTTGCTTAGGAGGCAGACATAAAGGCAATTAATGCCTGACAGAGTGTCAACCCCTTCCCCCCACTCGCCAAGCATCTCACCCAACATCAGTGTAACAATTGCTACATTGCCTGTTGACAAAACATTCAATTATTTATCAGTGGAAAGCACTGGCAACAATGCATCAAAATGAAAACATTTGAAACAAGAGTATTCTATATCGCGAGAAACGCGCAACTAAGAACGACTGACATTTGTGACATGAAGTACCAAGGCAATGAAACAGGAACAATAAAAACAAAACTCAACAACTGAAACCAACATTTAGTGCTCACTTATCACACAGAGAGCAAAAAAAAACATTTCAAAATTGTGTGCCAGGAAGGTAACTGCTTGTGCTCTTTTTAAACGCTTGCGCTGAGACGCTGTCTGCAACAACGGTCATACCTGTTTTGTGTCTATTCAAGAAGTTAGGAATCTGGTATGATAATTTTTGTGAACCGTAGTTAGTGCGAATGTTTTCTTTATTATAAGTGGCATGACAGAGGTTGTACGGTTGTTCTTTATGGGCGTATTTTTCTAAGAGCAATGATGAATTCTGTTTCATTTGACTGTATATAGCTAACGCTAATTTTTTATATCGAATGTTTGTGATAGTCGAGATTCGATGCTTTTGAAATAGTGGGGCAGAGCATGCTGAGCGCGGAACATTCTCTATTTGGAGCAAAACTTTTTTGTGTAGTACATGTAGGCTTTCTAAATTCGTTTTCGTGGTCATACCCCATCAAGAAGGCAGTAGTGCAGACGAGAGGGTACTAGGGTATAATATATTTGTTTTTTTAGCAAGGCGGTAACAGATCCTTTAGTTTGATAGTGACCCCGATTGTTCGTGAGATGTCTGTTTGTATTTTTGCGACATGTGCTGACCAACTTAGGTGTTTCTGAAAAACTACATCAAGAAATTTATGGGATGTAACGCGTTTGATTTGCGGATCACTGAAGTGAAGAGCAATGTCTGTCCCATATTTATTCTTCGGTCTAAAAACAATAAATTTTGTTTTGTTCGTGTTTAGAGCTAATTTATTCATGCCAAGCCACACTGATAAGTTTTCAAGCCGGGTATTCGCTTGACTCTCTATGTCCCTATATTAGCCCCTTAAAAAATGTGTTAGTGTCGTCAGCATAGAGGATAATTTATGGCGTTAGCGGAATATTTACGATGTCATTAATATAGAGAACACATAATAATGGTCCAAGTATAGACCCTATTGGTATCCTAAACGAGATAACACCAATATCAGACTGAGCTTGGTTTACAGCAGTATACTGGGTTCTGTTCGTTAGGTAACTGGTAACTATACCTAAGGCAACCCCTCTAATTCCATAATTGGTTAACTTCTGCAATAAGATATCATGTTTAATGGAGTCAAATGCTTTTGAAAACGAAGAAACAATCCTACGGTGTATAATTTATGCTCAAGATTATCGATTATTCTATCTTTAATATTTAATAGAGCCGTTTCTGTTGACTTATATTTCTGAAACCAACACTGCTGATCTACTATAACGTTATTTTGTTGAAAGTAACTCAGAAAGCTTATATTGATAACTTGTTCTATTATTTTCGAGAAAATTAGCAAGATAGAAATTGGTCTATAATTGCTCAAGACATCCCTATCGCCTCCGTTATGAGTTACTGCTACTTTTGCAGCCTTGAGCTTATCAGGGAAAACACGTGAACTTAAGATCAAGTTGCATACATGTCATAGCGGAAGATCAGTATTGTGCGCAACTGCTTTTATGGGTTGTGCTTTAAAAATATCGGTTTCTGAAGTAGTACTGTTATTTAATTTTAGCAGTAGCGAACAGATTTCTGCTTCCGTAGTGGGAGCCATATATATTGAGCCTGCAATGGCAGGGTGCATGTATAATTTGCACTCCATGCTATAACTATCCGTGGTTATTGTATTAAATGCTCCTGAATTTAGAAAGTAATTATTAAACTTGTTACCTAACGAGGTTTTAGTATAGATTGTGCCTTCAATACTAAATTTTTGGAGCTCTTTCTTCGGAGCCTTTGACATGAGGTAGTTCGCGGTTTGCCATATTTTCTTTGGGTTGTTAGTTATAAATGCAAACTTGTTTTCATAATATGTATGGCGCGCTTTCTTAATGTTATGCCCCAATTTGTTTCTGAGTTTCTTATATTGACCCAGGTAGTCAAGAATTCTAGTTTTTGTAAATAGGGCAAAAAGTTCTTAATTCTTTTTAACAGTGTTCTACTAACCCATGGCTTCCTAACTTTGCTATTTTTTCTAAATTCTTTGACGGGAAATGATTTTTTTTAAATATCAGTAAATTTCCTAATAAATAAATGGTATGCTACGACCGGGTCTTCTGATTGGTAAACATGATTCCAGTTTGTTTCTGCTGTTTATCTTTGGAACAACTGAATTGTTTCGTCATTAATGACTGTGTACTTAATTTATTGGTGCGAGGTTCGTGTTGCATGTTGAGCAAGCTGTGTTAGAAAAATAAAGATCGGTAAGTGGTCGCTCAGGTCCGCTAATAAAACAACAGATTCTATATCGGCCAAGTTACAGTTCGTGAAACAAAGATCTAGTAAAGTTCCGGATGTATTTGTTAGCCTTGTTGGCACATGAATGACATTTTCATATCCGTATGAGAGAACCACATCACTAAGCTTTTGCTTATTGAAATCGGATCATAGGACATCTATGTTAAAATCGCCGATAACAACAACGGACGAACTATGTTCTACACAACATTCTAGCATTGCTTCAAGAAAATCAAGAAACACAGGAAATGTCCTTGAAGGAGGTCGATTATACCACTACACATAATGTACTGTCACATTTTATCATAGTTGTTTCATAATGAGGAGTAATTTGGCAATAGTTAATAGTGGCACTGCAGCTCAACTGTTCCCTTACATAGACTGCGATTCCTCCACCTCGCATACCATTACGGAAAAGAGATGTATGTTTATATCCTGTGAATTCAATAACATCCCCTTTATTCATGAACCAGGTTTCCGAGAAGGCCATCAAGTCAAATTGATGTTTGATCGATTGCAAAAACATATTCATCCCTTCCTTTTTATTCCGTAAACTTTGCGCATTTAAGTCGCACACAGAAAATTTCTTATCACAACGTGTCTTGAATCGAGGAAAGAAAGTCCGTGATAGGCTCCTTCAGAAATACAGTTTGCCATGGGATAATGTATCAGGTAAGCAGCTCTCTTGCATTCCGGAATGCCTATCGTATTTTTTCTAGGTCGCCGATAGAAACAATCCTGATAATCCGGCTACGAGGGGTGCAACTGACGAACAGCTTTCCGTTCTTGACCCAAGCAAACTCGTACGCCTTTTCTTTTGCCTTTGTCTTCAATTTCCATAGCAGCTCTTTCTATTGAGCTGTGAGGTTCTCATTAAAAAATATCTTAGATTCTTTGTTATTCAGTTCATTCTTCTTGCTTAGCCACTTATCCCCGGTCACACGCGAGGAAAAACGGACTAGCACAGGGGCAGTCCTGTTCGTCGTGTCTTTTCCGCCCCTTAGCGGAAGTCGATGCACTGCCTCAACATCAGCCTCGCAAAGTCGAGCAATCTTGAGTCCATCCGGCAGGTGGTTGATTTTCTCCAGAAGCTTCTCATCGCTGAACTGAGGCAGCCCATCGATTTCAATGTTTTGTCTCCAACTGTACTATTCCAGACTGTTTATTTCCTGCCTCAATTTCTGTATTTCCTCTTCCTCAACTTTGTTCTCAAGTTTCTAAACGCGTTTCTTTAGGTTATTTAGATCTGCACTTTGGGATTCCATCCGTTTGAGGACATCATCGTATTTTTCTGATATTGTTTTTACAGAGGTTTCAATGCAGATAGCTGTCGTCATGATAGCGTCTATGTTGTCTACTCTTGCCTTCATTTCCAGCACTACAGTAAGCTTTCTCTGTATGCCAGAAATTTCTTGTGCCAAGTCAAGGCCAGCGTTCTTTTGTTTTGCAGTGCCCTGTCCACTTCGAACTATCGCAGTTGTGCAGGTAGCGCACTTCCATGATTTCTTTGCGATCTCCGTTTTTGTTTTTGTAGTTAGCTTGACTAACACCTGAACTTGTTCCTATGTAATAATTAAAACCACACTCCGCGCATGACAGGATACTTCATCGTCGGTAAGCTTTTCGTGGCATGCAAGACATTTAGTAGACATTCTCAACAGACACAGAAGAGTAATGTTAGCTCATCCACTGGGCAGCAGTCAACAGCAGCAGCCGTTGCCAATTCCCAATACGTCCCAAGCGAAGCTCTTTTAAAGACAGTGCAGCTATACAAAACACATGGCTCACAGTGAATGATTTCTTTCGGGAACTTACTCCACTTCAAGGACGCTGCTTTGCAAGTGCGGAACATTTCCCCGTAGCGCGAAGCGAACTTGTTTTATTATTCGTGATTTATAAACGGCTCAGGGAAACCTTCAAACACGAACTCAACAAGCAATAATCACTGGTACGCCGACAAAAACAGGCAAACAAAAACAGCTTTCGCAAATGTTTCGAGAATGAATTAAATTATGGGATTTAACGTTCCGAGACTGGCACAGTGGGTTATCATGCACGCCTTAGCGAAGGGCTTCGGCTTAGCTTTTACCACCTAGGGTTTTCCAAAGTACAACCGATCAACGGTACACAAGCGCATTTGCATTTCGCCGCAGCAGGAATACGGTACGCGCCGCCGGGATCGAACCCACGAAATTGTGCTCAGCAGCACAGCACTGTTTTCCAAATCGACCTTCACTCAGTGACCGCATCTAACAACGTGTTTCGACGCCATCAATTTATGGCTAGCACGTTTCCAGACATCAACCTCTGGGGATAACTTTCTTCCAAAGTCTCTTCGTGCTGAGTAGCTGGGGAATTTCGGGATAGGGGTCTCTGGCGGCCAAAGAGCGGCGAAAGATGGGCAAGATGTGAGCGAGGCACCTGGCTGACAGTCTCGCTAGAGTGGCCTTCAATGGCCCTGTACTATCATTACTTCGTACATCAGTTTACCTAACTGCAGCTAGATTCAGCAGATCTAATATTATTCAACGCTGCTTTAACCCAGATAAAGGTAATTTTTCACAATATCGACACATCCCATTCCCTTGGCACAAATGTTCCTTTCACACCAGAAAAACTGAAGTAATTTTTACCCGATTATGCTGCCGAATACGTCTTAAACTTTTATCGGCATAGGGCTGGTCTGGCGACCTCCCCTCTGTGCTCAATCTGTGGAGAAGATGAGAATATAGATCATTTTGTTTTTATTGTGCCGCCGTTATTTAAGAAACGACATCAAAGAATAAAGGCTTGGACAACTTGGTTTAATTTTTTTTCCTTCTCAGTATTCTTTTTCTAGGAGCCTCCTCTTTTGCAAACTACCAGAGGGATGTTTGCTCAGCCTTGGAGGAATTTAAAGTTGTTTCAGGGAGATTTTCTTAAGTTCTTCATCAGTTATTTTTATTCATTCTTTCCTGACAATTTCATCAATTTTAGTTGTGAATACAATCTCCTAATGCCATCTAAATCTTGACCAATGCCCCGCAGTAGGTATGTGCCATCATAAAAGGACAGCCAAACCAAACGCCTCTGGTTCGCGCGGCGCAAATTCAACAGGACAGCTAGCTCATACTGGGAATAAGCTGATTTCGAACGATGTGCTCTTCCTGTGGACGGAGCGCATTCCCAGGGCATTTCGGAGGGTTGTGCTCGGATGCAGCCATCCGAGAGGAAGCGTTGACATCTGCGGAATGAAAACGGCGCCCTATAAAAACACGAGCAGGGGCGGGGAGCTCTGAGTAAGAAGAAGAAGAAAACTGAAGCGCTTATTTCACATGGTAACTGTCCGAGAACAGCGCACAAATAAGGATTGGGAATGGGGAAAGGGCTAGGGCATGGTAGAGTATAAAATTCATTTACCGTTGAAGGCATTGAGAAACAGCACGGTATATTACAATTGTAGACAAAGCAAAGAATTACAAAGCAGACACTTTAAGTTTGGAACGCTGTTTTGTAGTTTTCTGGCGTCTTCTTCTCTCTTTTTCTTTTATCCCCTTTGCATCTCTTCCGCGAGGCGCTCCCGTAGAAAATGTTTTATGGTATTCCCATTTGCAGGTACGTCATACATAGGCTGGCTGTTGTATTTTAATTTTCACGCTTCTAGGCTCGAATATCCTATGAGAAAGGCCCAGACAGAAATTTGAAAAGGGGTTTGGCGCTAAGCTCACTATCGTAAATGAGTAGAAGGAGAAATAAGATAATCAGTTTATTATATGTATTCTTATGGACACACTGTATAGCTAGGAAGATGATTATTGGGAAATATTGTCCCGGTTTAACGACGAAGACGACAACGATGTCGTCTCGAGCTAGGCGGAAGCTCACGATCTTGTATTGTGTTTGTAGGCTGCTGTGTACCAATTAGCTACTGCCGTATAAATACTCCTCGTAACATCTTTTTGGGGGAGGTGGGGCGTACACCTTTCTAGAACCCGGTCCTGGATCTCTGTAGCGCACGCCACGTTGGTCCCGTCACGATACGTGAAGACGGCGCGCAGGCTACGCAGTCCACACCAGCTCCAGCAGCAGCCATCCTTTGGCATCCCCGCGACCCCGGCACATTCTGCGGTACGGACACCACTGACCTGGAAGACGGGCTCGCGAGCGCGTCAGAAAACACAACAGGTGGAACAAGACGATGATGCTTGCCAACATAATTTTTTTGTTTAAGGGGTACATTCGTGTCTGGTTTAACACGCACGAAGAAAAACTGCCAAATTGGGACGTATGCAAAGGGAAGCTAGGCGACTTGTCTGGCCGATCAGTTGGACGACAACTAGTAGCCAGACAAGAACTTACGTCAAGAGCTCATACGTACGCTGAATTGAACGTAGCGTATATTCAAGACGTGTTTACTTTGCGCCGCAAAGTTGGTAAAGATAGCTTGGTTCCCCTGACCTCATTGTTGGTATTTTTTATCGCCCCCCGGACATGAATGCGACCTTCGAAGGTGAATTTCATCGCGTTGTTGTTGAAATATGTGGGAGGTTTCCAAATGCGGTTCTTATAATCTTCGGAGACTTCAACTATCCCAATATTCAATGGTATACACTATCTGTTTCAGCCAACGATACTCAGGCACAGGAATTTCTTGATTCTTGCCTTGATTTTTCGTTGTGCCAGCTTATCGAAAAACCTACACGTTGCTCGAGCACATGCGCAAATATTCTTGACCTAATTTTAACTTCTCGACCTGACCTGTTTACTGACATAGCCTATCTCGATGGTCTTTCTCATCATGACATAATTACTGGAAGCTTAACTTGTTCACTTAACAAAAAGAGAGTTGCCGGAAAGTGTATAAGGTGCTATAAGCGAGCCAATTTTGATGCAATATGTATCGAATTATCCCATTTCACGCACCATTTTTTAGACGCCCACTTGTCACGTTCCATTGAAGATAACTGGAACCTTTTTAAACATACTCTCTCAAACGTAATTAACAAATACATTCCAGTTATGACCATCAAAACAATCAACATTTTTCCATGGTTCAATCAGCAATTACGTCGACTTAATAATAAAAAGAAACGACTTTTCAGAATGACAGACAAAAACAGACTATCGGCTTCGTGGTGTCGCTATAAAAAGTGTGACAAGGAATATCAACAGCTTTTAAAAACGACTCGTCGTCGCTTTTTCAGTCGTGATTTGCCATCTTTGCTAATAAATAACCCTCGGCGCTTGTGGCGCACAATAAATCCCAGCAACAACCCCGACGTAACTCTTGCTAATACCAATGGTTCTCCTGTTACTGAATCCGAATGTGCTAAGTTATTAAATGATTCATTCTCAACAGTTTTTACTCTTGAGGATATTACTACATGCCCTAGCATTGATGTTGTTTCCGGTATTAATATGACTGAAATAATAATTGACGAAGATGGTATTTTATCTCTACTTGGAAAATTAAAAACGTCATCTGCATCGGATCATAATGGCTTCAACAACAAAATACTTAAACATATTTCTTCTGGTATCTATCGTTGCTTGGCAGCCATCTTCTCTCTATCAATATCGTCAGGCACAATTCCTCAGGACTGGCTAATAGCAAAAGTAGTGCCCATATTTAAATCAGGGGATCGCTCATCCCCACTTAACTACAGACCTATATCGTTAACTAGTACCATCTGTAAACTCTTGGAACACATTATACACTCACAAGTAATTACATATTTAGAGGAACACAATATCATCTTCAAATACCAGCACGGTTTTCGCAAGGGCTTCTCATGTGAAACAGAACTTGCAGGATTTACTCAGGATTTACACTCATCATTGGACGCCGGCATCCAAATTGACGCCATATTCCTTGACTTCTCAAAAGCGTTCGATCGAGTTCCTCACCACCGGCTCTTACTAAAACTTAGACATCTTAATATTCACCCACTTGTTCTGGCATGGGTGCAAGCCTTCCTCTCTAATAGACAACAGTTCACGTCCGTCAGTAACTTCGACTCTCCTTTCGTCCCAGTCTCATCGGGTGTTCGTCAAGGAAGTGTGCTCGGTCCATTGCTTTTCCTAATTTAAATAAATGACTTACCCTCGTCCCTCAAATCTAGAGTTAGGCTATTAGCTGATGATTGTGTTATATACCGCAACATCTCTTCTGAAGGTGACCGCCAATCTCTACAATCTGACCTTGACTCCTTAACTTCGTGGTGCACAACTTGGCTAATGACACTAAATCCTTCAAAAACTAAGTTGATGTCTTTCTCTAAAAAAGCTTCTCGAATTACAACGTCTTACTTGCTAAATAATACTTCAGTGGAACTTACGACCACGTACAAATATCTTGGAGTTAACTTTCAGTCTGACCTGTCCTGGAATTACCATATTAACGTCACCCTTGCTTCAGCAAACCGCTCACTTGGTTTTCTTAAACGTAACTTGAAACACACCCCATCGCACTTACGTAAACAGGCTTATATCACTTTAATCCGTCCTGAAATAGAATATGCCTCAGCCATTTGGGATCCCGATCAAGTCTACAATATTAAAAACATCGAAGCCCTGCAGAACCGTGCTGTGCGTCTTATTTTTTAGGATTACTCACGTCACACCAGCGTCACTTCATTGAAGAATCGTGCTGAACTGCATGTGTTATCATGTCGGCGTAAAATCGCTCGCTTATCACTTCTTCATAAGCTCTACCATCATGCATCACTTCGCGAGGACTTCTTTAGGCCACCCCCTGCCATCTTTCCCCGCCGTGATCACCCTTTCAAAATCGAACGCTTCACGTGTCGCACACTAACTTATGCCAGATCATTCATACCGCGCACCATAACCGAGTGGAATAGCTTGCCATCACACATCGCAACCGTCACCGACATAAATGAATTCCAGAAACTTCTAATCATTAATGAAAGTGCGTAAACCTTTCTTGTGTCATGCCCCCCCCCATTTTTTTTCCCCTAAGAATGATGTTAAAAGATGTTCTTGTCCTCTATGTAACATGCATATTTTTTGGTTATTGTTCCTATTTTTATTGCGGTGTTTTGCCTTTTTTCTTTTAATTTTACGTGTTGTATTGTTTACTGATTTGTTATACATTAATGGTCTGAGTGCTTTCAATGACCCAGATTACCCTCCATTTTTCGTGTTTTTAATACATATTCTTCTTGTACACTTCTGATTGTTATTACTACCACAATAATCTTATTGGTCTTGTATTATTATCTTTTGTGATTATTGTTTATCAGTTCCCAATTTTTGTTTTCAACTTATTACTCACTTATTACATCTGTATGCGTTACTGCACCCCCCCTCCCCTATGTAATACCCTCCTGCGAGAGGGCCTTTTGTGGTATTCTGAATAAATAAAATAAAAATAAATATGCCAGAGACGGACAAGGTTGCACACGTGCTAAAATGCATAGCTAACGATGCTTTCAACTTACTCCTCTGTGAGAACTTCTCCACGGCTGAGACCATCATCGCTGATTATCGGTGGTTCAGGCAGGCTAAAAGCAGGCGGATTACTCAGCGCGTTGACCGTTGACTCAGCGCGTTGACCTAAAACCACTGTCATTACCTGTGCGAAGATCCGGGGACGCCACATCCGCTCTGGACTTCCGACAACATAACTAGGATTGTCTGCGAAGAACTAGAGCCTATGGCTCCCACCGCTTATCAGGTCCCCGTGCACTACAACATCTCTTGTTCAAGCTCTCATGAGTCAAGGGTTCGCCAATATGGGCTTCCTACCTCCACGTACCGCCAGTAACACTACTGACCCTATGTGTCCTACCGGTCATAACAATCAACACCACCACGCCCCGCTCGCTGCTGCTGCCGCTTCGGTTCCCGGTTTCCCGCCACGCTACTAAAACCCTTTTGAATGACACACGTCAGGCAATAGACTGATCTACTTCTGTAACTCTCGCCTTTGCCACTTTTCCGGGCGCTGTCGCAGCCAATGAATGACGCTGCGAATAGCACGAACAGCGCTTTAAGAATTAAGTGCGCTATTGTTATGGTCAAACGACGGTAACAGGGCGCCTATTTTGTCCTATGAGAACAGATACATAATTTTAAAAATTAAATTTTGGGGTTTCGCATCCGAAAAGCACGATCCGATTGTTATGCTGGACTCAAGATTAATATCAACCATCTGGGATTCTTTACGTGCACCCAGTGCACGGTTCACGGGCGTTCTTGCATTTCGCCCTCATCAAAATGCGACTGCCGCGGCTGAGATTCGATACCGCCCACTCGGGCTTAACAGCGCAATGCCAAATACACAAAGCAACCACGGCGAGTTGTGACTTAAGGGGACATCACAATATTGAATCCATTTCCTAAAGAAATCACAAAAAAAAATCAGACGTTCCAGTTTTACTCGCAGAGAAAGTCAGCAACTGCGAAGTTATCGACAAGGTATGGATATGTAAAGTCGCGATCAAAAGTTTGGGTACCAAAGGTGCCGCGTTTTTTTTTCGCGCCCTGGGCATTCTGGCTGAAATCAAGAGCGCAGGCGTACGCGGGTGTTTGACCAATACAATGCATTAAACCAAGTCTAGGCCGTGGAGTTGTGCTTGAATATATATATATATATATATATATATATATATATATATATATATATATATATATATATATATATATATATATATGGCATATGGTACATGGTATATGGTACATGGTATATGTATGGCAGGTAGTGACGGCGGATGCGGATCATGAGACGGAAATTATCAGAAGAATAAGAATGGGCTGGGGTGCGTTTGGCAGGCATTCTCAGATCATGAACAGCAGGTTGCCATTATCCCTCAAGAGAAAAGTATATAATAGCTGTGTCTTACCAGTACTCACGTACGGGGCAGAAACCTGGAGGCTTACGAAAAGGGTTCTACTCAAATTGAGGACGACGCAACGAGCTATGGAAAGAAGAATGATAGGTGTAACGTTAAGGGATAAGAAAAGAGCAGATTGGGTGAGGGAACAAACGCGAGTTAATGACATCTTAGTTGAAATCAAGAAAAAGAAATGGGCATGGGCAGGACATGTAATGAGGAGGGAAGATAACCGATGGTCATTAAGGGTTACGGACTGGATCCCAAGGGAAGGGAAGCGTAGCAGGGGGCGGCAGAAAGTTAGGTGGGCGGATGAGATTAAGAAGTTTGCAGGCATGGCATGGCCACAATTAGTACATGACCGGGGTTGTTGGAGAAGTATGGGAGAGGCCTTTGCCCTGCAGTGGGCGTAACCAGGCTGATGATGATGATATATGTACATGCTGGTGCTGTGGTCCCCAAACATTTATCGCGACTGCACATGTGGAAAAATATTAGAAAACTGCACTTCAAAATATAGACAAAGTCGGCCACATGGGTACAACAATAACATCCGTTGAGAAAGGACCTATTGAGAGGTGGTGCGCGCAGCGGAGCATTTGAAGCCAAAAAAAAGGGCAAGCGAAGCAGCAAGCTGCAGAAAGGTAGAAAACAAGAAGCGCCGTGACAAATATTCTATGCCATAATCAACTTGTACTTCTTCGGTGACAGCATTCCGTTATGTTACCAGTTACTCAGGCATCGTGATTATGTTGTGCATCTGATTTTGAAGTCACGAGAAACAGAGGATTATCGCAGTGGGAGTTAAGTAAGCGTTCAACATGACGTTTTTGAAATGTGGTTCATGAAATTATAGGGTCAAATGGCCCCAGAAAAGCATGTGAAACGCCGATGCTGCGCCATTGATTCCACTAGACATGTTCCACTTTCGGCCTTTACCATTCCTTTCTGAGCTTCCATATCAATAAGTACTCCATATCACAAGTATTTAACTTTAATACGAAATCATTATACGCCCCATTATGCGAAACGAAAAATCGTTGTAGTCGGCGTCACCGCAAAATGATACCGAAAAATGGCCGACGCCGCAAAGAGTAAGAACACGTCAGAAAATGTTCCGATTGATGTCAGATTTCTCAGGGGAGTTCCTGCAAACAAAGTAAATTATTCGCTTTGAAAAGAAAATTTAGTCAGTTTGGATATGGGTGGTAATCGAACACGCGCCTCCTGGGTTCGAGACGAGCACGCTACCCCGATCCCACAGCGGCTACATGGTTCCGGCTGACTAAAAGTGTGCCTAGAGCGTGTATCATTGCACACCTCCCGTCGCCGCCGTGTGGATGACTAAAGGTGTGGTCTAGTACGTGCGTCATTGGCCACGTGACGGCGCAGCAAATGGGGACGAGGCGGCGCCACAGCAAGTGTGTACATGAGCGCTTCATGGTGTTCCGAATTCTACAAACGGTGTAATGCTTTCGCATTCCCGCACGTAAGCAGTCCTAGGCGTCTCTGCCGAATTTTTTTATTGAGGTAAATAAACTCTTTCAGTGTCTTATAGCGAAGCATGCAAACATCAGTGAAAGTGACCCTCTACCCAAAGCCTGTAATGAATATTGCTCTGTTCTAATTTTGTTGATGATCATTTTGACAGGATTATCGTTGTTATCATGCTAATGTTTACGCGTATGGCGCGCTTACCATGTCGGAAGCGTCACGAATGGGGTTGCCAATTTGATGGAGAGATGGAAGCTCTAATGAGATTGTAAGTGCGACGCGAACAGTGAATCTTTGCGATCATCAACGACTGGTATGGAATACACGATGACGCATATATTGTAGAGACAGCTAGCGGACAGATCTGAGTAGCATCCTTAGATTAGACGACTGCTGATTGTGCTCGCTGCTGTCATTTTCGCTTGGGTTTTCCATGTCTTTGAGGGCACAAGCTGCACCCAATGCAGTGTTTCGTTCTTTCATTCACATCTGCTATTATTAAGGTTCACGGGACGAAAAATTGCCGCGGCAATTGAACGCGGTTAAACCAAGTTTGTCGAGCAATAACAGGGTTTTGCTTTCTTTGGGGAAGGAATCAGGCACTGCTCGGCGTCGTCAGCAACCGCCGCATCTACATTTACCCCACAGCACACAGACGTTGCTCAGCACGGCAGCAGCAACGAGCGAATTGACCTTCATGCTCCGTCTCGCTTCAACGTGAACTAAGCGTCGGAAGCACAGCGCATACGAAGCTACCAGTACTCGACGCACTTTATACACATTGCAGATCGCTTTGAAGATGAGGCTTTCGCGATTGCGCACTACGTCCACATTGCAGATCGCTTTCAAGATATGGACCTATGGGCGCCCACGTGGCGTACGCAGCAGCCGCCGGTAGTGGCAGCTAAAGTGACTTTAGTGGCAGCTTTAGTACCAGTTTGGCCTTGGCTGAGCTTGAAGGTCAGATTTACGGATCCAGGCGTTTTCTGGGTTTGTACCTGGAGCAGTAGAACTATCGCTCTAGAATTTGATGTCTGGCGTTACTCCGTCCGGTGTTATGGCACCAAAGTTTATAGGGAGTCGAACCCTCGACCTTTGGTGGGAGTTGAACCCACTAGCTGTGGTAATTAAGGCGAATTTAAGACCCTCAAACATTGGTGCGAGTCGAACCCGCGACTTCTGGTGGGATAAAAATTTAATGCCACAAAAATTAATAGAGCCACCATTGATGGACAAAACCAGCACCACTAATAGGAGGCGAACTCACGACCTTTGGTGTTAATTACGGCGAAGTTAAGACACAATTATTAAGACAGAGTTAAGGCATTTCAACCCAGGACCTTTGGTGTTAATTAGTACGAAATGAATTAAGATATTGTTAATTAAGGCGCTCAAACCCATGACCTTTGGTGGGACCAAAATTCAATGGCACCAACACTGATGGTGCTATTATTGATAGTCGAACCCACAGCGATTGGTGGAAGTCAAACCCACACGACCTTTGGTTTCAATTAAGGCAAAGTTAATTAAGACACTCGAACCCGCGACCTTTAGTGGGAGTCGAACCCTCGACCTTTGGTGGGGTCAAAATTGATGGAGCCACCATTCATGGACGAAGCCAGGACCACTCATAGGAGGCGAACCCACGACCCTTGGTTTTAATTAAAGCACTCCAGCCCACGACCTTTAGGGGGAGTCAAATCCTCGACCATTGGTGGGACCAAAATCCAATGGCACCAAAATTAATGGTCCTACCATTGATGGTTCAACCAACGACAATTGGTGGGAGTCGAACCCCTGAACTATGATGTTAATAAGGGAAAGGTTAATTAATGTACAATTAATTAGTGGAGTTAAGACACTCGAACCCACAACCTTTGTTGGGAGAAGACAAGCAATAGGAAGTAACAACGCATTCGAATGAGCATGTCAAGTAATTTAATGAATGTCTCGTGAGCGGGCAGGCTTTCGGCTTCGTCCCCTTTAGCGCATGCTAATGTGACTGCGAACTTTTTTTACTTCGGCGCTATCACTATAAAACTGTGTTGCTTCGTTCGTGTACCGTGCACTACCGGCAAGCCGTCAGCCCAGTTCAAGCAATAAGGATCACTCCAGCGTTTACTCCGACTAACAACCAAGCCTATTTGACTGAAAGGGTGGCCACCGAAATATGGACGCCTACCGGACACAGCCAGAAAGACTACGGCGAAGTCAACCACCGCCATAGCGTTTCCAGTGTGCCCTTCGACTTCTTGTTGCAACGACTAAATGAACTACTGATCTTCCATGGATCTTCGTCGGTCGACTCTGAGAGTTGGCTGGAGACGTTTGAAAGTGTTGAGTCCTTTAAGTGGAACGGCGAGAACAAAGTACGTCATTTATCTCTCTGTTTGAGACGCTGCTCAAAGTTGGTTCGAGGGCTGAGAGCCCACTCTTATGACGTCGTACTTGTTTCACAGCAGCTTCCTCAAGGCCTTCACAAGCATCGTGAAAACAGCAAGGACCGATGCGCTACTGGATGCTTGGGTTCACCTACCAAATGAGCTTATCTTGGACTTCACGGAAGATATGATCTGTTTATTTACATACACCAACCCAAACTCGTCAGATGAAAAGAAAGTTCGTTTCCTGAACCGGGGTGTGAAGCAAGAGCTGCTCATCGGATTGATAGGTAACTAGCACAAGACCATTTCAAAGACAGAGAACAAAGAAGTGAGAAAGGTAGGAAAGTCACCTAGAACCATCGCAGAATTTCTTTCGGCAGCTACGAAGATTGCGAAGATGCTGCAAATGCGTACCAGGCGATATAACCGCCTAATTTACGCGCTGACACCAGGGTGCTGTATGAGTTGGAGTCGGGCATAGAAAAATATGGTAGCGGGCCCATGCCGTCGTCCAACCCATCCACGCTTGGGGCGTGGTTGAAGGGAGGAACTCGCTCTCATCGAGATCTAGAAGTACGGGATTTATTTGCAATATCTACTTAAGGACAGGGGAACGTTACATTTCATCCGTCTAGCATGACTGAAAACGAAGCACCCGGAGCAGTCAAAAACGGCTGCTTAAAAACCCTCTGTCCTCCCTAAATCCCTAGGTGAGGGAAAACTGCCGTCTAACCGTCGTTCTATCGGACCGTCCAAAGTCGTCATAGTCGTAGTAGACCCGCCTTGGAGGGCGAGAGATAACACACTCGTTCCCTCGCTTTTGTTTCACTGAACACACCTAGAGGAGAGGGTCCTCGTAGACAGGGGTTGTCACGCTTGATTCAAGCTGGCGCCTCTTGATTCCAAAGCTGACTCCGCAGTCTGTCAAGTGACTGTGACGATTACTGAGGCCCGTGAGAAAGCGACGTAAAACACCTTTTTCTAGGAGTTCCCTTGCTCCAATTACACCGTGAAGGCGACAGCGAACCAAGTAACCATACTCGGTCTTCCAAACGTGGCTTGCCTTGCTGGCGCCGTTGGGCGGTCCGAAGGTATCTTGGCTCTCTGCGTGTAGTTGGCTTCACGCAGCGATTCGTCGCAGCGGGCTGGGAGAGGTTTGAAGGTCACTACCCCCGCAGGCCGATTGTAACAGTGCTCGGAAAATCCAGCAAGATTTCGACGGGCTGTGATAGATCATTACAGTCATATGTGCACGTGGAGCTGAGAGTGGAGGTGAGCTCAGCTGCATCTAGGCCTCAGATTGCATGAACTTTTGTTTCTTTAGTTTTGTTTCAATGTATACCACTCGATATAGTGGCGAGGTAAATACAAGAGGAAATTCAATGTTCAGGGTATTGGAAGATTTTTCTTTGTCAGCGTTAGAAAACAATTTCATTAATCTGACACCGGGCAATAAGAGAGCGTAAGTTTTAGAAAGAGAGGACACAAATGTGGGGCACGCAATCGGCCGGCTCTTCAAACGAACGTAAAAAGGGTATACCATCGGAATTTCGGTTTGGTGCATGCGTATACAGGGTGTTTCAGCGAAAAGGTTGCCTCTGGCAGATATCACCCTTCTAGTTCATGAGCTGGTCTACTCGAAGCGGCGGACAGTACTTGCACAAAAAACTGAAATGCGCAATCGTCTAATTAACAATAAATTGGCTAATTAACTTTGTAACTAATTACCTTATGGCCCACGTTGCAATTTACAACTTATATCCGTGGAGTTGGAGAACGACGGTGAAGTGTCGTCTTGGTATAACGCTTATATCTGTGTTCTTGGGTTTCTGGCGAAATCTTCGGAATTTCCTGCTGCCTCGGCTCCCGGGCTTCTGGCCATGGACGTGAAGCGTTCCAGAGGCCCTCCTGGCCAGAGGTCATCACGGCTGTCCTTCACGAGGAAGAGAGAAAGCGTGCTCAGTGAAACCGAGGACACTGAGCTATACTCCATGTCGGGTGAAGACTCATCGGATAATAGATTCATCTCTGTCCGCAGAGAGAGGGCCAAAAGGAAGATTGTTAACGTCAATGCATTAACGCAAGCGATCACGGCGACTCTGAAGTCAAGGCCGGAACGCTGGCCATCCGCCATCGTGTTCGTGCCCGAGGAATCCTCAAGCAACCTCCGATTGCTGAACAGGCAAGAACTATCTGTTTTTTTGGAAGGGGTCGTGCCGAATTAAATTAGGGACATTCGGATAAATACGTACAGAAATGTCCTCGCAATCGATGTTTCCAACGAGAGTGCACTCGAAAAACTGAAGCAAATCTCGGAGCTAGGACGTATCAAAGTGCGTTCCCATATCTCGATGGATGATGCATCCACAGCAGGAGTAACTTATGATATTGAGGTCGCCATTCCCACCGCGGACTTGCCAATCCTCGTCAACCTAGCAAGTGAGGGTATCGTCATCACGCACGCGGCCGCCTAGAAACGACACGCTGTGTTAAACTGATTTTCAAAGGAGATTGCATACCATCTCACGTCAAAGTCGGTCACTTCCGACACCCTGTTCGACCATTCGTACAAAAGCATCTTTAATGCCATCAGTACTTTAGGCTTGGACATGTCAAGGGGGTCTGACCCAACTTTTTACTGTCCCCGGTGTGCTGAACCTCACGCGGAGGACACTTGTGGGGCTACTGCCCTAAAGTGCATCAAATGTAAAGGTTGCCATGCTGCCTCGTCCAAGGACTCCCGTCGCATCAAGAAAGAGGTCGCAGTTCTCAAGCAGATTGTTCGGGACAATTAGTCACACAGGGAAGCTGCTGAAACGATTCGGCGTCACCGAACCTCTTCAGAAAAGGCAGGGACAGGAAAGGAAAGGGGCCCTTCCATTGTTGCCCCCCACATTCTCCAGTCAGGCTCCAAAGGGGCTGAACAGCACAAGACCGTCAGCTGAAAGGAATCTTTCTCAAGAAGAATGGACTGCGCTTCCGCGCCAGCAACTCCCCAAAGAACCATAGATTGTCAACCCCACTCGGGAGCCTACTCCTGCCGCTGATGACACGCTCAACGCAAATCGTCAAGTTATTTTGATGCTGCGTCCCCTCAGAGATGCAATTCGAATGATTTTGCCGAGCCTTGGAACCACATCTGCTCGAAATGCACTGAAAGAACTGGACTCATGAGCCCAGTGCTGGAATTTTTCGAATAGAGACATGGCCCACCATCGCCCATCCTTTCGAGAACAAGTCGAGGCAGCGTCAATAATCCAATGGAACGCAAGAGGACTAAAGTCCCTCCTTTCAGACTTTCGTCAGTATATATATATATATATATATATATATACTAATTTGTTCCCAATCATTGCCATATGTGAGCCCAACGTGTCAAAAACAGTCAAATTATCAGGATACGAGGCTCTTATGTCCGTAACAACTGGTGCATCTAGCAAAGTCATCGTTTTTATTAGTCGAGAACCAACATAGGTTCGCCAGCCAATTCCGCCTCCCAATGAAAATCAATATATTTGCCTATCAATTAAAAATCCCCAACTCACGTTTACACTTGTAGACGTTTATATATCGCCTTCAAGTACATTTATTCCAAAAGATTAACGAACATCTTGTCGGTGTGTCCTGCTCCATATGTCATCATGGGAGATTTTAATGCGCACCATATGGCATGGGGAAGCACAAGGACAAATGCAAGAGGGTAAAGACTAGCAAACTTCACCTGCAACCACGGAATTTCACTCCTGAATGACGGCAGCCCAACGTTCATACGAGGCGTGAATCATGGCATCTGTCTTGACCTAGCTTTCATCTCCAGGTCTTTCACAAGATGCGTTAAATGGTTTTTGGACATCGAGACACACGGGAGTAATCACGTTCCCATGTGCCTTAGCATCAAGGAATGTTCAGGTCCTTCCTACGGAACACTATTCGATTAGCTGACTGGACTAATTTTACTTCTGTCCTGGAAGATGCTTGTCGAGAGGGCTTGTCCTCTGGATTAGAGGAAAAAATCAAGTCTGCAAAGCGAGACGCCACGCGGACTGTCACAGTTTCGTCGAAGCACACGGATTTGGATATAGAGTTTGAGCGGCTTCGTACACTACGTCGTCCTGTGGAGCGGCGATATCAGCGTACAAAATACATCGATGACCTTAGGACAGCCAGACGACTACAAAAGAAAATTCAACATCGCATGGTATATTGGCATCTCGACGTTGGACAATCTTTTGCCAGTCACTAGACCCCCGAAAGCCACTTTCCCACATCTGGAGAACCATACGTGGTCTGCGTTCCCTCCCTGAACAACGGTTCCCATTCAAAGCGCTGGCGCTCTTCCACAGAAGACTGGATGCTGATGTTGCAGAAGACTTTTGCGCAAGGGTCGCTGGCCACGCAACCGGTCTAGGCGCTCCAGCCTCGAGTGACATCCCTGTTTCGTGAGACTGCCGCATGGATCTTCCGTTCACAATGGAGGAAATTGAAGCGGCTGTTGCTCTATGCAGGCGTTCTTCATCCCCAGGACCAGATGGAATATCCTACCGCGCCTTGAACAACCTGAGTGAAGGCGCACGGAGAGAACTGTTAGATCTCTACAATGTATCCTGGCGAGATGGCATTGTTCCCGAAGAATGTAAAATAAGCCCCTTGGTCCCTCTCCTGAAGCAAGGCAAGTCCCACTTGACCTCACCTCATACCGCTCAATAGCGCTGGCAAGCTGTGTGGGAAAGATGATAGAAAAGATGATCCTTGCCCGCTTGGAGTGGTACCTTGAACACTACAACATGTTCCAAAATTTCATGACTATTTTTCGTCGAGATCACTCATCAGTAGATAGCGCTGTTGATCTCGCTCCGTATGTCCAGCATCAAAAGTCATGCAAAAAATTATCTGCAGCTTTGTTCATGGATGTCAAGGGGCCATACGATAACGTATCTCATGAGGCTATCCTCGATGTTCTTGAGATGGTTGTCCTAGGTGGTCGAGTTTTTCAATGGATTTGTCATTACCTTTTTATGAGATCGTTCTTTGTGTGTACCGGCGATGGTCAAACCGCACGACACTATACCCGCCGAGGTGTTCCTCAAGGCGGTGTACTAAGCCCCACCCTATTCAACCTCACACTCATTGGTCTCGTTTAACAGCTGCCAGCAGTGATCAAGATATCAATGTATGCAGACAACATATGTATATGGACTTCAGGTGTGACAGGTCCTCAGATACGTGCAATATTTCAAAAAAACTGCTACTGTTACATCTATATACCTCTACAACCAAGGTCTTCAAATCTCGTCAGACATATGTGCACTGATGGCATTCACTCGCAAACCAATGACACCCTACGCCATCTCAATAAATGGCCAGACAATTTTTTATGAGAACACTCACAAATTTCTTGGCATAATAATTGATAGATATATCTCATAGAGCCCGCACGTGACCTATTTGAAAGAGCATCTGACAGCAATCTTCCTGCTTTTCAAGTTTCTGGACGGAGGGACGTGGGAAATGTCAGTTCATGCGATGTTGGAATTTTACAGGTCCCTTTTCCTGGGCTTCTTGAGATACAGTTTGCCCGTACTGACCAATACTTGCCAGACAAATCTTCGTGCTCTACAGGCTACACAAGCTCGGGCTCTCAGGGTTTGTCTTGGCTTGCCAAAATGCACATCGACCGTGGCGACCATTGCAATCGCCCGGTACCAACCCATACACACACAGATTGCGGTGGAAGTGATGAGAGTGCACAATAGACACTTTGCCCGTGCGTCAGAAAGGACGCACGGGCAAAGTTGGGTCAGCACTAGCGTCTGAAAGGACGGAGACACCATCTTGTGCTACGATTTCGGATTATTACGCCCGCCTTCCATCAGGCTTCAGCCACATGACTAAGCCATCGATTCCTCCATGGTGTTCGGCTCGACCTGCTGTGCACCTCACCGTGCCAGGAATCAAGTAAAGATCTGAGCTGTCGTCACCTGCTCTTAAACAAAACTGCTACTTTTGCACGAGAGGTACGCCGACCACGTAAAGATTTATACTGATGGATCGGCAACTTTCTAATGTTCCTCTGGAGCCGTGGTTTTCCCAGCCAAAGCCCCCACCATCAGTTTCAAGACGGGTCACCCAACGACACCGACGGCTGCGGAACTTGCAGCTCTTCGCACTGCACTTCGTCTTGTGAGTCAAGAACAACCTCGAAGATGGTCAATATTTAGTGACTTGAATGCAGCACTACGGTCTTCGCTATCAGCCCTGCGGCGTGGACCACACTAACAACTGGTATTCGAGATAATGGAACTAATCCATACCTTGACTGAGAAAGGACACCACGTGAAATTTCAGTGGCTTCCAAGTCACTGCGGTGTCATTGGGAACGAACACGCCGATAACGCTGCTCGCTTGGCTCTTCAAGGCGACGAAGCGAAGCCGATACCGTTATAAAGGGCAGATGCTGCTTGAAAACTTCGAATGCTCACGCGTGGTGTCACATTCACCTTGTGAAATGAAGTAATTTTTCAAAACAACCGGCTGCACAACCTAGACTCCTCTCTACGCCTTTGCATTTCAGCTGGCCTCTGCCGTCGCGAAGCTACCCTGCTTTGCCGAATATGGCTAGGGGTGGCCTTCACTAAGTCCCTTGCATTCCGAATCGGATGGGCCGACGACGCCTCGTGTGATTGTGGTAGCGAGGAGACTCTTCAACACCTTCTCTGTGACTGTCCTCGCTACAATATACAGAGACGATCGCTCGAAACCGCGATAACGCGATTCGACCGAAGACCTATAACAGAGGAACTTATTTTAGAATGCCGAAATCCGAAACCATCGCAGCGGAGGGCGACGAGGGCACTGTTGCACTTTTTAAGGGCAACAGAATTGGACGAGCGGCTGTAGCCTGACCAGATGTTTATAGTGCTGCAAGTGCTACAGTGCTGCGTGGTGACGGTATACGGTGACTGTATTTGAGTGAGATTGTATGTCTATGCTCCTTTCTTTCTTTATCTCTACTTTGCTATCACTTTTCCTCCCCCTCCCCTCTCTCCCCAGCGTAGGGTAGCAAGCCGGAACTGCCCATCTGGTTAACGTTCTTGCCTTTACCCTTTCTTTTGTCGCTCTCACTATATATACCCGTGGAGTTCGCAAGGTAGGATCGACTTGGAACGAATTCTCAAGATGACACCAGTTTCGAGGTATTAATTCCACAAATTTGCGCAGAAATTCATTGGCGTTCCAGTTAATTTGTTAGAAAGTGTGGTTTTATGCATTGAAGCACACAAGTAACTGGAACACCAATGCATTTCTCAGCAAAGTTTCAGAATTAATATCTAAAAACTGGTGTCGTCCTGAGAATTCGTTCCAAGTGGATCTGCCTTGGGACGAGAATTTGTGAATTGCAATATGTGTGATAATGTAATTAGTTAAAAAGTTAATTAGGGAATTCTTTTATTAGTAAATTTTGTATTTCAATATTTTGAGCAATAGTGTCTGCCCCTTCGAATAGACTACCTCATGAACTAGAATTGCGCTATCTGCCACAGGCAACCTTTAAAAATTTTGAAAGTGCTCGCTAAAACACCATGTATATTATCGCTGAGGCTATCTTTAGGTGCTCGAAACTGCTTCGGCTCACTATTTCCAAAACTTCAAGTTCACAAAGGCATACGCAGAGCGCTTGCGTACGCGGTAAAACTTGTAAAGCCGCCGTAAAACCCTGTGAAGCCAAAGTGCATATGCGGAGAACGCAATGGGAAGATTTACGTAGTTGCGCGTATGCTATCATTTGGACCTTAAGGAGACTGCTATACGTGTAGAATCACGTGCGTATGAACTCTGTGCATGTAAAGGCTTTGCGGGATCGGAAGCCAGGTTGCTGAACGTAGAGAACCTGCATTTGTTTAATTCACGGACGCATCTTTAACCTACGGTATTGCGCTGCGTGCCCTACACACGTGATGGACTGGGCGGCGCTCACAAAACATTGTTGATAAATCTGCGCTGTATAAGTTACCAGAGTGCGATGACTACTCAACGATCTGCCACATGGTACTGGCATGCGCAAGCACCCATAACACGCCCCACCACTCGGCAATAGTAAGCCACGCTGTCCAGCTCCGACTCGGTGGGCGTGCTCGAGCTCGTCTACCGAGCGAGAAGGGCATGCTAAGGCCGCTGGCCTGCTGGACTGCGTGGACCACCCATTGCAGGGCGGAGGAGCTACCTGTACACTCTCCTCGCTAGCATGTTGTTCTTTGAGAAGTAAGAGGGCGCTGATTTTGCCGATTGAAAACAGAGATAGGAAAATTCATTCAGTGCTGCGAAGCATTTTGCAGTTCGAAACGACGCTGCGACCGCATCAAAAGCCATGAATGTACAGTTCATGCATTTAAGGAAATCGAGCATGGCCTAAACTCTCCCATGTGTCTTCGACATACTGGGCAGCAGTATCGCCTACGACCGAAGGTGTGCACAGCCCCGGGTGCACAACCACTTTATATTTAAGAGGCTTTCGCGCACAAACTTCACCTATTGTAGGCGAAGCTGAAAGTGCTCCGGGTATGCGGCGCACACCGCGCACAGAATTATCTCGTTCACTTCCGTGAAGCTTCTAATGACGTAGACCTATCTAGCACAGTCTTAATGATGCCAGGAGCTTGGAGGAGGGTTCGGCGTATGGGAGGACAACGTTTATATTGCGTGGTAGTACTCGCGTACGTAAACCAGACACGCCATTTACAAGATGAAATTAAACGCGTTTGCTTTTTGTAATCAAGCCAAAACCTAGTCGAATCATAAGCCACCAAAAACTATAACAGCGCAGCTATTCTTGAGACTCTCAAATTAAGTCGTGCAGTCGAATTGTCAAGCTTGGTTTGTCATAGTTTCACAGGGCGGCAAGACCATTGTTTGAGTTGCCCAAAACGCGAGATAGTTGAATTTGGAGCGTCATATACGGAGTGTCCCAGCTAACGTTACCCAGAATTTAAACATATGCGAATGCCATGGAGCGGGACAGGACCGAGCTAATGTTCTTTGCCGTCACTTGGAGATACTCAGATTAACGTTTTCATTCGACCTAATTAGTCAGATAGTCTCGATTAATTAGTCAACTTCTCAAATATTATATTTCGAGGAAAGTGTCAATAAGAAAATTGTAGAGCGTCATGAAAAACTCCCGATACAGCTTTCCGTTGCTCAACACGTGCTACATGAGTGTTTTTCCGAGCGGGAAAGAAGCCCGCAAAAGCACGCAAGATTGCCGCGCGACTGGCCGTTCGAGGCACTTAACGTGTATTTGCGGGCTTCTTTCACGCTCGGAAAAACATTTTATGTAGCACGTGTTGAGCAACAGAAAGCAGTATCGGGAGTTTTTCATGACGCTCTACAATTTTCTTATTGACAATTTTCATGGAAATATAATATTTGAGAAGTTCATTAAATAATTAGGACCAATTATATATTGAGCCTGAATGAAAAAGATAATCTCAGTATCTCCAAGCGGCGGCAAACAACATTACCTTGGTTCTGTCCAGCTGCGTGGCATTCGCATATTTTAAAACTCTGGCCAAAGTTAGCTCGGACACCCTGTGCACGGTGTCTATAAACAAAATAACTGCGCTTATACAAACGCACAACTTGCAATCTATGTGAAGCGGCTAATCAAGTGCTATAAATGTGCCTATTTGATCCTTGCGTCCTTCGCGCAAACGAAACTGGCGCGCAGGCATGTTCCCTCACGCACCCGTGCTACAGAATGCGACATATGCGGCGGTTATCTCGAAGAGCCAGTTGGCGTTGGCACGACAGAAACAGTACATGCCACTGTGGCATAGTGGTTAGAGCATCAAGTAGCTGTGCATGGGGGATCGAAGTTTGGTCCCACCATGAGGCACGCAGTTACTTTTTTTTCTACGTTAAGTGTGAGCTTTTCGGCAGGACATCTGCAGGACACAGCAGCCACGGTCATAAAAGCTCGGAGGGTTCACAGTGAAAGCCTCGCTTTAATACACCTGCCGCTCTGCTTGTTGCCTTTGATGTCATTAATATATGAAAGCGAAGAGCCTTAAAGATTTTAGGGGGGCATGACAACAGTGGCGGAGGCAGCGATACGAACACGGCGTACTTATGCTTTCGCTGTGTCGACGCTGCCTGTACGGCTGCTGTCGATACCGTGCAGACGAGGATTACGCGCTATTCCTAATTTTGACAGCTATTCAGTGCTTGCTGGAGCTCTTTACAGAATCCGTCGAAAGACTATAGGTAATTTTCCCCTCACGTCGAATAAAAGTTTGTCCTACTTTGCGCAGTGCCATTACCAAAACCACGCCACGCTGCGCTTGCTCAGGCATCACGTATAATGAGCCACTCTTCGTTGCGCCTCGAGAGGTTCCAGTCGATGGGCAGTCTAGCGTTGAACAAGCCACACGCGCGCAGCTAAATGCAGTTAGGCCAAAAGCGTGCTGCCCTCCTGAAATATAGGACAGAATGGTTGCAGTGATCCAAATTTGGTGGGAAGTTTTTTATCTCAGAACATTTGTTTTATGCAATCGCAGACTCTACGAAGCGCAGGCTCGGGCAGTCAAGCACTATTAAAGGGTTCCGAGGAGGTAACGGATCCAGTGCGCGGCGGCCACCACTTGGAACGCTCTCGCATCCAAAGACTGCTCCGAGTCGCTCTAGAGCTTGTCGGGAGAGGCGTGTGAGTAAACACATACAAAGTTCTCTCCGCCATACGGCAGCCCAAGCGCGGGTAATGTTGCCGTGTAGTCTTCTGATACGATTATTTGCGGCAATGATACTTGCACATTCGCGATGGCAAATATGCTGGCTAATTTAGTTTCATGTGCACAATAAAGAAGCTCGGATTCATAGCGACGGATCCAAACACATTGCGGCTGTTTCACATAGCCTATGCAGTGTTGTATTAGAATATTACATTCCAATAATTAGATCACTCAGCGCGATTCCGCAGGTACGAAGCTCCCATTGTCCACCTTGGCAATCCTCTCGACAACGACGCGGCCAAAATAACGCTTACAGGAGGCGTTTACATCGTCAACTACTTTTCGTCACGACCGGTTCCTCTGAACCCTGCGTGCCGAATGTGACAATCATGGAAGTAGTCGTTCTAGAATGCAACTTGGACAACGATCAAATGCAGCTGATCAGCACACGGAACTGTCAAGCAGCTCTCCAAAGTTGTACCAGACGGTGCACTACGTGAAGAGTGTCATAGCGACGATGTGGAAAAATAATGACGTCATTACCGTGCTAGCTCAGAAAGAGTCGAGGTACCTCACGCTGAAATGTTCATGACTTAACCAGCACGGTGTGCGCCTGCCACATTTCATTGTCATAGGCTCGTTTAAGCTGCCGCGCCAAAAGGTAGCGCTTATGCCCCTTGTCTGTCCGCTATTCTAACCGCTTATTATGCATGCGCTGTATACTAGCATGCTGTCTCCTTACACGTCTTTTTTGCATACGTTTATTGCCTCCGGAGGTGGCCGCGACTTGCGGAGCCAAGTGAAAACATGACTGCTAGTGCAAAAAAAAAAGTGCTACGTGTCTGCCGCACGGAATCACGGTGCACAGGCACTGACAAAAGCCACGAGACCAAGTTTTCTCGCTTCCTAGCGGTTCACGGATCCCAAAAATTCTTGTTGGTGCAAAGAAATTATCAGCGAATTCAATAGAACAGCTAGGAAAAGTGACGAGAAGCCTTAATCCCAGTGTTAATCACTTTGTATGCTCCTACTTCATGTTGCCAATATGCAGGCGCTGTTAACTAGAACTAAGTCGACTACTGACTGACGCTCTTCAATCTAATGAATGACAACGCGCTGGCCGAAGTTAACGTTGCACTCCTAGTATCACCAGGAAAAAAAAGAAACCGGTAAATTTATATATACTGTGAGGCTTATTTCGTGGATGCTGTATGAACGTAGTTCAAACCTTGGGGTGATATCCCTTTTTTTTTTGTTACGACACCGCAAACACAAGTTCTAAGCGCAAACACAAGCAGAAAAACATGTGTATTTTTTTACTGTCAGCAGATGTGGGCGTCCTTATTTAAACTGAGCAGATTTTTGTACATGTACCCACTGCAGTTTATTGCACATTACTAGACTGGGCCAAATGAAAGAAAAGTTCCGTGTTTATGGATCCTACGTCGCATAAAATTTTCTTCTGTTGCATGCTTAATCATCTTGTTTAAACATAGATATGCCGAGGAGGACGTGTGTCACCCTTTGCGTCACTAACTAATAAACTATGCTGCTTACACGATGGCAGTCCCACGTTTCTACGGAAACTGACAGAAAGCAGCTGTTTGGATTTAACTTTCACCTCACTTTGAGTCAGTGCCAGTGTGATGTGGTTTTTGGATAACGAAACGCGTGTTAGTCACCACACTCCAACTTGTGTCAAATTGAAAGTGAAGCAAGTCGCATCCTACCACCATTTTTCAACGCATCGATTCGCCACAATGGCGTCGCTCATGGAAGAGATGAGTCAAGGCTCTCAATACTGCCTACCTCAACACATGAGAGACCTAATTAGCGAAGCTGCGTAAAAAGCTACATGTGTTTCAATGTATATTCCAAATCATCTGAATTCCAAGCGGAATTGGAGCGACTCTGATAAATTCGCCGTCGTGCAGAATGGCGCTACAGGTGCATCAAGTCCATCTAAATCTTAAGGGAGGCGAGACGCATACAAAAAAATATTAAGCGTTGGATCAACGCGCTGCAGTCTGTAAGGTGGAAATCTTTCTGGGTCAATTGACCCTCACGAGCCTCTGTCACAGATATGAAGAACGATGCGCGGTCGTCGAACGTCGCCGCAAGTACACCACCCCTTTAAATGCCTGCCATTTGAAGGGTTGCTGTCGATGGATCGACGTGAAGGAGGACTTTTGTTCGAAGGTTGCCGTTCAACAATCATTTACCGCACGTAATCCGCGTGTCGCTCTAACTCGTGGGATTGTCCTATGTACAATCTATTTTCACTCGATTGGTGCAAGCGGCGCTGGCTGCCTGCAGACATCGCTCATCATCTTTGCCTGAATCGATTGCATACGCGGCTCTTGGCGACCTCGGTCAAGCAGACCGACGTGCTACTCTGAAAATTTATAAGAATTCATAGTGTGACGATTGGTTTTTGCTGCATGGAAGTCCAGCCGCCTCGTCCTGCTTTTTAAATCAGGCAAATCACCCCTATACCTCGCGCCATACCGTCCCACTGCTCTAGGTCATTGTCTAGGGAAGGCGACGGAGAGGTGCAGTGCTCACAAGTCTATGCTGATGCCTAGCGCATGACAAGATAGAGCCTGGTGCTATGGCACGCTTCCAGGGGGAGCGCTTATCCATAAACAACGTCCTTGACCTTGTTTCGTCTGTTCAGAATAACAAAAACCAAAAGAGATTCTCTGTGGCAACGTTTTTGGATGCTAAAGGCACGTATAGCGATCCTTGATGCCTTGGCCAATATCGGCCTAGGTAGCCGTGTCTTTCTATGAATACTGAAGTACCTGAAGAACAGATCATTCTTTGTGCAAACTAAGGATGGTGCGCAACCACAACATTTTACCCATCGTGGCCCAGCACAAGGTCTAGTTTTGAAACCCGTGCTGTTTATCCTCGCGTTCGTTGACGGTGATTCCCTTTCGTGATTCGTTCATGTGTTAATCTATGCACACGATATATGCATTTGGGCATCTGCAGCGACGCGCATCCAGATGCATGTCCGACTCTAAAAAGCACCCACACTAAGGTCAGTAAATGTTCGATGAGGAGGTCCGAAGACGTCCTCCGAGAAGTGTTCTAGCACCGCTATCGCGCACAGAGCAATGGGACCACACGTCATCATAATTAATGGACATGCAATCACATACGAGAAGACGCAAGGCTTTCTAGTAGTGACAATAGAGCTTCACCTCTACTGGAGCCCACGTATCGACTATGTGAAAAAAAAACAATAATAACTCACGTCCTCAAATTTCTTCATTAATGTCGTGGGGTGCATCTGTGAGAGGGATGATACCACTCTTCAACGCACTGTTCTTGAGTCTCCTATACTATAGCTTGCCTGTACCGGGGGAGGACTGTAGGATCAACTTCCTTGCATTCCAGTCTGCGAAAATAAGCTCTACGAACATGTCTTGGCCTTCCCAGATGTACATCCACTGCAGGAATAATAACCATCGCCACCACCAAACAATACGGACTGAAAGGATACGACACACCACAGCTCGTCTAGGCCCTAATAATCAGCTGCATTGCCCTACGCTGTCCCGTACTCACCCCTCGCTCTCAAGGAGGAAGATCAATTAGACGTACTTCTGCGGAAAGTATACAAGCACGCGCTCGGCCTACCACCGGGAACAGGCACAGTCAAGCTCGAAGCCCTAAGAGTCCATAATACAATAAGAGAAATCATAGACGCCCACCTCACAAGCCATCCAGAACGCCTAGCCCTCACACCAACAGGAAGAACAGTCCTAGCGGGCCTAGGTTACCCCCCCCCCCCCCACGGCAAAGGTCACGAACAAGCGATCTATCTGGCCCCGAACATCCGGGAGCTCATCAAGGTAGCCCCTATCCCCATAAGCATGCACCGAGAACATCATGCCAGTCGTCGCCAAGCTCGCGCAAAGACTCTACAGACATAATATGGCAGTCTCCCCCCAACGCTATACACAGATGCCACGCAGTACCCCCCAGAAAACAGCCATGACGGCCAGCGTTGTCGACTATTACCTACAAGAGGTGGTCGCGATGAAGGTCCGCACTGTCAGCGCCCTCGTAGCGGAAAAGACAGCCATCGCCTTGGCCATCACCTCTAGTCTTCCCAACGAGTACGTCGCAATTATTGCTGACTCCCAGGCAGCTTGCCGTAGCTACGCGAGAGGCAGAATATTTTCAATCGCCCACCGACTCCTCAAACAAGCCTCCCAATTCCTGGATGTTGAAATAGTATTAATTGAAATAGTAGTAAGGACATGAGTCCCTCCTTGGAAATCAGCGTGCGCACACTGTAGCCCGAGCTCATGCCTCCAGGGCGCCACAAGAGAGGGATACGGCTGCATCTATGGAGCCCGTACCTTTACAATACAACGCCATACTACAACATCACAGATTTAACAGACGACAATACCCATCTCAACATAAGATGCTCTCACGCGAAGACGCCGTAGCATGGCGACAATTACAAACCAACACATACTCCCATTTAAGCAGACTATACGCAATACACCCTACACTATACTCACACAAATGCCCCCTTTGTAACGACTACGCCTCCCTATATCAAACCCCATAGGCGTGCCCCAACGTGAAGGCAGCCCCGCAAATATCCAACCCCACACCCGAGCAGTGGGATGCCCTGATGACTAGTTCAGTCCCTCGTGACCAGCAGCAACTGATGCGGCTGGCCCGGGAGACAGCGAGATCCGCAGGAGCCCTTGACTAAGGGCGCCTCCCCGCCCCAACAGAGACACCTGCTCGTCCTTTTTTTTTCAATAAATGTTTTCCTCCTTCTCCTCCTCTCTTCAGTAAAGGAATGAGTGAATGAATGACACGTCTCTAAGTGTTCTGTGTACTACGTGGACAAACACTAGTGGTGCAGGCAAGGTAACAATTAAAGTCAGATCACGACTGCCGTATGCCCTCAAAACCACCACCAAATATACTCAAGGAGTGCAAACAGCACAGAAAGCTTCGTTTACATCGATTCCGATGGTGCGTTTGACCTGCATATTTTTTTTGCTCATGAGGTAATTTAATGTTATTCGCATGAGCGTTTTAAGTGCGT
The DNA here is from genome assembly GCF_050947875.1 of Dermacentor variabilis. Taxonomy (NCBI): domain Eukaryota; kingdom Metazoa; phylum Arthropoda; class Arachnida; order Ixodida; family Ixodidae; genus Dermacentor; species Dermacentor variabilis. The sequence continues at coordinate 166,963,859 of NC_134568.1, forward strand.
TCGAGTCAAAGATCTCCATTTAACAAAACAATTCGCAGGTGGTACCTACCATCAAGTTTGCTTAATCGAAGTTTAACTGTAGCTGCATTCTTCAATCGCAGGTTATATCAGTAAAACTTGACGGGACAACCGAGTCGTGCGTATACATCTGTTTCTTATCGTTCTTTTAATATTTTCTCTCCTTCCATCACCAATTCATTCCCTTTGCCCATATTTCCAGAAATGCGTTGCTGCCGGCATATACACCGGCTAACATCCCTATTCTTTTCTGTCTTTTTACTCCGCCTGTATTCCTGTGGGGCTGATATTTCACCCTCGTTCCGCTGGTGCGCCATACTGCGAAAATACGTTAATACTTAGGAGACATTCCAGACATTGCTGGGCTCAGGAGAAGCAGGTGAAAAAGTAGATTGCCAACCTTTCCTTCGGCTACATTACAGGTGGTGATGACTTGTTGAGAAGCACGTGGGCGGCTGTATGGTATGTACTTGACACTTACTAGTAGTCATATACCAGTGTCCTGAAAGCCATTTATAAAAAGCAATGATTAGACATTTCCGTTTTTTTCGTCAAATTTTTGCCGTCCTTCCTTCTCGTGGCTTGCCAGGCGGACGACTCTGCAGCAATTAGACACTGGCATTTTTTGACGCTATGGAGTACGCGAAAAACTATTTTAGAGATGCAAAAGCATGACATGGCCCTTTGAGCGAAAAAGCCGATGTCTGTAGCAGCGAAACGGCACCTAAATTTCCATTGGCTGCGACGCCACATTACGAGCACACCTCGAAGTGCAGACACGGCGACGCGACGCAGAACGTCTTCGATACGCAGCAAGTGTGGCTCAGAACGCGAGCATCTGTAGACTCGTAAACACGAAGCAGAGTGCCATCGAATGGCCACAATGAGTGCCGAGGAACGTAGTGAAGATTTAGCACAGATTGGTAGTGTTATTTGCTGGGCCAGTTGGCGCATAATGAGCGTGTAGGGGTTGCAGCAAGTACGGACGCGAGCACAAGTAAAAGGAACGGACAGGCCGACGCTGGACTTACAACTGAAGTTTATTGCGAATACATTCCACAAATCTCCGCCACGCATGCGTAGAAAAGCTAGCCATTGTTCTTGGTGTTCTCCGATGGATAATTGTAGGTGTCGACGACTTGACGTGCTACGCCGAGACTGCGGTACTCCCGGTGGCCTCTGCGAGCTAGGTTGCGTTTTTGATCTTGTGGAACTTCGTTCTTCGACATGGCGCACCACGTGAACTGCTAAGCGACAGGGGACGTTTCTTCCTGTCCGAAGTAATTCGAGCCCTTCTTGCTGCATGCAGCATAATTCACGGCAAGTCTACATCCTACCACCCGCAAACGAACGGCTTGACAGGGAGGTTCAACGCCAAACCCGCTAAAATGTTGACTACGTACGTCGCCTAAGACCACAGTAACTGGGACACTGCTTTGCCGTTCGTAACGTATGCCTATAATACGGCCACACAAGCTACCACTGGCTCTTCGCCCTTTTTTCTGCTATTTGGACCAGAACCCTTGGATACTTTGGACACACTAGTCCCATACTAACTCGACGCTTCTACATGCACGCATGTGTCTGAAGCTGCCAAACACGCATAGGACTGTAGGTAGCTTGCTCGAACCCTTACGACCACCGTTCAAGGTCTCCAAAAGCTACGGCATGACAGTGGCGCGCCTACATCACGTTTTGCAACAGGTTCCCTTGCTTGGCTGTGGGTCCCACGTCACAGCCCTGGCCTTTCAACCAAACTTCTTGCACCTTATGATGGCCGCTACCGCGTCATAGACCGCACCTCCGCTGTCACCTACGTTGTCGAACCTGTGACGCCATCACCCGACCTTAGACATCAGGGGCATGACACGGTTCATGTCAACCGACTTAAGTCATACTATGACCCCCTGATCCTACCTACACCGTAAGTCGCCAGGATGGCTCAGCTTCTCTCCCGGGGGCCATTGTGGTGAAGAGGACGAAGAAAACGCTCTTGCGGCTGCTGTGCGCGCGATCAGCGTTCGTGTACTGCCGGTACGACCTCGATTGTGTCCAGTGTCTTATAATAAATCCCCATACTACACTGTAAACATTTTTATAGTTTTGAAGAATTTGATTAGGAGATCAAAGGCGACGACATTGCCGTTTTCTACGACTCCTCCGCAGCCCTCAATTTTCATAGGACAGCACATGAGTACCGCTTAATGACACGGCGACGATTTCTATAATATTCGAAATGATTAAATTAAGGAAAAACGTTTCGTGCAACGAATCTGGCTCGAAAAACCACCGGTCTTTTTCATTATGCCATAACTGCCACGTGCCAAGAGCTGCATGCTGCGGCGCCATCAGATACAAGAGAGGGAGACAGGGGGAGAGAGAGCAAAAGATAAAAGCAAAGAAAAAATAGGAAGGTCAAATGAGAGCATATGTCCTGTTGACAACCTTGTATCGGGCAAGGGGCAAATGGGTGCGAAAGACGCGAGAAAAAGAAGATAAGAAATAACATTACAGAACTAACACCGTGGTCGTTGTCACACAGTCTGCGAAGGCGCCGCATATTCACACACAGTCTCAAAGTACCACTAATATACGGGGCAATCTTTTTTTGAGTTTTACGGGGTTTTAAAAATCGCCGGCCGCGGGTAACGTAATTCTCGTTATTGAGCTGGATTATTTAGAGGGGCAGCCATTACTTGCACAAGTAATCAGAAAACACATACAAATAATTAACAAAATTCACTGATTAAATTACTTAATAATTACCGCTACATATGATAATTTATTGATTGTAGCCGGTGAGATTGCAAGGCCTATCCACTTGTAATTAAATACCAGAATGACATTAATTTGGAGGTGTCCTCCATCAATTTCGCCGTAAAAATGCACTGTTGTTCCACTTACTTTCTTAACAAAACACTCTCTTACCCATTGAAGCGCAAAAGTAACTGGACTGCCCATGTATCTCGCCATACACTTTGGGAATGAAAATCCCGAAGCTGGTGTAATCCTGGAAATTAATTTGAAGTGGATACGCTGTGCAGCTCGTAAAGTGCAATAGGCGCCGCAAGGTAATTAGGAAGTTAATTTGGGAACGTTCGTTAATTCGTTTTATATGCACTTCGATTTATCTTGCAAGTAATGTCCGCCTCTTCAAATAATACAGCTGAAGGACATGAATTATGCTGTCGCAGGTGATTTTTAAAAATTCTCTAAAACTTAAAAATTATGACCCCGTATTCAACGTCTCAGAGTGCGCAGTCACATTTCACACAGTCCAGTATCTCTCACATAATGCAGCAGCGCCATTATTGCGGCTGCGCTGATGTTCATGTAGGCCAGTTTCTAAGAATTTTGGTTTCCGTGGGTGTGTATTTGTCCAGCTGGTCTAGCGTGCCTGACAGGGGCTGCTTGCGGGCAGAAACGAGGGCACTTGCAAAGAAGGTACGCGGTAGGTTCGCTCCACCCGCTGAAGTGACAAGGCTGGGTAGTGGCCATTTCGACCAGAAATAAGTACACATTTGAAAATGCTACACCAAGCCATAGACAGGCTAGAAGGGTGCAGTCACGTCGTTGGGGGTCGGACGGAATACGAAGTTTAAATTAGGGTACACGGTATGAAAGCGTGCTCTTGTAAAGTGGGATTACTTCCACTGAGGCAATATTAGGTTACGCGCAAGTGGGCAAAGTTTTTTTGATGTGTCGGCTCTCAAATGAGGAATGGCAACGCAGTTCAAGCCATCATGGGAAGATCGGGCAGTTGCGGCCGCTTGGTCATTTCCATGTGTGCCACACTGGCTAGGCAACCATTGAAATATTATATCGTTTCCATCATAAACTACCGATGGTCGACGTGTCTGGTCTCCGCGACCAGCTTGTCATGTGATACGTGATGTAGTGCAGAGAGTAGACTCTGGAGGACTGCCCTTGAATCACAGAAGATTGACCGGGGTTGGAGTGGTTCGTTCTGAATGTAATGAACAGCCACATGGAGGGCTAATAGTTCACCAGGAGTCGTTGATTACTTATTGGACGTGTTTAGCTTTATTTTGACGGATCTTGCTGGAATTGCTACCGTGGCAGCTAAACTTGGAGGCGGGACTGAGCCAACAGTATAAACATGTAGGAGGTCATTGTGTACCTCATGTAAATGTTATAATGGGGTCAGTGAAAGGAGAAACTAGGACATCTTAGCTTTCTTCATGATTCCTGAGATCATCAGGCGTATTCCGGATCTGTGCAGGCATCATACAGGCGAGCATGGTCGTACTGCAAAGATACAAAGATACAAAAAGAAAACTGGAACGGCCATCTTGCAAAATACAAACCAAGTATTACAAACGATGGCATGTTATGGATGCTAGCGCATATGTTAGTAGTGTCCTCATGTATTAAAATAGTACAGCTTCATTGAAAGCAGTCTCAAAGCTGAGATCGTTTCCACAATTTCCACCTCTTTGCCAACCACATACTCCACCGCATACAATTGCGCGCCTATCCAATTGCGACACAACTGCCTATTGACACGTGTACTTATTCATCCTTTAATAACCCGCCGTGGCGGCTTCGCGGCTATTGCGTTGCGCTCTTAAGTACGAGGTCAGAAGATCAAATCCCGACCGCAGCAGCCGCATTTCGAAGGGGGCGAAATGCAAGAACGCCAGTGTCTCGTGCATTGGGGACATGTTAAAGATACCTAGGTGGTATAAATTCCCGAAGTCCTCCACTACGGAGTGCGTCATAATGAACTCTTGGTTTTGGCAAGTAAAATAGTAGAAGTAAATTCTTTTATTTATCCTTTCCTCGGAGACTGCATTTCAAAGGCTAACGGCTAACAACTTGAAGTTATCGCTCAGCGCAAGATGACTTGAACTTACTCGAATGTTATCGCAGACTTCATTTGCTGTGTATGCTTTCGCCGAATCTTGTGTAATCGGATTGTATGCGCGACGCGAATTGTGCAGTACTTTCTGGAAGGCACACGAGCACTAGCGATTACACTAGAACCTTCCACGAGTCCTGTATGAAAGCCGACGCGCTTCACTCGCAGGTCATTTTCGACGATCGCCGACTGTCCTGGCCGCTGTCGTTGTGTTTGGAGGGTAACCTGTTTTCTTGGCACAGGTTCGCCCAATAAAAAGTTAGTTTCGTGATTCTCAGTTTATGCTGCCGTGTTTTTCAACGTCCCTACAACGTGAAAATATACATCTGTATCTGAATTGAGCTCATGTCTTACTCTGAACATACTTTCTGGGAGTCGGTTATTATCAGTTAGGGCGAGCCGTAAGCCTTCAAATCTGATTCTCAGTACAAGAATTATTGAGTTACAATGAGTCTCAGCTCGGGATTCGGCGAGTCTAAATGAGTTTGTAATGTCGCGAATCTAATTGAACGCGAGTGTCTACCCGTGCAGGAGCCTGTGAGTGCGAGTAGGACTGGCTTCGTATGATTCTGGTGTCCCCATTTGCCAGTGAGCGTGGCTGAGCCTGTAGTCGAATAGCTGAAAATATATTAAAGTGAAACATTCATTGCGTATTTAGGCACTTTGGGTCTGTCTGTCTGTCTGTCTGTCTGTCTGTCTGTCTGTCTGTCTGTCTGTCTGTCTGTCTGTCTCTGTCTGTCTGTCTGTCTGTCTGTCTGTCTGTCTGTCTGTCTGTCTGTCTGTCTCTCTCTGTCTGTCTGTTTCTGTCTGTCTGTCTGTCTGTCTGTATGTCTGTCTCTGTCTATCTGTCTGTCTCTGTCTGTCTGTCTGTCTGTCTGTGTCTGTCTGTCTGTCTGTGTCTGTCTGTCTGTCTGTCTGTCTGTCTGTCTGTCTGTCTGTCTGTCTGTCTGTCTGTCTGTCTGTCTGTCTGTCTGTCTCTGTCTTTCTGTCTGTTCTTTAGCTGCATTAAATTTAATTTTGCGAGTGAGTCCGAGTTAGCTACCTTTATGTTTATGACCCACTGATAAGAGATATAATTTGTTTGTATGATTAGCGGAGGGCTAGAGCCTCACGTTGCAAGCTAAACGGTGACAGCAGTAAGGCAATGTGCGCGTGCGCTTGTGTGTATCTATGTTTGTGTGTTTATGAAATATATATCAAAGTAAATGTCTGTGAATTAATCAGCAGTCGCTGTACATATCGTACCATGACGTGAAATGATCGTAAATTACATAAATGTGATGTAATGTTCTTGTGAAGTGCTTGCCACCCACTTATTTTAGTTCAGGTTCCTCAGCCTCCATATCCCTCACTTGTAACGACGTCAATCCGGCTCTTTCTGTTTGTGCGAGTACTATCATTTTCTGTACGTGTAACACCTACCAACAGCTTTATGAAATACCTATTCGCGCATATCGTATAAGTCATTATTTTTACTGAGATCCATACTGCTAGTCGCACTCCTCCGCCCTCCGTATTGCGTATATTGACCACCTGGTTAGTAGCTTAACTAAAGAGCATGAAGCTTGATTCCGTAACGCTGAAGTTAAACCTAACAACTTCTCTCACGGAATGTCTGCCAGAAGCGAACTAACTTCGTTTCTATAAAAAAACATTCACTCTAAGCCCAAAAAATCCAGAAGACACTGCTCCACAACCGTACCCTTCGATCCTACATATGGTAGATCATAACCTCATTAGCCTCTGGTCTCCTTTCCATGCACATGCATTACGTTTAAAAAAGTAGAGGTGAAAGCCAGGAACCCCTTCTAGAGCCACAGATCTAGAAAAGCTTACTCGTCGCGCGACGAATCAGCCTTTCTCGATTCCCTTAAACCGTTAGATTTGCCTTAATATCGCTAACATATATGTTCTTCGCCAAGACCCGTCTCTGAGGCTCGGAGAATGAGGCGTGTTGCTACAGAGCACGGGATTTCAATGGAGGCGAAATGCAAAAGCACTCGTGGTATGCAGACTTAGGTGCGTAATAAAGAACTTTCTCCCGCAGTGATCAAAATTTATCGAGGGTCGCCCCTATCGCTCCCACTACGGTATCCCTCACAGATTACTGTGCAGCTTCGGGATGTCAAACACCACAGTTGCCTATTTGTTCTTTAAATTTAATCCTCTTAACCATGACCTTGACGCCTCCCACCAAAATCCGACTTCTTGCGTTGTAGTACGCATCGCTGGTATACGAGAATGTCTCCCTAGCTTTCGCCATACATTCTACGATTATAATTAGGTCATCATAACCTGTTTCCTCAAGTCACACAAACCACTCTGTATTTCATTTTGTCGTGGCTACCTTTGAAACATTATATTTTACAATTTTCACTGTTAACATTTACAGCTCATGCAATGTCGGTTTTATCTCCTGAGCCATAAGATGCATTGATTGTACCCTTACGGAAACTTCCTGAAATTGCCTTGTCCCCCTGAATTTCCTCAAATATAAAGAATGCCCTTTTGCTTTTTTCGAACCTATTTCTTTAAATTGCCTCATTCGTATGCAATTCAGTGCCCACGCTTTGGAGTTTGAAGTTTTGCCATTGAGATTCTTCGTACAATCTTGCCTTATCGGTTTCGCTTTATTTTTTTTTGTTTTTGGTCCCATCGATGTCACTCTCGAATGACTCGAGTATATTTATTGTAATGAGATTCAATCTGTCTTCGCCCAGCTTGGCACATGAACAACCAGCGCCTCCAGCAGCCGCGTGCAAGAAACATGTGCTGCAACACCCTTCTATCTAATAACAGATGCAATGAACTGGAAACTGAGGCTATTTGACAAGCAACACATAACGGACGCAAGGCTAGAGTTCCGCTGCCATATTCTCGCAGCATACACTCGAGAAATCAGGATAATGGTATTCCATGAAATTTTCAAATGAAGTGCAACCAGAAAAAAAAGCCCGATTTATGAAGTACCCAACGAACTGAAAGTTCGGAGCAGCTCTGGGTAGTTTGGTTTTCCGCTGCATTTTTTTTAAAGTAGCGCATCGTCAAAGTACACAATCGTGCCATGGAGAAATATCTGCCAAGACATCGACTTTCTTGCAGGCCATCGGTGCCTTAATGTCAGGCTGTGGAGGCACCACAAGCAAATGTTTTGAGCAATATACATATAGTGATGTTCAGAGGGCTTGGTGTCCAGTTCTTTCTCTATAGACTGTTGCGCTTCTCGGTGATGTTTTTCAGATATATTCTTAGCAGGTTCACTTATCTAACTGTAATATTGCAGCTGGGACGAAGTTTACTTGCCCATATATTGGCTGAACCTGTTTCATGTAATGGGCATAAATATTATCACAAAGCTTTTTTTCTTACTGTTTTCACTTTATTATGTTCTTGTGTTCCATCCGTGGAGAAAAAGCAGTCGAGTGGTTCCCAGACATCATTTTCGAGCTCATAACAAAGTTCGCAAGAAGATCTAAATGCTTTGGGCATAACAGAAGAGTACACGCTCTAAAGAGAGAAGACTACATGCTCTAACAACAACGTTCTGACTCGCGAAGAGACCTTGCTCGCCTGGATTGCCATTGTAGACGCTCCATATGAATAAGCATTTATGGTCATCAATAGGCAAAGCGAAGCGAACACAATGTGTGAAGCAGTGCAGAGTGATATTTGCTACTGCTGCTCCTCCTCCTGTTGCTGCCGCTGCTTATATTGTAACTATCGTACTGAACTACAGTAATAATACAATTTATTTAGAAATTCTATCGAATAATTATTCTTATGCAAAAGAAATAATGACACAAGCGGTAAAGTACCATCAGTGATGTGAAATATTTCCGAAAACTATTTTTCAACTAGAAAGTAGTTAACAGTTTTAAATTCAAGTGCCATTGCATTCCATATTTTTGCACTACAAAGTTGCACAAATGTTCACTGTATATGTGACGCATAGCCAAGGAGATAAAAATTGAGGTTGCTTCTATTTGGTTGTGACCTTGAACCACTAGATTAAGAGTGCAAGATCCTCCTGCTGCTGCTGCAGAACGCGTGGCAGGCACGTACACACGCGCGTACGCACACCATTATTTGTAGCACTTGAAGCATTGCCGAACCCATACCTGCCAACCAGTGAGCATTAAAATTCGTAAAAGTTCTGCGCACATTACAATTAGGTGCGGGGTCGGGTGGTGATAGGTGAAAGAAAACAGGACTCATGGGTACTTTATTAACGATGGTTTACCTCTGGAGTGACAAGGAACACATAAGTTATACATTACAGCGAATTTTTCAGGCACATTGTTGTTACCGGTTTCGCTTGCTTCAAGAACTTCTCTGAATAAACTTTCTGAAAGCAAGTACGTCTGCAATACTACATGGTGACTATTGTTTGGATCCGACTGCTGGTACGATCTGTTGGGAACTCGGCGCTGACGCCCGGGGTTGTACCTGGGTCGCAAGCCCCAAGGGTAGCGTTGGCCTGGCGGCCTGGGGTACAATTGGAAGCATCCGAAGGTCCCGGCAAAGCAAGAGTCGACTGGTAACAACGAAACAACTTGTTTATTTTAACATCGCAAAGAGTTGGCGGTCAGGTTTGACCGAAGTAGAGAGACGGGAGAGCACTTCACTCAACAGAAGAAATCGGAGCCCTCCCTTTGGCGTCCGGGGGCAGCTGTTTTTATACTCTCGCAGTTGAGGGCAAGAAGGAACCCCTCAAAAGACGAGCACGTGAATGTACAATGGGCTAATGGTGACGCACACTGTCGTAGCGATGCCGTAGCACCATGTCGAGCACGATCTCGTAGCACCCTGTCGTGGCGCTGCCGGTCGGACACAATGACTGTAATGAGAGGATGGTCCCTGCTTTGGCATCGCCTGTTTCGGGCACAATGACTGGAACGAGATCCCTGCTTTGGCATCGCCTGTTTCGGGCCCAATGACTGGAATGAGATCCCTGCTTTGGCATCGCCTGTTTCGGGCACAATGACTGGAATGCGAGGATGATCCCTAGGCGGTCGCATCGCCGCAGTCGCGCCTGGAAACACCTGGCGATGAGTGTTGCGGCGACGACGATCGGGCCAAAATGTCTGCCGCCCCGCCGCAGTCGCGCCGGCAAAACCACGTGTCGCAGGCGAAACGCAACAGACCGCCCCGCCGGGGGAAGGAGATCCCGATGGACAGGGGACTGCATCCGCTGTCCGGAGGGATGTCGCTCGATGATGCTCATAACCGAAGTCGGGCGTCCCTCGACGTTTCTTGAGCGCAGCGCACAGAGAAGGCCTCGTTCTCTTGTTCAGGTTCGCACGGGACACTGCAAAGTGACTTCGGGAGAGTTCACATTTTTGTTCTCGTTCCCGGCAAGCGTTAGAACTACGCTGAAACTCAACCGCTCAGTCAGCAAGCACGGCACAACCCTCACTAAGCCCTGCCAGGCTCTTTCCCCTTTTTATACCACTGCCTAGTTCCTTACAGTAGTCTAGCATCACTCAGAACGCGTCCACAAATTGAAAAATTGCACTAGAAAGCATATCATCACTTTGAAACACTAAACAAAAGCAATATGTTAAAAAAAAATCCTGCCTCAGGAAGAAAACATCAGTAACAAACAATTTTGAGGCTGATTCCTACGTTAGGGGCTTCGACTTAAGCCATCGGCGTTACCGTTGAGACTCCCCTTTTTGTAACGCACCTCAAAGGAATATTGTTGTAAAGCGAGGCTCCAGCGCAGGAGGCGGCCATTTTTGGGAGAGATGGTCTGCAGCCATTGGAGAGGGCAGTGATCCGTCTCAATGATAAACCTCGAGCCGGCTAGATAGCATGACAATTTCTGAACGGTCCACACGAGACATGCACACTCTTTCTCGGTGGTGCTATACGCCTGCTCACGACTGGTCAGCTTACGACTAGCATACAGGACGGGGTGTTCTACTCCTCCATTTTCCCGTTGGCACAGTACAACGCCCATGCCTCGCTCACTAGCATCGCACTGAACAATGAACCCTTTTGTATAGTCTGGCGATCGTAGCACAGGCTGGCTTGTTAGGGCACTCTTTAGGGCGCTAAAAGCTCTTTCCTTGGTCTCGTCCCAGACGACTGTTTGAGGCTCTGTCTTTCTTAGAGCATCCGTCAGGGGAGCCGCGATATCAGAGTACCTAGGGATGTACCTCTGATAGTAGCCGGCGACACCCAAGAACGACCGAATATCGGTCTTGGTGCGCGGTTGCGGAAAGTCTCGCACAGCGGCCACTTTTATTTCAGAGGGGCGGCGACGACCCTGACCAATCACGTGACCGAGGTAGACAACCTCGGCCTGTGCTAACTGGCACTTAGGAGCCTTTACTGTCAAGCCCGCTTCGCGCAGGCGGGTTAGCACTGCCCGCAAGTGTGTCATATGCTCAGACCAGGATGCGGAGAATATCGCTACGTCGTCTAGATACGGTAAAGCGAATTCTTGCTGTCCCCGCAACACTTTATCCATGAGACTTGAAAAACAGTATGGCGCGTTCTTCAAACCAAAACTCAACACTTTAGGACGGAATGTTCCCATTGGTGAAATGAACGCCGCATACCTACTAGCCTCTTCTGTAAGTGGAACCTGCCAATAACCCCTGACAAGATCTAGGGTGGAAATAAACTGAGCGCTACTAACTTTCTCAAGGCGCTCCTCGATGTTAGGGATCGGATAAATTTGATCCTTAGTGATGGAATTAAGCCTGCGGTAGTCGACGCAAGGACGAGGTTCCTTGCCCGGTACCTCAACTAAAATCAAAGGGGAGGTATAATCACTCTCACCTGCCTCAATAACACCGAGCTGTAGCATTTTCTTTACCTCAGCCTCCATAATATCGCTCTGGCGGGGTGACACCCGATACGCCTTGGATCGTACTGGCTCTGTGGAGGTAAGTTCTATATCATGAGTAAGTACAGAAGTCCTACCAGGCATCTCAGAGAACAGACCTTGAAACTCTTGTAATAGCTGGTGTAGTTCGGTTTTCTGCTCGGGCGACAGCGGTGCTTTACTGATAAGGTCACTAATGACTTGACCGGTGTCTTCCCTGTTCGTCACTGAGCCTAGTCCTGGAAGCTCTTCAGGAACGTTTACCATCATGCACACCACTGCTTCCCTTTGTCTATAAGGTTTGAGCAGATTACAGTGGTAAACTTGCTGTGCTTTCCGCTTTCCTGGCAGACTTACCACGTAGTTAACGTCCGACAGTTTCTGAACAATTCGCGCTGGGCCCTCCCACTGCACGTCTAGTTTGTTGTTTAGCGATGTGCGCAATATCATGACCTCATCGCCAACCTCAAAACGACGGGCCCTGGCTGTCCGATCATAATAAACCTTGGCCCTCTGCTGGGCCTTTGTCATTGCTTCACCTGACAACTCCTGTGCCCTTCTTAAGCGTTCGAGGAGCTTAAGCACGTACTCCACCACGACTGGGTCGTCGCCCCTACCTTCCCACGATTCTCGAAGCATGCGAAGCGGAGATCGAAGCGAGCGACCGTACACCAGTTCAGCTGGCGAAAACCCCGTAGCCGCATGCGGCGCGGTCCTTAAAGCAAACATCACCCCAGGCAGACACAGCTCCCAGTCAGTTCGATGTTCAAAACACAACGCTCTCAACACGCGCTTCATGACGGAGTGGAGCTTCTCAACGGAATTCGACTGTGGGTGGTACACTGAGCTGTGTAACAGCTTTACCCCACACCTTTCGAGAAAAGTTGTCGTCAAAGCGCTAGTAAACACTGTGCCCTGATCTGATTGGATTTCCGCAGGGAAACCAACTCGCGCAAATATGGACAGTAGTGCATTAACTATCTCAACTGAGCTGAGTTCTTTAAGCGGCACTGCTTCAGGGAACTTTGTCGCTGGGCAGATCACAGTCAAAATGTGTCTGTACCCCGTGGCTGTTACCGGCAGAGGTCCCACTGTATCAATAACGAGCCGTCTAAAAGGCTCCGTAATGATAGGTACCAATTTCAACGGCGCCCTCGATTTGTCCCCTGGTTTGCCCACCCGCTGACAAGTGTCACATGTCCTCACGAAATGGTCTGCGTCCCGAAAACACCCTGGCCAATAGTACTCTTGCAAGAGACGGTCCTTAGTTTTCTTAACTCCTAGGTGTCCGGACCACGAACCCCCGTGTGACAAGCGCAACAGATCCTGACGATAGCATTGAGGCACGACCAGCTGATCGAACTCCACTCCTCTGCGGTCTAGATACTTCCGGTACAGGACTCCACCCCTTTCCACAAAACGCGCAGTTTTCCTGGCGATACCTTCCTTGACATTGCAGCGAATGTTTTCCAGGCTGCCATCCTTTTTTTGCTCGGCTATCAAAGCCGACCGGCTGACTTTTAGCAACCTATCAAGTCCGTCTGACGTAGGCGCGATAAGCAAATCAGTAGATAGCTCTTCTAACTTTCCCGCGTCGGGCGTTTCCTCTCCAGTATCTGGCGCCTTTAACGTTACAGACTCAAGTTTATTCAGTTCGGGCGTGCTCGGAATATCAGCTTGCTGCGCCTCTGACCCTTTTTCGTTGTTTGATAACGTCGGCCCCGCAACTACCGCCTTTGCAGCGAGCTCCCGAACCTTCGATCTGGTTAAGGCCTGAACACTAGCTTCACCAAACAAAAGCCCCTTCTCGCGCAGGAGGTGATCGGACCTGTTTGAAAATAGGTACGGGTACTGGGGTGGCAGCATAGATGACACTGCCGCCTCTGTCTCAAGCGCTCCGAAAGGTCCTTCAATAAGCACCTTTGCTACCGGCAGACACACGCTATGAGCTTCCACGGCTTGCTTGATCCATGCGCACTCGCCCGTGAACATATGGGGTTCTACGTAAGACGGGTGAACTACATCCATCGTAGCTGCGGAATCGCGAAGCACTCGGCACTCTTTCCCGTTCACGAGGAGGTCTCGCATGTAAGGCTCGAGAAGCTTCATGTTCTCGTCAGTGCTGCCTATTGAAAAAAACACAACTTTTGGTGTTGTTTCCGGACACTGCGCCGAAAAGTGACCCGGCTTCTGGCACGTATAACAAACGCGCGCTTGCCTCATCTCGAACCGCTTTCTGCGTTCGGCTTCGGCTGCTGCCGTCTCCTTAGGTTCGGTCGCACTGCTTCCACTCGCATCCGCACTACGCGTGTTCCCCTTTGCTCTCATGGGTGTGAACTTCGGCCTCTCAAACTTCGAGCCAAATTCACCCTTTTGACCGTCCTTAGCTCCGCGAGCCCGACGCGTCACAAACTCTTCGGCTAGCTCAGCGGCTTTAGCCACCGTACAAACGTCTGGCCTATCCAATACCCAGTATCGCACGTTCTCCGGTAACCGACTATAAAACTGTTCTAGCCCGAAACACTGCAGAACTTTATCGTGGTCACCAAACGCTTTCTCTTCTTTGAGCCACTCCTGCATGTTCGACATAAGCCTATACGCAAACTCTGTATATGACTCACTTCTGCCTTTCTCATTTTCCCGAAACTTCCGACGGAACGCCTCCGCAGACAGCCGGTACTTTTTTAGGAGACTCGATTTCACTTTGTCGAAATCCTCTGCTTCCTCTCTATCCAAGCGAGCGACTACGTCGGCCGCCTCGCCGGGTAACAAAGTGAGCAAGCGCTGTGGCCACGTTTCCCGAGAGAACCCCTGCTTCTCGCACGTTCGCTCAAAGTTAACCAGGAACAAACCAATGTCCTCTCCAAGCTTAAACGGCCGCATCAGGTCAGTCATTTTGAACAATACGCGTTCTCCTGCACCGTGTGCCTGACTTCCATTACGAGCGCGTTCCATCTCTACCTCGAGACGCTTCATTTCCAAAGCGTGTTCGCGCTCTTCTTTTTTCTCTTGTTGCTCTCGCTCTTTCTGTTCTTTACGTTCACGCTCTTCTTTTTCTTTCTGTTCTTTAAGTTCGCGCTCCTGTCTTTTTGACCTCTCCTCAATAGTCTCAAGGCATTCCGACAGCTCGTCATCCTCAGCCTCTAACTCAAGAATAGCCTTTAGCAGTTCAGGTTTTCTTAGTTTGTCTGAGACATCCAGACCCAACTCTCTTGCAAGCTCCAACAATTTCGGTTTGCGCAACGACTTCAAATCCATGGCTGCTCTGAATGCTGCTTTCTCTACTGCTTACTATTGTCTTGCCGCAAACTAACCCGGCAGCAACGACAACCACAATTACCAGCTCTGTTTCTGACACTAACAAAAGCCTGGCAAAGCTCAGAAGAAGAAAGTCCCGCACTCACCAAACCTCGCAGGCAGGAATTCCGCGCAGTCGTTCCGCTGCAGGCAACCAGTCGTCACACAGGGCTCGTTGCACTGCTCCCGGATCGTCGTTGAGCTGCTCAGCATACAGTCAACTGCATCTCTTCGCTGCTGGCCTCCGTTGTCGCGATCTCACCGCTGGCAGACAGTTGTTTGAAGTCGGAGGCGATCTCACCGCTGCCAACCAGATGTTTGGATCCGGACTGCTGGTACGATCTGTTGGGAACTCGGCGCTGACGCCCGGGGTTGTACCTGGGTCGCAAGCCCCAAGGGTAGCGTTGGCCTGGCGGCCTGGGGTACAATTGGAAGCATCCGAAGGTCCCGGCAAAGCAAGAGTCGACTGGTAACAACGAAACAACTTGTTTATTTTAACATCGCAAAGAGTTGGCGGTCAGGTTTGACCGAAGTAGAGAGACGGGAGAGCACTTCACTCAACAGAAGAAATCGGAGCCCTCCCTTTGGCGTCCGGGGGCAGCTGTTTTTATACTCTCGCAGTTGAGGGCAAGAAGGAACCCCTCAAAAGACGAGCACGTGAATGTACAATGGGCTAATGGTGACGCACACTGTCGTAGCGATGCCGTAGCACCATGTCGAGCACGATCTCGTAGCACCCTGTCGTGGCGCTGCCGGTCGGACACAATGACTGTAATGAGAGGATGGTCCCTGCTTTGGCATCGCCTGTTTCGGGCACAATGACTGGAACGAGATCCCTGCTTTGGCATCGCCTGTTTCGGGCCCAATGACTGGAATGAGATCCCTGCTTTGGCATCGCCTGTTTCGGGCACAATGACTGGAATGCGAGGATGATCCCTAGGCGGTCGCATCGCCGCAGTCGCGCCTGGAAACACCTGGCGATGAGTGTTGCGGCGACGACGATCGGGCCAAAATGTCTGCCGCCCCGCCGCAGTCGCGCCGGCAAAACCACGTGTCGCAGGCGAAACGCAACACTATTGATGCCACAAAAGGGCGACACAGATATTATGACAATTTATCGTATGCATTCTTTTTCTCATTTTGCGCTGCCCCACTCTTCAGCACATTTAAAGCTTTTTCTCAAACACCACCTATTTTTCGTCAACTTCAGCGAGTTTTTTTTTATATAGCGATAAAGACTTGCCCTTACGGCATAATTCTTGGAGCGTATATGTGTATTATATGTGTGCTGTGAGGCCTGTGTTGTGTATGAAGTGTTTTGTGGAATCTGTTGTCATGTATCCAGCGGTCATAGCTGGTTGTCACACTGTAGCGGAGGCCGGCTTGTTGTAGGAGACGCGAGCATTCCGATTGTAAACCCGTACATGTCCATATTAGGTGGTACGCATCTGCTTACACCACAGGAACGGAGCAGTATGGACACGTAGCACCCAGTGGTAAATGCGACCAGTTCCACCTTGAGACAACAGCCGGTGTAAGGGCCACCCCGGCCCGAAGCCTCCTAAGCACAACTTCCTCCGCCCTAGTAAAGTGAAGAAGGAGGGAGCACACACACGGTGGGATAAGAGCGCGTGTGTCCTGCCGGATAACAGTTTTACGGGCTCGGAGCGAGTTACGGGGTTAGGGTGGGAGGGGAATAGGTGGAGGATCAGGATTAGGAGGGCAGTGTGCCTGCTGGTCAGCAGCAATGTTGTGAGGGTTCGCTGAATGGCCTTGAATCCAGTGTACCTTGACGCAAGTAGCTGTTTTACTATTCATAGTGTGTATTGTTCGCAGATTTACATCGCCTTATCAACCTTCTTGAGTTCCTGAATAACCGCTAAGGAATCAGTGAAGATATCTAGTTGCTTGATGGTAGGCAGCTTAGATGTCGCATCTTGCACAGCGTCGTGGATGGCTTGAAGTTCCATTACTAGAGCGCTGGCTTCCGTAGATAAATAGCACTGGTGGCCGCTGATGAAATTATGCGTAGTATTCAGGAATGATGTCCTTCTGCCGTCTGGGAGAATGGCAGCATCCGTATAGACTTTGCAGATGTTAGCCCATGATGCATCGACGATATTGTGTTCGTCAATAAACCTGTTGTATCGCTGCCTCGTAACTTCGTTGGCTTATTAGTTGTGATGCTGGTGAATTCCCAGGGAGGCATTGGATAGGGCTGATTGTCAATCCGAGAGCCGCGTTGAAAATGAGCATGCAACGCAGCGACAGCCGGAACAAGTTCCTTTTTTATTTCACGTGCTTTTTCACGTTGCAAAATTAGCTCTGCAATTGTGTTGAGCTGGACATGTTCCTGTAAGGTTGGTATCGGAGTGATGCGGGGCAGTGCTGTGATTGTGCGCACAGCATCGCGATTAATCGTCTCCAACTGTGCCAGCTGTGCCAAAGTCAGCCGTTGAAATTGTGCCTGATATAAAATTCGTGGCTGCAAGACTCCAGGCACCAACCGTCGAGCTACGTCAGTACGAGCTCCACCTGCTTTTTCTGCAATGCGACGAATAAGGTGAAGGGTTTTTGTCGAACTCTGTCTGGTTTTACGGAGCCATTGTGCACCACTGCCGGAGTGGTGAATATCGAGACCCAGTATGCGGACCTCAGAAGCCTCAGGGATTGTCACTGCGCCGAGTCTAAATGTAAAGAGGTGCTGCGTGATTCTTGTGCGTCCTTTCTTGTTGGCCACCACAACATAGCTTGATTTTTGGGCGGAAATGTCCAACCCTGCTTTCTGAGCGTAGTTATTCAGATCATCAAGGGCTTCTTGAAGCTGTTGAGTTTTTCTAGATATATCTTCATGCAGGGACCACAAAGTGACGTCATCCGCATAGATTAAGAACCTCACGTCTGGAGTCCGATGTAGTTGCCAGGCTAGAGGTATTAGAGCACCGTTGAAGAGAAGAGGAGCCAAAACCGAACCTAGTGGGACTCCTCTGTTCGATGTGAAGTATCTTTCTTGCCTTCCATCTACTCTAATCGCAAATGTGCGATTCTGAAGGAATGAGTAGATGAATCTTATCACCCGCGGTGGAAGTCCCAGGTCGATGAGGTTGGCTATAATGATTTCATGGTCTATATTGTCATAAGCTTTCGTTATGTCTGTTGCTACTACCGTGCGCACAGCGTGACTGTGTGGTGAAACCTGTAGAACATCTTCTGATAAGATAGAAAGTCCGTCTTCAGTTCCCAAGTAAGAACGGAATCCAATTTGAGCAGGATGATATTTATCGGGGCGTTCAAGCCACCAGGAAACACGTGTGGTCAGCATCTTTTCAGCGAGCTTGCAGACAGTTGAGGTTAGTGAAATTAGGCGTAAATACTGCAGGCTATTTGGAGACTTCCCTGGTTTTGGAATCGCGACAACAATTGAATGCTTCCAATGAGGTGGAACGTTTCCAATCTCCCATACTTTGTTAATAGCCTGAAGAAGTGCGTCGAGAGCTGCTACTTCCATGTTCTTGAAAACCTCATAAGGAATACCATCGGGACCAGGTGTTGTTCGTTGATTCGAAGTTTCAATCGCCGCTATTATTTCGGCCATGCTGAAAGGGCTGGATATTTCGAATTTGGAAGTTGTGTCAGACTCATCGATTTCGGGGCAGTTTATAGGTGACGCGTGATCGTATTTCGGGGAAAAACGCTCTAGCAGCGTGTTCTGCAAATTGATGTGGCGAACTCTGCATCGCTAACCTAACGCTCGCTGCAGGGTCAGGTTGCTTATGACCGCGTTCCATTGATCGGAACGTACGCCAAAGCGCTCTGTTTCCAATGCCCGATCCAAGATTCTCGCACCACTCATACCATCGTCGTCGAGAAAGTTGCTTTTCGTGCCGACGTGCCTTCGCCGCTATATGGTTAGCACGTGCACGGTTACCTGGTGCATAGGGATTCCTCGACGCATACACTTCTGCTTGAAGTCGCTTTGCCCAAAGTTGCAAAAGGGCGAGGTCCGGTTGAGGTTGTTTCTCGTCAACTGTGGTGGCAGTGGTGTTCCTCCGTAGCAGTTCTTGCAAAGCGGGAAGAATTTCTGAGGGCTCTGAGGGCACTTTATCAATCGATGATTCCCGAAACTTATCCCAATGCGTGACTGTTACTCGTCGTCAAATTTTCTTTATGCGCGTTCTGTGCAAACCAGTCATTATTGGCCTATGATCACGGCCCCATGTATCTCGTTCCACCCACCACTGCGGCATTCCAGGACCCAACCACCACGTGAGGTCTGGAGCGTTTGTTCTAGATACTGCGGGTACAGCACAGGTAGCCACAGCGTGATGGTTCAACAGTGTAAAAGTGGCATCGCTCATGATGCTTTTAACTTGGTATCCTCTTCGGAAGTTGTACTTGTACCCCCATTCTGTATGTGGGGCATTGAAGTCTCCACCCACGAGAGTAGGAATTCCCGGGTACGTAGACCGAAGATGGGCTATCCACCCCAAGTTCAAACGTGTGCGCTGTGGTCTGGCGTAGAATGACACTAGAATGACAGGAGTCTTCACTGGTCGTGTCAGGACCCCGACAACTTCTTGATTACCACAACACCATGGCTCCAGATCAATCACTGTGTGAGCAATATGTGATGATATATAAACTGCAGCTTTTCCCGGAGCTGAAGCCATTGTAGTAGCACGTCTATCTCTAATAGATGGGTTATGATACCCATTACAATTGGACAGGGAGCATAGCTTATTATGCTCTTGAATAAGTAGTGCCCATACATGTAGCTTATTGTATTGAAGCTTGGTTTTAATTTCTCCTAACTTGGAGCTTAGGCCCCGACAATTCCACTGTAGAATTCCATCCTGTGACAGCTGCTGCAGAGAATTAGCCATGATGCAGGCAATTCTGGATCATTAACGTTAGTTGAGCAAGTTGATCTAAAGCTGCTGTCCAAACAGCTTGGTTGACCTGTTGTGCTGGACGGGATCCAGGCGTAACGGTGGCATTCGCAGTGGTTGATGCGTCACGTGTTGGTCCTCTTTTCTGACGACGCAGAATTACCAATTCTTTCCCTATTGCAAAAACCAGCGCCACTGGCACCCAGTGCGCCGGATTATGGGCCCAGTACAGCGCGCTGGACGCTGGGGCGCTGGGAAGGCGCTGGGAAGGCGCGGCGTACTGGGAGGCACTGGATACTCGTGCGAAAAACAGCTCTAGCGCGTTAAATATACGGTGCCTGGACACCGTATATATTTTTTTGAATACAGAAAGCAAGAAAGAGCGCTTTAGTGCAATAAAAAAAAGAAAAAAAAACGTAAAAAATGAAACTGCTCCGACAAGGATTCGAACGTACTACCTACAGTTCCCAAGCCCGTCATTTTACAACTACGCCACGCCATCAACGGGAAATACGCGGATAATTTGCCATGTCAAAGCCGAGAAGCAGTTTGTTTCGCAGAGATACGTCTCGTACATACGTGTTTGATGCGCTAACGCCCAGCAACTAGAACTCACGCCTGTACCAGAAATAAAAAGTTGCTGTCCGTATTCAGCAGTATGCTTGGAAGTGCCACACCATCGACTTTCGCTTGCGATTGCTATTTTAACTACCCGCGCCCAGATCGCTCCCCACCGAAGCTTAGGCCTAGCGAATCCGCCGAGTCCGTCCTCTTGGCGTGTCTAGGCGCAGGAATCAAGAAATCCAACACGGATAAATCACTCTATATTTCAGCTTTCGCATCGATATTCTTAAATAAACGATTTCTTCATGTCTACAGTGCAAGCACAAGAAGCGGTGACCGCAGATGTGACGCG
Source organism: Dermacentor variabilis (assembly GCF_050947875.1). NCBI lineage: Eukaryota > Metazoa > Arthropoda > Arachnida > Ixodida > Ixodidae > Dermacentor > Dermacentor variabilis. The sequence continues at coordinate 166,984,696 of NC_134568.1, forward strand.
TCATAAACACAGGTATGTGTGCTATCGCCGAAGGCTCCCACCACTAGCCGGCGCTTCTCTGACGAAGATCTATGACTAGACATGCGTGTTGACTGAAAGGCATCACTGAACTAAGGAAACGGTGCATATTCTTTGCGTGAAGAACAAGAAATGGCTATCGAAATCGGCAGTAACAGGCCATACACCATCCCGGGTCGGCGGTTCATTTAGCACTTCTTTTCGAAATTAAAATAGCAATCGCAAGCGAAAATCGATGGTGTGGCACTTCCAGGCATACTGCTGAATACGGACAGCAACTTTTTATTTCTGGTACAGGCGTGAGTTCTAGTTGCTGGGCGATAGCGCATCAACCATGTCTGTACGAGACGTAGCTCTGCGGAACAAACTGCTTCTCGGCTTTGACATGCCAAATTATCCGCGTATTTCCCGTTGATGGCGTGGCGTAGTGGTAAAGTGACGGGCTTGGGATCTGTAGGTCGGACGTTCGAATCCTTGTCTGAGCAGTGTTATTTTTTACGTTTTTTTTCTTTTTTTTATTGCACTAAAGCGCTCTTTCTTGCTTTCTGTATTCAAAAAAATATAAACGGTGTCCAGGCACCGTATATTTAACGCGCTAGAGCTGTTTTTCGCACGAGTAGCCAGTGCCTCCCAGTACGCCGCGCCTTCCCAGCGCCTTCCCAGCGCCTTCCCAGCGCCCCAGCGTCCAGCGCGCTGTACTGGGCCCAGAATCCGGCGCACTGGGTCCCAGTGGCGCTGGTTTTTGCAATAGGGTTATGTTTGCGTAGTCGCTGAATCTCTCTGGCCAGTGCGTCTATCCGAGCGTCAATGTCATCATGGTCATCATCCGACTGATACAGAGGTTCCGGTAATTTCTGTTTCTCTGTCTGCGATTGCTTGCCACGTTTAAGAACAGAAGAATACAGTTGTGTTTCTGGGGATTTTGCGTCTTCTGCCAAGAGCATCTCTGGCTCTTCTGCAAGAACCTCATAACGATTGTGTGTTGTTACTGTAGTCGTTTTTGGTATAGCCTTTCGTATCCGTACTGTGGCCTTCTGTTTAGTCGGACAATTTATGCTTGTCATATCGTGCTCATCAGATTTACATAAGCCACATCGATATCGTGGTTGGCCTTCTGGTGTGAGCTTTTCTGGATCAATAGTACGCTGTGGGCAAAATGCCTGCATGTGTCCACGTTGAAAGCAGCGGTAGCAGAATATTGCCCGAGGGAGGTAGGGTTTAGGTCGCAATATGCAACCATAGTAATAAAACCGTTCTGGAATACATTGAGGGCCCTGTACCGTCACTAAGCATGTACGGCTTTTGCCCATGAATCTTGCTGCGAGTACCCTGTGTGTCGTGGAGGTCAATTCACGACATATTATCTCAGGGGTGTCTTCCGGGCCAATGGCATAGACAACACACCTCTGTATATTAGGGCCCGATGCGAAGTAGCACTGCACAGGTAGGTGTTGATCTTCTGACAGCGGGATAGATGTTAAAGTGCACATTTTCTGCGCATCACTGAGAGATGCCAAGTACACAGTGATCGAGTTGGTAGATGATCGAGTTATGAATCGCAAAACAAATTCAAATTCGTAAACTTTACGAAAATTCGGGAGAGTTGACAGGTGTAATAATCCCTGCAGTAGTATATCCTACCTACGTGTTAGCCTGATAGATATAGAAGTATCCTGCCTTGCTTAGACCCGCAGTGGTCAAGATAGATTTGGGAAAATATGGTTAACAGAAAAGTTCTTCTCAGCAACGATTGCAAACGGATGTCGCGAAACTGTGCTACATTATTTGAAGGTTGCCACTAAATGAGAGTAATTTTTTTATTGCGCGGCTTAAATACCATTTTCATGACGTTGTGTTTTATATGATAATAAATATCAAGCATGTCCGCCACAAAACTGTTAGACCAATAGTAGGCGTTAGTGGAGGCCCATGATCACATAGAATTGGCAACACATTTCTAAAAGTTTAAATATCGTGCCGAAGTAAACTCATAAAATAATGTTATTCAAAGATTACCTAAAATAATGATCAAAATAAAAAAAATAAGTAGTGACACAAAGTACATTAACATTAACATGTGAAGTACTTCCAAAATATCCTTTAACTGGAAACTGCATATAGAGCTTATAATTTTAATTTCGAGTGCCATCACATTCCATATTTTCGAACTATGGTGGTAAAGGGTAAAATAGAGGTGATGGTGAACCACATGTTACGCATAGTCAAGGAAATTAAAATTGGGGCTGCTTTAATTTCTAGCATTACTGGTTGAGACCTTTCACATGGTTTTGAACAGTGCGTGATTACTGTATATTGACACGTGGACTTATCTTTTTCGGTTGAGCGCTTTCCACCATCTAACAAATGTTATCGCTAATTGCGGGACGCGCCTGCATGTATCGGAAGTTTCTGGAATGTTTTCGATGGTTCTATCCGCTGTCTGTTGTCACCGAACCTGGTGTAATCTGATGGCATGTATGCGCGACGCGAATGGTGTAGAACTTCCTGGGGGACACGCGGGCGCCAGCGATTTCTTTGGAACGTTCGATGGCTCGTGTGTAAAAGCCGATGCGCTTGACCGGCAGAACAGATTTTCGACAATCGCCGACTGTGTTCGGCGCTATTGTTGCTCTTATAGTGTAGCCTGCTTTTGAAGGCACTAGTTCGCCCAATAAAACGCTAGTTTCGTCAATCACAGCTTTTCTGCCTTCTTAAGCATCACTACTACGTGACAATATCATACTGTTGGCTGTAGATGTCCGTGTAATCAATTGCAGCACGTGCTCTAAAGCAAATATTTCATATCCATTAAAATTTCTTTTCGAAACATTGCAAAGCGCCTAAATGAAGTTGTGATTTTTGGAAATTTCCATCTCTTTAAGCAATCCACCTGAGGGGATGTATTTGACACAGTCCATAAAACATTTCTCGGGATAACAAAGGCGGCATATCAAAAGTCATCTTCTGATCAATTTACTCCATTCATGTTTAGAGATGTTCGATGTCTAGGATATGACGGATCTAAAACGCGTTTGTTTGCGGTTATTTGTAGAACTGAGAAAAGTACTAATTCCAGGCATTCATTTCCTTTGGTTGGGCTGCTGAGCACGAGGTCGCGGGATCGAATCCCGGCCATGGCGGCCGCATATCGATGGGGGCGAAATGCGAAAACACCCGTGTGCTTAGATTTAGGCGCACGTTAAAGAACCCCAGGTGGTCAAAATTTCCGGAGTCCTCCACTACGGCGTGCCTCATAATCAGAAAGTGGTTTTGGCACGTAAAACCCCAAATATTATTATTATTATTATCATTTCCTTTGGGAATATTCTAATTATTTTTGACTGTCTCCCATTAGACGTGTGGCGCTACTGCCTCGCTTACTTGGAGATCGCGCGAGGCCACGCGCGGGCGCGATTCACAGTAGCCGCCACAGACAGACCCCCCGACGACGCGGACTACTCTGGCACCATCTCGTAAGCCATGGTCGCCGCACTACGCTTTTCTTCTTACGCTTTCAGCATGCCCTCTACCTCACGGTTCGCCTGCCCCCTCCTCCTCCGCTTTCCTGCTCACATCTTTGATCCCCCGCTGCGCTCGTTCGCTTAGTTACGCCGATGCCGGTGCTCGCCCGAGGAACGGGCGCCTAAGAGCGGGGCTATAAAGAAGGGGACATTGTGAGGATTCGATCGTCTTGTCGTACCGCCACTGCTACCGCTACGCAGCCGAGCGCGCTAACCAGTGCGCCACCATTGCATAAGGCGACAGTGATGAATATCTTCGAGACTGTGCACGGGGTTGGGCTCTGGCTGGTGGGTGATGCACTAGATGACGCATGATAGGTGTGACGCCACTGTCGGTGCTATGGAGTCTTGATCATCTGAAGTTGATTCGCTCGCGTCTACATCATCAGCCGAGACTGTAAAGCCTGGCCGGAGGAGCCAGCTCACTGGCGATGAAATACTAGACCATCACAATGCAGCGAAGCGTGCGACGCCAGCTGCTGCAGTGAAACAACGTTCAGCACCCCAAGCCCCCTCACAACACGAAAGGCAGAGCGAGCGGCTGCGGTGTTAGCTCAGCAAGCTGCAGCGGCTGCGTCGAGACAATTGACATGTACTCAGAAACTGCTCGCCAAAACACTAAACACAGCGACATAACTGAGCGACAAGTAATGCTCTCGCATTTACACACCATAATTGCTTAGCTGCCCTAAAAGTTTTTTTTTTAATCCTGGAGGAAATCCGTGCGTCGCGAAGGACTAAAGAACACAGCCAGTTCGCATGTATCTCTCGTTCTCCCCGGTGGCTTGGTAATGATTGTGCTCGATGAATTGCTTCCTGCGCTGCTCCACGTGTGGTTCTTTGCTGATATGATCTATTGTGCCAGATATGATTCCTCAGTGTTCGAAGGATGGCTGCATTTTATTTCTAATGTTTCATGAGTGCTTCGGTTTGGTCGAGCTACATAAGGCAGGCTTGCTGCGGAAATAAACTTAGTTGTGAGTGGCGCCGGTCCTGTCGTTTGTGTTCTTCTTCTGTCCTGACATTGCGCCCTGCTGCTTACACATTCGTATGTAGCAGCGGCCCATATGAGGCACGCTGTATGGGAGCTCCGGAATAACTAGGACCACCTGAGGTCTTTCATGTGCACCTAGATCTACGTACACGGGTGCTTTCGGATTTCGCCCCAATCGAAATGCGGCCACCATGACTGGAATTTGATCCCGTGACCTCGTGTTTAGCTGCCTAACACCATAGCCACTAAGCAACCACGGCAACCCGCCACGTTTGCTTAGTAGCTTTAGTGTTGAGCTTGACTAAATAAAAAAATTAAACATAAAAAATGATAACGACATAATTAAGCAATAAATTAACATCAGTGGTGTGGAGTACTTGATAAAAATCTGTTAGCTAGAAACTATACACTGAATTAATTTCAATTTGAAGCGCCATTACATTCCGTATTTAACACTATGACATTGTAAAATGTTCGCTGCATATGTTACGCATAGCCAGGGAGATTAGAATCAAGGTTGCTGTCATTTGTAGCATTACTGGTTGAGACCTTGAACAAGTTTTTTAACATTGCGTGGTTACTTTATGTCAGACTGTCGACTGTGAATGCGACTAATGAATTGCAACACGCGCTCAAAAGCACATATTTAATATCTCTTAAAAATTAATTTTCGAAACTTTGTAATGCATCTAAATTAAATTGCGATCTTTGGTAATTTCTGCCTCTTCAAACAATCGACCTTAATGGATGTATTTGGTACAGTCCATGAAACATTTCTCGGTATAATTATGGCGGCATATCAAAAGCCCCCGCCTTATTGTCAATTTACTCCATTCCTGTTTAGGCATGTTCGATGCCTAGAATGTCATGGGTCTAAAACGTGCTTGCCGTTCTCTGTAGAACTGAGAAAAACTAATTAAAGACATTTTTTTGCGTACATTCGAGTAATTTTCACTGTCTCTCATTAGGATGAAGCGAGAAATTATAGCAGGGAGCGCACCGACTGCAGCGACAACTGCTACCGAAAGCCGGCTGCCGGGACGACCTTGTTATAGACATATTTGTCGAAATTTTTACTTGCAGGTGCGTGCGGACACTTTGCGAATTGGAATTTAGAATTATTTTTCACAATGTTTTCCTATGTTTTAATGGCAGTATTTGGGTGACACACGTTCAACTTTTGCCTAGAGTGGGCAGGTGTTCCTCACTGCTACCAAAGCAATAAACCACGAAAGTACTAACTGTTGTACCTTTGTAGTACATCGTTGGGTGGTTTGAAGTTTCTTTGAACGCGCGTAATATAAATTCTTTTCAAGGCAATCCCACGGGCACCGCTATGTTTGATCACGTGGTGACGCGTCCACTGATGGCCTGAGCTACTTTCGTTGCCTCAAGCAAAATATATGAAATGGAAAAGGCGGTTTGACAGTTTCGTCTTAGCAACAGACTTACACGATAATGGCAAAATTACTGCAATTTATTTGTTGGTATCGCACTGCATTGAATGAGTGAAAGTTCAGCATTAGTTGCAGATCTGGGGATATGCCAAGGTAAGCCTCGACATCAAATGTGTAAAGTGTGCCCAATACATCATCAGGCAAAAAAGACAATAAAAAATAAAACAATAAATGAACAAAAAGACACTGTTACGAGGTAGTAACAGTTTAACCTTAAATTAAAGACAATTATACATCCGTTGTCAAGCTCGTCGGCCACTCACCACATTGCTAAGCTTTCCCAATCCGAATTTCAAAGCAGGCAACTGATCCAGTTTTAATAGAAATACTGCTTGGGCATGTTGCTGGGGGTTACTAAACAATATGTTTGGGCGCTAGATCGGACATATACGAAGGCCTTACACACACACCCACACGCACACACACGCACACACACAAGTGCACGCACACACTCACACGTACGCGCACACACACACGCACACACACACGCACGCAAACACACACACACACACACACACACACACACACACACACACACACACACACACACACACACACGAATCGCCAACTACCAACTGATTTAATGCTTCAAGAAACAGAGCGGAGGGCGAACTTTTGCCCACGTGGCGAACACAAGAAATATGATGTGATGGTGATGGTTATCTACATTGGTACAGCTTTGGCTCAAACATGGGCATGCGTCGCTGTGGGATATAACCTGATCGAAGTGCCACTGACACACGTAGGACCTTTCTTTTTTATAAATCGTACCTCAAAGAGTTCCCGCGCTGTTGTATTGTCTCTCCTGCCCTGAATATCAATGGACATAAAGTTTGACTCACATGCGCAGGCACAGGAATGCACGCCAAGATGCACACCATCAAATTTAAGCTTTTGTAATGCTGCCTCAGACGGTCATTGAAACGTCAGCCCGTTTAAACGATATAAGTCTTTCCACAGGCGAGAGGTATGTCGTAGATAACCACCACAGCACAGCGCACAAATTAGTTGACATGCTTCTTCATCATCAGCCTGGTTACGCCCACTGCAGGGCAAAAGCCTCTCCCATACTTCTCCAACAACCCCGGTCATGTACTAATTGTGGCCATGTCGTCCCTGCAACTTCTTAATCTCATCCGCCCACCTAACTTTCTGCCGCCCCCTGCTACGCTTCCCTTCCCTTGGAATCCAGTCCGTAACCCTTAATGACCATCGGTTATCTTCCCTCCTCATTACATGTCCTGCCCATGCCCATTTTTTTTCTTGATTTCAACGAAGATGTCATTAACTCGCGTTTGTTCCCTCACCCAATCTGCTCTTTTCTTATCCCTTAACGTTACACCTATCATTCTTTTTCCCATAGCTCGTTGCGCCGTCCTCAATTTGAGTAGAACCCTTTTCGTAAGCCTCCATGTTTCTGCCCCGTAGGTGAGTACTGGTAAGACACAGCTATTATACACTTTCCTCTTGAGGGATAATGGCAACCTGTTGTTCATGATCTGAGAATGCCTGCCAAACGCACGCCAGCCCATTCTTGTTCTTCTGATTATTTCCGTCTCATGATCCGGATCCGCAGTCACTACCTGTCCTAAGTAGATGTATTCCCTTACCACTTCCAGTGCCTCGCTACCTATTGTAAATTGCTGTTCTCTTCCGAGACTGTTAAACATTACTAACATTACAGACGCAATAGCTTCTTTTAGAAAGCTCGAGGTAGCCGAGTCGCATGGGAGCAATCTATTCTTAGCGCGCGGAGAATAGTAAAAGCAAACACGACATAAAAACGTTAGGGTAATGTCAAAAAATTGTCACTCACATCGTAGGTGATTGTCATTCACATCATAGGTGCTCCTGGTCCACATTGTCTAAAATTGCCTCAAATCAAATCTATGGAAACCTCAGAAGGCACCCCGCAGTCATGTTCTAAAGAACCGAAAAAATCATCAACAAATCTAAAAACTTTTAAACATAACATGCACTAACAAAACGTATCAGTGAGTGATCAGAAGAATACAAATTGCATCACATAAAATGGACGCTTATCTTTTGGATGTACGCTCATTGAAACACACATAAGGGCTGTTCAAATAGAATTCCAACAAAGACATCAAATAACTGACTGTCATTTCAGGCTTTTTTACGCAATCAGCGTCGTTATTGTAATCTATACATTTTTTCACCGTGTTGAAGAGTTCACAGCGAGGAAAAGAATAAAAGAAGTACTCTATATCGACTTAAGCCTTACGCACATGGTCCCTACAACGTAAAATTTGACCACTCCATCAGGGCCCGTATTCATGAAGAGCCGTAAGCTTGAATTGTTCGTAAGAGAAAATTTCAGCCAAATCTGTTGCTGGACGTATTGTTAGCGAAAATGGCCAACCAAGGACAAATAACACTTATGAACGAAAAGCTTTGTGAATTCGGCTCCAGAATACTTAGTCAAGAATGAGCCCCTGACCTCAAGTAGGTTAAGGGCTTTCGGGAGAAAACTGCTGACCTGATGTCGCCGTGTTTCCTTTTCAAGTATAATGGACCGAAACGGGTTGTCATTGTTATATGTTTTTGCACTAAATATATAACCAGGCAATCCGTTTTCAAGACCACCTTTGCCAGTTTCTTACGGCAACATTCTTCACATAGTTTGACTGCATTCCCTTTTGTTCTTGCTAAACTCACTTTTATCTGAGTGAAATGTTTGTTGATAGCCTGCAAAGCCTTCTCATTATATGTGCGGTGTGGTAAAGCTACAAAACCACTTTCTTCGTCCGACTGCACTACGCACAAGTTTTTATCTTGAAAAAACGCCACCCCACGTTGCACCGCAAAGTTTTGTCGTCTAGCATTGCCCCAGAAAGAAGCTCTGTGCAAATTGGTCACACCATCAAGCAGCCAACGTGTACGTGGCTCACAAGACACCCTATTTACCACACGCCGATTCAGGGCCAGAATTTTGTGCACCTGAACGTGAGTCTCTAAGCCATACTCGTTGCCTTTCTACAATAATCGCGCTATGTCTTGCAGATTGACTCTGTCTCTTAGAACCTTGAGGCATTTAGATTTTTCATTTTTGTAGAACGGTTTTTTGAGGTCTCGTAGCGAAACGGCAAGCATGCTTTCCGGCATCAATTCTTAAGAGGCCAACCAAGCAGGATGAACCAAGCTGCCATTTGCCGGGACACAACTGGCGACCGACACACCCTACAGTGCCACTTGTTCTGTTTTTTTCTAGCTCATATAATTAAAAGTCGTTAATTAAAAGGGCAGCGGCAGTACTATGTGCTTGCAGTATAAGCCATCAAAAAGTCACTTGACACAGAAATGAGAAGTAATACTTTGTAGTTAGTGGTATTGCTAGTTCAGTAACGCAAACAGTAGTAAATTGGCGGTGTGAGACTTATTTTTAAGTGCTGTCAGCTGCAGCCAATGCTAGGGAGTTACTTCCTTTGGAAGCGAGGCAGCGCACAAAACACAAAGTTGTGAAGTAGCAGCTCTACGAACAGCGCTGACACCAAAGTAATATGACCTGTGGTGCCACTTGCCAAAATAACACAGCCACTGTTCCCTACATACAAGCATCACATACGCAGTCCTTGCTCCGAGCTGCTTGCTTGCTGCGTCGCCGAACGCTCGTTCCAAGTCTGGAAGTTCAAACTGCCTAAATTTGAAACGCTGTTTTTATAAGCTTTATTCACCTGAGTCCTGTGTTCCGGACCGTTCGATCCATGCCATCTGCAAAGGAAAATATTGTCGGCGTTTGGAAGCAGGTCACAGTTATGCCGGATGAAGAAATAGCACGCACAAGTGAAAACACAAGCAAGGTAAAAGATGAAAAGCCAGTGCTGGCTAGGCGGGTGGTGATATTTGACGCTAAAACTGTCACACTGTCAAATGCGCTGTGAAATGCTCCGGTGCTTCACTGCGTATGGCAAAAAGCTGAGGCGTATAAACACACCTCAGCTTTTTGCCATAGAGTTCCTTATGACTTCCGTGGGCCGTACGTCACAGCCGTCAAGTTGGTTGGACGGAGGCCGCGATAACGGGGTGCTGCACAATTTCTGAAGCTTCTGCTGATAGTCATTTGAATTTCATTAAGTGAAGATAGGAGGGAAACGAAGGAAAAAAGAAACGCAGGAAGACTATCGAACACAAACTCCCCTTTTCTACTTTACACCGGGGGAGGAGCGAGTGGAAGTTAGAAATATAATAAGAGAATAGTCAAACGCGCACGTAGTCAAAAGCGCACAGCTGTCGGCGCAAAATTAGAACTGCATATTACACAGGCAGGTGAGATATGAACATTGATAAGCATCGAAGGCAAAACAACGCTAGTGCCGAACATCGGCATCATAGGAAAGCCCATTCAGCTAAGCCCAGCGCTACTTTGGCTAAGAATATGCTCGCGCTTTTTGTGCTCATGTGAAAAAAGAAAAAACCAAAGCCAACTGAAAATAAGCTACAGCAGCTTTCCAACTAAAAGAGCCCATTTACGGAGACTGTGTTGTACTCAATAGTCTGGAAGCTGTAAAGCATTGTTAAACAGGCAGCTTTCTAATGTAAGGATTTTAGAAGAGGTTTAGCAAAAGTACCTGAGAAAAAAGCAAATGGATTGTTGGAGGGAATGGTGCGATAGAGGCGAGCAATACAACCCAGCAGCAAATTATCCCTGTTGTAAGCGCTTTAAGCAGCCGTAAGCGAGATTCCTCTCTTGCTCTTGCCTTTTGCCATGTGAGGGCCAGAAGAGGTTTTGCAGTGTCTGCGTTTCACGGTAGCCCCCAGTGTTTCCACTGCTTTCGGTTGTTTATGTGCTGCAGGCGCCAAACGTGTGACGTGGCAGCACGACACGTTTAACGTCATCTCGCTGGCGGGCTTATTCGCTGCTTCGAGAAGAAAGACGCGAGTGATTTTGTTTCGATATGACTGATTTCGTGGCGCACACCGTTATCATGCTTCGGAGAGGTAACCATAACTGCCTGGTCTACGCACCATGCTTGTGTATTGGCGATGGTCAGACCAGAATTACATGCGGAATGTTCCAGATCTCACGCACCAACTCTTAATAAATCTGATGAGAGAAAAAAAGCCAAGCCTTATAAGCTGACGAAACTGACTGAGTGCGGTAGCAGCAGTCTGAGCATGCCCTGGGCATTCTTGTTATCTTCTTAACTTTGTTGTTTTATTGGTTAATAATAAACCTTGAATACATATATCACAGCAGGCATGTTAACACTTTGATTTAGAGTCTATTTGAAAACAACAATGTCGATTATTTGTGGCGAGCTATCTTTGGCATGGCTCTTCCACTTGTAAGTGTAAACCCGAAAAAAGAAAAACAACAGAAAAGCATGCCCGGCATTCCGTTTGCGTGCCCTGGCAGTGTTACTGTCAAGCACGCTGCAAACTAATTCGACAAGGTGACCGCTGCGTTCGGTTCCATGTTTGGATTGGCCATATGCGACAAATATATAGCACACATCATTTTTTTTATAACTTGGCTTCTGCCTTCAGGAACATGCGTACAACATTCAGAAAAAGGGGTGCGCTGAAACGCGAGGCTCACGATTATCAGGAACTCATATATATATATATATATATATATGCAGTGAGGGACGCTTTACTAGGATGGCCTATAAATTCAATAACCACTCAAGAAATGACATGACCAGTACAGTGGCTTCATATACACTTATTTTTCACTGAAGAGAAAGAGAGCGCTCGAATAGCTTTCTGCATCATCAATAAATGTAGCCAGGGTACAAGAAGTTTCGTTTAAGGCAATGCTGTGATAAAGTCCAATAAGCTTAGCGCGGTCTGTAAAGATATGCGTTGAACGCCATATTAAGGCAAGTGCACACCTGGTGTTCGATAGTTTCTTCAGAACCAGAGTTGTCGCGCATTGGTACATAGGTCATTCCAAGACGGAAAGAATCAGCATCAGCCTATATTATGTACAGTGCAGGACTTAGGCCTCTCCTAGCAATCTCCAATTACCCCTGTCCTGCGCCAACCAATTCCAACTAGCGCCTGCGAATTTCCTTATTTCATCGCCCCACCTAGCCTTCTGCCGTCCTCGACGGCGCTTCCCTTCTCTTCGCACGCATTCTTTAACCCTAATGACTTACCGGTTATCTAACGTACGCATTATATGACCTGAACAGTTCCATTCTTTTTCTTAATATCAATTAGAATATCGGCTATCCCCGTTTGCTGTCTGATCCACGCCGCTCTCTTTCTGTCTCTTAACGCTATGCCTAACATTCTTCATTCCATCACTCTTTGCGCGGTCCTTTACTTGTTTTCAAGCGTCTTTGTTAGTCTCGAAGTTTCTTCCCCATATGTCAGCACCGGTAAAATTCACTGATTGTGCACATTTCTTTTCAATGGTAATAGCAAGCTTCCAGTAAGGAGCTGACAGTATCTGTCGCATGTGCTGCAACCCATTCTTATTCTTCTCTAAATTTCCTTCTCATGATCAGGGTTCCCTGTTAGTAATTTACCTAGGTAAATGTACTCCTTCACAGACTAAAGGCTGACTGGCGATCCTGAACTCTTCTTCCCTTGCCCGGCTACTGATCAACATCTTTGTCTTCTACATATTAATCTTCAACCCCACTCGTACGCTCTCTGTGTTAAGGTCCCCAGCCATTTGTTGTAACTCGTCCCCAGTGTTGCTGAAAAGGACAATGTCATTTGCATACCGAAAGTTGCCGATATATTCGCCGTTGATCCTCACTCTTTAGCTTTCTCAGTTTATTATACTGAATACTTTTTCCAAGCATGCAGTGACTAGCATTAGAGAGATTGTGTCTCCTTGTCTGACCTCTTTCTTTATAGGTATCTTCCCACTTTTCTTGTGGAGAATTAAGGTAGCTGCGGAATCTGTAGACATTTTCCAAAATATTTACATAAGCGGCCTGTACTCATTGATTACGTAGTGCCTCTATGACTGCTGGTTCTCTACTGAATCAAATGCCTTTTCGTAATCTATGAAATCCCTATAGAGAATCTGATTGTACTCTGCGGATTTCCCGATTACCTGATTGATGACATGGATGTGATTCATTGTAGGGTATCCCTTCTTGAAGCCAGCCTGTTCCCTTCTTTGAGTGAAGTCCAGTGCTGCCCTTATTCTATTAGAAATTATACTGTTGAATATTTTATATAATTTTATATAATACTGGGAGTAGGCTAATGGGCCTATGTGTTTCAATTCTTCAGTATTAGTATCATCCTGGAATTCTTCCAGTTCTCTGGGCCCTTTGAAGTCGATAGGCAGTTCGTATAAAGTGCCGCCAGTTTTTCAAGCATTATGTCTCCTCCATCTTTGATTAAATCGACTGTTATTCCATATTCTGCTGTCGCTTTCCCCCCTTTCATGTCTTGCATGGCCTTTCTAACTTAACCGCTACTTATAGAAGGAGCCTCTGTAACCTGTTTATTACTACTTCGAAGGGAGTTATCGTGGCTCCTCTGGGTACTCTACAGGTTAGTATAGAATTCTTCCGCTGCTTTTACTATACCTTCGAGATTGCTTATGATATTACCCTCGTTATCTTTCTTTGCGTACATCTTGGTTTCTGCTATGCCAAGTTTCCTTCTCACTGATTTCTTGCTGCGCCTATTTTTTTTACTGCTTCTGCAGTTTCTCACGTTATAATTTCTAATATCTATTATTTTCTCCCTGTTGATTAGTTTTGACAGTTGCGGGAATTATATCTTATCTCTTGAGTAGACACTTTAATTCTTTGTCGTTTCTTTATTAGGTCCTTTGTAACTTGGGAGAGCTTACCTACTGGTTGCCTTGGTGCCCTACCTCCCACTTCAATTACTGCTTCTGCAGCCAGCCTAGTTACGGTTTCATTCAATATCTCTATTGCATCTTCATTTCTCTGTTCTAATGCTGCATATTTGTTTGCAAGTACCAGCCTGAATTAGCGCGAGCAGCCCCGAGCCGACCTATAATGCCGGTTCTTCCAGTAGTGCTGCACATAACAGCAGTTAGATATCGGAATTATTGGATTCATAGAGATGTCATTGAATCGATAATAACATGGACAGAATTTCAGCACCTAAAACTTCCGCGGAATCTCTGTGTCCTCATTGCCAAGGAACAGAATCGCTAGATCACAATTTTTTGTTATGCCGCAGATACATAATGCTAAGAAAAAGATTTCTAGCAATTCGCTTGCTAAATTAGGCTTAATCTTATCCTCAGAAATAACAATATCTTTCGCGGCATAAGTTATACGTTTCAGCCACAGGGACCTGTTTGATCCCGTTTGCGGTTGTATACAATAAATTATACGAATAACTTCTTCAGTTTTCTTTAGTTATTTGTCTGTTTTTGTACGCGTTTTAGTTTTAATCTAATATGTAATACTTCAAAAGACGAAGTAAATGTTTCGGCGCACAATTCTTGGCCAATCTCTCAGTGTGGGTATGAGCCATAATATGAGGTCATCATCATCATCATCATCATCATCATCAAGATCATCATCGTCGTACTCAAGTTTGCCAGTATTTCCAAGGATCTACGTCTACAACCTTTTTCGCAGTGCGTCTACGAAATTAACCGCCTGCCCTTGGAAGATCAACCGTCTCTTGCAGCCATCAGGAACCACGTGTCTTCATTGTGCAGGTCTCGATTCGTGGAACAGGGCTGTTCCACGCACGCACATTACGGCTGGCCTCAGGCAAGGAAACTCCGGCTTCCACCGCCGCCTCCGGCCGTATCACGACGCCAGAAAATGCTGTGATCCCGCGGCCCTCCCACTCGCGGGTGGCGACGCGCACTGGCTCGCGCTCTGGTTCCCGTGCCGGCTCACCAGTGGCCCGATGCGGTACGTCGTCGGTGGAGCCGCAAGCCTGGCGTCCGGTGCTCGGGTCCCGTGGTTCCCCAACGCAACGCGCAGTCGACGCTGCGTCGGCGGAGGTGAGCCACATAGAATTAAGAAGCGGGACCTTCCCGCTCCTGACATTCGCGGCGGTGTGGAAAGACATGCCCTAGTGGGAACGCTTTGCTCTGGCTTTGTGTGCGCAGTAGGAGAGCGCACGGCATGACACGTGCACGTGAATGGGGTCCACTGGAGATCAGCAGCCTTTAACGGGGCTTCTGCGATAACAGCGGAATAGAGAAGGGCGTATACCAATAGTTGAAAGAACATATAGCTCACAGAACGTGTGGCGTTGTCATTCACTCTTCGTCTGTGTGCTTTAGCGTAACGCTGTCAACATCAGCCCTTGAAGAAAGACATATTGTGGCACAGTATAGCCATAGAGACGGCGCTAGCGTTGGGTAAAAGCTTTGCACTACTCCAGAAATATGACCTGTACGCCTGCGTAACCATACCGCGAGCATCTGGGAGGGGGAATTGACTATGCTGAAGAATTGTTAGAACCAGTTCTCGTTTACAATCTCGACAGCTTGACATAAGCGACAATATGCCTCAAATACCTCTAAATAATACGTTGCATAAAAAAGCCTTTCGCCTACGCTCCATGTCCAATAAGCGACATAGTTCAGCAAAGGGTTAATCCAATCGCAGTAAAATAGAGTAAACGAGAGCGTAGAAATTATTGTTTCATAATCATCACGAAAATATGCAAGCTAACGCACAATCATCGATTCTATGGTTGCCCTAAAATTTTAAGTGAGCGCTTTCGGTCGAAAACTCACATATAATAAATCTGTCGAATAGTCTGGGGCGTATTTTCGGATAGCCACTTTCGGATACGTCACTTTAAGCGCGCTTATTGGTGGATTGAGCAAAACCTGAATAGCTGATTGGCTAGTGGAGCACTACGTCACGCGAAAGAGATAGGATCGTCGAAAGTGATCGTCATTCTTGTATAAAATCCGTTATCAATCGATAATTGCATTGCAAATAATAATAATAATAATAATAATAATAATAATACTAACAAAGGCGGCAAAGAGTTTCGTTTTTGGAGAGCCATGACTGAAGATACAGCGGAGTAGTTTTCTAATGCAGAAAGGCCAAAGCACACAGCAAGTTCCTCGCTATAGCCTTGCTGGCCTTGCAGCTCATTCCCAACGGAGATGCATTTCCGCTTTCCGTAACAAATTTCCACAGCACTGCAACACCCTTTGCACCAGCTCACCTCCCTGGGTTTAATTACAGACGTCAGCGGCGGCTTTGAATTATTGGCCGCGCATACTTCATTATTTCAGTAAACACTTCCAACAGGAAGAAACTTTCAATGGTTGATTCTAAGTGTAGAGGGAGTGGACTCTACAAGTCTAAGTAGTCAAGCATAAATGTTTAGCCGTTTGCTTACAGCAAGAATTACAAAATTTTAATCACTGCTCGAGGGCAGGCTGGAGAGACTGCGACGGGCAATTTGTAAATCTCTTACGGTGCCTCGAATACACCTGGCAACTCCAAATTTATCCACCGTCTAATTGAACGCACGTATCTCATTGGATTTCCGTCGAGATTGAGACGGCCGTCCTTGAGTAGACGTATTCAGTATACTTCATCGTATCTATAATTGCAATACCAGCATCACTATAAATAGCACGTATTCGTATTCTTTCAATGTCATGCTGTGTGGTAATCACGGATAATAAAATTATGTTTTAAGAAAACATGGACAAAAACACGCAAACACAGATAAAGCCGCAAATTTACAACTGTGGTATATTTCTGGCGAAATGAAAAATAAAATGGATGCACGTCAAACCGCTGACATCATTCAAACGTCACTGCTCGAAAATAAAAGGAATGTTGTTACTTGACACCATAATGAGGGTGCGTTGATAGACATGCTGCCTGCTGCATTTATACTACACGAGGTGATCATCTTTTAGTTTCCCAGAATTATTATTGACCACCTATTCCATATAAAATACTTCTAGCCCTTCAGGCAGATAATACAGAGAGGTGGTCATTACTTTCACGAAACATCAATCATTCAACTAACAAAAATCACTAACTTCTTCAATAATTATTGGCCGCACATATTGCAATTCACGAATTGTAGCCGGTGAGTTTAAAAGGCATATCCATGTGGAATGAATTAGCAGAATGACACCAGTTTGGAGCTATGCGCCATCAAATTCGCCGTAAAAATTCCCTCTTGTTCAACCTACTCTCTCTTTTTTAACAAGACGCTTTTTTATGCATTGGACACACCAGTAATTGGGACGCCCATGTACTTTTTTCTTCACTTTTGGAAATATCTCGGAAATGGTGTCATCCTGGCGATTACTTTCAAATCGATATGTCGTGCAAGCTTACCGGCAACAATTCGTAAATTGCAATATGCATCGTAAAATAATTAATTAATAAGTTAATTAGTGATTTTTTATTAATTACTTAACTATGTGTTTTGATTTCTTCTGCTAGTAATGTCCGTCACCTCGAATAATCCAGCTCAGGGGCAAAAATTATGCTATCTGCCACAGACGATATCGAACTGCGCAACTCATGCTGGGTGAGCTTACATCAGAAGCTAAGAATTTGGGAAATAGGGGCACTCCACAAGGGGCTGTACTCTCACCCATGCTATTTAATTTAGCAATGTACAAGGTTGCAAGAAACCTGGAGAAAATTGAGGGTATACATTATGTGGTATATGCCGACGGCATAACCATATGGAGTGCCAAAGGTAATGTAGGACAGACAGAGACCAGATTACAGGAAAGTTTATATGTTGTAGAGAACACACTGAAAGACATGGGGTTGAAATGCTCGGCAACCAAATCAGAACTCTTGGTCATTAAACATCGCAGAAAAGGTCGCAAACCAAGAGGTTATATTCCGGAAGATGAGCCAAGAGTGTGCTTATACACTCATGATGGATGCGCAGTCAGGCTAGTTGAAACAATCAAGGTTCTTGGGTATCACATAGACGGAAACAATGCTAACTATAGAACAATACAACATATCTCGAATAAAACAGATGAAGTCATTAGGCTACTAAGGAGAATTACCAATAGACACAGAGGCTTCGGAGAAGACAGCGCTTTGAGGCTGATACACGCCTTTGCTCTCTGTCACTTCACTTATGTGGCTGGATTATTCAAATGGAAGCAGGCAGAACTTAACAAACTTGACGTGATGCTCAGGAAGCTCGTTAAAGTAGCCCTAGGGATACCCAGTAACGCTGCAACTGACAAACTCGTGAGTTCAGGGGTGCACAACACAATGGAAGAAATCGCGGAGACCCAACAGCTAGCTCAACACGAAAGACTGACAAAATCACGAGCTGGCAGGAAGATATTACAGGCAATAGGTGCAGAACTGAATACATCAAGGAGCCCAATAGAGGCTGAAGTAGAATTAAGGACTGACGTTAGGAACAAGATCAGAACCAACCCTCTCCCCAGAAACATGCATCCAGAATATAATGTCGAAAGGAGAAAGGCAAGAGCTAAAGCACTCTTGCAGGAAATAGAACAGCAGAACTAATTGGCAGCTATAGTTGATGCAGCCTGGGTGAAAGGTAAAGAAGCATATACGGCTATTGTCTCAAATTATCAAGGGAAGGCGCAAGATGCTATCACTATTTTTACCAAGGACCCCATGGTGGCGGAAAAAGTGGCAATTGCTCTAGCCATCAGGTGTAATAAGTAGGCCTGCGTTTACAGTGATTCGAAATCTGCTATAAAGTGTTTTAATAAAGGCTACGTAGCTGGTGTTGCAGCTAAACTTTTTGAATACATTGGGATTATGAGAACTGAAATCCGATTGTTTCCTGCGCATATGGGGAAAGTGGACGAGATTCGGACAAACGTCAATGAGGTTGCTCAGGACTTGGCACGAGGACTTGCTAAACGTGACAGTCACAACCGAGCCGTTCACCATCAAGCCAGAGAATCTAGAGATCATTTAATAACACAATGACATTACCAAACACTACTATTCAGGACGCAGGCAAATCCCATTGCCACATTCAAAACTTAACAGGGCTCAAGCAGTCTCACTGAGCTTATTGCAAACAGGTACATATCCCACACCGTACACCATCAATAAAATATATCCAGAGAGGGAGATTAAGATGGACTGCAACGATTGTAATGGCATCTATGGAATCAGACATATGCTGGCGGGGTGTCCCACGACTCTCCCCAACCTCGTTGAAGAATGTACACAGTGAGAGAAAAGGATTCAAAGCCCATTGTTTCCGGACCAGCTAAGGGCTGTCTAAAGGGCCCATGATGTCGCTGAAAGGCTTGGCCTGACAGTGCCAACGTGGGAGCGGCCCGCCTTGGCTTTAGAAGCCGAGCCTCCGGACCTCATTACAATAAGTGTTTTCACACACACACACACACACAGACAATATTTAAAATATTTCGAAAACTGAAAAATACCGCCCCGTACAGAGCAGACCTATAATATTTCACGTTGCATTATCTGAGTGGCTCGTGCATCGCCCCTTGGCAGCATCAGGAAAAAGTAGTTCCATAGCTATTCACCAAACCATGAGCGTTCCCACTGTTTGGATGCAGACAGACCGATAAAGGAAGCAGCGAGAGAGAGAGAGAGAATGTAATTGACGCAGCGAAGATTGCGAAAGAGTGTGCGATGAGCATTCGTTGTTCAGCCTCGTGCGAACCAGCCACTATTCCCAATGTACGAACCGCAAGAGTGTCGGCTGCCGTCGCAACAGCGGCAGCAGGAAGCCTGACGCCACAGTGCACTAGAAAGGTGGAGTGTGTTGAAGGAAGGCCCGTGGCTGGGGCTCCTTTCGTAGACGTCACCAGGCAGCGCCACTGTAGCATCTATGGAAGCCGCCGTGTTTCCCCCGACCCGCTGTGCTACGACGGCTCGTTGCTACGGTTGCGCTTCTGGATGTTTGTAGCTTTCTTTTTTTTAATTCAAGGTCCTCACATGCTCAGAGGTGGAGTAGTTGTAAGAACGTCTAAGAAAGGCTAAACGTCTTGAAAAGGAGAGCGAGCCGACTCGTTACGTAACATGTGGCGGTATAAAGTCAAGTCTTAAGGAATAGTTATCCGTAGAAGTCACAATTGTTGCTTGTACGTCGTTAGGCTGCAGAAAATCAACAACTGTCCATATGCACGTGTAATTCTTACCATTAGTGTCACACATAAAAAAAAATCAATGAAAACCTACTCCTTCGTATGCAGATATTGCTCGAACAATACATGAACATTCTGTAAAGAGACTGGCTGCCTAATTTCCAGAAGTCTCAGGATCAGCTCTCTATTGGAGATGACAAAACTAATTCTTAACAAAATGATTATTTACCTAATTACTCAATTATTTAGGTAATATGAATATTGCAAACCCACAACACACTTAATTTTAATTAATTATTATTTAAAAGTTCAACATCTATTCATTAATTATAAGCTTCTCTGCATGAGTCATTTCAATATTGGACAATTAAAAGTAATACAATACTTTATATTGAGCGTATCTTTATATTGCGGCGACAACCACTGTGTATAATTCAACTGGAACGCCTCAGCGAAAAGCAAGCCTTTATTTTGAAGGAATCGTCGTTTGAACTACATAGACTACAAAAAAAATCTCTAACACAAACTTCGGCGCACACGCTAGCAGCCCACAACAAGCACAACTGAAAACGTCAGGAATGAGCGACGGGAAACGCTATGCGATGCATGTTGGCGGCTGCGGCGCTACTGTCGCGTGGGCTGGCATCCACGTCAAGGTAAATAAATATACCTGGTAGCGAAGCTTCCATAGAAGCCCTTACGTCCAAAACATGGCGGTTTGCGGTCCATGGGGCTTATCTATGTGACGAGGGAGCACATCCGGCGGAAAAAAAATAATGTAACGCCATATCCGTTAAGAACAGGAGTGACGTCATGTTGTTCACAAAGGCGCGAAATTTGTTTTGGTGGCCTGCCATCGGAGCTGTGTATTAAAATGCCTGCCATTCGACTTGATGGGCGTTTCGAGCTTTCAGCGCAGAAAGCCATGCAGCAGAAGGTCAGCCGTACGACTGTTCAAATTGCACCCCGGCATGAATCCACGAGCGTATAAACGCGACTGAACGAGGACGTAAAAAGAAACAGATAGACAGACACAGGTCTTCAGTTTCAACTATAGGTTTTTATTTTCGCGCGCATCGATAAATATACACCGTACGAGCGGAAACAAACGTGAAAGCAAAAAAAGAACATTTAGTGCTGCATTTCGATTAATCGCACATGTGTCCAAGGCATGGTTTAAACATATACTGCAATAGTTACAAAGATAAACCGAGGAATCATATCTCCTTTTCAGATGGCGACACAGATGGCTTGCTCGCGCACCTTTCCTTTAATTTTGTAATTTCATAGGCCTCCACAATCTTCCTTGCCATCCTGCTTTGGGCCCTAAAAAGAATCGAAGCGCTTTCGAACATAGGTTTGCAGGAACAATCTCGGCAACGAATACCCAAATGACCTGAGAGTACCCTAGTGATGTTATACCGACGTTCTTTTAATCTCTCATTGATGCATCTGCCGGTTTGATCGACATACGGTCTTCCACACGAAAGTGGAATGGCATAGACAACGTTACGAGTGAAGGTTACGAATTGCGTGCGATGTTGAGTAGAACATGCGTGCCTTTTGTTATTCTGTGGATTAACCTGTTTGCATAACTTCTGTAGACGCTCAGGGGCAAAGAAAACCACGTCCACCCCCGAGTTTGCCACTATTCTTCTGAGATTGTATGAAATGCAATGAATGTATGGTACCACAGCAAATTTCTATGCTCAAGCATTGGCACTGCTTGCATTTGATGCGTTTTTACACTTCCTGCTTAAGCCCTCCTCGACAGAGGTGAGCACACGCATCGGGTAACCAGAATCTGCCATGCGCTTGGCCTGATATTTGAAACTGGCGTCCACTTTGTGGCCACATGACTTCGTGAGAGAATTATTGAAACACGATGTTACTACTGCACGTTTTACAAGACTTGAATGGGTGGAATGAATTGGTAGGACTGGCTTATTGCCTCTCGGCTGATAACTCCAGCAGGCCTTTTGTGGGGAAAACTGCAATCCCAAGTCTAACAACCTTATGAAATTGCCTATGGGGACTTCATGTGTCAACGACAAAGGCGACAGCACTTCAGTGAACGAGGTTACGGTTTTTTAAACCAGCGACTCAAAATTGTTTGATTCGTGAAGCTAAAGTGAAGCGCTGTCTCTGTGTATCTGCTTCTTTATACGTCCTCGTTAAGTCGCGCTTATACATTCTATCATGGATTCTAACCAACTAGCCCGCCAACGTGTTTTAACCCTGCATGGAACTTGGAGGCCGAAGAAAACTTTGGGGGTAAAGTGCAGGTCCCATCGTAAGACGCTAAGCCCGCCGGGCAGCACAGCCGCACGAAAACAGCTAAAGTAAACAATTATCTGGCCGTCGTAACTCCCTGCTTTTGACTGAAAAGGTTAAAAAACAATGAAACTACCAGCGCCGCCATATACAGTAAAACGTCGACAAGTAAAACAACACAACGCGTGAGGGGTGACAGGTGACCTTGACGAGTGCGCCTTTCCTCATGCTTCAAGAACTGCATTCCACTGCAAGTTGATAGCGGCGTCAACACCCCTTACTATGTGGGGCGCTGAAATAAATGTGTTTATTGATAATAACAAAGTAAAACAGATTTGTCTTTTCTTTCCTGGACACGTGTATACAAAATTTATTAGGCATTTTATTTTTGTAGAATGGGTCAAACTGCGTCTCGCTTTAATTAGAAACCTTTCCCAATGTTTGTTCCCTCCTCACACAGTAGCGCTTCAATCGCTGCTCCTATAACTATCCTTGCTGATATCGGTCACAATTTTTGCTGAACCACGTTTCGCCCGAAGTTTCCCGACCTATTCGGATCAACCTTGTCCAGGTGCCTGAGCTTTCCACATTTACAGTCCCACGGCAATGCATGGCGCATGTCTCCCTGAACCCATAACTACCTTCTAGTACACTATATTCACGTGCACTGAACTTCTTCTGCGGCAATATCTCTTTAATGCGAAAACGTTATATGCCCCGTTGCGCGAAAATCCGCCGTCATTGGCGGCGGTGTGACCGAGCGATGGTACCAAAAATGGCCGAAGGCGCAAACAGTGAAAACACGTCATAAAATGCCCACATTGACGTCAATTTTCAGAGGGAGGTTCCTGTAAACGAATTGATGGCTTCGAAAAGAAAATTTGGTACATTTCGATGGGGGTGAAATGCGAAAACACCCGTGTACTTAGATTTAGATGCACGTTAAAGAACCGCAGGTGGTAGAAATTTCCGGAGTCCTCCACTACGGCGTGCCTCATAATCAGAAAGTGGTTTTGGCACGTAAAACCCCACAATTTAATTTTGATTTCGTTAGGTTTGTATTGTGCGAGCACACTGTCGAGAAAGAGAGAGATACAAACAGCGAGAGAAAGGGGGCGATCGTAAAGAGAAAAACGCCTCTGGCATACACACTGGCTTGATTGTATACTTGCGGGAACTTTTCCTATACAGTATATAGGAATTAAACGAGGAACACGCAGAGCGCTCTGTGTGTCTTCGTGTTTCTCCCTTACGTGTATCTTTTCAGCGCCCTAAAATCATGCTTTTTAAATCGCACCAACTTCCCAAGGAAAAGTTTTATTTTCATACATATATTTCCTGCAATTTGTGCAGCTGGAAAAATGCGATTGAAATGATGCATGTGTCGCCTGTTCCACAACGACTTTTGCTGGCACTTTGGCTTCGATGCCTTGCGGGCTTGGCGTTAAAAAAAAGTAAACTTTGTTGAAGCAGAGTCCATTAACGAAATGGCTTAATTTAGCGGTGCGTCTTGTTCTTTCTTGTTGTATAAACTTTGGCAGCGTTATAGAGCTTAGGGCTGTTCGCCTAGTACACTTCTCGTACCTTCAACACTTCATACACTAGTGCGATTGCTTCTGCTGACGCGACTGTTGTGCGGAATCGCCGCGGTGACTCAGAGGCTGTGCCGTTCTGCTTCTGAACATGAGGTCGCCGGTTCGGTTCCCAGCAGTGCCGGCAAAGGGGGGCGGAATGCAAGAACGCTCCTTAAGGACCATTGGGTGTACGCTGAGGCACTAGTCAGTCAAGTTTGACCCGGATTCCTGCCCTGTGCAACACCATGTAACGCTCTGTTGCTTTGGGAGTTTAAACCCCCTCAGTCATCTTTGCCTGGTTCCTTGTGGACTAGTTATAAAAAGTATAACAGGAACCATCACGCGGAAGCAACAAAGGAGATATCACCAGTAATGAAAGAGCAACGATATCTACATTATGTATAGCTGCAAATGGGTCCAGTTGGCCACACATTGTCCTTGATAAACGCGCTGTTACGCACTCGGCCAAGCACACATCACACAGAGCGAGAAGGGAGTGTAGCAAAACAAAAAAAAATACTCACACTTGCTAAAGCAATGGCCCATGTGCACGCTACTTGTACTTTAATCTTTCTTCGCGCGACCGTTTTCTCAACACGTGTGTATAATTATGTATCGAGAAATCGTCGGAAATAAACGATTCCCAGTTGGCGCTCTGTGTGGTGTGTGACACATCCACTTCTCTCCCTACGCATAACAGCTAGTTTACTCAACACTCTATATTATGGTGCGGTGTACCTTCCATGGTTTACGAGACTCTTCGCGAAAAAGCATTTTTTTTATTTATGTCATATGAATTCATGGTATTTTCTAGCAGGAATACACTGTAATAGAATTCGCAGATGCAGGACACCAGTGGTCTTTGGTGAGGATATTATTGTACGGTAGGTGCTATAGGGTACGCTCCGCCATCCCTTAGTTTTACATTTGGACGTACTTCACAAAGTAGATGCGAAGAAGTGACATTATAGAAACCGGAATAATAAAAATATTTTCGCTTAGCGGGACACTAAAGGAAATAGTAAGTCGCGCTAGATACAAAGATTAAGCTTCGGTAGTATTGAATTCATTATTTTCTAGTGCGATCAGTACTTTCATAAACAAAAAATAACGAAAATAAAAAATCCCAGTAGTGCCACCTATTTTAGACTCTTATGTGACGCCAAAGATGGCTTATTCAGAAAAGGCAGCAAAGAGGGATGTCTCATGACGATTAGGTCAAGTCGTGTATTTTCTCGCAGGTGATTCAAATTGAGGAGTAGCAGTGGGGCTTTCGGTGACAATTTTTTAGGCAACAAATTCATATATCGGAAATCAGAAAACGATTATATACTTGTCGTCAAATAATATATTCATCTGCTTGGCATAATATTTAGTTTTCTGTCTGTTCGATACAAGGAGGAAATTTAAAGCAAAGCTTTCAGATTATCTTTTCGACTGCAGGGGTATTTGCCTTTTGCGTAGAGTCATGAGCCTAAGTCCGAAAGGAATAGGTCACTTCATTCTTGTTTTCGGCTAATTAAGACAAGCAATGAAGAATCGAGAATCAGAATGCTTAAAAGTCCCCTTTTTTTTTAGTCAGTACCAGCAAGCATTGGTAAAAGGAGTTGAGAAAATAACGTAACGAACTTTCAAATAAAAAGTAAAAATATTGATTAGAAAATAACTGATACGAAAGAAAAAAGTATATTAACAAAAAGTTAGCTATTGTTCTAGAGCACCGCATAATAAAAAGAAAAAAAGAATGATGCTAGGCGCTTTCTGATACTAGCCTAGGCTACATCGATGAAAAACTACGCCTCATGAATGAATATTCTTGTGTAAATTCAGCGCTTACTAAGAGTCTAAGAAATTATTTGACCTAGCCAGCGCACTAGCGCAAGACGTTCATTATTGCCTAGAAAACACTATACAACGGGTCATGTAATTTTTACTTTGAACACGTTAAAAAAATTGCGCACAAGATTACGTCGGATTATATCACTTCAGATGAATAATTTCCGCAGGCGAACATCACGCGCAAAAAAAGATAGAAAAGCAATGTATTTCCTAATTGACGTAATTACCATTATTAGGTTTAAATTACAAATTTTATGACACATGCTTATAATGAAAAGTAGAAGGGCATCATTCTAAAAGTGCAGTTCCGTAATTAAACACTTCAAAATGGCCATGTCGATCGAATTAACTACCGTCAATCACCTTTAAAATTCACGCTAATACGCACGCGGAACCGCGAAGCGCTGCTCGCAGTGCGACCAGTGCGGCGGCGTAAAATGAAGCTTCGCCATACCGCGCGATAAAGTGGTCCGTCGCGCCATAAAGTTTCTTAAAGAAATTACTAGAGGGAACTCAGGCGCTAGTGTTTACGGTAACTGCAAGCAGGGAGGTTCAACCAGCAAAGGAATTATGGCTAGCACATGGTGTTGCCAGAACTTCGTCGTTATGGGTTCAAACGACTTTGCGACCGAGCAAATATATCATTTTCTAGAAAATATTGCGTTCTAAATGCAACAACTCGCAATGATTACGCCTGTGCAGCGAGTCTTCTTGCTTTCTACCCTTAAAACGATAGGACTGCTTCGAAATCTTGTCCAGTAAAGGTACACAAACAGTATTAAATAAAGCAACAAGAACGCCCAAAGACACAAGCACAACGATAAGAGATATGCATGCAGTAACGATCATTTCCACGGTAGCCCAGCGACCACGGCGTCACAGTTTCGTATAGTAATTTCAGTAGGAAACTCTACGCGTGTCGCGCGTGCTGCGGAAGAGACTAAGCGTTTTACTGGGGGCTGCGCAAATGCGTCAATGGCCATCAGCTTGAGGGAACATGGAAGCGTGATGGCAGCCTTCGTTTTACACCACTATTCTTCGTCACAGAGGTCTTGGAAGCCGAACCAGGCCTTGGAGTGCCATCAGGTAAATTGAACGAACTGGACGCCAGTAGTTCGCTCTACGCAGTAATTTTAAAACGTATACACAACGAACCAGAGATTGACTTTTGTTGTGTTGCCCTTGAACCTTACAATTACAGGCATGTTACGCAAAGTCTGGAACCTGGAAAGTTGATTAATGTAATCAGCTTGATTAGTGAATGCATTTATTTGCAGATAATTTATCTGTAGCTACATAAGTGCACTAAATCTTTCGGGATCTAAAAAGTGCTTCAAACAAAGAAAGTCGCAGTTTCACCCAACAGGCGAATCATCTATTCCAGTAGCGAATTAGTAGAACGATATACGAAGTAAGCATAGTTTAGTTTTATCTGCCATATGAACTTGTAAATATTCACTTACTAACTAAATTAACAAGCATGGTGTTGCGTGCGCACAAGCAAACATAACACATCTCAAACGATGACCGCGCACACTCGCTGCCAAAACGCTGAAGTAAGGAAGCACGGCAGCAGGAGCGAGCGAATTGACCTTCGTGCTGCCTCTCGCTTGAATGCAAATTTAGCGGTGAGAACACAGCGCTCAGGAAGCTATCAGCACTCGACGCACCTTGTACACATTGCAGATCGCTTTGAAGATTGGGCCGCTATCGAGATTGGGCCACCATCGCTTTCACTCGCACATACAGCATGCGGCGCGCGGCGTCGATGTTGTGGCCCTTGCACTTTATACGGAACTTCGCGGCGACGGTGACGGCAGAAATGCGCCTGGAGTGCCCATATAATTGCCATAGCAATAAAAAAGGGGAAATGCTGTATGAGGGATGCAGCCGCAGTGGTGTGCGTCACACGCCTTGTGCGTGCTGCAGACGGTAGATAGCCACTCAGCTACAGTAGTAACGTCGTCAAGTCCATAAGTTCCATTTATTGATGCACTAGAAAGCTTACATGGCGAAAAAAAATTTACAGCTAGTGGGAGTCTTATGGTCTAATTCTGCAATCGTGCTCGCTGTCTATTCGTAGTACGCCCGTTTGTTTTGCAGGGAATATTTGGGCACTAGGGTAAAGAAGTGACCTCCCCCCCCTCCCCCTTCTGCATGGTGGCGCTCGAGACTGCCCTGCACCGGCCAAGCCAGCCGCACTAGTCAATCACTAGGTCTCCCTGCGCTTTCCTCAATCCCCCGCACTTGCGCTCCCTATAGGTGGAGATGAACAGGTTTGGCTAACTTGGGTCGGATATGTGTCTTGTAGCCAGAGTCTGTTCATGCTATTTCTGGACTCTGCATCTCGAACGCAGGGGCGCCATAGGCAAAGAAGCGCGAAATTTATTCAAACATTTGCACACTTGTATGCTTTATAACTCTTCATGAGCACCAGCTTGGGTGTGATGGCTTATACCTACAATGGCTCAATCAACTCTCTCCATTGCGTTACTTCCTGCTGGGATAGACAAACGTACAGCCGAGCTATGGCTCTCTGTGCGCCACACGCAAGGCTAAATTCAGTTGCAATTGTGCCGTGTGAATCGCGGAAACGATGCCATCTACCATAGGCGCCGACTCCGGCCAGAGTTTTGTCCCCCACATCATTTGAGGGTTCTGTTGACTTGCCTCAACCTATTCACTTAAAATTTTATTGTGGCTAATAGGTTACTGCATCAGTGTTGGCGCAGACATGCGCGGATCTTAATTCATAGTTTCGCTATACTTCTGCAAATCCTGACAATAGCAGAACAAGTGTATTAAATGTACCAGCGGTGGTAGCCTTATCCGTATTTTCTCACTTCAACATTGTTTTAAATTTTCACTCTAAACACCATGCACATACACAATATATTTAACTATAGGCACAATACAAACTTTACTATAATTTTAAAGAGAAGGAGGTAGCCCATTCACAATTATTTTCAAACGTATAGATAAAGTATGCTTAGAGAATGAATATGTTCCTGTATGTTCACCTCGCTTCAAAATACTTTGCGCGCTTTTCTGACCCTGAAAAAAAATAATAACCTGGAGACTTTAGTGACCCCTTCGGCAGAGTCTTTTATAAGCGGCATGTGAATGCACATGAATGATATGTGTCTCAGTATCGCTTCTCTTTCCAATAAGAAAAGCTAACAACTCCTGAAAATACTTCCAATAATTTACAACATTTATTAGGAATGGAAACATCGTCACTTGCATCCAGAGGTCCTGAGTATATACAGGGTGTCCCAATTAACTATCATGCACCAACATTTTAAAAAAGCAATGCGTTACTCGAAGAAAACCTAGAACATATTGTTTTCAGTACAGAGGAGTAGCTGCCAGTAATTTTTGTTACTGAGATTTAATTAGGTAACTATAATTTACTCGAGACGTACTATCATCATTATCAAAGTGCCAATGATGCATTTGTAGGCACAGCCAAGGAACATCTAACTGCGGTATTTTCAGCGACGTACAAATTGCGTACCAATTTTTTCCGACAGATAAATAAACCCTGCGAAATATGGCGAAAACCACGTGACTGTGATCCCACCGGCATCACAAAGCAGGGCCCTCGAACAGGCTCCTTCTGACTTAGCCAGAACGAAATGAAGAAAATAAAGAAAAACGTATTTGGACGACGCCTAAGCTCCACCTTTAAGAGTGGAACGCGATAGCGTTCAAGGACCCTTACTGCTTTTCACGCATCCCGGCAACTGCAGCTTACATAACCCCAAAGTTTACCGGGAAGCGCTGGCTGCGAACGCAATACACGAAGGCGAGCTTTCTGATAGAAACGCAGCCTCGTGCGTGGGTCAAACCCCTGTTATTGTTTCGAGTTTTTAATATTTCAGTCTGAGAAGGGGGGCTAACATAAAGGACACACACTGTCGGTCTTTTTTTCCATTAGATTTGCTTGTGGGCTGCCGTTCTCAAAATTCCGAGGAATAACTTTGTAAAGAATGAAAGACAAGGTATGAACAACTTTGGTGGTAGAGAAGTGGCTGGGTATGCGTGGTTCGAAATTTGCTAAGAACTTCTTTTTGCCTTGGGTTTTCTTCGACACACCGGATTTTCAGCTACACGGGCTCCTTAACGCTGTCGCGTTAAAAAATCTCCGCCCAAGCACTCCGTACAGATGGTTAACCAGCGAAGCTGGAATTTGCGGCCCCACTGTTTATCACTGGCTTAATCCCAACGTTTCTATAAACGACTGCTTGGTAGGCTGCCGGATCCTCGGTACGCAGTTGCTGCTTCCGCTCGCCTGCACGAGCCTGTTGTCGTGCCCCGGCTTCAGCATCGGGACGGCGTACACGAGCTCGTTCTAAGTTCTGCTCGCGGCGTTGCTGATTGAAAGCTGCCTGCTCCTCAGGAGTGCGTATGACGCGTCACCTACCCATGTTGGAGCCGGAGAGAAACTGCTGCGCGCCCGCTCTGCTGCGACGGGGAGCAATGACGTCACTACTGGCGCAGCCAATCACGCGTCTCTCGGTTTTTTTTTTTGAGCATTCGCATGGGGCTGCGCCGGAGGAGTTTTCGGCGTGCCGGCGATAGACGGACTGATGGACGAATCGGCTAGTCATATACAGCTTCGCTATAAGATACCACGATTGAGCTATAGATAGTGCCCTACCTGCCGCGCCTCGGCTGAAGTAACACGTCGCTTTTAGTGTTGGAAACAAGCAGTGAAAGCTGTTGTCTTAGCATAGATAAAGTACACGTATCGTTCTTTTAACGCGACAGCGTTAAGGAGCTCGTGTCGCAGAAAACACGGCATCGTCGGCGTCGGTGTCGGCGTCGGCGGCGTTGGCCGTGAGCGATAAATCCCAGCAGGCACTTCATAAATAAAAAACAGCTTGCAGGATGGGCTGGGTGGGAATCGAACCAGGGTCTCCGGAGTGTGAGACGGAGACGTTACCACTGAGCCACGAGTTCGATGCTTCAAAGCAGTACAAAAGCGCCTCTAGTGAACGCGGTGTTGCCTTAGAAACGAGCTGTTTCTGAGGCTCAGGCGTGCGTCGCTTGCTCAGGCGCACATTTCGTTGTCGCGCCGAACGCTGCGTTGCTCGACGCTCACCGCGTCCGATGCGGGGCGCGTAGTCGCTGCGCCGTAGCCCATTGTCTTACACCCCTTGGCGGGTCGACGGGAACGCTGTCGCGTTCCACTCTTGAAGGCGAAGCTTAAGCGTCCTCCAATTTTTTGTTTCCCACAAGACCTACAACCACAAGAGTGAGTTCACAACGTCAGTGCAAATGCTTAAAGGAGCGTTTGGTTTCGTCCCAGTCGTGATGTCCTTCTCTAATGAGAAGGTAAAAATGATCCTTGCCTTCGGAGCTGCAAATGACAAGAGGAAGGCCGCAAATATATATCATCCATGTAAGTGTGGCGGTAGACCTAACGCGTCGACTATCGTTAGAAATGATGAAAACGTGAGACAAACCGGCAGCTTCAAGAAACAGCGGCGTAAGGCTCCATCTTTGAGAGCTAATCTATGCACGGATGTTCTAACATTTATGGCATTTATGGCATATGGCAGTTCTAGCATTTATTTATGAGTACGTGGCTGCCAAGGTACCGATTTCCAAGTCATCAATTTGGAGGATTGTAAACGATGGCCTTTCACCTGTACCACCTTAACCAGCACCAATGCTTGGAAGACAGAGACCTGTAGAATCGCGTAGATTTCTCAAACTGGTCCTCACAAATGCCGATATGTCACCGGACTTCCTCAGCAACATCATGTGCACATATGACTCCAATTTTCACAGAAATGCCCGGGTAAATTTGCATAATGCACACTATTGGAGTGACTACAATGCAGACTGGGTAAAGCGCAATCGACACCAGTACAAGTGGTCGTTCAATGTAGGGTGCGGAATTTACGCTGGTGCTATAATCAGGCCCATCTTCGATCACACACTTACTGAAGAGCATCATGAGGACGAAATCCTTGAATGACGATGGATGAGTTTCTCAGCGAAGTCCCGCTGTCACATCTTCCACTCATGTGGTATCAGCAACGTGGGGCGCCAGCACACAGCTGCAACCAAGCACAAAGCTGGCTGGATGCGACTTTTCATGCGCAAAAGATTGGAAGGCACGGGCCTGTATATTGACCGGCTAGGTCGCCTGACCTCTCTCCACTCGATTTCTTTCTTTGGAGTTATGCAAAAGATCGTGCTTGCATGATCTAGACGGACGTCAGATTAGCTCAAGACAAGGATAACGGATGTCAGCCGTAGAATTCAAGCGTCAGTCATCAAGAAAGCCACTGAAAATGAGATAAAGTGGACTCGGTGCAGCGTAGCTGCAGAAGGAGACCTATTCAAAAGGCAGCAGGCTGGTGTTCAATGGCGCTTACGACTTCATAGATAATAAGGGCACACTGAAATCTGATGTACATATTTTTGTTTTTTGCGCAGGCCATTTCCAATGCAGGATTGCCAATTCGGCTCATTTAGAACTGGCTATTTACTTTCTTGGACGCATCGATTTTGCCTTTTCTCAACAACGGGGCCCGCGGTGGTTGCTCAGTGGGCTACTGTGTTGGGCTGCTGAGCATGAGGTCGCGGGATCGAATCCCGGCCACGGCGGCCGCATTTCGATGGGGGCGACATGCGAAAACACCCGGGTAGTTAGATTTAGATGCATTTTAAAAAGCCCCAGGTGGTCGAAATTTTCGGACTCCTCCACTACGGCGTGCCTCATAATAACAAAATGGTTTTGCCACGTAAAACCCCATAATAATAATAAAAAAAACACACGCACACATGTGTCGCTTCCTGGTCTGTTTATTTCGCTTTTATTTGATGTCCTGAACCTGTTTTTGGAGCACCGTATACACTCTAATGAAAACTAAAACCATCACTTTAATTTGGCTTTAGTCCGAAGCAAGTTTCTGGCGCGAAATATAGCTTTGGGCGCACTATATCGATGCAGCGCGACCGAAGCCAGCATTTTGAAACATGTTATGCCTATTGTATAGCGTTTCGAGTTTCGTGGGTAGTGAGAGTGGTGCTTCGGCAGGGTTATCAAGGGTCTTTTATTATCAATGCGATCAGTCTGCCTTGAAAGATGGATAATAAGTGTGACGTAGAGAGCGGAAGGAATAGCTACAAAGCCACGAAAGCTGCTGTTGATGCTCCTTCCGTGCCATTATCAAGGTGATGCGCTGTCTCTTCGGGTTTGCAACAGGCAATGCATTTGCTTTCAATCAGCATATATGAGGGCATTGCTTTAGGATGTGGGTGGGAGTGCAGTCACGTGGTACTTTTCGTATTTCGTGAGGTTTCTTTGCCCGTTGGAAATATTTGCGCGCAATTAGTACGTCGCTGAAAATACAGCAGTTAGATGTCATTTAGAGGTACCTGGAGGCACCTAGAGATGATTCCCTGACACTTTGATAATTAGGACAGTGCTTCTTGAATTAGATCATTAATTGCAATTGTCGCATTAAATTTGAGTAACGAAAGAATTACTGGTGGCTACTCCACTGTACTGGAAACATATGCGCTAGGTTTTCTTCGAGTAACACAACTGATCTTTTTTTAACTCTTGGTGAATGATAGTTGGGGTACACTGTATAATTCACTCAGTAACCGAAATGATGCCAAGTCGGATTCACTCGAAATCAGAATCAACAACAGACATGCACAGGAGCGCTATACTTGGAGTCACAGAAAAAGAAAATGAAAAGAAGACAGAAAGAGGCTGCAGTTTCGCCGGAAAGGCGAATCAGTATTAGTGATAGCAAAGTATAAGACAATTCCACGAAGGAACATTACACCACAAAGAGACGCCAGATTCTTAGTGGTGAGAGAGGACTCAGGCTGTGAAATTAAACTGCCTCCTATACTATGCTTTGTAAGTTCTCATACAACACCGTCACTTCACTGAACAACTCCGTTGAGGTCACACGAAGTTTCTTCAAGTGCCAGAAATATATATATATCGTAATCAATGACAGCTATATATAAGGGTTCGTTATATTCCGCACATTTCTCTATCACCTGATTGATAGTGTGAATATGGTCTATTGTTGAGTAGCCTTTAGGGAATCCAGCCTGGTCCTTTGGTTGACAGAAGTCTAAGGTGTTCCTGATTCCATTTGCGATTATCTTAGTAAATACTTTGTAGGTAACGGACAGTAAGCTGATCGGTCTATAATTTTTCAAGTCTTTGGCGTCCCCTTTCTTATGGATTAGGATTATGTGAGCGTTCTTCGAAGAATCTGGTACGTTCGAGGTCATGAGGCATTGTATACAGAGCGGCCAGTTATTCTAGAACAATCTGCCCACCATCCTTCAACAAATCTGCTGTCACCTGATCCTCCCCAGCTGCCTTCCCCCTTTGCGTAGCTCCCAAGGCTTTCTTTACTTCTTCCGGCGTTACTTGTGGGATTTCAAATTCCTCTAGACTATTCTCTCTTGCATTATCGTCGTGAGTGCCACTGGTACTGTATAAATCTCTAAAGAACTCCTCAGGCACTTCAACTACCTCATCCATATTAGTAATGATATTGCCGGCTTTGTCTCTTAACGCATACATCTGATTCTTGCCTATTCCTAGTTTCTTCTTCACTGCTTTTAGGCTTCCTCCGTTCCTGAGAGCATATTCAATTCTATCCATATTATACTTCCTTATGTCAGCTGTCTTACGCTTGTTGATTAACTTAGAAAGTTCTGCCAGTTCTATTCTAGCTGTAAGGTTAGACGCTTTCATACATTGGCATTTCTTGATCAGATCTTTCGTCTCCTGCAATAGCTTACTGGGATCCTGTCTAACGGAGTTACCACCGACTGCTATTGCACACTCCTTAACGATGCCCATAAGATTGTCGTTCATACCTTCAACACTAAGGTACTCTTCCTGAGTTAAGGCCAAATACCTGTTCTGTAGCTTGATCTGGAATTCCTCTATTTTTCCTCTTACCGCTAACTCAGTGATCGGCTTCTTATGTACCAGTTTCTTCCGTTCCCTCCTCAAGTCTCGACTAATTCGCGTTCTTACCATCCTATGGTCACTACAGCGCCCCTTACAGAGCACGTCCACATCTTGTATGATGCCAGGGTCAGCGCAGAGTATAAGGTCTATTTCATTTCTAGTCTAGCCATTCCGGCTGCTCCACGTCCACTTTCGGCTGTCCCGCTTGCGGAAGAAGGTATTCATATACTGCATATTATTCTGTTCTGCAAACTCTACTAATAACTCTCCCCTGCTATTCCTAGTGCCTATGCCATATTTCCCCACTGACTTGTCTCCAGCCTGCTACTTGCCTACCCTGGCACTGAAGTCGCCCATCAGTATAGTGTATTTTGTTTTGACTTTACCCATCACCGATTCCACGTCTTCATAGAAGCTTTCGATTTCGTGGTTATCATGACTGGATGTAGGGGCGTAGACCTGTACGACCTTCAATTTATATCTCTTATTAAGTTTCACAACAAGACCTGCCACCCACTCGTTAATGCTATAGAATTCCTGTATGTTACCAGCTATATCCTTATTAATCAGGAATGCGACTCCTAGTTCTCGTCTCTCCGCTAAGCCCGGTAGCACAGTAGGTGCCCACTTTTTAGCACTGTATAGGCTTCTTTCGTCCTCCTAACTTCACTAAGCCCTATTATATCCATTTACTGCCCTCTAATTCCTCTGATGGCACTGCTAGACTCGCCTCACTAGATAACGTTCTAGCGTTAAACGTTGTCAGGTTCAGATTCCAATGGCGACCTGTCCGGAACCAGGGATCCTTAGCACCCTCTCTTGCGTCGCAGGTCTGACCGCCGCCGTGGTCACTTGCTTCGCAGCTGCTGGGGACTGAGGGCCGGGATTCAGTCGAAATCTCAGCAGTCTTGGAGGCATTACGGAATCATGGTGTAGACGAGCCGTATGTAAAAATACTGAAAGATATCTATTGCGGCTCCACAGCCACCGTAGTCCTCCATAAAGAAAGCAACAAAATCCCAATAGAGAAAGGCGTCAGGCAGGGAGATACAATCTCTCCAATGCTATTCACAGCGTGTTTACATGAGGTATTCAGAGACCTGGATTGGGAAAAATTGGGGATAAGAGTTAATGGAGAATACTTTAGTAACTTGCGATTCGCTGATGATATTGCCTTGCTTATTAACTCAGGTGACCAACTGCAATGCATGCTCACTGACCTGGAGAGGCAAAGCAGAAGGGTCAGTCTAAAAATTATTCTTCAGAAAACTAAAGTCATGTTTAACAGTCTCGGAAGAGAAAAGCAGTTTACGATATGTAGCGAGGCACTAGAAGTGGTAAGGGAATACATCTACTTAGAACAGGTAGTGACCGCGGATCCGGATCATAAGACTAAAATAATCAGAAGAATAAGAATGGACTGGGGTGCGTTTGGCAGGCATACTCAGATCATGAACAGCAGGTTGCCATTATCCCTCAAGAGAAAACTGTATAACAGCTGTGTCTTACCAGTACTCACGTGCGGGGCAGAAACCTGGAGGCTTACGAAAAGGGTTCTACTTAAATTGAGGACGACGCAACGAGCTATGGGAAGAAGAATGATAGGTGGAATGTTAAGGGTTAAGAAAAGAGTAGATTGGGTGAGGGAGCAAACTCGGCTTAATGACATCTTAGTTGAAATCAAGAAAAAGAAATGGGGCATGGGCCGCACATGTAATGAGGAGGGAAGATAACCGATGGTCATTAAGGGTTACGGACTGGATTACAAGGGAAGGGAAGCGTAGCAAGGGGCGGCAGAAAGTCAGGTGGGCGGATGAGATTAAGAAGTTTGCAGGGACAATATGGCCACAATTAGTACGTGACTAGGGTAGTTGGAGAAGTATGGGAGAGGCCTTTGCCCTGCTGTGGGCGTAACCAGGCTGATTATATATATATATATATATATATATATATATATATATATATATATATATATATATATATATATTTGCGGTTGTTAAAGGTGGTCGTCCTCCCCCCCCCCCCGGAAAAACTTTCCGCCTATGGCATCGACGCACGCGACACACGCATGAGCGAGTAATGGCTTTTTTCGTTTATACGATACCACAATAAGGAACAAGGGCAGTACAGTTGCACATATACAAACGATAATGCTATAAAACGTGTTTTTACCTGAGGTTTTGAGAAGTGACCCCTTTTGACCGTCTTTAAACACTTTCACGCCAAAAAACAATACACATTATCATAACCATGAATCAGGCCCCTTACAAAAGTCGTTATAGAAACACTGCAGTTCATATATATGGAGTTTTAGCCTAGAATAGGCTTTCTGTTGAGATTCAATTTAATGTCGTGCATGAGTTCTGCAGGGGTTATTATGTGTGAAAAGAATTTAACGTTGTGCAAAACCAATCGATCATATAAGACAGTATAACCACTACGCATTTTGCGGAATGTTTTTGCTGATAATGACTGTCCATATTATACTTCGTAAACGGAAAAAAAGCATACGCTTTTTATAATATGCAACGTGTAGTATCATGATACTTTCATTTTCATAAAGTAATATAACGGGGACGCCGTCTTACTGCCTTGAGCACACATAGTCACGACATCGATAGAAGTCTTCTCGTGATTGTCTTTTGCTGCTCCTTTTGCAGGAGCTTGCTTACTCGCATGGTCTCGAAAGTGGACGAGCACCGCCTTTGCAGGCACACCGGAACAGCCAATCAAGAAATGCTCCTGGTTCTCTCAGTGCAGTTGCCAGTGGTACGCTGTCCTTTTCTCGTCGTTTTTCAGTGATTAGATTGTCTTGAAATCGCGTTCACAAAGCTCATATAGCCGCTAAGGGTACATGTGGTGTAACCAGTTTGTTGAAACAGGAAGGACCTAGGAAACTGATAATGACGGGAGAAAGGGACTACAACGGAGGTGGGAGGGGAGAGTCTTACACCGAGGACATTTCGCCTTCGTCTTTCTTAACCGTTTCTTTTGTAGCTTTCAGAATAAGTTTCGAACTTTCGTAATGCACAAAAAAGGGGCGCACTAACGTGAAGCTAATTCAACCGGTTTTTATTCGATTTCTGGAATCAGATTCCACTAATGGTCAAACATTTTTCGGGCCACATCCACTTCACCTGTCTATCACGCGGCATCCCGAAGACTCTGGTATTACGTGTACACTGATTCATCATCATCATCATCATCATCATCATCATCATCATCATCATCATCATCATCATCATCATCATCATCATCAGCCTAGTTACGCCCTCTGCAGGGCAAAGGCCTCTCCCATACTTCTCCAACTACCCCGGTCATGTACTAATTGTGGCCATGTTGTCCCTGCAAACGTCTTAATGTCATCCGCCCACCTAACTTTCTGCCGCCCCCTGCTACGCATCCCTTCCCTTGGAATCCAGTCCGTAACCCTTAGTGACCATCGGTTATCTTCCCTCCTCATTACATGTCCGGCCCATGCCCATTTCTTTTTCTTGATTTCAACTAAGATGTCGTTTACCCGCGTTTGTTGCCTCACCCAATCTGCTCTTTTCTTATCCCTTAACGTCACACCCATCATTCTTCTTTCCATAGCTCGTTGCGTCGTCCTCAATTTCAGCAGAACCCTTTTCGTAAGCCTCCAGGTTTCTGCCCCATATGCGAGTGCTGGTAACACACAGCTGTTATACACTTTCCTTTTGAGGGATAGTGGCAACCTGCTGTTCATGATTTGAGAATGCCTGCCAAACGCACCCCAGCCCATTCTTATTCTTCTGGTTATTTCAGCCTCATGATCCGGATCCGTGGTCACTACCTGCCCTAAGTAGATGTATTCCCTTACCACTTCCAGTGCTTCGCTACCTATCGTAAACTGATGTTCTCTTCCGTGACTCTTAAACAATACTTTAGTTTTCTGCAGATTAATTTTCAGACCCACCCTTCTGCTTTGCCTCTCCAGGTCAGTGAGCATGCATTGCAATTGGTCTCCTGAGTTACTAAGCAAGGCAATATCATCAGCGAATCGCAAGTTGCTAAGCTATTCTCCATCAACTTTTATCCCCAATTCTTCCCACTCCAGGCCTCTGAATACCTCCTGTAAACATGCTGTGAATAGCATTGGAGATATCGTATCTCCCTGTCTGACGCCTTTCTTTATAGGGATTTTGTTGCTTTCTTTGTGGAGGACTACGGTGGCTGTGGAGCCGCTATAGATATCTTCCAGTATCTTTACATATGGCTCATCTACACCCTGATTCCGTAATGCCTCCATGACTGCTGAGGTTTCGACTGAATCAAACGCTTTCTCGTAATCAATGAAAGCTATATATAAGGGTTGGTTATATTCTGCGCATTTCTCTATCACTTGATTGATAGTGTGAATATGGTCTATTGTTGAGTAGCTTTTACGGAATCCTGCCTGGTCCTTTGGTTGACAGAAGTCTAAGGTGTTCCTGATTCTATTTGCGATTACCTTAGTAAATACTTTGTAGGCAACGGACAGTAAGCTGATCGGTCTATAATTTTTCAAGTCCTTGGCGTCCCCTTTCTTATGGATTAGGATTATGTTAGCGTTCTTCCAAGATTCCGGTACGCTCGAGGTTATGAGGCATTGCGTATACAGGGTGGCCAGTTTCTCTAGAACAATCTGACCACCATCCTTCAACAAATCTGCTGTCACCTGATCCTCCCCAGCTGCCTTCCCCCTTTGCATAGCTCCTAAGGCTTTCTTTACTTCTTCTGGCGTTACCTGTGGGATTTCGAATTCCTCTAGGCTATTCTCTCTTCCACTATCGTCGTGGGTGCCACTGGTACTGTATAAATCTCTATAGAACTCCTCAGCCACTTGAATTATCTCATCCATATTAGTAACGATATTGCCGGCTTTGTCTCTTAACGTACACATCTGATTCTTGCCTATTCCTAGTTTCTTCTTCACTGTTTTTAGGCTTCCTCCGTTCCTGAGAGCCTGTTCAATTCTATCCATATTATAGTTCCTGATGTCCGCTGTCTTACGCTTGTTGATTAACTTAGAAAGTTCTGCCAGTTCTATTCTAGCTGTAGGGTTCGAGGTTTTCATACATTGGCGTTTCTTGATCAGATATTTCGTCTCCTGCGATAGCTTACTGGTTTCCTGTCTAACGGCGTTACCACCGACTTCTATTGCGCACTCCTTAATGATGCCCATGAGATAGTCGTTCATTGCTTCAACACTAAGGTCCTCTTCCTGAGTTAAAGCCGAATACCTGTTCTGTAGCTTGATCCGGAATTCCTCTAGTTTCCCTCTTACCGCTAACTCATTGATTGGCTTCTTGTGTACCAGTTTCTTCCGTTCCCTCCTCAAGTCTAGGCTAATTGGATTTCTTAGCATCCTATGGTCACTGCAGCGTACCTTGCCGAGCACATTTACATCTTGTATGATGCCAGGGTTCGCGCAGAGTATGAAGTCGATTTCATTTCTAGTCTCACCATTCGGGCTCCTCCAAGTCCACTTTCGACTAACCCGCTTGCGGAAAAAGGTGTTCATTATCCGCATATTATTCTGTTCTGCAAACTGTACTAATAATTCTCCTCTGCTATTCCTAGAGCCTATGCCATATTCCCCCACTGACTTGTCTCCAGCCTGCTTCTTGCCTACCCTGGCATTGAAGTCGCCCATCAGTATAGTGTATTTTGTTTTGACTTTACCCATCGCCGATTCCACGTCTTCATAAAAGCTTTCGACTTCCTGGTCTTCATGACTGCATGTAGGGGCATAGACTTGTACCACCTTCAATTTGTACCTCTTATTAAGTTTCACAACAAGACCTGCCACCCTCTCGTTAATGCTATAGAATTCCTGTATGTTACCAGCTATTTCCTTATTAATCAGGAATCCGACTCCTAGTTCTCGTCTCTCCGCTAAGCCCCGGTAACACAGTACATGACCGCTTTTTAGCACTGTATATGCTTCTTTTGTCCTCCTAACCTAGTGGTAGAATACCTTTAGGTAGAATAACCTTTAGTGGTAGAATACTCGCCTGCCACACTGATTATGTACGATTAAACCAAACAAAAGAAAAATACACTTCTTGTTTGCCTCGGCTTCACGCTTTCTTATAAATAAATTGATGACCTAATTCATCCTAATTAACACCAAAGCTTGTGGGTTCGACTCCCACCAATAGTTGTGGATTCGACTCTCATCAATTTCGGTGCTATTTAATTTGGTGGAATCACGTCGGGCGTTCAATTTTTCGATAACGCAGGACAACAGATTTTTCGACCCATGAACTACTTAAGGCTTTCGGCTTAAAATTATTTCCCATTCTACGCGTTTTTCGCCATTAACCCACCGCAGTTATTCAAAATTTTGTCATAACCCTCCGCTTATCTACTTTCACTGCAGTAGCTCGGCTTCACGGAAATCCTCTCCACTTCTCTGTGCTGGTCGCCTCTTCTATGCCGATGAGATACAAATTACGATACTCCCTAACACAAAATTTGAGCTCAGCTGTACACGTGTTTTCATATTGAGATATATTGGCTGACGCGGACTATGTTTCGTGCGGCACGTTGCAAATGGAACAAAGTGTGGCGCGACTGCCTCGTTAATCGGGAGATCACGAGGGGAAGCGCGTGGTTGACGCGTGGGCGCGATTCACAGCAACCGGCGCAGACAACCTCCGCTCTGGCAGTGCGCTGTTT
Source organism: Dermacentor variabilis (assembly GCF_050947875.1). Classification (NCBI taxonomy): domain Eukaryota; kingdom Metazoa; phylum Arthropoda; class Arachnida; order Ixodida; family Ixodidae; genus Dermacentor; species Dermacentor variabilis. The sequence goes on from NC_134568.1 coordinate 167,026,036, forward strand.
TCATACAGACGTCGCACGCTACTCTGGTTCCATCACGTAGCCATCGTCGCAGGAAAACCCCTTGTTCGCAGCTACTACGCTTTTCTTTTCAGGCTTTCGCGATAGCCTAATTGGTTTCGCTCTTTATTGCAATAGCAATTATATGGACACTCCAGACGCACTTTTGTCGTCAGCGTCGCCGTGATGTTCCGTATAAAGTCCAAGGAAGATAACACCACCCCTGCGCGCCGTATGCTGTATGTGCTAGTGAAAGCGCGCGAGGGAACCAGACGATTGCGGCTCAATTTGGTGCGCGAATGGCCGTGGGGAGATGGGACAGAGGGGGGATGGCGTTGTTCTCCGGTAGCAACTGCGTATTTCACAACCGCGCGCAAGGACAACCGAGGATGGCGGCTCAATCTCGCACGCTAAAGGGAGGAACGCGGGGAGTAAGAATGCCGTCTTCCGCAAAGAGGAAGCGCACACGGAACAGAGGGAGTAGGGGGGGGGGGGGCGGTGGTGTGCTTTGGCGGAAACGCGTGGTCGCGCGCGGTCGCGCGTGCTTTAACTGCAAAGGGATCTGCGTTGGGGGCACAGTCTAGGAGGGCCAACGACTCGTAGCTTTTCGTGTGCTGAGTTGTCTCCGCTCAGTTTGCGTTGAAGTGATAGACATCATGAAGGTCACTTCGCTCGCTGCTGCTGCCGCGCTTCCTCACGCCAGCATTTTGACAGCGATTGTCCGCGGCCATCGAGTGTGAGGTGCTCATGTTTGCCAGTGCACGCTGACACCAAGCTTGTCAATTTAATTAATAAGCTAATGTTTCCTACTTTATATGGCTGATAAAACGACTATCTTTACTTGACCCGCCATGGTTGCTCAGTGGCTATGGTGTTAGGCTGCTGAGCACGAGGTCGCGGGATCGAATCCCGGCCACGGCGGCCTCATTTCGATGGGGGCGAAATGTGAAAACACCCGTGTACTTAGATTTAGGTGCACGTTAAAGAACCCCAGGTGGTCGAAATTTCCGGAGTCCTCCACTACGGCGTGCCTCAAAATCAGAAAGTGGTTTTGGCACGTAAAACCCCACAATTTAATTTTTTAACTATCTTTACTTCGTATACCTCTGTACTAATTTGCTATCGAATAGATATTTCGAGTTTCGAGTGAAACTGCGACTTTTTTTCATCCTCCGTTGCGCTCCGTGTTCGCTCTAATCTTTCGATGTGCTCATTCGCTCGGTTGCGAGGTCCAAGGACGCCGACGCCAACGCTCGCGGCAGGAATGGGCGTCTAAGAGCTGCGCTTTAACACCTGTCAAGGTAGGCAGTGCTGTTCGCTTTGAAAGCAAAGAAAAGTGACCGCCCATAGATGAGGAGAGCATTTGATTGGGCTGTTGAAATGAGGCTGCGGGTCACCGCCCGATGCTTGAGTAGGCGGTTACGTAAGTTTGATGTGAAGAGTTTCGAATAAAAACATAATGGAATAGTTTTACGTTAGAGGGCCCCTGTTCTTAACGACAAAGTTGAGATAAACATTAAGTTTGTGGATACCTATTGTATAGACGTTATGCGGCGAAACGCAGTGATTCAGACGTGTTGTGCTGGGAGGAGGTAATATTTTAATCCCGAAAATACCTTAAGAATAGCACATTTTCCTAGTAGGCTTCGCCCAGCGGAGGAGAGAGACATCAATGAAATGCCCAAAAATGTGGACAAGCCGACCTGAGAGCTGTGACTGCACGGGGAAAAAGAAATAAGAATCACAATAAAAAAGGTATGGGGAAAAATCTCGGACAATGCAAGCAAACTTGACTCGTTATAATGAAGAATTAATTGCAGAGCACGTATAGATTATGCACTGTTTTCAGCACAATGTATGCTCTCCAGTGAACAGTGGACTGGTTTTTATCGAGGCGTACTGAACACTGTATCCACAGCGTTCATAATTTGACTGATGCATTTGCTAATACACGCATGGCCAGACCAGAAAGCACATTGTGCAGAAGCAGCATGTCCCTCATGCAAAGAGCACAGCGCGCAGAATTATATGTGCAACGAAAACATGGCACGCTAATGAAAAACAAATGCAGATGTAGAAGGCAATGCGTGGTGAATCCGTAGAGTCGGTGGTCACGCTACCGTGAGAAACATATTTAGGAATCAGTTATAAGCATAGCTCTTTTTGATATTTACAGAAACTTTAAAGTAAATGTTATGCAAAAGTGACGCTAATGACGCAAATTCTTGCGCAATATGACACTAATGCTATACAATTTTACGCAAATTTAAGACTAACGATGCAAATACAGTGTAATGGTTATGCAGAAGTAGCGTAATCAAGCAAATGTACCACAATGACGCAGACGTTTGGATCTAGTGGTGGCGTCCGTATACAAACGCGACACGAATGAGCATAAAATTTATTAGACATGACACACATGTCTGTTGCTTTTTGCACTGCACACAACTCCCACGACTCATAAGACACAGCTTGCTTGCTTTACGCATCGGCGGTAATGTGAGGCTTCGTTATCAGCGATGCGAATTCAACTAGGGCCATTTCAGACGGCTGACGTCATGTCATGACCGCTGGGGATGCAGCGAACGAACTCGATCCTTGTATTTTCTCGAACCTGTTTTTGTTGATGGTGTTGTTTACTTGGCACAACAGTGAGAAGTAACGCGTTCTCCGAGAAATACGAGACATAATCAGAGACGTTAGACGTCTCCATCTTTTGCGTTTCCGACTTCTGGGTTTGCCCCGTTCCTCGCTGCAGATGGCCGCCACGTTTAGTTGTCGAGTGTAGAGCGTAACGAACGCGTTTTTCTTTTGTTGCACCCTTCATTGGGACCTCCGTCTCATCCACGCTCAATGTACGCTTCAGTTTCATTCACTTCCCTTGTTCCTTGGCACTCGGCTGCTTCTGTTGCTGACTTCATTTCCAGCCTCTATTTCTGCTTCTCTATTCTGGAACATACTCAGTGGCGCGTACGCATTTGCATACTCACAGTAGCACGTACCGAGTGGGCCAAGCGGGAGGCACAGGCAAAGAAAGCTTTGCTTTAAACGTAGCAATTGAGTGCTGTTCGAGTTAGCAGGGGCCCTATAACGCAAGTTATTCGAATATGTTTTTATTCCACTCTTCTGACGTCAAATTTACGTTACCGCCAACGCAAGCATCGGGCGGTGACCCGCAGCATTGTTTGAGCCTCTTGATCAAACGCTCTCCTCGTTTATGATAGGTAACATTTGTTTGATTCCAAAGCGAATAGCATTGCACCCTTTATGAGATTCTTCTCATCCAAATGGCGGACAAGAAGCGAGGAGCACGCAGCAGTGGAGAGGGTTTCGGTGGGGGCCGAACTGGCGCCATGAAACTAGATTACCAGATGAGGAGCGCGGTGTCGACGATTGGCGCGCTTCCTCTTTCTTATCTTGCGGTGCACGGCTTGCCGAAAATAACGGTGGCGTGCAATTGAAGGTTAAAATTCCGCGAAGACATATCCTCAGCGAAGAACACTTGGCAGAGCGACGTGGTATGCGTGCAGAAAGGGTTCGACAACATTATAGTGACACGTATGTTTTTAAACAATTATAAGTAGCTAAATCTGTTCTCCCCAGCAGCTCCGAGCAGCTAGTGTCAGAGCGATCGGTGGCCTGTCTTTTCGGAGAGGGGCAATCTCCGACTATTCTGAAAAATACTCACTTTTGTTTGGTATATTAATGCATCTTTAATGCATACACATCACGTTGAAGTGGTGAGTTCTGGTGTTTTTTTGATGCCACGTGGCAGAAAAGCGAAATAGGCACAGCTCGAAACTCTTGACCAATAGCGAAGGGCTGACGGCAAGAAAGGCTTGGAATCAGAATATATTATTATTTACATTTTGTTTGTTTTAATCATGTATAATCACTGTGCGGACATCATATCAAATGGATCGTTCTCGCGGTTATCGTGACGGCACGTGACATACACGCGAAGCGGGGGTAGCCCGATAAATCTGACCTATACGTGGAGGGCCGATTGAAGAACTGGAATAGATATAGTTTGGAATAGCTTTCTGATATAGCACGCTTGATGTCTCACGCGAGTGTAAATGTGATGATTCAATTTATGGTGGCTCTCGATAAGCCTCAAAATGTATTGGTTTGTTTGAGGCATCATTGGTAGATCGCTGTCGCAGCGATCTACCGATGTGTTTATCTACACCATTTGTGTTTCTACATGAATCGTGTAGACAAAGTAAGAGACGTAACTCCATAGCGCTGCAATGATGGCGGCAGTCGTGAAACAGTCTGTGATTTTGTTTGAAGAAAAAATTTGCACCACGTCCGTTTCGGACGTGGTGCTTCTGGAAATGCAAAGCTGCAAATGCAAACCTGAGCGGCAGAGAAAGAGGCAGAGGCCGGGACGAATCGAAGATATCTGGCTTCTTTAGTATCTCTTGTCTCCTAAAGGTATCGGAACAATGTCAGTTCTCTTCTCGTTGAGCGATTACACCGTTGCTAAACAGCTCTAGGTTCTTGCTTTAAGAGATTGATTATTATTTAATAACGCTGAGTTCTCGGTAACTATAGTATCTTCTTCAGCATGCCAAAAGGACATCACTTGCTTTTGAGCAAATGTTTTAGTTACACTAAAAAGGCTGAAAAGCGTTGCATCCACGTTGTTCTACTGTTCTCATTGGACTAAACATTACTCTGAGTTTAAATTTAGAAGAAATGCAAAACTTAGTGTGTGCGGATTAACTAGGGGCTTAGAAGAAAATTATTGAATGAATACTCGTTACCTACGTGGGTGCACGAATCGCATAAAATGTCGGATGTACTGGGATAACTGAATGTGGCACATGGCTTAAGTTTACAGATATTCGGAGAAATATTATGGGTTGTGGGCTGGCAGTGATTAAAATGTATATAGGTTATGTATGGGTTTTGGTGCGGGGAGGGCAACACCACCTAATGGTCTTGCAGGGAACCGAGCATTGCATGATGCCAGCTAACTCTCATTTTTCATTGGTGTAAGCGCACAGGGCAGCGGAAGCACTTCAAGAACGGCTTCAGTGGGGCAAAAAATGTGCAATGTGAACACACGTCTTTCGAAACCAGCATTGTTGCTCAAGGTTATTGCAAAATTTTTCACTATCTACCTCAAGTAATATTGCATCGATGAAGAACGATTTCTTGCAACTGTGTTTTTTGGTTGCTATTACAATAAATTGAAAATTTTAGCATTTATAAAAAATGACAGCATTCACGAATTGAAGCACCTTATAGCTCGCCGCCGAATTCTGCACTAACGAGCTAAGAAAAGCTAACGCTTTAAATGTATCAGTTTAAACATGCGTTAAAAATTCTTTGACAGCGACTCTCAAGTCATGACGGGGAGCTTATGGATTGTTTTTTTAAAGGAAAGTGCACAATTATTGCATTCTAGGAGTAATAAATTATGCGACTGAAACTTGGTTTATGGTAAAATAGCTTGAAAAGATAAGCACTGAGCAACAAGTAGTGGAAGGCAGATTATATGTGTAAGGTTAATAAACAGGAGGACAGGGATATGGATCGGAGAGAAATTGAGTAACTGATGTTCTAGTTGAGACTAATAAAAATTTATGGGGTTGGGCAAGGCATATAATGCGTAGGAGAGATAACCGGCAGCCTAATGCAATAACGCAATCGGTACCAAGAGAAGAAAAATTCAGTCGACAGCAGATAATAAGGTGGTGTCATAAAATTGGGAATTTTACATGCATATGAATACTGGGTCGCCAAACTGGACGAGAATAGGTTTATGATACGAGACAAAAGTAATTGGAGACTGCTGGCGGAGGCCTTCGTCCTGTAATTAGACATAAAGAAGGCTGTTCTCGCTGTTGATGAGAATACGCAGGTCAGTCATTTGATAGACCATAGAGTACTTGAGTTTTTGATGTCAGCGGGAAATTATCAACAATGTACATTCACATATGGTTGACGTGAACTTGGGCATAATACAGGAGTCAGTTTCGTAGCGTTATTGTTTTGTAACTGATATTACCGTTACGTGCGTCTTTTCCTATGGGCTCATTCGCAAATGTGTTTGGAGAGAGTAATTAGTGACTGTGGTCACTGTGCTTCCCTGCAGGATAGCTTAGTCAAAGCTGTTGACTGGGGCTATCATCGAAGCAGCACATAAATTTGCAAAGCACTATATAAGGGTATTCTTCATGCAAAAGCGAACTGTTCATGAATTCAAATATAATATAAATCGCCGCGACGTCACCTTTGTAAGATGGTATATATATACGTTGGCATATTCGTCGGGCGCTTCCTTATGCATTACATCAAAAATAAAGTCGGTCGACTACCACGTTTCCTGCGGTGAAACACAAAGCATTTCCTAGAGAAACAAAGTTTCTTTTTTTCTGCCAAACAAACTTTCGGTCCATACTTGAGTACGATTGTGCAACATGGGATTCTAGGTTAAAATCGAGATTTAGAAATTGAACGCGTTTAAGATTTAGTGATGAGAGTTGTATTCAATATTTAAGCAAGCTATTGTACTGTATCGCTGGTGAAAATAACATCATATGGGTCGCACACGAGATGTCGAGTAAGCGGTAGTTAAAACGTTTCGTTATATATTTTTTCTCAACATGACATTGAATGTGACAAGTGTACATATCTCAACCACATTTCGCCTCTTTATTAATATATCCAATAATAAGGTTACAGAATATAGGTGCAAAAATAACATGTCTAGGAATCCCTTTCCTAAGCCAAATTTTAAGATGATGCTCCTTGCCGCATAACATTGACACCGCTTTTTTCAAAGATATATCTTCCTCCCTGTTGCATTTTCGGTTTATTAAATGTATTTCTTAGCCTCTTTGTAAATTTTATACTTGAATGCTTATTTGTTGAGGTGCATCAGTTACCATCACATTGTCTATTTTTGTTCGATGTGCCAATATGTCTTTTAAATACTAAATTTAATGCTGCTTTATTTCGTCGTATATTTTATTCCTGTAAATTAATTTCTCCTTCATTTTGGGAAGCAGGATCTCCGCGAACGCTGCTGAGATTGTCTAAGCTCACTTTTTTCATACAGCACTTCAACAGCAATTGCAACCTCAGCGCAAGATATTACGCAGAACAAAGTACAGAGAAGATTTGCCTAAGTTTACAGGAAAGTATTCAAATTTGAGAATTATATCAAACTAATAATGTCAGGGCAAAAGTGAACGCTATTAAGCTGGGAGCCTTGGAGGGTTTACAAAAAACCTGATATCTCTTATTCCTTTAGAAGTACGAAAACTACGCAAAAATGTAGTTATGCACGAGCTAGGCACCGCGACTCGACAGGACAGTTAATAATTTAAACAATACATGCTCTTATGGGGGATAACATCAAATTTGTAGCGAGTCTCCGGGCACTTCCTTCACATGGGCCAGATTACACTTCACTAATCTTAAGCAGCAGAGAAATAGCTTAACATCCCCTTCCAAGATCAAAATAAAACGCTATCTGAAAGAAAATTAGAGACATCTAATCATATAAGTTAACTTGCTCTCTGGAAGCTCATCCATCTTTCAGCATCTAAGACTGCTTCGATAAACCTGTGAGAGTTCGAAGCATGAACGAATATACCAATTACTGATCAAAAGAGGAATATTTATTTTGAATCTCAGGGGCGAAACCATCTAGGAGAGAAGCAGAGAATCACAAGCTTCAGCTTTACTCACGTTTACGGGGCATGAACAGACACACAAGCATTGCCGGCGGTGTTGACGGAAGCGCTAGATGCCTTCGATATTTATAAATGACGTACTTTGTGAGTTAAACCGATTATGCATTTAGCATATGTAATGAAACTTGTAGTTATAAATTGACGACATCTTGACCGAGCAGTGAACTGGCATAAAGCACGCGCGGATGAAAATCCACCAGGTGGCTGCTCCGACAATATTTGCGTGGGGATGGAGCGGGGTCAATTTTCGACGTTATATAATTACTTATTTACAGGCAAGCAGGCAGCCTAGAAGCTGGCACTGTCACCTTTCTTTACGAAATGTACATCTGCTATGCACACAGACCATAAAATCCGCATAAACGTGCCTTATTACTCCCCAGCAGGATATCCGATGTCACTGGAGAAAGCAAACGCTATAGCTGCGTTATGTGTATCTCAATTATAAGGTATTTGTGCCTGGCTTTTTTGTAACTCAGTGATTGTACTTGTTTGAGCAGACCGGCTATCAAAATATGTTTCACTTATACAAGCAGTCTAAATGAAAAACCTTGGAATACCTATGTGTAAACTTTGATTTCTCAACCTTTATAGCCAGGGGCTCAAGGAAGGGAATGAGAGGTACTGCCTTTTCCATTATCTGCCCTGCAAGGAACTTTAAGGGTTTCTGGTTGCAGATCCGAAACTCGAAGTGAAAGAACGAGACCTCAATTCCAGGAACATGGCGTTAACTGACAGAGTCAAGCATTCGAGCGAAAGAACACGAATGGGGAAATTAAACTGACATAGAAGTACAATCAAGCATTTTGTGTTATGGAAATTTTGGAGTAGGAAAGCAATACAGGTTGGAGCACGGAATTGGCATGTAGTAGCTAATAAATCAACAAAACTACAGCGTCGATGATCAACGTGGCACTAACAAATTTATTGCCAACAGTACGACAATAACGTGATATGAAATGCTGTGCGTTGCAGCTGTTTACGTCATTTCATCTTGCTTCCCTCTCCTGCTGCTATTGCAAGCCTGTTGGATATGCTTGCGCACAGCCATCGCCGAGCCGATGACACCCGACGAGTCGTTATTAATTAGCAGCGTTGCCGCACTTATGTGTTTCCTCGCCGATGCGCATGCGGACGTGTTCAGCACGTGTATGTACTCAAGAAGAATCGCAAGGTTTCTCACAGTTGGCGGAATTCAAGCGTCCTACGGCACGAACGTGTCTGCAAAATATTAGGAAGTGAAACCAAATTTGCCGACATATTCTTGAGCACTCTGTATGTTTGCTATTTTTGCAGCCGGCGCTTTCTGTTAGCAATCCGTCTAATGTACAAATGATTTTGGGAATTTAGCGTTGAAACGTACCGCACTATCCCATAGGTTGCTGTCGGCGATCATGGATAAATGAGAAGTCTTCTGCATCAAGCGCAGCATTTGTTTTTACTTATTTGAGGTAGTACCAAAACATACAACTACTATTCACAAAGATGTTATTTCACCCATAACGCGAATCAATGCCACCATGGCTGTCGCGATATCATGCGCAGTATTTCTTGCATTCTTTTGCGAGTGGATTATTTTACTAAACATGCACAGATGTGCGCGAGGAATCTCTTTTCAAGAAGTGAAAAACTAAATTCACAAGCAACGGCTGTAATCCGACTCGCATTCGTCTGTGCAGCTGGCGCTCCCCTGTAGAGAGGAGCAGTAGAGAGAGACGTGCCTTTTATTCTTATTCTTCTTATCTATCCTGTGTTTCGCTTCTTACCGCTGGCCTCGTTAAAATTTTTGCGCCTCGTTTATGGATAAGCTACACAGCGTTGTGTCAGCCATTCGTTGCAGTTGACGTCAAGAGCGCGCTCTCCAGGTAAAACAGTGTTGTCTGCTGTAGCAAGGGCGGAGTGAAAGAGAGCTAAAATCTCTCACTCTTAAACTGTGAAAATAAAGGGTACTGATGGGGCTCCTATTTTTTTTGTACGACACTACACAGACACTAGAGCCAGGAAATGTATAGTAGAAGTTATTTGTTTTTCAATGAAATGGTAGGGGGAAGCCAAACTCGCCTCTTCCGCATTACGCGTGTGGGGCTCTACAATCAGGCTATCACGACGACCGTCTTCTGGTCAACTTTCCTGGATACTTGCGTATGTGTACAAGACTAGCCCCGCCATATGCCTGTGAACGGCGCTCGCGGGCATATGGTGGTCATGATGCAAGATTTTCGGTTAACGTGATATCTTTGTTGACGGATTGCACTGCGTGATGCATATGGTGCCATTTTTGAGGCCGAGCTTCAGAAGGGGGACGGGGGGACGGCACAATTGGAGTAAGCAGCCGCACGTTTCGTATTCATTACCTTAATAACAAGTGGGTCAGAAAGTTGGCTCTTCTTTCAGTCGCTCGACTTGTTCATGCTGAAACCCAATCCTACCATTGTTATCGGGGTTGATAATTGCGGCGTGGGCCCTCAAGGAGACACTAAGACCGGAAAGGCCACATCGGTGCGACGGGGCCTCCGGCTTGCTGGGCCTCGTGTAGCAATTTCATTTACATAAAGATAAGCATCTAGAAGTTTATAAACTTGAAGAACGAATGCGTACAGCTGCACCATTTATGGTGCTACTCGGGCGAGCAAATTAAGGAATAGTCACATTCCATGAATCCCACGAATCTTTTTTTTTCTAGAATCAAACAAATTGGGTGAGATTAAAAAAATGTTCCACTTGACTGGGCACTTGCACAGAGTTACGCAAGTGCCCTGAAACATATTTACAATCAAATAATGCTGTTGCACTCCAATAGTATATATGAATAGGCCGAGGTAATGCAGTAATGAGGAATGAACCATCCGTAAATGCCAACAGAACGGCGACAGCGCTCTTGAGCTCCAGTTTTTCCAACATAACTAAAGAGGCCACACGCGTGACAGCACTGGGTTTTAAGGCTGCGTCAAATTTTTTGCAGCGGAAGGGCTGTAGAAAATTAAATTAAACTAAATTACAGGGTCTTAGGTGCCAAAACAACGATCCGATTATGAGGTACGTCGTAGTGGGGGACTCTGGAATAATTTGGACCACCTGGGATTCTTTGAAGTGCACTGAAGTCTAATTAGACGGGTGCATCTGCATTTCGGCCCCATGAGAATGCATCCGCCACGGCCGGGATTTGATCCGGCGACCACGCGCTTCGCAGCGCAACACCAATGCCATTAAGCAACACCACGGTGGGTAGGCTGTGGACAGGCCGAGAAAGTCGGCGCCGTGAATGACGATAAATCCGGCACAGTGGTCACTGTCACTCGATGGTCCTCGTTATTGCTTACCGCCTATGCTTACCCCTTCTGTCTCCTGCAACATATGGTCTGTATAATGTAAATGTGGCTTTCGCTCTGTCTTTTTTTTTTCACGGTTCAGGACCGGCTGATTCTTGATAGCGTAGGAGGAGCGACCCTGAGAACGTACAAGCGTTCAAACGAAAACGACTGGAACAAATTCATTGCATTGTCCGCGTCAAGACTGCGCATTCGTAACTTGTGAGAGAACGCTAAGGTAACGTTGCTGTGCGCAAGTGTTTAGTCGCGGGATACATTTAATGTGAAACATTATAGGGATAGACACCTGGGCCCCTATACGTCGGGCCAGGTGGCGTAGTTTATTTTTTACCAACCCAATATTATCAGACAGTGCTCAGTTCTACATAACTAAGCAATAAATTGCAACATAAAACCTGTACATAGTCAACTCGATCCATGTATCTCTCAAGTACACAGACCTCTTGATAGAATAGCGCGTGCTATTCGACCAATTCTTTCATTTTTCATTTTTGAGCTAAACCATTCTTGAGCAACTGATTATATGCCACCGCATGCTCTGGCTTAGATAGCAGGAAATACTGACCAACAAAGTAGGGCCAGTGTGGGAATTTCTGTTCTGCGTTATGAAACAGTCAATCAAACATGACATAAAACCTGCACGTATAATGATGGCTTTTGTGCATCCCTATATTACAGAAACGTGTTAATCGAATGATGACATTCGACTGCTTTCCTTTATTTGTTAAATTTCTTATAGTTGTCGCTATTGCAAAACCCAGCACTCGTTGTCCAACGCCGTGCCGGATTATGGGCCCAGTGTCGCGCGCTGGATGCTGGAGCGCGGGACACGGCGCAGCACACTGCAAGGCACTGCACTGGGTACTGGTGCGAAACGCAGCTCGAGAGCGAGAAAAATGTGATGCCTGGCTAGGGCATATATTTTTTTAATAAGGAAAGCGACAGAGAGCACTTTAATGCAATAAACAAAGAAACAAAAAATTAACACCGACCAATATTTGATTTTCTGACAGATCGCAAGCCCAGTACGTTACCGCTACGCCAAGCCGGCACATGGTAACTTGTGAATAATTTACCATGTCAGCACCCAGTCACAGCTTTAGTTAGTGCTTACATGTTTCGCACAGACATGGTAGATGCGCTTTCGCTCTGCAACTAAAACTTACGCCCGTATCAGAAAGAAAACGTTGTCCGTATTGAATAGTATGCATTCAAGTGCCACAACACTGATTTTATTTTAGGATTAGTATTCTAACTTAGAAAAAGGTCCTCAACGAACTGCTGACCCGGGAACGGATTTTGATAGCCGTTCCTTATTCTGTGCGCAAGGGAAATGCAACGTTTTCTTAGTTCAACAATGCGTTTCAATGAACACGTCTGTGTAGTCCCATATCTCCGCCGGGGAAGCGTTGGTTAGTTTGGCTGGCTGCCGCTGGAGACACACTCAAAAATGATTTTTGTTTAACAACACTGATGCGAATGCTCAACTAATGAGGGATTTTCCTCCTCAGACTTGTTTATTCCTGAGCCCAGATGGGCCGACAGCATGTATAGACTGGCTTCGTGGGTACGCTAGGCCTAACATCCGGTACAAGGGAACGATTTCGGCGAAGGTGCGTGGTGAACGCTAAAACCCTCAGAACATTTAACAATTATTTTAGCACATTAGGGAAAGTGGAAGCGAGCGAATTTCTTAGCCTTGATATCCGTACGATATAAAAATCAGCGGCAGACTTCCTGGGGTCCGTTCGAACGCGCCCGAATGACTGCTGGGTTTATGTCGTGACAACTCCACAACACCTTGACAACTCCCAGCCATCGGTTGCGTCAGGGCTTATTGACAAATATTAAACCATTACAGGAACACGTCCGGACACTGACATAAGAAGTACAGGGAACGTGCACGAAATGTAAACATGCCCGGGTGCTGAGCAATAAGCCGTTGACGCCAAGTTGAAAAAAATAAACAAAAAAGAATACTGAAAAAAACGAGAATTTTTCTGCATTTGCGTATTTTCGTTCAAGAACGTAGCTATCCGGCCAATCAAAAGCTAAATACAAAATATAAAGTAATCTTCAGTGCCGCAAATGCTTGCATAAACGGGGCAGCCGACGCACCTTTATTCCAAGCTGCGACACGAAACAGACATTTGTGACCTCGAAATATAGCCGTAGTTAGGACAGGAGACCATTATCTAGCGATAAACTTGTATAAAGTATTTATTATTCAACAACGCCTATACTCCTTGCATACTGGAACCAGTGCGCCACAAGCGCAATCAGCGCAGTTTCCAGTTTGAGCCAGTGAACTCCAGCGAGAACCAGCGTGCTTAAAGCACATAACAGTGCGCCCGAACGTCACAGCAGTGAAACGAGCGTCTCGTGCAGTGTGACCCAACTCTTATCCGGCGATCTCACCGGTGTGCCAGTGACTCCCAGTGAGTGCCAGGGTCCCCAGTGTGATCCAGTGTCAAAAAACGAGCTGTTTTCAGAAGGCACTCAAAGAGGCTAGTTCTTCCAATAGGGTGGGCTTACAATTCTTGGTCTCCTTACGGCCATGAGTTAACTAATCACTGTAGAAAAGTTGTGCATAACCACAAACAGGCCCCAAGAGCTCCAACTGCCACGGGTGGAATGAAGGAAACATTTGCTGAGCAGGATAGGTCACAACTTACCCCCGAATCCACCGACAACGATAACGCCTTTACGCTCTGTTACGTTTCGCCTACGACGCGCGGTATAGCCGGCGCGGATGCAACGGACGCCAGGGCTTCGTTCAAAGCGGCGGACATTTTGGCCCGTTCTGCGCCGCCGATACGCCTCCCCGCCAAGCGCGTCCAGGCATGTTTCAATGCCACGTGTCTTCGTATGCGCGTGTGTGTGTGTGTGCATGTTGGTGCCCACGCTTGTCAAAGCGCGGCAGCCGGGGAGAGGAGCTCCCCCAACTGTGAAGCGAGGAGGTCTGACCGGCGCCGGCCCGGCGGATGCGTCACCTACTCGTCTCAACGTGCCCGAGCGGCGCCGTCACGTGCGCCTCTGACGAGGCGTTCCTTCTTGCCTTCAACTGCGAGAGTATAAAAGCAGCTGGCCCCGGACGCCAAGAGAGAGGCTCTGATTTCTTCTGTTGAGTAACGTGCTCTCCCGTCTCTCCACTTCGGTCGACCTGACCGGCCGCTCTTTTGCGATGCTAGAATAAACAAGTTGTTCTGTTAGCAGTCGACTCATGCTTTGCTCGGACCTTCGGATGCTTCCAGTTGTGCCCCAGGCCGCCAGGCCAACGCTACCCTTGGGGCTTGCGACCCATTTGCAAGAACTCGTGCCAGCGGTGCGATTGCAATAACGGGTGTCAGCACTGAGATTCGAACAGCTGGTTGTCAGCGGTGAGATCGCGACAACGGAGGCCAGCAGCGAAGATATGCGGTCGACTGTATGCTGAGCAGCACAACGACCATCCGGGAGCAGTGCAACGAGCCCTGTGTGATAACTGGTTGCCTGCAGCGGAACGACTGCGCTGAATTCTTGGCTGCGAGGTTTGGTGAGTGCGGGACTTTCTTCTTCTGAGTTTTGCCAGGCTTTTGTTAGTGTCAGAAACAGAGCTGGTAATTGTGGTTGTCGTTGCTGCCGGGTTAGTTTGCGGCAAGACAATAGTACGCAGTAGAGAAAGCAGCATTCAGAGCAGCCATGGATTTGAAGTCGTTGCGCAAACCGAAATTGCTGGAGCTTGCAAGAGAGTTGGGTCTGGATGTCTCAGACAAACTCAGAAAACCAGAACTGCTAAGGGCTATTCTTGAATTAGAGGCTGAGGATGACGAGCTGTCGGAATGCCTTGAGACCATTGAGGAGAGGGCAAAAAGACAGGAGCGCGAACTTAAAGAGCAAAAAGAGAAACAGGAGCGCGAACTTAAAGAGCAAAAAGAGAAACAGGAGCGCGAACTTAAAGAACAAAAAGATAAACAGGAGCGCGAACTTAAAGAACAAAAAGAGCGAGAGCAACAAGAGAAAGAAAAAAAGCGCGACCGTCAACACGCTTTGGAAATGAAGCGTCTCGAGGTAGAGATGGAACGCGCTCGTAATGGAAGTCAGGCACACGGTGCAGGAGAACGAGTATTGTTCAAAATGACTGACCTGATGCGGCCGTTTAAGCTTGGAGAGGACATTGGTTCGTTCCTGGTTAACTTTGAGCGAACGTGCGAGAAGCAGGGGTTCTCTCGGGAAACGTGGCCACAGCGCTTGCTCACTTTGTTACCCGGCGAGGCCGCCGACGTAGTCGCTCGCTTGAGGAGAGAGGAGGCGGAGGGTTTCGACAAAGTGAAATCGAGTCTGCTAAAAAAGTACAGGCTGTCAGCGGAGGCGTTCCGTCGGAAGTTTCGGGAAAATGAGAAAGGCAAAAGTGAGTCATATACAGAGTTTGCCTACAGGCTTATGTCAAACATGCAGGAGTGGCTCAAAGAAGAGAAAGCGTTTGGTGACCACGAGAAAGTTCTGCAGTGTTTCGGGCTAGAACAGTTTTATAGTCGGTTACCTGAGAACGTGCGGTACTGGGTCTTGGATAGGCCAGACGTTAGTACAGTGGCTAAAGCCGCTGAGCTAGCCGAGGAGTTTGTGACGCGTTGGGCTCGCGGAGCTAAGGACGGTCAAAAGGGTGAATTTGGCTCGAAGTTTGAGAGGCCGAAGTTCACACCCATGAGAGCAAGGGGGAACACACGTAGTGCGGATGCGAGTGAAAGCAGTCCGACCGAACGTAAGGAGACGGCGGCAGCCGAAGCCGAACGCAGAAAGCGGTTCGAGACGAGGCAAGCGCGCGTTTGTTATACGTGCCAGAAGCCGGGTCACTTTTCGGCGCAGTGTCCGGAAACAAAAACAAAAGTCGTGTTTTTGTCATTATGCAGCACTGACGAGAACATGAAGCTTCTCGAGCTTTACATGCGAGACCTCCTCGTGAACGGGAAAGAGTGCCGTGTGCTTCGCGATTCCGCAGCTACAATGGATGTAGTTCACCCCTCCTACGTAGAACCCGATATGTTCACGGGCGAGTGCGCATGGATCAAGCAAGCCGTGGAAGCTCATAGCGTGTGTCTGCCCGTAGCAAAAGTGCTTATTGAAGGACCTTTCGGAGCGCTTGAGACGGAGGCCGCAGTGTCATCTATGCTGCCCCCCCCAGTACCCGTACCTATTTTCGAACAGGTCCGATCACCTCCTGCACGAGAAGGGGCTTTTGTTTGGTGAGGCTAGCGTTCAGGCCTTAACCAGATCGAAGGTTCGGGAGCTCGCTGCAAAGGCGGTAGTTGCTGGGCCGACGTTGTCGAACAATGAGAAAGGGTCAGAGGCGCAGCAAGCTGATATTCAGAGCACGTCCGAACTGAATAAAATTGAGCCTGTAGCGTTGAAGGCACCAGATACTGGAGAGGAAATGCCCGACACGGGAAAGTTAGAAGAGCTATCTGCAGATTTGCTCATCGCGCCTACGTCAGACGGACTTAATAGGTTGCTAAAAGTCAGCCGGTCGGCTTTGATAGCCGAGCAAAAAAAGGATGGCAGCCTGGAAAACATACGCTGCGCTCAAGAAACGCCGAGGGACGACCGACTTCGGTTATGAGCATCATCGAGCGACATCCCTCCGGACAGCGGATGCAGTCCCCTGACCATCGGGATGTCCTTCCCCCGGCGGGGCGGTCTGTTACGTTTCGCCTACGACGCGCGGTATAGCCGGCGCGGATGCAGCGGACGCCGGGGCTTCGTTCAAAGCGGCGGACATTTTGGCCCGTTCAGCGCCGCCGATACGCCTCCCCGCCAAGCGAGTCCAGGCATGTTTCAATGCCACGTGTCTTCGTGTGCGCGCGTGTGTGTGTGTGCATGTTGGTGCCCACGCTTGTCAAAGCGCGGCAGCCGGGGAGAGGAGCTCCCCCAACTGTGAAGCGAGGAGGTCTGACCGGCGCCGGCCCGGCGGATGCGTCACCTACTCGTCTCAACGTGCCCGAGCGGCGCCGTCACGTGCGCCTCTGACGAGGCGTTCCTTCTTGCCCTCAACTGCGAGAGTATAAAAGCAGCTGGCCCCGGACGCCAAGAGAGAGGCTCCGATTTCTTCTGTTGAGTAACGTGCTCTCCCGTCTCTCCACTTCGGTCGACCTGACCGGCCGCTCTTTTGCGATGCTAGAATAAACAAGTTGTTCTGTTAGCAGTCGACTCATGCTTTGCTCGGACCTTCGGATGCTTCCAGTTGTGCCCCAGGCCGCCAGGCCAACGCTACCCTTGGGGCTTGCGACCCATTTGCAACAACTCGTGCCAGCGGTGCGATTGCAATAACGGGTGTCAGCACTGAGATTCCAACAGCTCAAACTCCAAAACCTAATATACATAGCACACCTAAGCAGACACATACATCCATTAACAGATAAAGAACGTAGGAAACTACCAATTGTCATAATAAAAAAACATACATGACGCGGTGTCCCAAGAGAAAATATTTCGACGGAAGCAGTAATGACACAGGATCACCAACGGCAATAGTGGACCAATAGCTTCACACTATACACACAGACCTCATATCTTCAAGGCGCCTCGCACCACAGAACTCCAAGCAAAAGCATATGCTATCCCACACCTACCAGCACGTTACCCACATATACCAATACATATACATATACATATACCAAGCTGTGGAGAGTTGCAGAAAGGAGCGCTACCCGATAATATTTACAGTTATAACTGCACATGTTATCTAACACCTGCCAGCACATCAGTCACACACACGAATGATATTCAAAGACGCAATGGCAGTCTGCGGACAGCTAGAGAGCTCGCTGATAACACTAACCGTTACTACTATATCTCCACAAACCAGTAAAAATTATCTGGATACCAGGCCCAATGCACGAGTGCTGGGGAATAATAACCCAGGTAGCACACAAAGTATTCGTATTAATGGATTCAACGTCTCAAACAGATTTTTGACCAAACACGACGCATTAAAAACATCGCAAGCAGGATAGCTTAAAAACGAGGGGTGAATACGTTTCGAAAACATTTTCATAAGTCTGGGCGTATCTGTTAGCGTGCTGGGTTGTCAACGGCGCCGTTCTTGGCGGGAGAATTCTCCATTTATCAAACGCCACTCGTGTCAATTGCTGCGCTATTCGCCCTGCATTATTATGAGTTCGGCTAGGAAAAAGAAACTACAAGGAGCTGCTCCACACTGAGCGCATTGCACGACCTAATTATATTTTACACGTTTTCTTTTGTTTCTTACGCGATGAGATAGATGTATTTTAACGACGGCATGTTCATTTTTCTTCTGTTCTATTTTGTAAGCATTCTTATGCGGTGTATTTATAAGGCCGTTTCTATATAACGCATAAGTAAACGTATCAAGTTAATGTCACTTTCGATGGCACCGAAGGAATGCCATCGGTACATCCGTTACTATAGGAACGGTGCTCTGCAGGAAGTGTTGCGGTGAATTCTACTGTGAGCACAATGTATACAAAAAGAATGTGAAGAAACCACCGCCGATGAACGTCAGTACAAGCGAATAGCCCGAACGAGCGAGCGAATGAAAGAACGAGAGAGAGAGCGGGCGAAATATAGTTGGCCAGAGTTGGCCAGGAAGACGTTCGTTCGTTCTTTTGAACGAACGAACGTGTTCCTTGCACATCAACAGTACTTACGACCGACCACTGACCTCTTACCAACCATTAAAACAGCCGGAGACAGTAAGCTATTCGCTTTAATATTCACGGGACTCAACGGTATGGTCTCGGCACGCTTGGGCGGAGACCATACCGTGCATACCGAGTCCATACACCATCGCTTGGTGTAATCACGCATGGTCAGACGCGCCGATCGTCTAACCACAATGATACGGCACTGACGGCGTCCTAAATGAAAGGCCTGCGAAATGCACAACGGTAACGGCCAGCTCACTGATCTGGTTTGAGACGGAGTGGCATATCGAGCACGTGAGCTAGCGCGCGAAAGAACAACGGAAGAGAGGGCGGCGTCTGGCTCTGCGCGACATGATTCACAGTCGACACACAGAAACGCACAACGTGCACGACACGCCGACGCGCACACCAAGCGCTCACACCGCGGCGCTTCAACAGCCCGTCAACACAATCCAACTTTACGCAAGGTGGCGATACGATACCATCGTCACATCGATCACATGACCCAGCATGTGGCGGAGGCTGCCGTGGCTGCCATGTGAAAGCGGGCTATGCATATTTCCGCAATTGTGGTCGTTTGGGCAGTCGTGTGTTTCTCACTGTTTTCGGTTGCGCTGTCCTTTGCCAAGCAAGTACTGTGCTTTGTTGTCGTACTTCGCACTGCATGTGCAGCGATTTGTTTGTATCATTTTAATTTGGAGAGCAGCTGAGCCCCGCTGAGCTGTGGCCAAGGATGCTGTGTGAAACCGGGCTGTGCATAGTTACGCATGTGTACTCGTGTGGGCAGTCGTGTGTTTTTCACTGTTTTTGGTCGCGCTGTCCTTTGTCAAGTAAGTGTTGTGCTTTGTTGTCTTATTTGGCACTGCATGTGCAGCAATTTGTATGATTTTAATTTGGAGAGCAGCTGAGTTTTTCATTCGAGAGCGCAGAGTGGAGGGCACTAATTTGCTCTTCAAGCTCATTGTCATGTCGCTAAGGCTATGTGAGGCGCCTTTTCGGTGACGTTATAAGTAAGGCGTTAAGAGCAGTATTAAGATGAAAGTTAGAGACGAAATGTTGCTTTTGGGTGCCTGGCATCGGGATCGGCCGTCATGCGTGAAACTAGCAAGTTTTGCAGGATGCGAAGACAGGCGGGAATGCCGTGTCTGCGCTCATTGCGAATATCCTCTAGACAGCAGTCACTGTGGTATTTCAGTCTTCCATTTAGCAAGAATGTTGCAGACAAGAGGACTGACAAACGGGCTCTTTGTTAATGTTCATCACAAGTACGGTAGCACAAGACATGAGGTGAAGTGCACTTCGTATTTCCGTACCCAGGCCTACAGCTCACACGTAGAATATTGCGTGAACCACACCGTGCTGTTATCGCTTGCAATTCAGCTTCGATTGTATTTTTGCCCCTTGTATCCCACGTGAATGGTATTTCATGTTCTTAAGAGGACCTTTGTGTTCAATATGAGACGGCCGAATTCGATTTTCTTCGGCGCCTCGGAATGCTAGCAATATCTTTCAGTGCTTCTAGCTTTGTGCTTGTTATCGTTTCTGTAGTTCGCGATCGGATACCGCATATACTATGTATAACTCACTAGTGGACAATGCGCTCGTGAGTCGTGAATCCCCTTGGCGTAATATATCCTGTTACTCCAGGTAGTCACTATTTTTGCTGTTTGTGACTGGTGCCGGTCTCCACCCTGTGTGGCCTCGAACTCGGCAGACGCCGAGTTCATGCGTGTGTCATGTGTACGCACGGAGTTCGGAAGCGCTTGCGCGTTTTTCTTTTCGATTTGTGCACTGTTAGTGCACTTCGTACAACAGGGCATCCGCTGTTCTTGGTCCTTCTAGAACAAATTATCCAAGCGTACGTCAAACGGAGGAACCTCTTAGGCATTTACGGATGTCAGGTCATTAAGTAAGTTGATGGGTAAAAGTACATAGCACTTGCTGCTTAGAATTTATGTAATATTGCCATGTAATGCCGCAGAGAGCTCTCCACATGCCAGTTACGAGCACTCTCGTTAGCGCGCTAGTTTATGGCCTTCTCTCGCCGATCGGTGCTGGCATACGTGGTAAGCGTCTCCGAAATTCTTCCCATGAAGATAGCGCCGCTTCATGATTCACGTACCATGTCCTCTCTGACTCTTCTAACGCGAAGTACACGTTGCGAAGCTTCATTGTCTTGTCCCAGCCGTTGAAATCTGCGACTTCCTCGAAGTGTTCTCACCAGTCTTCCACATCTTCGAACGTATCGCCGTGGAAGGACTCGGGCCTGCATGGTCGGTACACGATGAGCTGAGACGATGCCACCGGGCTGGTCATGGTTGCAAAGTCGCTGGTAACTGTTGCCTGCACTGCTGCAGCAACAGGCAGTCCGAACTCGGGCGGGCCTCCTCGGAGGCAGCGGCTTGTGGGCTGGTGTACTGGAGTCAGTTCACTGAATTCCAATCGCTGAGGGTCGGTGCTCCGCTCTCTTATGAACTGGGGACTCAAAATCATACCCCGCACCTCTACCAGAAATGTAGCACTCTTCAATTAAGTACACTAAACAAACTAGTTTATTGTGGGCGCACTTGTGCTCGGAAACTCAAGCCTAAAGCACTTTCACGCAATTTCCAAACATAATTAACAGGAGCTTATCAGCAGTGCACCGCGGCTCCACACCGAAGACACTTTCACGCGCCCCGAAGATCATAAGCCACGCCATGACTTCTCATTGGACGGGGGGGACTCGGGCGCTGCCGTGTGCGCGTGCATGCGAGACATACGCTGTCTCGGCGTCCGCGACCGGTTGCTGGCCCTCTTCTAATGGCGATGCGATGAGTAATGCCTATACTCATTTTCATACGTGAGGCGGAACGCTGTGGAAGCTACGCAAGAAGTCCGGTCACCAAAATGTATCACTTCGCACGTTCCCGTCTATGCTTCGCTGCGCGCCAGGAGGCGTTTGCTCGCGCGAGCATGCACATGAGGCTGCCACGACGGGCTGCAATGAAAAAAAAAACGAAAAGCAAATTGATTTAAAGCAACGTGTTAGCAGCCGTATGAGTGCATTATATGTTTGCTTCTAAGGGTAAATTCTTTGTTGATTAAGAATTGAGCTTATACAAAGCGAATTTTCACAAAAATCGGGTCGAGAAACACCGAGCTATTTCTAAGCGCGAACGCAGCCACTGCAAAAAGTATCTTTAGCCTCCACAGCGTTGCACCTGACGTATGAAATGGAGTGTAGGGGCTTTAGCGATGAGGCGCTTGGAAGGGCACATCACGAGAGTGCTCGCAACTGGCATGTGGAGGTTATGGGTTATTTGCACAGCAATTTTAGCCTTGTATTGCGGGATGGACTCGTGCATGATTATTTGCATATATTGGTCCCTACAAGAGGTCTTAGTTGAAAATGTGATTGCAAGGCGACACTGCCATTAAATGTAGCAATATCGGACTAACGCTTGGTAAATTAGCGTGGTGTCTTGTATGGTAGTAAGCAGATGACAGGTGACATGAAACGGGATAATATGTTAAGTACATATTGGCTTTAATTCTTGCTTTATTGCAATGTGCCAACTGATCGTTCTCATTCAGACCACTTGCATCAACACAGTGGGCCCTCGTCAAAGGGCGGGAGAATACGTGGACATGTATCGGGGCATCTTCCCTCATCTGCTTTTAAGGACGTCCTCCAAATCGTTTAAGAAATGCCAGCAATCAGATTGCTAGCGCAGGAAGGGCGAGTGAACGCAATTTACGTTGTCATTACATAGTTAACACGCTTAGTATACTCAATGTGGAATCTACATATTATGTGCCCATTTCAATGAACAGCATGTTGAAAACAATTTACGCAATACATTTTTATAGTTCGCATTTGTTATTTGCATTTTTATTATTTGGATACCGTGGTGTAGTTGCATATCTTGTGCACATGCCACTTTCATGAGTCATAAAATTTGACATATCTTTCACATTGTAGGTTAAGTGTGCTGTTATATATTTTATTAGAAGCTGAAAAAATTTAAGTATGAGGCCTGCCCACTTATCTGGCAAGCACACCGACTGGGAACACTTAAAGTTCAGTGCTACCAAGTTTAGAGTGAGCGCATACATGTGGGTCAGAGATGGTATGTGGGCAAGCCGTCCTGCTGAAGCCACTGCATCTGCATTCAAAGCATTTGAACTGCCAGCGTAGTTTGGTAGTTTTATTCATTCATGATGTGCTTTTAATTCGATTTACTTTGAATTTCTCATATATTTTGCTCGAACCTTGCATAAGTATTATTTTTGTAATAAAGTGTTGCTTTGTTATATGCTCATTTCATGCGCTCTTGGTAAAAAGCCCTGGCCTGGCCGATTGTCAATAAGCACCCATTTCTTAGCGGCATGTCATTCCCATTTTGGTGATAAATATCGTTGCTGCATACGAAAGGCGGCATTGCGAATTAATTTTCGTGGACATGTGCCTTTTCAGATGACCTGGTCGAGGATGTGTCGACCTCAATAAGTAACATTCCTTGGCACTGCCCCAGGGGCTCAGTAGCACTAGACACCGGCGCTTAGACTCAATTGGAAACCGCGAAAACGAGCTTCAGATTTTCGTAAACATTTCAAGACTACTTTCAGATCAGCTATCAGATAACGCTTTAAAAGCGTTTAGAAATCATATATGAAGAGCCCTAGCAAAGGGATTATTTTAGAGCGCAGCTCTTTGGCGTCCGTTCCTGGGTTTCGCGTCGTCGTCGGCGTTGTCGTCGGCCTCGTAACCAGCTCCGCCCCCCTTTCATCCCCCCAGCGCTAGCAGCGACCGACTGATACCGCTGGATGCCGCTGACGCCGCTAGAGAGTCAAGATAACGTGACTGCATAGAACACCGTCGCCGCCATGCAGAAAGAGGAGGAAAGGGTCCCCCCCCCCCTGTTCTTGTGTGGCGGATAGGGTGCTCTTCAGTTGCCGACGCGCCGGTTATTTCACGTAGGCCCCGGCACGTCGACGAATACGTGACCACCTTCCCACGGCTAGACCTGGTTCTTAGCGCTGCGGAAGCGAGGGTATCATATTGTTTGTGTCGGCATCGGCGGCGTTGTCCCTGAAACCAACTCCGCAGCTGGGGTTGACTCACTATCGGCGTCAGCGGCATCAGTCAGTCGCTGCTATCTCTTCCCTCCTCCCTTTATCGTGTTGTCCGCTTGCTGCGCGCGTTTCTGCCCCCATCGTTTGCCGCTGGGTGTACACGCCGCCCCCCTCCCCCCTCTTCCTGCGAGTCTCCGGTTGTCAAAGCGCCGGCTCGAACTTAATTCCTTTCTTCGCTCCTCCTCCAATGCAACCCCTGTGCGGTGGCAATCAGAGAGCCAGATCGGTGGCGGCGGATCTGTATATGTGCACCGCCCGAGCCGAAATTACCGCTGCCGTTCGCCCTGTGCGGTGGCAATCAGAGAGCCAGATCGGTGGCGGCGGATCTGTATATGTGCACCGCCCGAGCCGAAATTGCCGCTGCCGTTCGCCACTGCGAAATTATCTGCCAGTTCTTTCTGAGCCATGAGCGAGACGACCGATGGAAGTCCTCCGTCTGCTGCTGCTGCTGCTGCTGCTGCTAAACGAGCTGCCAGAGCAGAGGCCCAGCGCCGTCGCCGTCAGAATCCAGAGGTGCGTGCCGCCGAAGCAGAAGCTTACCTAGTGGAGTCTTTGTTAAAGGAATACGTGTGAAAAATAAAAAAAAAATTCTGTGATAGCGCATACATGTGTTGCTCGATTTCTTTGCCTCAATCTATCGAAAAGGTGAAACAGCTTATTTGCTGCGCTCAAATTTCGCATTAGGAAGTAACGTAATCGTCGGTAATTTTTTTGTCTTTCCCAATCCTATTTCAAGACCAGCTTTTCGAATACATTTTGAAGAGCTGTACTAGATCGTCTCAAAAAAATAATTAAGTAATACATTAGCAGGAATATAGGACGTTTTACTAACAAAGTTGTATCGCTCGTATCTTCTTTAAACCGTTTCTTTCGTCTCCGATAAACGGTATAAAAACGTTGTGTATCTGTTTTGTGCTGCCTGGGAAACGGTTTAATCAGTAAGTCTGTAACACAATATGCTCTTAGCATCTCCAGTTTAAGTCCACAGAAAAGCACAAAACGCTCGCAAGAACTGGAGCCCAACATGACAGCAAAATTCTACAGCCACAGCCAAGCTTAACTTCGTAAAAAGGGCATTCAAAAATTAAATTCGGGAATTTTGCGTGCCAAGACCACGATATGATTGTGAGGTGCGCCGTAGTGCGGTACTCCAGATGAATGTGTACTACCTGGAGCTCTTTAACGTCGAAAAGAGCACAAGATGACAAGCACAGACACATTAATGATGTAAGCACGCATGCATCAGCTCCATACACTGTTGATTGAGGGTCACCCACCTTGTCAGCTATGCGGCGGATACCCAGTCCCACAGATGCTATCGGATTACCCTTCACTATCCTTTCTGAAATACCCACTTCATTCACCTTCTCCGCACCTGAGTGGCTGACTGTAGCCACCACCAATTGTGACCAAGTTAACATAACAGAATTTATCAGAGAAACACAGAGGAATACAGCGAGGCCCTATACTGAGGATTTCGTTTATATTTTCTTTAACAAATAAAGTCTTTTCTTTTTCGAGAATAGGTATGTGCCATTGGGACACAGGGGCCTAGAAACTTAAAAATATTGACATGTGTGTTATACTTCTCTGGGCATACACCATTCATCACCATTTTTCACACAATAAACACACATCATCTTCGTTCTGATGGCATCGCTGCATCTACGTCTCACATGCTGTGCATCCAACTGATTGATGTTTGCATTTCGGCATAGCGTGTGAAAGGTGTGTAGGGCGTATACATAAACATTGCATGATAATAATATTGTGACCTGGGTTACCCAGGGCCTTAGCATTATTCGCCGCAGTGCAACAAATCACGCAACATCGCATCGGCGCAGTCGTTGACGCTATCGTCGTCAACGTACCCGTTTTGCTGCTGTCACGGTACACACACTGCGCCACACACACTATCGTTTTCCTTACACAGACATGCTGGTCTACCTGGTAATACCTTGTAAAACCTTAAGGCGTGCTGGATAGCCATCTATCGGCGATATGCTTTGTATAACATTTATTATGTGAGATCTGCGGATCTCTTTTTATGGGCTCAGAAAACTTAAATTCGCAGCAACCATATGATGGAAACAAATTGATGATTTGTAGCAATACAGTCTGCCGATCTATTGAAGATTTTATGTTGAACTCGATATTTTATAAGATAGTTAATTAGGCAATTATGCTCATTGAAACATATACGCTGACTTTCCCAAGGAAGTGGGAAGGACACAGTTGTTCGCACGTACAGCCATTTATTTGACGCTAGGAAAAATTTCGCTGAAAGACAATTTTATACTCGTACACAGAAAAACAGTCAGCTTGCCCACATGCATATATATTTACCGGTGAAATAGGGGTCGCCAGTCGCGTTACTTTTAAAGCGCAGCTCTTAGGCGCCCGTTCCTGCTGCGAGCGTCGGCGTCGGTGTAACCGAGTGAACGAGCATAGCGAAGGATGAAAGAGGGAACGCGGAGTACCGCGGGGCATACAAGATGCGAGGAGGAAAGCAGAGGAGGAGGGTGCAGCGGAACCATGAGGCGCAAAGCGGGCGGTAGAGGGCATGTCAAAAGCGTGAGAAGAAAAGCGTAGTGCGGCGACGATGGCTACGCGTTGGTGCCAGAGTAGTCCTGGTCGTCTGGAAGGTCTGTCTGCGGCTTCTGCTGCGAATCGCGCCCACGCGTCACCCACGCGCTTCCTTTCGCGATCTCCAGATTAGTGAGGCAGTCGCGCCATAATTCACTCCGTTCTCAACGTGCCGCGCGTTACAGATATGACAGATATGATGGCCGCGCCAGCCAATATATCGCGAAATAAAGACACCTATAGTGCTGAGCTCAAATTTCGCATTAGAGAGCATCGTAATCGTGGATGAATTATTATTATTATTATTATTATTATTATTATTATTATTATTACTATTACTATTGCAAAGGTGAGGCGGTGCAGAGACACGGGTAATATGCTGAGAGGTATTACTGTGCATGAGATGGGCACAACAGAACGCACAGTTTTCAGTTTTTCAGCGTGAAGTGTTGTGACACAGTGTCCGACTTTGCTTGTTTTTTGAAAGGTATTCTAAAGAAGCGCTGCACGGATGTTGCTGTAGTTTTAGTTGGCGCCCATAGGCAATGGAAAAAGTTTTCTGTCACAGAAAACGACTAGAGTCAATCACTCGCAGAAGGGCAGCCACGTAGAGCAGCACATGAACCAGGACTGCCCAGTAAATATTCAACAAAATATACTTGGTAGTTTTGCGAAGAATGCCAAAATTCCTAATTATAGAGTGCTTAAGATAAAACACAGTTTTTAGAAACCGGTCTATCGGGTCTATCAGAAACGGCGGACCTCAGGAAATAGGTTACGTGCATGTTCTAATTTTCTCGCTGATTAATTAAATACACGAAGTTATTTAATCAGCGCGGTTACGCCGGAGCTACTGACAATGTAAACTTTGTCGGTACTGACGAGGTGCTCTCCACTAAGTTTTCTAATCGCGCGAAAAGTCCTTTTTCGAGGCTGTGCAGCTGGAGAAAGTTTCTCACTTTTTCGCTGGGAAACAGAAACTGGGCGCTTGAGGAGAACAGGAAACCACGTCAGTTTTTGTTGTTCCCTGAAGTTTCCTAGTAGGTGTCAAGCAAGCGGAACCATCTTTCTTTGTTCAACTTGGTGATTACGGCTCATGGCATGCCCTTGTCCTCACTCGGTAGTCGGCACTGCAGCACAGTGGCCATCATCGATCATTGGCAGGCTAGACGTTAAATTTATTACAGTCACAGAGGGCACGATCATCTGTTTTTCAGAAGTGGCAGGTAGACTGCGGAAATAAAGAAAAGCAAAAGAAAAATACGGCTAAAGTGCGAAAAGTTATCAAAACTTTGTTTTGGCACTCTCGGTTCTGCCCTTCGGAAGTCAATAATGAAAGCATCAGATTAGCATTATGTTCTCTTAGGCTACGTGAACACATTCCCAGCATTGAATCGGTTGAACCGTAGAATTGGTTAAATCAGGTCAATGGAAGAAATTATGAAACGCTCCACTGAACACTAAGTAGCGAACAAAAGCCTTTCACAGCTTCAGTGGCGAAGCTCGAGGGGGAAGAGAAGTCATGCGGAGAGTAATGAAAAGCTTAAAATGTACAGACGACGGTTCCGGGACAACCCACGACAATGGCAGTCTCAACCAGAACCAGCAGGACGCAACGGTATTCAAGCTTGAAACAGTTTTCGGCAAGCACTAGCAGCAGCATGGCACACGGCACAAACACCTTGACAGCAAGTGCGCTCACCTAGGCGGCTAGAGTTTATGTTATTAGCCGCCGGAAATCGCGGTTGTTACGGAGCAGAGCAAGCGCGGTCCGCTTCTCGAGTGCAGCCGGCTGAAACATCGATTCGTGTCCCGTGAAAGGCATACTTGCGGGGGGGCGCGCGCGCCACGGTATGCGCCCCCCTCCCCCTAGCGGGCCTAAAACAATGCCAACACATTTCCGCTCTATTGGCTTAGCTCTTTTCCCGTTGCTCACACAAGCAAGCGCGTAGGAAACTTATACGAGGAGCTCACAACGCATGCACATTTGCATCCTTTGCTGAACTTTTCGGCATAGTTTCATGCAAGGCCTTCTAAAGGTCGAATATGACATTCACATTTCAACTACTTGGTTGCGAATCTACTTCGCGGTTTGCAAGTTGACTTTGTCTTCAATTTTATGTTCATTTTCTTGAGATTACATTTTATACCTTTTTTGTATCGTGACGTTGCTTTACCGCTGCTATAAATGTTGAACGTTCAGAGCATTGAGTATGGTGCAGAATTTTCGATGCACTAGAAAGTGAAGGTGATTCGGTGTATATACACACGCAAACAATATGGACGTGAATAGAAAATTACTGTTCGAGCGACAAATGTTCGCATAGACCAAATCAGAAAGCGACAATGGGTGGTTCTTGTACGACACTCCATTCTAGCTAAACACACACATTGATGGAGCAGGCAGACGTTCTTGTAGGAACCATTCGTATACCTGTTAGTAAGCGCACCAAAAGTGCTTCGAGCGAAGGCTATAGCGGTGTGCTTCAGGTTCGGGCGCACGCTGGGCCCGGGCGCCGTACGTCGGCCTAGTATCCTTCGCATTGCAATAAGGTAACGGTCAAGTTCAGGAATGCATCGTCAAAGAGAAAAAAACTGTTCAACAGCCCTGTGCATGCTTTCGAAGCTCTAACCAGAAATCACAAAGAGGCACTAGGATGTCTTACTCTTTGCAATTTTGCCAAATATTATTAGATATACATTTACCTTTCTAAACCCAATTTTTTTTCATGTTATTTAACCTTAACGGAATCGGATACGTTCGCGTTGTTTTCGCTTTTGTAAACTTTATAAACATACAACGAATACACACTGCCTTTACCATCCACAGTCAACAACTTTATTTGCATTTAACATGGGTCGACATTATTCTTGTTACCCTCCGCGGTAGCCCAGCAGAGTTGCGCTGCTGAGTTTTGCACGGCGGGTTTGATCCCCGGTCAACTTTGGTGGTGGCGGAATGCAAAAATAACTCTCATATATACTTAGGTGCACGATAAAGAACCCCAAGTGGTCCGAAATCATCCAGAATTTTCGTGCTACGGTGTGCCTCATATAAACGTCCTGGCTTTGCCAAGTAACACAATTCTTTTTTACGCCTTGCACTGTTTCTTCATTACGTTATACTCCTCTCTCTACCCTTCCACCTATACTGTTGAAAGTGAGCTATCGTTGTGCCGTTCATACTCACCAGTCACCACATGTGTTGTATGTGTGCCTGTTTATGTAGTCACACTCCCTTTCAAAAGTCGATACATTCTTTCTACTTGGTTACGGCGCAACACGCCATCGCAGCTGTACATATATAGCTGTAGCAATTTCTGCTTCGGTAGCGAACTGAGGGAGTAGCTTTAGTTTATTATTCTCAGTCTTTAGCATACAGTGGTTGGTACCACATTTTTCACGAAACGTGCTCGAAATTCTTTAGATATAGGGAAAATTAGGTAACTAAATTAGGTTCTCTTGATTGATTTTGCCATGGAGTCATGCATTTGAGAATGAATCAATCTACTAATTAGACAAGTAATTATGAAGGTTAGGTTAGTCAACTTCTTAGCCATAAGAGCCATGTGATTGATGCCAATGGAACACTATATGCGCGCCATCCGAAGAGCACATAACTGTTTCCAGCAGTCAAAGAAGACAACGCTGCTCATTTTTATAGTGTAGTAAGTTCATGCTAATCTCACACAGTTAAGCGAAACTGAACAGCCCGAGAGCGCAAATCCTAAGCCCTTAGTAGACTCCCATGCGGGCCTCCTTGAGCCTCATCTTCGGGCGAGCATGAAGCGACCAAGATCGCGGCTTGATAAGGATGCTCGCTTGATGCTCGCTCACCTGTGAAACACAATCTGTCGAGTCACTGATGGGCGTCTATTATGGGTGGGAAAGTTGAGCTGTTCAGATCTCAAGTATCGCTTTTCCGTGTGAAATTGGCCTGAATTCATTAGCCAATAAAAATTAGCAGCTTCAGCTTCAACATTTTGAATTTCTAGAAAGGGTTAGAAACTCATCGAATGACGCGCTTCAAGTCTTCCATTCAAATAAATTGCAAATATATTTGGTTAACAATGTAATTAGCCTAATTTGCATAATTAGTTGTTTAACTGTAACATGGAGTCATTTTCAAATGCATAACTCTTTGATAAAAGTAATCAAGCGAAAATCACGCTATTATCCATTTTCCTTACTTCAAAGAAATTTCGAACACATTTCGTGAAAAAACCCGGTATAGACACCGAACAACGATAGCGTTCGTTGATAAGAAAGTCAGTCGGTTTTGGTAGACTAACGTGGGGTTAAAACTGCGGTGCACACATTAACAATTCCAGTCGCAGAACCCACCTCAGTACAGCTTTGCCGTAGAATGCTCTTTTCCCATGTGACAGGCCCGCTTCGATTAGTGTCCAACCCGATAATAGTTTTCCCCTAATACCATGCGACGAGCATCCGCAGCTGGTGTAAAACCCGAAGAACCCGTCATTCATAGCCGATTGGCAGTAAGAAGCGAAATTCATTTACACGTCACTGGTGGTCAGACATCGTTGGTGATGCTAGCACGAAGAGTCGGTGCTAGCACGTAGGCACTCAATGTATTGCAACAGGTTCACAGACAGTGAGGAAGAAAAGGACACATACTCAGCGCTAACGCTCAGCAACAGTACAGCTAACGTAGTGCGTTAAGGACAGGGATGACAGGGATGAAAGAAACTCATAATTGCGCTCACTCACAATTTTCGCGGGTTAGCGCCGTGTGTACGTGATTTCTTTCTTTCTGTCGTCCTTGAACGTAACCCGATACGTAATTAGTACTACTCACAGCAACGTCGCAGCGTACCAAAATAGCGACCTTTGTCAAAGTCAGCGACGCTTACACAGCTGACACGTTACGTCACAGAACACGCGTTAAGCCCAAGTGTTAACAAATAAAGGTTAATTGCAAAAACGTGGCGACAAAAAAACAAGACCATCAAACATTATGAGGTGTAATCATAACACACGCGTAGAAAACCCTTACAATTCGTTCTTTGATAGCGATAATGACGTTAGTAACCCATGCACTGCCGTATTCATCGATGTGAGCACTGTCAATAATGAGGCCAGTGTGAACAAGATTGAATTGACCCGGCTCATGTGTGAGTGTTGTTGTTTCCCGGAAATAAAACGTTGTTGGCAGTTTGCGCTTCGCGTCTGTGTGCTGCTGTTCATCTGTGTAAGTTTACTAGTTGCGCTACACACCAAACATTTTTACACCCTTATGGGTGTTGAGAGGGGTGCTTTCCGCATTTACACCCACGTCCACACCCTTTTAGCACCCTTTTCGGTCAAAACACCCTATCACAAGGGTGTATACCACACATAAGGTGCGACTTTGCTAGAAGAAGGGTGTTAAATCAGCCACTGAGGGGTGTTGAACGCATTGATGCATAAACCGAAGTAACGTGTACACGTCCACGCATTGAGCAAGGTGTGTATGTATTGCATTTTTAATGCGAAAGCATTTTATGGACTTTCAGGTAGGAAAGATGGCGTTCTCCGCAACAACCATCCATACGGGACCCTGCTCATGCCATTGTTGTCATTTCCCTTGAAAGCATTCAGAACCGCGCCGCCCTTTTATTCTCTCAAATTATTTACGTCATTCTAGCGTCACGTCCATGAAAAGAACACTAGGTCAATCTGACCTTTGGTTACGTCGTAGGTACCTTCTCTGTATTTTTCATAGAATATGGTACTTTAACCCTTCTCTTAAAGAAAATATTTTCACCCCACCAAGTTATATCTCGTCTCGCATGGACCATCAACACAAAATTTATGTGCCATTCTTCCTTTTTGCCAAGAACAGCCACTGAATGGAACTGCCTTTCCGCCTCCACAGTCTCAATTTGTGACACCACTAATTCAACATCGCTGTTCAAAGTGTCTTACAGTTTGATTTTCTATTCTTGCCCTGCACTGCAAATATTGTATACTTTCACCCCTTCTTTCTGTTGTATCTACTAGGCCTTGAAAGTATGTAAAATAAAGCAATAAAATGTGACGTCATCAGCGTCTTGTATGACGTCAGTAGTGATACAGAAGGTAGTAAATAGAACAACGTTAATTATGAGCAATTATGGGTCAATAATGTGTATTAGGGTGGAATAAATTCGGTTAAGGTTCGTACAAACTGTAGCAAGGTGGATTGCGGCAGATGAAGGTAGAATTGTGAAGGACACGTGACAATGTAGGACGTATCACGGTCACGTGGTAATTGCAAGTGTACATCCATGAAGTCATCAAATTTTCGCATTCCTAAGTGACTGTCGATCTTTTTCTAGGATTCTGATGTTACTGGCATGACGGCCACTCCAAAATGTATCATTGAGAAAATGTACGCACTTTCACTTACAATTTAATTATCACTATATTTTGTGCTCACAATTATATTATCATGCAATTAAACACTTCTAAGACAAACTGCAATAGCAGAATGAAAACGCGCGAGCAACTTGCACAATTCTGCACGAATGTTTCGGTGTCCTTAAAAGCACAACAAAAAGTGGCGAAATTAAAGAAGCTGTGTGGATACATTGCTGAACAAACAGGGACGTGCTGTTAGACGAGCCTCTGCTGTACAATGGCATCAACGCACAATTTGCTTGGTGAAGCCATAACGAAGACATTTAAAGCGGCGACATCACGCTGGAAGTTCTCAAATCCGAATCTCCACGTACCTTGCCTAAGTTATTCAGAGTTTTACTAAGCTGCTGGTCTGCTTTCTAAGCGCATCCTCGGACACAGTTTGTAAGGCTCAGCCTATATATTAGGGGCTGGTGTCGTCAAAGCTGTAATTGCTTATCCACAGCATACGCTCTTACAAACACATTCTTTAGTCGCCTCATGAATGCTTACGCGTCGCTGTCGTACGACCAAGATGTGAGGGTCTTTATCGAGCCAGGATATCCCTGTAACTACGCTGTGAGCTCGCAAGGTTGCTTCGTTCGGACGCAGCAAATAATCTAATCGCACCAGCAGAAGAGCGCCGATCGTCTCGCTCACGGTCCCCATTTGTGTACTGTACCCTCAGTCATGCAGCACAGACTGCGCCCCCCCCCCAAAAAAAATGCTCGGCACAAAACGTAGTAACAACTACCCGCCTCACCGCTCTAGTTGGGGACCAGAACGAAGCAGCAGCAACATAGAGTTTCTTACTATAACACCTAGAGGGTAATCTGGCGCCACCGTCTATGGGAGTTTCTTAAGGGGGCACCGTGCCGTCATGAGAATGACGGTATATGTGTCTGCGAGGCTCGTGTTGGCTGGTGTTGTAAGAGGCTTCGTCTAAAACGTGGATATGGCTACGCAAATAACGCGTTCTCAAAGTAAAATCTTCATAAAATGTTTCCATTCACGCATATTACATCTTTACTCACCCACGATGCATGACCAAGCGAAGAAAAGCAAGAACAGACGACCAACTGTTTCAAAGCGAGCGCGAACCTTGTCGTCTGTCCTCCAACTTTAGCGGCCCGCTGATACTTTTTACGTAACATGTAGTCGTACACACAATAACAAGTTCTCATAGTTAAACAAAACATGTTTTCGCGTAATAATAAAGCTAAAACAGCTTTTTACGTGCTGTTCTAGTAGAAAATGAATCATTGTGACAGACGGAACGGTATTTGCCAAGCGCGTCTTCAAGGTGTCCTGTCTCTACGAGAACGATGCCAATCCGAATCCACAATATACCGGCATTCCCATGTATACCACAGCGCAGCAGCGCCAGATTCCCCTCTAGGTAATGAAGTGAGAAACTCTATGAGCAGCAAACAGGCGGCCATACGAGCAAGCAAACCTGTCAGAATAAACGTTCAATTTGCGCGGCCGCCCCCTGCCCAATGAAAAGCGACCGGAAGTGACGGGAGGACGCTGTACAGTCACATGCCGTCACTTCGGCGCGTGGCAGGACGGGAAGGCGGAAGCTACGCCATTATTGCATTCTCTCGCTACATGAAATGCGTTCGCGTCTCGCGCTGTGCGAAATAATTTTACACGTGTGATTAGTTTTGTGCGCGGTGTAGAAAAAGGTGTGGCCCGTGCTTTGTGTGTTACTCGTGCTCCACTTCAAAGCAAAGCGTTCGTACGCACTGGAAGATGGATCCACGGACGCTGAGACGAGCAGTTGCAATGTGCCCTGTTTCGGCGGTCGGTAGTACTGCCATAATGGGAATTTTCAGGCAAGTGCCCATTTATTTGGTATTTCTTTGGTGGGTTACGTGTTTTTGTTCGCTCTAGAAGTTTCTTACTGTGATCTCGTAGCATAATTCATTAATGTAATACCCCTGTCAAGCGGGCAAGTTAAGTGCACTTACGGCGAGTGCACTCAGTTTTTAAGTGCACTTTCCCAAATCTTAACGTCGCAGCGGAGTGTACTCTCAGATGAGTGCACTCAAGTCGGAGTACGTTCACGGAACGCACTTTGCTGGCCGAGTACGTAGCCTCGCCGCCAACGCTTTCAACGACGCAAAATGTAATGCATAGAAAAAGGACACAGAAGTTCATTTCAGTTAGTGAACAGCTTTTAACAATATAATTTGTGTTTAGCGAAAAGCGAAATAGCACAATAAAGAAACGAATTTATCATGTACGCAACTAACGGCGCCAGAATGATGCGGCACTGCGGCGCCGCCAGGTTCATTCAGTTCGTGTTTATTTTGGTGTGAAAGCGTGCTGGGGGGTGGGGGGGGGGGACCATGCCGGTCGTGCTTTGAGCCGTGTGCGTGGCATTTTGCAGAGTAGCTAAATATCGAACTCGCCGTCTTTGCTCATATATAACTGCTCATATTCTGTTCTAGCAGGATCAACTGCCGCCTCGCCGCACGCCGCCATGTTGTTTTGGATTTGCTAGGCATTCGTCTTGGCCAGCATTGACTTGCAACAGATTTATAATAAAAACGTCTTCGTTTTTTGTTGAGACAAATAGATGAAGTTTGTTTTTATATATAATTCTACTTAAAACAATCGCTTTTTAGCAGCTTTCTCTTGTTAATTTACACCTTTAAAAACGCGCTCTTAGTCTGTCGCCATTTTTTTTTTACTGGGAGTGCACTCTGTTTACCCGTTAAGAAGCGCGTTGCCTAAAGTGTGACTCAAGGTCCCGAAGTGCACTCCCAGTAAGTGCACTTAACTTGCCCGCTTGACAGGGGTATAAGAGCAAGAGCAGCTGCACTCCTAGTAGGGCAAGTTAGCTACCTCGATCGCGCCCCTTCTTATATCGGGCGCGGTGCGCCTGCATAGTTACGCTTTGTTTCTCAGCCCTTGAACGTTCGTAGATGTGATTCTTTTGTGCGTTCAGCGTGGCTCCTTGTAATGTGGTCGACCACTTTTGCGTCGCGTAGAAAAAGCACGACTGACTTTGCCACCTTTCGAAAGAACTGGCGCGGTATTGGTTCTCCCTGATGCAGTCGCGTGCTGCTGTTGCTGCTTGCCGGGCGCCTTTAGCATGTTTTCGGCTCGTTTTGTCTGTGCGTGTGTGCGTGCTCGCGCTCGGCTCGATTCGTGTGTGTGCGTGCGCTCAACTCGCTTTGTGTGCGTGCGTGTGTGTGTGTGTGTGTGTGCGCGCGCGCGCGTTCTGTACATGCCGGTTTGTATGGGCCGGCGTGCTTGCGTGTGTCTAGTGCGTACGTGTTTTGTGAGCTTGTTTCTGTGTGGGTCGCTGTGTGTGCGTGCACGTGATAGCGTGTCTGGCTGCATGTATGTGTGCTTGTTTGTGTTTATCGATGTGCGCGTGCGTGCTTTTGTGTCTGCGCTTTGAGAGTGCGTATATTTGTGTGTGCGCGAGTGCGTTTTGTGTGCGTGCATATGTATTGCATAAGGCCGGTAGAGTTTTACTCGCAATAAAACTCTTCCAATTTGGTGCAGCGAGTGTTGCCGCCTGAAACCCGAGTTTGATTTCAAGCCAACCTGGACAACTGCTGTATGAGGCGCTGTTTCTCAGGAGGATCAGTGGAAAGGCGTCAGGTATACGCTTCCTCCTTTTTCCCTCCTCTGCCCTGATGAATTGATATCCTTGATTGTTATTCTAAAGGGAACGTTACATCCAGAGCATAAATAAATGATTAAGAAATCTGGTAGTGTGTTTCACCATTACACTAATTCTGATCTTAAAGACGTGAATTTCCCATTAGCCCACATTTCCGTTGATACAGACAACCGCTGAAATTGTGAACAGCACGTTATTCGAGACGTCCTACGTTTATAGCAATTGTCCTCAGGAGCTCTAATGAATTTTGAAAATTTGGAGTGTTGTTGTTGTGCTTTAGAGGTATCATATGCGAGCTTTAGGTCTTTCCTGGTAGTTTGCATGCCCTTCGAGAGCTGTCGCCTATAGCCCTATTGAAATTCGTAACCACAGTTTGGAGAACTGGGGAAGCTGGAAGGCTTGTACTGGCTCTCGAGAAAGTGTTTAAGCTGGAAGTGTAGGTTGAGGAGTTTGGGGTTAGTCACACGAAGGCTTTTTTATGCCTTAGCAGTAGGAGTGTCAAAGGATAAAAAATGCAGTGTGTCAAGCCTGGGAAGCTGCTTATGTGGCAGAGGCTTGTGTGTTTGTTGTGTGTGCGTGTGTGTGTGCGAGCGCGCGCATGCATGCGTGCGTGTATGTGAATTCGCTCCTCACAAGGGAGTGTGTGTGTAAGTGAGGTACTTCTTTGCTGGTGCTATTTGCCAAAAATTGGGAAGAAAATACAATGATCAATATAACTTGAAATAATAAGCTATGCAAAGCAAGCTGGCAGAGTAGCAACAGCAGCATATAAGCATACAAACGTGCAGCTGTGTGACAATGTTAATGCATGACTGCAACATCTGGAAGGAAGCTTGCTTCTTTTTCAGTAAGCAGCACAAAGTCCATATTTTTTGCTTTTCTCGTGCAAATCAAAACGAGGCTCATTGCCAGTGATCTTGTCTTTCATTCTATTAGCAGTTGTTTATCTTGAACTTAGAGCGTTGTTTCTCGCAGGTCATGCAGATGATAGCAGCAATTTCACAATGCCCAGCCTTAGTGCCCTCCATCAAGAGCAAGCCACTTGCGTTCGCCTTCAGGCAGATAGATGGTTGATGTCTTCTAGGAAGCAGTTGGGAAGACAACATTGTAAGTAGATATAGGTGTGAAGTTTAATATAGTAAGTCAAGTTATAATTTAAAACTCTCAGGCTCCTTGGCGGCCTAAGCTTGATATTATGTGCAGTTGTGTGTGTTTTTAAATATTGCCGATTGTACTGCATACTGCAGGTATGACTGCTGATCCAAAGCATACACTTGCATTTTCTTGATGGCCTTTCATAATTAGAATTTTCTTTGTGCAAGAATGTTCACAGACTGGAGCATTCCAGCATGATATTCTTTATTGTGCATTCAGTGCTAATTTCGTATGACCTTCCTGCTACCAAAGGAATATTTCTTTACTCTATGCAATGAGCTTGTTATTTGCTCGTTGCATTACTCTGCTACCTTTAATTTAATCCCGTATAATTCTCAAAACCTTAAAATTTCAGCTGTTTTTATTTCAAATACAATATCACAATGCGCCGGATTGCAATCTAGACTGCAAGGGATTTGAAGAAATTACAAGAAACTAGGACCTCTCATGGGTGTTAAAAAACATTTCCGCAGGCATTGCGCCTATTTCTTGTACTGAGCTAGCTGCTCATGAATATTGCAAGCATATGTCATTTCACACAGTTTTGCATGATATAGTAGGCCTATCATTGTCACTAAGCACAACCTTTCCTCATTTGCATCATGAAAATCTGCCTCATGCTTAATTTGGGACAAGTCTTGAAAAATGAATGTTTCATAATTTTGAAACTACACAAAGTATTGGTTTGGGCTTGGCAGTTTTCAGACAACTTGACCATGTTGAACCTAGCCATTACAAGATGAGAAAAAAAAACATGCACAGGAGCACTCAGTCAATCAAATGCAATGCTGTGGTGATTTTCCATGTGGAAAAACGTACTTTTAGGCGGGAGAGGGTGGGTAGCCAATTTGCAACCATAGCGACTCATGCGGGTAGTGGCAACACAGGTAGAGAAATGGTTGTGGCTCTGAGGTTCATTGAATATGAACACTTATATACAATTCCCAAAGATCATAAGTTTATTTAAACATGATCTTTGGGAATACTACTTGTCACCATATCGCCAAGCTAACCCATTGAAAGAAAGGGGCCTGCTCTAAGGAAAATAGTTAACACATGCTAAATTTTCAAGGAAAGTATGGCGAAATGTCAGTTCTTACTAAATTAATAAATAAGAAATACACAATAAATTTCAGTATACAGAAATGGTCTAATAAACTGCATTGGAGAGTTGGAGATTGTTAGGCCGGATGCAGGTATTGCAGGGCAAATGAGAATGCCAGTGGGGGTTCCCTCATTTTCATTTTGTGTGCACTCTCTGTAAAACTACTCTTCGTCTCCTAGTGTAATAATGTTGTGTAAAAACAGCCATTTTTTAATGTCTTGTGCATGTCAGTCTTAATGTGCCATATCCCGTAAGGTTCTCAGCTGCTGTACTTATAAAGTGTAATGCAGGGATATATTGCATATTTCATGTCAATTTATATTAAGGTCACATACACACTCTTGGACAAATGTCTGTTGAGAGATGTCATTGGTGGTGTCATTAAATTTAGTTCACTCTTATTTTCTATGGTGAAAAGGCTACTGTAAATTTATTTGCTTTTGCTGCTGTATGTGCCTAGTATTCAAAGTGAAATAGTGGTTTAGTGTTCACAGTAAATGCAATTCCTAAATTTGCAAAATAAAAATTTCTCCTACCTTTCACCTGTCTTGCCCAGTTGCCTGAGCTATGCATTGTTCCCAGTCACATTAATTAAGTTTGTTACTTTCAGGAGCTTGTTGCCTTATCAAATTTTCCACAGTGTACATGTGTAATTGCACAGACTGAACTCTCATGATTCTCTTCTTGTTTTGCTAATGCAGGACGCAAGATTCCAGCAATGCCATGCGCTGCATTTATTGGTCAAGATGCTCAGAGAATGGAGTCCCTGCACCCCGTGGTTAACCGTGAACATTTTTTTCTTTTGGCAAGCTAAACGTCATTTGCTGCATCAATTGCATTTTTGCAGCTCAGATGTGTACTATATTTTTCTAATTTTGGATCAATTAATATTCACTGTGCAGTATAAAAAATGATGTACAGTGGGAAGGACAAGGACTGCGAGAGATGACATACACTGCGCTGACTTCCAACAATATTTTATTGCGTTGCCACATAGTGTGTTTATACACAAGAGGGGTCATGGGGGGGCGCAGAAAATGAAAGGCAGTCACAAGGGGTGTTCTAACAGCAAGTCAATGTACTAAGAACATGGCCACGAAAAAAAAATCGCAATCTCTATCTGTGGAGATACAAGACTTCACTAGGGGTCAGCGTGATAGAGGGGGAACTAACGCACACACTACCCAATTTCCTGGTGCAATCAGCTTCAATAATGTACCGGGTGAGCTGTGTCTCGCTAGAACTTGCGTATCTTCAAAGAGGGGCATGCAGCGGCAGTCCCGGCAATGAATGCCCAAGTGGCCTTGAACAGTGTTATGGACGTTATAGTGCACTCTTAAACGATCATTTAGGTACCTGCCTGTCCGTCCAACGTATTTACTGCCTCAAAACAGGGGAATATGGGAAACCACATTCGGTGCACATATCGCAAAATCTTTTCTGTGCCTGACAGAGCAAGAACTCTTGACGAGATTTAGGCGCGTTTACATGCTTACAGAGCTTTGCCAGCTTTTCCGGGGCTGAGAAAAGGACTAGGATTTCTGGAGGTTGCCAAATCCTTTTTTAGCCTATCGGAGACATCATGCACATACAGTAGCACTGCGAACCTGTGTCTTCCAACCGGCTGGTTCCTTGACTGTGCTCATCACGTTTTGTGCCCTTCAGAAGCTGTTCCGCTATGGCTGAAATTAAGGCCAAAGGGTAGCCAGCCCAAGAAAGGTGATCAACCTGTGCAGCTATACTATCTTGCATTTCATGTGAGCAAGATTTATTGAGGCTGTTAATGAGGCAAAACTTCACAATACCTCGTTTAACAAGCTTTGAATGAGCAGAGTTAAAGGGCAAGAGTGACTTCTTACTTCTCGGTTCAAAGCACTAGCACACCTGTTTGTTTTCAAGGCACTGCCTGAGATCTAGAAAGCGCAAAGAATCAATGGGGACCTCATTTGTTAGTTCTAGAGGCTGCAGCTCTTAAAGATCTCCAAGTCTCCCAAAGCAGCAGGCTCTAAAGCGTGATCAGTGCAATCAATAAATACCAAGTAGTCTTCCACAAACCTGCACACTTTGACAACATGAGACGCATCCAGGTGACCTTGAATGTTTCAATCATGATTAGCTAGATAAATATCAGTGGCGGCGCCAAGCATGATCCTTCACAATATACAAATAAATGTTGTTTATATAGGATCATGCCTCACGCCGCAACTATGTGATATTTATCTAGCTCATGATTTCGATATTGAAGGTCACCTAGTGCATCTCCTGTCAAAGTGTGCAGGTTTGTAAATGGCTACCTGGTATTTATTGATTGCACTGATCACGCTTTCGAGCCTGCTGCTTCGGGAGTCTTGGAGATGTTTAAGAAAGCCTCTACAACTAGCGCATGAGGTCCCCATTGATGATTCTCGCGCTTTGTAGATCTGAGGCTGGTGATTCGAACCGAGAAGTAAGAAGTCACTCTTGCCCTTTAACTCTGCACACTCAAACCTCGTTAAATGAGGTATTAAAAGTTTTGCATCCTTAACAGCCTCAATAAATCTTGCTCACACGAGATGCAACATAGTCTTGCTGCACAGGTTGATCGCCTTTCTAGGGTTGACTACCCTTTGGCCTTAATTTCAGCCATAGCGGAACAGCTTCTGAGGGGAACAAACCGTGATGAGCCTGCTCAGTCAAGGAACCAGCCGGTTGAAAGACATCGGTTCGCAGTGCCACCGTATGTGCATGATGTCTCCGATAGGCTAAAAAAGATTCGGCAACCTCCAGGAATCACAGTCCTTTTCTCAACCCCGGAAAAGCTGCAAAGCTCTGTAAGTGTGTAAACGCGCCTGGATCGCGTCAGAGTTCTTGCTTTGTCGGGCACAGAAAACGTTTTGAGACATGCGCAACGAATTGGGTTTACCATATTCCCCTATTTTGAGGCATTAAATACGTTGGATGGACAGGCGGGTGCCTAAATGATCGTTTAAGAGTGCACTATAACGTCCATAACACTGTTCAAGGCCACTTCGGCATCCATTGCCCTGGAACTGGCTGCGTGCCCCTCTTTGAAGATACGGAAGTTTTAGCGAGACACAGGTCATCCGGGAAATTATAGAAGCAAATTTCACCAGAAAACTGGGTAGTGTGTGTGTTAGTGCCCCCTCTATCACGCTGACCCTAGTGAAGTATTGTATTTCATGAGATAGAAATTATAATGTTTTTTTTTTCAGGTGACCACGTGCTTAGTACAATGACTTGCTGTTAGACGCCCCTTGTGACTCATTTTCTGCGCATGCCTGCTCTTGTACACACAATGTGGCAACGCAATAAAATATTATTGGAAGTCAGCGCAGTCTGTCTTCTCTCGCAGACCTTGTAATTCACGCTGTACGTAATTTTTTCTCATTAATTGCCAACTATCCCAAGAAAGCACCTTTTTCAGTATATTTATAATGTTTGATACGACCATTTGCTGGCAAATGTTAACAGTGTGATATTTAACTTGATCTTTTACATGACTGACTTTTACGTGTTCTTTTAGTAACCAGAGTATGGCTAATTTATTAAACCATATTTGCTAATTTGCATACTCACATGCTACAGCAAGCCCTAATCTTGTATTATTGCATCTAAGTGCAAATAATTTAGAAATGTACTATGTATTTTAAAACACTGT
Source organism: Dermacentor variabilis (assembly GCF_050947875.1). Lineage (NCBI taxonomy): Eukaryota > Metazoa > Arthropoda > Arachnida > Ixodida > Ixodidae > Dermacentor > Dermacentor variabilis. The sequence continues at coordinate 167,068,384 of NC_134568.1, forward strand.
CCACCTTTCGTGCTCAGCAAAATCGTTTACTCAACAGTGGTTTGCTTTTATCAGGCCTTCTACTGCACTTTGCACCCACACAATAGCAAATGTGGAATATTCACTCTTGATTTATAGTAAGAAAAGAACCTATTTTCAAACTACATATTGTATATGTACCAGTGCCTTCGGGTTACATGACAAAAATTTATAGAAACTGGAATTGTAGTTAGAAAATCTGCTACACAGCACCTTTAGCACAGAGAACTCTCGTTTCACAAAAGAGGACAAACTATGTAGGCACTAAAAAATTCTACATATTTTTTGTGCTCAAGTAATCTTGTTAGAAAGAGAAAATTAGCAATAATGCTGCTGGCTTAAGCCTCACTTAAAGCACGTCTACGCTTGGAAAGTATAGTTTCAGTTCGAAAAATGTTGGCCAGTTATGCTTATATCGACTTTCCAAACTTTTCATAATGCTTTGCGATTACATTAGCTTACAAAATAACAGGTGTCTTGTGCGTTTGCTCTGCATTTCAATTGCTTCCCTAATTCACCTTTGCAATATCCCTTTTTTTTTCAAGGCATCAAAACTTGAATTTTCTTTCATTGAGCCTTATACTGAAAATTTATTCCTTTATGTGGCCCGAACCACTGCGAGGTCAACTCAGGCTCTTTCAGTGCCGCTATACATAGTTTCTTCTCTAATAACAGATTTGATCAATACATATATTTTAGATACCTTTGTGGGAAATGTACATGTTCTTGTAGTTACCGATGTGTTTGGTGATTGTGCATGTTTATATTTCCTGTGATTTATGTATATCTTGTACTCTGTATTGCAGCATGCAATAAATATATTTCCTTTTTTCTTGAAAATGCAGCATATATCGTACCAGTCTGTCTTGCATGTTATGTGGATCTGGAAATCGTGATAACCGTTGGTGTTGATATACATGCTCAAAAGTGACATTTGCTAGGTTGTATTTGTGCAGCGAAGACAGATTTTGCAATATACACCGTGAATTACTAATATGTAATGTGATCCACACGTATAGGTGTGTGTGTGCCCATCGAAGCTTCAAGGCCGGCTGTTCGATGGTGCATTTGGTAGCCGAACTTGAACCTTCGGACACACGCGAGAGTTACGCGTGGATCGCTGTACATAGTAGTAATTGAAGGCGTGTACTGCCGAACCTGCCTTCCATACACACTAGAAATAAAAGGGGTACACCCTTCCAACACCCACATAGATGGGTGTTAATATGGACTTGCACCCCTACACCCTAAATTTATTTTGCTGGACACCCTTCCTCTAGGGTGCTATAATGGCACCCCAACTGTAGGGTGTAGACAACAGCACCCTTAGGGTGTTCGTCTGGCGACAAACTGATTTACACCCTTAAGGGTGTTAAAATGTTTAGTGTGTACGCTGAACATGTTATGATGACATATCGACAAAGCTAAATAAAAACCCTGTTACTAACCCTATGGAAAGCGCATGTAGTGACTATGAGAGCTGAAAATACTGAGTGAAACTGCAGTACGAAACATATTTCAGAGCCTGTTGCAATGCGTGTTTATTTTGTGATTTTTTTTCGAAAGCAGGTACTTCATCCGGAGGATCAGATGGGCTTATGCGCAGATCTTCAAGGGCCGGTGCATCACGGTTGAATGGTCCCGTTACACCGTCGCGATCTCGTGCTTCCAGTCGCCGAACTTCTTCAAAGGTGCCGCATGAACTTATTTCTGTTTGATATAAGTGGGATCCAGATGGCACAATATAGTCGAATGCGAGATGCGATACTGTTTGCTTTAGCACTCTACTGAAAAAGTAGGCTGTTAGCAACAACAGTGTGACAACAACAAATCTAGAGCCCTGCTATAACCCAAGCAAAAAAAAGGCATCTTCCCTGATTTGTTATGTCCTCCAAGGCGAGTACGTGCTGCCAACTGCAGAAAACTAATAAAACTGAAATGACGCGTTTTGCCATCTTTGGTCATGAATACGTATACACTATGAAACTCATGAGCGAGACTCGCCGAAAGAATTCCTTGCAAAAAACTTATCGGCACACTACATCGGCAATCAATCGCTGATTAGTGAGTAATCACTCTTACGCGCAAAAAAGAAAGAAAGGAAACAGGAGTTTGACAAACGCTCCTCTGGTGAGTTTGTATCACAGTAGTGCAAATACTTGCGATGAGTGGCTAAGATAGAAGTTACTGATATTTCCAATTCGTTTCCGATTTCTGTTCTGAATGTTGCGAAGGCTGTCATTCCGAAGCAGCGTTGTTTTGGCTTGGTGTGTCACCGTACGTACCTGTATTAACCACAATCACCTGACCCATATTGCTTGTATTATACACGGCTCTGCAAACCTCGACCCAGATAATAAAGGAAAGCTCTTGGCGAAACGGCTTCGCGTGCTGCTAATGTTTGGCCGCTGGTCGCTCACGGCAGCCAACGACACCATTATATATAGAGAGAATAAACATCTTTATTATGTGAATGTAGCTTTGCAGAGACAACCTCATTAGAGAATGCCTTAAGCTCGTGCTGCGCCCTGGGCCCTCGCGATCAGCCGTTGCTGATCCTCGAGGTCGGAGCTGGCCAACGCTCTCTCCCAAAACGCGTTGGTGAGAAAAAGGTTTGGAGTATTTAGTGGTGCCTGTCTGCAACCCCCTGCTATATGCATGAGAGACCCGAGTACTCCGCACAAGCGGCATTGCGGAGAGATTGTGTAGGGGCTCTGAGGTGATTTCGGGTTGGGTGGGGGAACGTATTGAGTTGTAGAGCTCGGAGAAATCTCTCCTGCTCTCTAGGTTCTGCGGTTTAGCTTGTAATGTTATTTGATGCCTAGGTACAATAATAGACGGTGCACACGCTCGGTCTCGGATTCCTCGGCGTCGGCTCGGTGGGTCAAATCTCGAGCCATGAGGTTGGGTATCTCGTTGCCAGAAATGCCATGGTGAGCCGGTAACCAATGATCATGACTTATCGCGTTGGTGGCTTTTCATTGGGGATTCTGATCGTGTTGGTATTACTTCTGCCATTAGCGTAGCTGTGGCACGCCTGTTGAGAGTCGGTCACTATGACTTCGGCCTCTGTTTGGGAGAGCACGAGGGCTATGGCCACTTCCTCGGCTTGGGGAGTATTTCGGGGAATGAAATGATACTCCGATGTTCTTTGTTTACGATTACGGTGGCTGTCGTTGCTGCTGGCCGGGGGTAGGACGCCGCATTCATGTAGGATGTAGAAAGCTGACTCCCATATTGCTTGTGTGTGGCCCGGGCATCCCTCGCTGCGCGTGGCGCACGGGTTGCATGTTTCGAGGTAGGGGAGGGGCGGTTATGCTGCTCTGGATGGCATAGCGTAAGCTTACATTCTTAGGTGGTGGGTCGCTGAGCAAGGCAGAGAGCCACAGGCGTGAGAGGATAGACCTGCCCGTTTCTGTGACCACCAACATGGTTCGCTGGCTGAATAGATGTGCCTCGATCAACTCTTCGGCCGTATTGCGCCCTCATAAACACAGTAGGCATTCTGTAGACGTATACTTATTGGCAGACCGATCGCATGTTTACGTGCCTCTCAGATCATTGTGTCGATTATCGTGAATTACGTCGCATTGTGTAGTGCGTATGGTATACCGTAAGTTGTTCGAGACACGAAGGCGGCTTGAACAAGCAGAAGCGTGTACGCCTCCGCCATGCCTCTTGTCTTGGTTGCTATTCGCCGGATCAAGTGGGTAACTTGGGCTGTTGTATTGTTAAGCTTGTTGATTAATATTGCGTTGGTGCGATGAGACTAGAAAACTATTCCAAGTGTCTTCAGGCTGTGAGAGAGAACGATGGTGTGTTCCTCCAACTGTATGGTGATAGTGGGCGAGTCGGGTGCGTGCTTCTTTCGCAGTGAGAATGGAGTAGCTCCGACTTTTGAGGGGCGCAGCTGAGGCCGCATGACTTAGCAGAGTCGCTCACCACGTCTGCCGCTTCTTGCAAGTGGCTCTCCATTGCGCCGATTGACTACATATACAATAGAGAAACAGTAGGTGCGAGGTCCTCCGAGGTATGTGGAAAGGTGTAATGGTCCCAGGACTTACTTTTTGAAATACGGTTGTTTGCTTTAAATCAGGGGTACAATCAGGACTCGACGGGAACCAAAGGTCAGTCGGTCGCCTCGCATTGGGCGCTCACGGGAAGACTACAACTGAAGCTCTGCAGGGTGATATGGGCTGGACTAGTTTTGAAGTGAGGGAAGCTCGCAGTAAAATTGAGTATGAAGAACGGTTGAAGAATATGGAAGAAAGTAAATGGGCTGGGAGAGTGTTCAGGTATCTGTACAGGAAAAACATTCATTCACAGCGGAGGAAAACAACTAGGAAGCTTACCAGCAAGTATGCGGCCTGTAGGGTGGGCAGCACATCAAAGAAGGTCAAGCGGAAAGCCAGAGAGGCTAAATTAATCTCATGGGTGGCGGCAATGGAAAAGAAACCTGCCATGAGTAACTACTTAAGAGGAAGCTTTAGCTCGGGCCCAACTCCGACGCGGCCTATTCAAATACATGTAAAACGCAAAAACGTTTTTATGAGATAACCCCTGGACCGATTTTGATGAAATTTGTTGCATTTGAAAGATAAAGTTAAATTCTAGTGACTGTTGGAAGCGGAATGTCGATTTAGGGCTTGAATTTTCTTAAAACGATTTTCAAATATGTGACCGGTTGAAAAAAATAGAAGCACGAAGTTTACAAATTGATAGCTATGCATCAAGAACTGATATCGCGGTTCTGTAAACGGCATCCATTAGATCATTCAAAGCGGACAAAATCAATATGTCATTTTACATCTTACATGAATTTGTTACGTTGGTTACAACGGTTTTACAAAAGTTGTATTTCCCTATGATTAAATTTTTTTATATTGATGTGTAACATATCAATTTTGTCCGCTATGGATGTACTTTTAGATTCAGTTCACAGAATTGTATTATCATTCTTAGTGGTTGAGTTACAGAGTTGTAAACTTGATAGTTTCGTTTTTTGAAAATTTTTGATTTTCGCCAATTTTTATTAAAAGATTGACGACCTAACTCAAAAATTCGAAACCAACAGTCACTAGATTTTAAGTTTTTCTTTTAAATGCAACAAACATCGTCAAATTTGGTGCAGTGGTTGACGAGAAAAACGAATTCTCCTTTTACATGTATTTAGATAGGAGCACTCGAGCTAAAGCTTCCTCTTAAGAGGAAAAAACGATATCAGGAAAGAAACCATTTATGATAACTGAAAGGGAAGCTCATTACTTTTCGAAGCGAGATCGCGATGCCTTAGAACACGCACCTATAAAGCGAGATATAAGAAGGAAGAAGAGGCAAGTGCTTGCTGCGGTAAAGCTAGGGAAACGACGGAGCATGTTTTATTAGAATGGGAAGACGTCTACCTAGCGGTCGATTTAGGCACCACTAGCCTCCTTGAAGCCCTTGGGTTCTGCGGGAGCAATGGTAAAGCAAACATGTCAGCAATAGACATTAGTAAGAGGCGATTGGAGGATTGGTGGAAGAAAAGTAGGGAAACGACAAAAGACGGAGACGTACAAAAGCACAGTTCCCAATAGGGGATCAGAAAATTGAGGCGTGGTAGTTCATAGTGTTTTTTCTCTTTTTTCATTGTTTAACCTAGGTAGGATATTAGGCAGTATAGTAGCAAGAGCTTGGTGGCGCAAATCACCAACGCCCAGTTCTAAAGGGGACGCTAATAACATCCATCCATCCATCCATCCATCCATCCATGACTCTGTGGATGACCAGATGTTAAAGACGTCTGCGTGTACCCATGTCGGATCACTGGGATGTTATCGAGGAGCGGCGAAAGACCTATTAAGGAGATATTGAACACGAGAGGAGATAACACTGCGCCCTGTGGTGTGCCACGCTCACCCTGTAGGAAGGGGTTTGAGGCTTGGTCGCTGACTTTTAGTATGGCTCTTCTATCTGAGAGGAAATCTCTCATGTGGTAATACGTCTTAGCCCCACAGCCCAGTGTGTTTAGCCTCGATAAGACTGCTGTATGCTTCACGTCATTGAGCGCCCCTTTAAGATCCAAGAGGAGGATAGCGGTGGGAGAGTTGCGCGTCGCTGGTACAAACACCTCCTCTTTCCGCTGAAGTAGAATGTCCTGTGTCGAGAATTACGGACGGAATGCTATAATCGTTGTTGGAAGTTTCCGGGAGTCCTCCAGGGATGACTGTAGCTGGTTGAGAACGATGCGCTGTAGGAGCTTCACCACGCACAAAGTGAGCGAGATGGGCCGTAGGCTCTCAATGGCTGGTGGCTTGCCTGGCTTCGGTAAGAGGGGTCTGGACCTCCGCCGTTTTCCTATTCTCCGGAAGGCTTCCTTTCCTCCATCTTTTGTTCAAATGAGCGGTAAGCTCTAGTAGCGAGGGGTTGTCAAGACTGACAAGCGCCTTATTGGTAGTTTGATCCATTCCCGGGGCTGTGTGGCCTCTCAAGCCCACTATTGTCGCTGTTACTTCATGTAGATGAATATCCTCATCTAGGAGCTTGTTTGGGCCGCCGGTTTAGGGTGGCAGAGACTTTGATGGCTCTGTGGGGATGTACCGGGCTTTGAATGTCCAAAGAAACTCCGCCTCGTTTCCAGGAAATCGGCGGATTACCCTGGCCATGTTGTGGTGGGATTCCGTTTTGCTGCTGGCCGGGTTGGTTAGGTACCTCAACTTCCACGTCTTCGAAGTACTCAGCATTTCTCTGAAGCAGTCGCAGAGAAATAGGCAATTTTCCCTGCATAGCGTGGTGGCGTATTCTGCAGTCTCTTCTGTGAGTAGGGCGATTCGCCTCTTGAGCTTGCAATTTAATCGTTGCCTTTTCCAACGCATCAGCAGACTACGCCAGGCATCCCACAAGTGGAGCAAGCGAGCGTCGATGCTTTGAGTGGTGGTAGACGTTTCGACTATTTTCGTGTGCGCCTTCACTTCGTGGTGAAGCTGAGTGATCCAGTTTTGAATGGACTGATGTTGTTGGCTGTGTTCATTTGTAGGTCCTTGTGTTTTATCTCCCGCAGCTTGGTTCTATCCGTGAGACAAGCAGTACCTACCGTGGTTTTTTATTCGAGCCCATCGAGAGTGGTGGCTAGCAGCGCGTGTTCGCTGGCTAGGTGCTCCTTCAGATTGATCCAGCAAGCTTGGCGAATGTTTCTGGTGAGGGTTAGGTCTGGATTGGTGTGTTTTTTCAAAATTTGTGCCGAGCCTTATGCTATTCCTTGGATCGGTGACGAATGTGAGGTCAATGTCCTCAATAAGATTGTGAAGCAGGCTTCCCCTAGTCTTGGTAGATGTGTAAGACCTGAGGGGGTGTGCTGTGTTGAAGTCGCCCACTATCAGTAGATTGTTGCCTGCTGCGTGCGTTGCTTGCTCCAAAACCTGTTTGAGGACCGTTTGCGGGCTTTTCGGCAAGTAGTAAATGTTTAGCAATAACATGGGACACTTCTTCGTTGCCTGTGCGATAATTTCGAGCAGAATGGCAAGCGGTTCGGATTCTTGGAGATAGCGTTGGACCGCCACTACCTTCTTACTGACCTGGGTGTGAGGACTGCCACCCGTATCGGTGACGTGAAGTTCCGGGTAGCTGGACGTGAGTGTTCGTCTCTTGCAGTGCAATGAGTTCAGGAGGTCTTGTTGATGTAGAGATGTATTGCGTCAGTGATCCGTACTTGCTTTTGTAGCCCCGCAAGTCCACTGACACAGCGTGGTCTCGTCTGGAGGGCACCCGCGCTTACGGCATAAATGTTGCGGAGGAGCCGTCTTGGTTGTTGAGGGGGGTGGGGGTGATGCTTGCATCAGTTGGGGTTCTGGTGAGTCTGTAAGTCTGGTAAGTCATGTACGGTCTAGTAAATTTTCGTCTTAGGGCACCGTTTTTGCGGAGCTTCCATTGCTAATTGAGTTCCTTTAGTCTCGGTATGCACTCTGCCATCTGAGTGTTTGATTGTTGTTGAGTTGCGAATGGTTGCTGTGCCGTGGACTGTTGTATAGCTGTGAGTTGTTCCGTAATAACCTGTAGGGATGTTTGAAAACACTAATTGGCCTTTGCTACTATATCCTCTACCTTCTGGGGGTACGGCTCCTTGCGGTGTCGTAGGGTGTGCGGTTGCTCGTTGCCGTGTCGGATTTGGAGTGACTGTGCTTTGACTGCTCTTACCGTTTCCGCTTCACAAGGGGGGAGAGGCTGAATATTAGGCGTAGGCGAATAGGCGTAGCTTTAATTATTCCTAGCAAGTCTTCTTTAAGTGCCACGAACTACGCGTTTACGTTAGTGATTTCTGCTTTGAGTGTTGAGTTCTCTTCAGTGAGGCTCTTGATGTGTGCGTGTGCTTGTGCCAGCTCTCTGTCAACAGGGTGGGGGCCAGCTTTGGGAGAGACAGCCTGTGTCCACCTCCCCTGCGGCGTGACCTGCGCTGCTCCCTTGCATCCCATTCTGCCACTTGCGGAACGACCTCGGCTCGAGGTCCTGTCATGGGATGGCGTCCGTCGTCGCGATGTCCTGTGCCTGGGGCCGGAAGGGGGCCTGGAACTTCTCCTCGCTGGGACAGCTCCGCGCTGTCTCAGGATCGTGCCTAGCGGGATGCTGAGCGCTTGCCACGTGGTCTCGGGGAGGGGGGCCTAGCACTCCTCTTCTTGGCCTGCTACGGTTTCCGGCGGTTGACGGGTGGCAGGAATCTGTCAGGGCAGGGTTTGACTGCCGTTGTGTGATTCCGGCCGCATGGAGAGCACCGAGGGTGGCACTCGTGCTGCTCTGTTGTTAGCGAAGTGGTGCACTCCTAGCACTTGGATTAAGAGAACTTGCTGAGCAAGTTGGTATTGATTCATTATACCTATTTTTATGGCGCCAGAAAACAACACATGCCACACATGAGAGGACAACGGGACAGAGCGCCACCCACAACTACTTTATTTTTACAGAAGGCACGTACGTATATACACTCAGTCAGTGCCTGCGCAACAAGCACACCTAAGCTCAAGTGCGGTAAGATAAGGACCTTTCAACAAACTTTTTCTCTTACATAAACAATAATAAAGACGTTTCACTAACACACAAGCTTCCACTATCGCACAGAATGCTTCCACTATTTCCCTAGCTTTGCACCTGGCTGTGCTAGGGCCAGTGTGCAGGCGTACTCTCTGAGGCCTGTCTTGTTGCAGATTCGGCATTTGGGTGCGGTACTCTTCTAAAGGTAGCACCATGGAAGAAAACCGGAAAATTCGATATAGTTTGGCACTGTTTTCTCCTGGAATATGATTGCCATGTTTGTTGTGTTTCGCAGACTTGACCATGTTAGCGCCTCGTATCCGGGAGATTCGATGCGTTTAATACCATTTCGGGCGTGGTGTAGTTGTTGTAAAGGGTCGATGCTGTACATCACCCCTTTACACGAGTTATCGTGGATTATTCTGTATGATGCATTCTCATATGTTGTTGCACCAATTGTAATTTTGTGCGTCTTGTTAAGTGTGAGGCCGCAGCTTCAGAGGCAGCGCTCAGATAAAGGATGGTTTAGTCTTCGTCTATGCTTACTTTGAATCTGGCGGAGCTGACATGTAGCTTTGCCTCATTGGTGATGGTGTCCACTAACTTTCCCGGGCTCACCTTGTTGAGCTCCAGGCCGTTCCGTGGACGAGCAGCTAGCTTGTAATCGTCGGCATGTAGTACAGGTTATTGGGGCTAGCGCATCACCAGTCAGCTTTGGAGGAGAGCGGGATTCGGTGGCGTTCGGGATAGTTGCGGCGTGGTCGACCGTGGCTGCAGCCGGCGCCGATGGGCACAATTCGTAACATTGATCCAATGCTTATTGTCTTCTTCTCTTATTCTCACCGGCCAGAGGAACGTCTGCCTCTACTCCCTTTTGGTATATTATTCGATGCATTTTCAATCAACCTAGTGTGGCCAATCCCCCCTGTGGGCACGAGCCATGTTTTGAGGCAACAACAAGTGCTTGAGATTTGCGGATGTCCATGTCCTCGTCCTCAGGGGCCCCGGTGGACTATAGGTGGGCTTTATTGGCGGTGGCATTGAGCAACGCGTTCGCCTTCGGCAGCGGCGTGGCGGCCGGAGCCCCTGCTAGGCCTCGCCTGTAGCATGGTGGGTTTAACGGGGCGTCCCCGCTGCGAAGCTTATGTGGCCGTAAAAGGCAAAATATAGCACTTACAACCTCAAATTCGTTGTCGATGTGCTCTGGGTGACTTCAGACACATGATGGTCACATTGAATCTGGTGGCCAAGATGATTTCGCTTAAAATAGGGCTTCTGTGCGGAGGAGATGTGGAGCCCATCCAACCCGTCGCCACACTTCATCGTCTTTCGACACCATTAGAGTCAATCAGAAAATCTACTCACGTAATACGCTTGAACCTTCGGAATCTAGCCTCTGGCGACTAAACATTTATAACGCGAACTGTTCAAGCTTGTTCTGCAAGGGCCTCGTAAGATACTGCGCTGCAAATGCTAAGCATGCCTACACAGCGCCATTGCTATCACCGACCTGCACAGAGTGGGCTTAGCGTGCTAATTGACCGTACAGTTAGACTCTGTATCAGTCATATTGCGAAGCTTTTTTCGCGAGCCCTTTCGGACTTTCCGGACTATGGCTCTTGAGTGCTGCTGTTGTCTTGCCGAATAGGTCACATTTAAAAAGAAATAATTACATGCCCAATGGTGCAATCGAACCTCGATCCCCCAGAACAGCAGTTCAGAGCTCTAATGATTTCGCCACAATCGCACGTATACTTCTGTTGTACCAACGCCAACTAACTCTTTGAAATGATCGCCGCGTGTGTCACGCTGCATAGCCCGAGTGCATGCAGTTTTCTTTACTCCAATGAGGCAAGAATGAAATGGGAAAAATTATAGTATTTTATTAATCGGTGAACGAAAGCGTCACTTCACATACATTCCGAGATGTGCGCTGGACCTCGATGATTTTTTCCCCTTTTGGTGTGAGCTGAAACCACAGGCTTATTGCCGCTCGGACCGGAGTGCTACCACAGGTGACTGAATAACAGTAACATAGGAGAAAACAAGTGGTTATTTTCGAAGTTTGAAAATTACGCGGCATTGGTGGCAGGGCGTAGTTGGAGGGAACCAGGATAGCAGTACAGCAACAAGGTAGCATATCCCGCGAGAATTGAAAACCCGTTTGGAATACAAGCGAGTGACCTATAGCCACGCGTAAATGAACGTTTGTGCCATTCGTGACCCCGACTTAAATTTTGGTCGCATTCTGGCCTAGCGTGTCATCGCATTTGAAATAGATGGCATTCACTGTAAACAGCTTTAAGACTGCCGACCACGCTGCCCTGGAGCTGTGGTAATGGAAAAGTGCTTGGCACCAGGCACTGATCAAGTAGTGGAGTGATTGTCAGCAACTTACCTCCAACGCGCTAGCGCAGTATGGAGATAGCGACCGTCTGCACTTATATAGAAAAAAAATACAAATTTTCTTACACGTTGCATTAAGACAGACGAATACGTTTCTGTTTTATTCAGCCATAACAGCCAAGTACATGTGCTCATTTGCGACGGGCCTCTTCACGGCTGCAGCGACGGAGTGCAGCCCCAATATAACATAACCAAGTGATTCAACCGCTTTATAGTTAGCGCCAAGCACACCACCTTGTACATTAGAACCAGAGAAAGCTGAGCTAGTTGGTAAATATTCATAATGCGTGAACACTTTCTTTGACACAAGTAACGTAAGGTCTAATCCCGTGCTCAGTACTCACCTGGTTTGTTCAGCAAGCACACCCAGCATTCGGAAAACACCTAGCTCATGTAGATTGCAGATCCACCTGTGTACGCACAAACACAGACTCAGGTATTTTTGATTTGTGAATTCTGCAACAACGTCTAACAATGCAGCTTTTTGAACGAGCGCTGAAAGATGGTGAGATGATTACGGCGAGCTGCTAGCGTCGCATGATAATTCCTTTCGAATCTATTTCGTGCACGAACAGGTGGCAATTGTAGCGGTCAGCCCGTCGGAGACGTCACCAAGTCACCTGCGCAAGTGCTCGTCTCAGCGTTCAGTGCAGAGCCAGAAGAGCCGAAGCTCTCTGACAGATCACCTGGTGTGCCGGTACTGCTTCAGGGACGACCACCCCGAAGAGATGGTGGCACCATGTCGTTGCATAAAAAGGAGTACGTGTGCCTCGTTGTGTTATGTTAGCGCTGTACTGCGAGGTGGACCCCGATATAAATAGTTTACGCCTCACTTATGAGACTGGTGAAGTAGCCTGTAACTCAAAAACGGCTTCTTGAAAGCGCAAGCGTATCACCAATGGGACGACTCTGCTTTCAATATAGCTTCTCTTTGAAGGCATTAATCCGAGCGCACCGTACCCTAAGTAATCACGGCGCACTGTACCGAACTTTGCGTAGATTTTCGAATTTCCCTTGCCCCGTTTCGCTTATCCCAGGCACTGGATTAGAAAGTGGAACTGGAGGGTAAATGTTCGGGCGCCGCTGCTTCCGCCCCCTCATTTCTGGCTGTCTGCCACCCATGCGCACTCAGGTCTGGACGATGTTGTGTCTGCCAAGTCATCCTTGTCCCCCTCCGCTGCCCTTGCGATAATCACTTCCTAAGCTTTTGAAGAGATGTGCTCACCGACCTCTGCTATATTCGAACAGCGTTGCACGTGGCCACTATAAATGGCCAACTATACGGAGCGTTTGATGGGTGTCGTTTCAGCGTCGGTGACTTTCCGTACCAGAGTGTATGAGCAGGATGTGAGAAAGGGGGGAATATTGACGCACTGAATCTGCAGTATCGCTCATGAATCACCAACGTCAATGCCATTGATAAGAACATGTGGAGGTTATGGGACAATCACGGTGCTGCCAAAGTGAAAATTCGAGCACTCGCAGGCGGACATTTATGAACACACATGCAAGCACGCCAACAGGCATTATCTACTATGCCATTGGACCGTCAATAGAACTACTGGCGACAGAAAAGAACAAATATATAATTGAGTGCGTGAAGCAACAGCAGTGAGAGCTTCTGTAGCTGTAGTCGTAAAGAAATCAACGTATTGTTTAAAAAGTCATGAGACTGTAGCAATAAAGACATTGCTGAGCACGAAGGCAAGAAATAAAACTGGCCTACGATTCATTAGAGCGCAAAAAATTGCGCTCTGAAATTCGAATTTTTAAATATCATGCAGAAAAAGTACTGAGTAATGCGATGCAGCAGCAAATTCTATGATAAGCAAAGAAGCAAATTTTCGATAAACGCTGCATGCCCTAAGATACACAAGTGAAATAAAAAAAATGGCGCAGGACAAAAGACAGTAGGGGCCCTATAACGTAAACTATTCCAATATGTTTTTATTTCAATCTCCTGACGTCATATTTGCGTAATCGCCGACGCAAGCATCGGGCGGTAACCCGCAGGGTTGCGTCAACAGCCCAATCGAACGCGCTTCAAGCTTAGAGGAGGTCGTTTTGCTTTAAAAAAACAAATAACATTGGCTACATCGAGCAGTTCTTCATTTGTAATTGGCTGCCAGGAGGCGAGAAGCACGCTCAAGTGGAGAGGATTTCGGTGGGGCCGGGCCAGCGCGCTGAAAATAGGTAACCGGATGAAGAAGGTGGTGCTGGCGCCTGTGATTGGTCCGCTTTAACTGACTTAGCTTGCAATGGCTGGCCGAAAATCGCAGCGGCATGCAACGGAAGGTTAAGAATGCCGCTAAAACGAATCCTCAGCAAAATATAGTTGGTAGAGCAAGGTCGTAAACGTGCAGAAAGTGCTCGAAAACGTCGCAGGGCCACGCAGAAAGTTTTATTATATGCAAATAAACGCATGCTCTCCAACAGGTGCGAGTAGCCAGTGCCTGAGCGATCGGCAGCAGCCATCTTTTATTCCTTTCGGAAGGGGGCAGCCTGCGGCTATTCAGAAAAATATTCAGTTTTGTTCGGCATATTAATGCATCTTTAAGCATACACGTCACTTTGACGCGGTGAGTTTTCATGGTTTTGTGACATCGCGTGACAGGCAGGTTAAGTGGGAAAAGTTTTCACCAATAGCCGTGGGCTAAGGGCGAAAAGGCGTCGAAAAAGAAATATCTCTTTTTCTTCCGTTTGTCCAATCATGCATAATCATTGTGTACACGTCATATCAGATGGGGTGCTATCGCGGTATTCGTGACGTCGCGTGACAGACAGGCGAAGTGGGGGTGGTTCAAAAAAGTTTTTGACCCATCGTAGAGGGCTGATTGCAGAATTGCAATAGGAAAGTTTGGAATAGTTTTACGGTATAGCGCCCTAGGATGCCACGTCTTTAGCAAAGATGTGTTTGAGGCTTGTGCAATTCTTGACAGAGACCATGGACGATTTAAAGTTGCTTGACAGAGACCTAGCTAGACTTGAGTGTCAAGCTGTTGGTATTGAGAAACTGCACCATTTATGTGCTGTAATGTTCATTTTGCCACAAAACAATACATCAGCGACAAGATAGGAAAGCCAATGAATTATGGATTAAACGGGCATATATGCAAACGGCCAATAACTTCCCAGGGTACTCACACAAAATTGTAACCTGCAAGGTCAAAGTTACGGAGAACTTAAATTTCATGTTCTGCACACGCTTTTTTTTCGCCCAGAGAAGAAAATATTGAGTCATAGCTTGTCAAATCTCATCCACAAGATCAATACACTGTAATGTAGAGGTATAAATGTTTAAAAGGGAGCTTTTGAATAAATTTGTTATGCCAATAGCACAAATATTACTAGTAGCCCCTAACTTTTCCTATCTTACACCTGATTTGACTAGAGCTGATCACATCCTCCATCCCGATTTAATAAATTTGTTAGGTTATTTTCGTTCCCAGAAATCACTTTGTTTATTTTTGTTTATGGCACAATTTCCTTTGATAATTTATTATTATACAAAGTTATAGTCTATTGCTTGGTCTTCATTTGTTTATTACTTGGCCAGCACCTTTTCTCTCGACTTAGTCTTTCCAAATATGTATTTGTACGTTACGTTTCACTTGAGCTTATTCTCAAAAAACAAAAGTTACAAGATGAGTGTATACAGATGAAGGTCCCAGAATAGTAACTCAGAAAACTGTTATAATTTACAACCTCCGTTAGAAATTAGAACAAGATGTACTATTGCGAAAAGTCGGCAGAACAGCTTCAGAAAAAGCTAATAAATATAGATCATAACAAAAGCAATTGCTAAAAAGAATAATAAAAAATGTTATATTGCAATAAATAATAAATTTAATGAACAATTGAAGTGGCAGAAAGCATACTACCTTTAGAAGTAGATAAACAAAGAAATCAGAATTGAGAAAAAAGAAACAAAAATATTGTTTTCATAGTGCCTAAAATTGCGAAAGAGGAAACACAAACAAAAATCCCATATTTAGTCTTTACCGAACACGTCTCGATACAACGCAGTTTCTATTACCCCCCTTTTTTGGGGGGAGGGGGGTTGTTTTTCAAAAGTCGAAACCATCTATCTTTTTCTTTTTTCTGAGAAAACAAGGCCCACCAGATTGGCAACGTCTGCCTTCACATAGAAACCTTTATTTTTTCGTTTTTGTAATCCCGGCTTCTATGAAGAAACAAAAGTTGTGCCTTACCTGTACCTTTTCCCTCTGTCACAACTAAACCACCAGCCCCCCGCACTTCTTCTTTTGCCTCTTGTTTTATTTCAACTCTCCGATTTCCCTCTCCCTACCGTGTGCACCAGCTGTTCTACTCCTTCCACTGCATTGAGGCTGGCTTAGTGTGAGCTATGCATACGCGCACATGAAGACGTTTCTACGGAAAATAGTTATTACTAGCCTCATGAACGCAAGTCCCGTTCTCGAAACGTTGGCTCCAGCGGCATTCCCTGTTCGACGACAGTTCTTCTAGCCTCCATCTTCCTTTGAACACCAGCCATAGTTTCAAGCCAAGGTGGTCGTTTCATTGCGCTCCAGCAAGGGCTTTTTTTCGTTATGTGTACATAAATGAGCTGTCCTATTATGCAGCAAAACTACTTCAAATAATAAAAATATGGCTTTTGTCACGTTGTACTCTAGGTTTGCGATCCTATTGGACCGACGTGCTTTGTTGAGAAGTGGTGGAAATAGAGATGCTGAATGTTGCGCCCTAACACCTTCGTGAAATCAACGAATCTGAAGTTGGCAGGAGCCAGAGGAGGCGTTGCCCACTGTTGGCAGCATTCGCGTAATAATAACTGAGCAATCGGATTCAAATTTGCTGTAGTGGCATTGTTTTACACGCCATAGATACGCCATTTAAAATACCAGACAAATTTCAGTTCCAACAGGGCGCCCCGCAGCAGCCATTCCTCGCTGCTAAGTCTCCATATCCGTGTGCTTGTATAGCCGTATTCTGCGCTGATTGAAACTGAAACTTGGTAATATCAATGAGGATAGGGCTGCTTTTTAAAAATTTTAACGGAGAAATAAATCAACCCAAACTGTCCCTCACCAAGACGTACGGCTATAAAGTATGCGACTAACTAGCTTCTGCGCTATTCAGATTACAGTTCGTGTAGAAAATAGTGCCAACTATTACAAGCACCCAAATTGAGCCCCCGATGACTGGGTGAGAGATTCTACTGGCAAAAAATGATCTAGATGCATTTAGAAACAAGTTTATTTCTCTCTTTGTCTTTACCAAGTTAGGGACATTGAAGCCAACATTCGTCAAAAGTAGATTTCGCGGACATAGCAGAGTGCACGCACGGACATATCGCAGCATTAAATAAAACAGGAAGAAGAAAACATCATATATGATTTTAATGCCACATGCCGAGATTAAACATTTTTCAAAATATTGAACGGTCTAAAACTTCTACAATGGTCCTAGAAGTTCTTCTCGCATCAAAACTTTTAGGAACCTCTTCCGCTGCAGTTAAACAGTGGCATTATGGGGATGCATATCTCTTCTCAAGCTGAAATTAGTGCCGTATTCTTCGTTCTGGTTTGCTTCCGCAGTCCTTTTGTGTTTAGATGGTTTCTGTATCTGTCACCATGATAATTGCCTCTCCTCTGAAGAAGAAAAAAATGTCTCTTCCAGGTATTTGTGAACTATCTGCTTAATGGGAAAGAAGTGCACAGGGCAATTTTACGTGATGAATATGAATATATTTATATCGTTGATGGTCCTAAACAGGCAAGACAGTATTTCTAGAACTGCGTATTTCAAATAGTTCTGTGACAAATTGCATTTGTTGAAGATGATTGCTTTTAATGTGAAGTAGTTCTGCGAAAAAATAGTATTTATTAGACATTATTGCTTTCAGTGCGTGGAACACACCTGCCCCCTAGATTATTTAGTAGCTTGTGATGGTATTCTCAGTTACTTTGATTTTAACATAATATTTATTTTGTTTCAACAGTGCAATTTCAGAAGAAAGTAACGCTAGTAATGCTGCGCATTACTATCGCATTACGCAAGCAAATGACAAGTTTTCATTAGGCTCGTTTTACAATACTCAAAATCTTTGAAGAAAGAAAAGAAAAAGGTGCAAACGTATAGCTCGACTTAATTATGTGACCTGGCTGATTTCTTCACATTAAATTTTATTGATAAACTTAGGGTGTCAAAATAACGCGCAGAGAAAATTGTTTTGAACATTGTTTCTCGTCAAGCCGTGTGATACGTGCTTGCGCGTTAAAATTTTTGTAGTGGGTGCAACCAGCGTGTATTTTGATCGCAGGCACGGTACGTTGGACTCATGTACGCTGCCTCGAGGAGTATATGAACCGTGTTCACAGCAACAGGTGCAACATCTGCAAAAAGCGCATGGCTGCTATCATTCGGCAGAAGGTGAGCGATTAAGGCCGCAGTGGCCAAGTCTTCTTTTGACGATAAATTTTAAATCGAGTTACTCAGGGTGTCTACCAACCGGGAAAACGGGGAAAACGACGAATTCTCAGGGATATTGAATAGTCTGGAAATAGTCAGGGAAATCTCATGCAATTTTCGCTTCTATCAGGGAAAATTTGCCGTAATTTTATCGAAAGGGAACGAAGGTCGCGATAACGCTAGCTGGCTCGAGTAAAACAGAGGAATCGTAACGAATCGTCGTTGACGTCGTGTAGACGGCTGGAGGAGTTGCCATTGTACAGTCAACGGCCGACATCCGGACGTCCGACGGCTTCGCGGCACCACCACGTATACCATAGGGTCAATGTATAAGAACGTCTGAAATTTCGAATGCAAGAACCTTTCGCTGTCTGATTTTCGGGACTTTGTGCCGTGGCCGCAGGTCCGAAACGGCATTAGTCAAAGCCACTACCTTCGCTTTTGAGTTTCTCTCCGCCTCCAACCGGCACTCTCACGCAGATCCGCTGGCAGCCGCAGCCATCACCGCAGAAACGCCAGGCGTAGCTGCTTCGCCGTTCGCTATTAAGTTTCTTGCCGTTTATTGCCATGTTCTTCATTGAAAGGATTGGCCGCTGTCAGCAATGGCAGCGACTCCGCCTTTCTGGTACTGGCGATTGGCTTCGTAGGTCGGAAAGCACGGCGCGTTGCATAATGCCAGGTCCGGAAAGTCAGCTCTGCCTCATTACAGAATTGTCACGCGGCAAAGCCCACAAGCATGGGAAGGACAATTGTCACGGGACACAGTACGTATTCCTTAATTATACACGCGTGCACCCGCCATCTCCTGTCACAGTACGAGCACCGATATGCCTAATAAGTGTACTGGCAGTACTTCAGAGCTTTTTCGGATGTGTCTTTAGCAATTTTGATCCCTCAAGGTCAGTAAAAGACATGCATTCAATTATTTGTCATCCTCCATTTTTCGAAATGCCCGGTTTTTTGGACATTTTCGCGGCCCCTAGGGAGTGCGAAAAATTGGACGTTGACTGTACAACTAACCAAGATGATGCTTGAAATGGTCCCTGTAGCAAACGCGCGGCGGAAGGAAAAGGAGAACAGAAAGGACATTGAGGAATGACCGGGATAGGAAGCGTGCCGCCACTTTGAAGGAGCTTGAGCTCAAAAAAAAAAAAAAAAAGGTGTTGGCTAACGCTGAGATGCAACTTTCCCTCCATCCAAACCAAAATAAAATCTTTAAATCAGTGAAATGTAACACTGAGGCATTGCGCGGGGGCTGAGAGTATGTCAGGACAGTTGAGGTTGACTTTATTACCAGTTGTTGAGAGAGAATCTCATTTGTGACAGAGTTCGGGCTTCATACTAATGATCTTGCTATCAGTTGATAGAAATTGTTCATATTCGAAAATATTTCATTCGTTATGCATCTCCTTCTTATTCGTATTTGAGAATGTTCAACTCATTTTGCAGTGGGTTTTACCATTCTTTTCGAAGGTATTTTGTTCACTGTGCAGTTTACTAACCCTTTCCTTTTGTTTTCTTTTTTTTTTGAATAAAATAAGCGCTACTCCTTCCTGTTCATACTGGATTAAGTCATTTTTATTTTTTAACATGCTTACTAGAGAGGGATATCATTGGGAAACATGGTGTGAGCCCGTCTCGACACAAAACAAAGTTCTGTTTCACTCAGGGAATTTTGTAAAAGCACTGAGGGAAAAACCTGGAAAACTCAGGGAATTTGGAAATGTCAACTTGGTAGACACCCTGGTTACATTATTGGATGCAACAGTTCGATAAATCTAAATTCTAGCGCACCGTATGTATTCCCACCAGAGCATGGCAAGCACCCGGTGCTAGTAGTTAAGACGCGTTAAAACCCAAGAAACAAACTGAATTGATCAGTCTAGTCATTTAGCAACACTCTAAAACAGAACTTTGAGCTGCAATTACAGCTATTACAACATTTATTACATACATCTTATCGCAAAACAATAAGGACAACTTCTCTATTAACCCGCCGTGGTTGCTCAGTGGCTATGGTGTAGGGCTGCTGAGCACGAGGTCGCGGGATCGAATCCCGGCCACGGCGGCCGCATTTCGATGGGGGCGAAATGCGAAAACGCCCGTGTGCTTAGATTTAGGTGCATGTTAAAGAACCCCAGGTGTTCCAAATTTCCGGAGTCCTCCACTACGGCGTGCCTCATAATCAGAAAGTGGTTTTGGCATGTAAAACCCCAAATATTGTTATTACAACTTGTCTATTGTGAACGATAAGCCTTTACTTCTCTTGCAATAGGGCGTGCATGACAAGCAAACTCGCAAAAGAAAGGCTTGAGAGCGATAGTGAGCTGAAGTAGTAGTGCAGCATCATTGATGTGCTGTGTGATTAGTCATGTATCTCTAGTCGCTCGTCTAAGCATTAAATCAATGTAAATTATAACGTACCTATGTGAAGTGGGCCAACTCAGCTTCATTTTACGCGCACCTAATATTTGCGAAAAGGCGCACTGACAAACACGCAACTTTCCGGCATATAGCATCTCGCTACAAAGGCCGTTGAAACCGAGGTGGCGACTAGCATTCTGAGCATGCGGCTTATCGAGGTATTGAGTGCCCTCAAAACGGGCGCCCATCTACGCCTTGGACGAGAACTGCAAATCGCAGAAACAGTCAAACAGCACGCTCAACCAGCTCTCCCGTTCGTAACCCGCTCCCCGAAACCGATGACGGCGGCGGCGTGACGCCAATTTTTCACTGCTGATGCAGTGCACCCCAATGGCCCACATAAGAGCACTTTACGGTCATTTTGCAGAATTTATGGTAAGGCCCGTTCAATAATGCGAAATGCTAATACTGCAATACGGCGCCGTTGGCATTCTATATCGAAGGGCCTGTGGCGTTGACGCTGGGGTTGCGATTGCAGCCGAGCGACTCTGTGGCGCCTCCTTCAAGCTGCTCGCGTGAGCGTAAAAAATAAATAAAATAAACAGGGAGGGGTGGCAATACTTCAGAAGGCGGCCCGCTGGCTGCGGCGATCATTTCAAGCGAGTGCCTTCAGCGGTGGCAGCTACAGCCACGTGCGCCTTCTACACCAGACACCTACGTAGGGATAGATGTTCTGAGAAAGCCTGCAACGCGCTCGCATACATGCTTGCGCCGAGATATGCAGAAAGTGTTGACATTTTCCTGGTGGCGGAAAGGTGACGGGCTGGCTTCTGTAAGAAAAATTCAAAATTTTTACGAACATCCCCAAACGCGCTTTCGAAGACTATTATACGGCGACGAAAGGGTTTCCCCCTTCAGACTAAAAAGCGGACAAGTAACGCCGCAGAATATTTGCGTGAATGACGTCACTTCAAGGGCAGCGGCATGTTCAAGCGATATTTAGCAGCCGGCACTTGCACCTTGTGGTTGCTGTTTAAACGTGGACCTTCTTGTTGTTCTGTAAGTAGAAATGAAAGATACAGGAACAAGCAATGTTGTTCATTTCAACGTATGCGTACGTGCATGGCTTCATATGTCTTGACGATTTGCCAAAAAGAAAGAGTCGATATTTGTGAGAAGAAAAAAAAGGAATAATGACGAATTCGAAGCACACTTCGTGCTCACAATTTCGAAGATGTAGTAAAATTTGAGGTCCACAAAAATAGCCGGAACAGGAGCTTACATCACGTCACACTCTGTTCTGTAGCCAAGATATGAAAACGAGTTAAGCTGGACAATTGGCTCGCAACTGAGCGCGTTGTGAGGGTAATGCCCAAGCTCGTCGCACAAGGCTCAGAGCTTCAGGCACGAAGTGGCTCGATGGGAGTGTTACAGTAGAAAAAAAAATGGGAAAAGGATTTTTGCGATTCTTCAAAATCAACATTAATTAATTCGAGAACGTATTGTTAAACTTGTGAGAAGAATTCCGCCCACAGATCACCCAGCAAGCCCTGTACTTTCTTAGTGCCCTGCTAATGAAAATTTGCAAGCATTTTCTATGACTTAGTGAACGCTTCTTTGGCGAGTTGGTGCAAGCCATATCAGGTACTGTGGCGCAAGGTAAAACAACACAAGGATGAAGGAGGCAGAAAAGCACCCCCAACCTGTGCAAACTAGCAACTAAATTTACTTCAAGAGGTAACACTCATCAGTATGTATGTACAGGCTCACAGAAGAAGTGCAGAACAACATTGCAAGCGCGCCACGCGCAGGCAAACTGTCAAAGCGCAGCATCTAGAAACCGATATTGACTTTTATGAAAAGCAATGCAAGCAAGACTAACGCAAGAACCCCCTTTTTTCCTTATGTAATGGGCTTTTAGCATCTATCGTGCCAATACATCCCGGCTTCTTCCTATAAAGCGCGTGACCCCAAGCAGCGTTACGCAGCCGCACGAGGCACAGGGGATGGTGTTACGAGCCGCCAGCGGACCTTCTAAGAGTTCTAACCTCTCCTAGCCCCCTGAGATGAATCGCTTCGTGAATCCAACGATGCGCGCCCCTTGGACAGACTTGCGGCGCCACCAAGGCGAGGCATGTTTGGCGGACCGAGTATTGTTAGCTGGTTCGCTGTCGCCTTCACGGACCGATGGGAAGAAGAGAACTCCTGGAAAAGTGTGCTCTAAGGCGTTTTCTCACGGATACCGGTAATCGGCACGGTCGTTTGGCAGACGCGGCAGCTAACTGTGGGGACACCTCAGGAACCCAGACGCGCCATCATGAGTCAAGCGTGACAACCCCTGCCTACAAAGCGGTCCTCCTTTCTGTGTGTTCAGTGAAACAGAGGTGCGGGAGTGACTGTGTGAACCCAGCCCTCAAAACGGGTGCTTGGACAACTTTGGACGCTCCGACTGGACGAAGGTTCGACGGTAGTTTCCCTGGCCTAGGAATATAGGGAGGACAGAGGGGGATTTAAGCAGCCGTTTTCGGCTCCTCGGTGTGCTTCACTTCAGTCATGCTAGATTGATAAAATATAACGTTCTCGACTCTACATGTAGTTATCGTAAACAAATCCTGTACTCCTCGTTCTCGATGAGAACACGTTCCTCCCTTCAGCAAGGTCCTTAGCGTGGATGAGCCGGACGACGGCATGGGCCAGCAACCATTTTTGAAATGCCCGACCCCAACTCTTACAATGGGCAGGTGGGGTCTAGCTTCATTCTTCATTGATAAAATTCGTATGTTCTCCTATGCGGTCGTTAACACAGCACCCGGTTAGGCTAATGTATTTACAGTGCTCAGCAGTTGCCCGTGATTGCGTGGCTGCTGCCACTTTTCGCGCCACCGCTGGGCGCTGCGGACCCCGAGCTGATGCATTTTTGCGTGACATGAAATCGAGTCTTTGTGATTCGTTGTGGCTGCATTGGGCCTCCCAGTGATCACCGGTAGCACCTCTAAGCTGAGCCCTCTAAACTTCGCCACAGCTCAGAAGAGCCACGTGGATAACGCCCACGAAGCAATGAAGAAGGGCCTTGCGATTCGTTTTGAACGGAAGCTTAGCATTTCGCGAATAAATGCGTTCACAAAGCCTCGGTAGCTTATTCGGTGCAGTAAAGGACACTGGTATGTCGTGCTTGTTTGCAACCTTTTTCAGGTTGTGCGCAATCTTGTGCCATGTATAGGCAGCTACAAAATAATACGGGATCAGCGAGCGCGGGCGAAACCGAATTCGTGCGCCCTTTAACGAAGCAAGTGCCTTCTTTTGATACGTGGGATTGCGCATGCGGGACATTTAATGTCCGTGTGCCTGTCCCTATGCCCATTTCTTTGCCAGCGTGCTGTATCAATCGCAATGATTGCTGAACTTTACGCTAGGCAAACACTGCCCGTTTCTGCTGGCGGAGCGTGCAGTGCAACGTCACAGGTCACAACGGCCAAAACAGAGGCCACTTTCCTAGCGCAGTTTTCTGCAATCATGGGCGCTATAACCTAAAACTGTTCCAATCTTTTCTATTCCAATTCTGCAATTAGCCCATCGCGATTGGTCAAAAACGTTTTGGACCACTCCCACTTCACCTGTCTGTCACGCGACGTCACGAAAACCGCGATAGCTCCCCATCTGATATGACGT